>NW_006262339.1:27887921-28053515 GCF_000493195.1 Citrus x clementina | reverse complement strand
TGCAGAGAGTCGTTATCTGAAAATTAACAGGTAATTTGAACGAGTGGAGGCATAGGATGGTGAATAGAGGGATCGGAGCTGAGCCTATTCAGCCACTGTGGTGCTTGCAAAATCCCGGAATGTGTAACACTGTTCATGCGTATAATTCGGGGGATGATGAAGAAAATGTGACACTTTCTACGGGTTCCGTGGGTTCTAAGGGTTTTGCTGATTCTTCTTGAAGAAACACAGGTTAACAAAGATTCTTGTTGTTAAAGGAATCCCAATGCCAATTGAAAGCTAACTAGTTGTCCCTCTAATGTACCGAGAAGTATCAAGAACTGTAATGATTCAGTGGACATTATTAGTTAATTAATTGCATTAGTTGTTTCAATAAAATTGATGAGTCTTTTAATTTCAACTCCCATTCCTCTGGATCGATATATCTATGATGTTTTTGTAATGATTTTAAAATTTAACTGTGACAGGATATGTGATAAAATATTATCGGATATTGGTCCCGTGACATGGTGGATTGGTGCTGTCGAAACCTCTTAAGACATTCTTGAATTGTAAGATTTATTAAGATCATATCGCTAGCAAAAACTTTTTGCAAGAGAAATGAGATGTAAAAGTTAAAAGTATTTATTGGTGGCGTTGATTCTAAAAATTAATGCACTATCTAGTTCCATGCGAACAGTTCAGTTTGATTTATTGATTTGGGCTCTTAACTTAGAAGCAAGTCAAATTTATTGTTTTAGGCTCTTAGTTAAGTTTCCTTCATCCCAATATTTGAAAGGAGAATTTCCTAATTTATGTTTGTATATAAGTGAAATGGAGTAAGTGATATGTAAATTAAAAAGAGTAAATGTTCCTTTAGTGGTAACAGTTTGAATATTTGTCTAATTTTTTTCTATTTAAAAAAAATTACTCAAAAAACTTATGTTGTATATCTAATTATGATAAAATCTACTTGATTATTTTCTACTTTACACATATTTTATATTAGATTTGATTGAAATTTAAAAATGTTATAATACCTATACGATTTAGACGTTATAGAAGTAATAACATAGATATTTTAGTGATTTTAAAAAATATAGGAGCTATCATTCAAAAATATATATATATATAGGAGCTAACTAGGTAATTAATCTAAAATTTAGGAATTAAAAGAAAATTTATTCAAAAAAAAGAAATAAAATTTAAAAAAAAAATTGAATATTTCTTAACAAACAAAATAAACCCATCAGCTGAAAAGGTTTGAGTAACCAAGACTCAAGTAAACGGTCAAGTCTAAAGTGAACAAGACATGGAGACACGACGGAAGAAAGGGTCCCAACTTGGAAAAAGAAATGACAGAAATTGAGATGAAAATTCTGTTTTAAGTCTAGTTCTTTATTAGAATTGACTTAACATAGGAATTTTTTTTTTATTTCTTTGTTAAAATTGACTTGACTAAAACGCTATCAGACATGGTCCAATCTACACGGTACATATGCTCTTTTTGGTCATATCTTTAATCTCCAAATCTCGTTATGGAATTTGATTTATGGGAGAGTCTATTTTATATGTTTTTTTTTTTTTTTTTGTGGGGGGCGGGGAGACTATGTCCCTTACCCTTTTATTATAGTTTTGTGTGGATTTGAGACTCATTCATTCATTGCAATGCAGCAATAATAGTTTTCTAAATTCATTCTTCCATAAAGATAGATTTTATAATTAAAAGAGAAAATAAATAGCAATTTTCGCCCCACACAAGACTTTCTTTTTTACTGTAATTCTTGTTAGCAATAAATAAAGAAAAAAATATCAAATTACAATAGATTGAGGCTAGTTGCAGCTAGGAAATCACTATGCGCACTCCTTATTATTATTGATGCCAAATCTAATTGTGTCGGTGTGAGGGCTATCTACCAGATACTAATGCCAACATTTGAATTGGTTTATGTGGAGAGATTTTTTTTTTGGCTCTAAAAAGAAGTTCGAGCAAAAATTGGCGAGTATGATTCGACCCTAGTGAGTACTAAATCCTGATGCCAGCAATTGAATTTGTTTATGTAGACAGATGGCTTTTGCCTCTACAAGGAAGTTTGAGCAAAAATTAGCGAGCACGATTCGACCTTAGGAACTATCTTCAACAAGAAAAACCGTCAAGGGCACCGAAAGTTTTTCCAGCATTAACTCTCCAAAGCTTAAGCTAGTATCTTGGGTTTTCGTGGAATAATAGGGGATATAGTTATTTGTATAAAAGAATCAATAAAAAATGAACCAAAAAAGAAAAATTAAGAAGAAACTCTCCCTTCAAATTAGAAGAAGAAATAGAGATAAGATAAGGAAGGATAAATATCGGTGAGGAAGAAGGTTTTTCAAAATTCAACTCTTTGAGATTTATGTAAGGAATGAGATAGGATTGAGTTTTTTTCAAAAAGTCCCCAATTGTTAGAATTCTTAGGGGTTTTATGGGGATCAAATCCTTCCCTATGGATTACGGTATAATGGGGCTTTTAGATAAGGTTTTCCCTTCATCCCCTATAGATTCTAGGATTATGGGTTTTTTTGGATAGGATTCCACCTCGCTTGACTCCATAGGATGACGGAATAATGGATTTTGTAGATGAAGCTGAGTCCCCATTTTTCAGAGAAGGTTGAGGGAATGGTTTTGACTGGATCTCTTCTCAGTTTAACCCCCTTCTCACTTTATCATCCTCGGCAGATTCCTCTAGGCTATTTTAAATGGTGACGTGAGCACCATCAAGCTTCAAGGAAACCCTGATTGTGATCACCCTATTTTATTATCCAGACACCAATTCCTTGGTTTCTAGTATTGAGCATGTAATGAACAAATTGGAAACTATATGTTTAAAAATCCCCCTTCTGCCAATATTACTCACCAGGCTTGCTTACCACTTCCCAACTCTTTGTGTTTTATCCCTAGATTTTCTCCTCACTAGAGTTTAAGATCTACTTTTAGAATAGTCAACAAAAAGGATATAGAAGGCTGCACCCTTTTTGAACTACTGAATGCCTTTCGATATAGCTCTTACTACCTAAACTACATAGCGACTAACTATAAGAAGCGGATTTTAAGGTATGACAACAAGATGAAGATCAAAATCCATACTTAAAAGGAGAGTATTGAGATGCTGAAGCGAAGCTTAAAGTCAAAATTGTTAAGTTCAAGAAGGCATTAAAAGACTTAAGGACTCAACTTGGCAACTAGAAGTCTTCATTTGAGTAGTGGATGAAGTCCTTTAAATCCCAATCTCAGGAAATGATTGTTAGTTTAAAAGACCGTATTGAGGCCCTAGAAAAGAAAGCTGACAATAGTTACAATATTGTCCCTTAAGTTTTACTATAATTGCATTATGGTGTTCCTTGAAAAGGCCATTCTAATTTGAAGATGGATGACCTTACTAGAGATATGGTTGCCTATATGAAGGAGCAAAAGGACAAAAGAGATTAAACTCAAGTTGAACCATTACTACTAGCTCTAGTTGTATTAGGGATGCTTCGTCTTTTGCTATGACAAGGTGAATCCGCTTTTTGTTTGGACATAAAGAGGATCCTTTTACTAGGGACAACCACACCTCTCTTGAATTATGTTTCAAGATTTAGAACTTCTATTTACTTTGAGTAAGTTTTTTGCTTTTGTTTTCTACTCACATATTCGTGGTCTTGTTTAAACTATGCTCTTACTCATCCATGGTAGAATGTAATAAGCTTTTGCCTACTTTGATAAGTATTTTAGGTCCTTGCCTATTTATCGTGAATTTAATAAGCTCTTGCTCGCCCATGTCGAGCTTATTGCGTTCTCGCTTATTGACAGTAAGTTCTATGAGTCCTCGCCTAGTCTTGATGAGTTTTATAGGTTTATGGAGTTCTCATCTAGTCCTAATGAGTTCTCGCCTAGTTCCCATCTTGACTAGTTTTATAGGTTTACAGAATTTTCACCCATCCCTGACAAGTTCTACGTATTCTCACTTAGTCCTGGTGAGTTTTATAGGTTTAAGGAGTTCTTGCCTACAGGTTCTCATCTAGTCTTGACGAGTTTTAGAGGTTAATGAAGTTTTCACCTAGTCCTGATTAGTTCTATGGGTTCTCACCTAGTCCTGACGAGTTTTCTAAGTTTATGGAGTTATGGCTTAGTCCTGACGAGTTCTACAGATTCTTATCTAGTCCTAACGTGTTTTATAGTTTTTTAGAGTTCTTGTTTGGCCCTGACGAGTTTTACAGATTCTAACCTAGTCTTGACAAGTTTTATAGGTTTTCAGAGTTCTCTCGTAGTCTTGATAAGTTCTATGGATTTTTGCCTAGTCTTGACGTGTATATTAGCAACTTTTGGTTTTTGGTCTCACTCCAAGTAAATTTTGAGACTTGAAATATGGATTTGCCTTAAGAAAATTTCAAACGTTTATCTTTCTGCTTGCGAGCTAAATTAGCAAGTTTGGGCTCCTTCTCTCACCAAACAGGTTTTGAGACTTGAAACCTTCACTTGCCTTAGAAAGATTTTCTACTTTTATATTTTTGCTCCCTACCCATGGTCAAGCTTCATTAGCAAGTTTAGGATCCTTCTCTCACTTGAGCAGATTTTGAGCTTGAAATTATTATTTGCCTTAAAATGATTTCTTGCTTTTATCTTTCTGCTCCCCTAATCCTAGCCAAGCTAAATTAGCAAGTTTAGGTTCCTTCTCTCATCCTAGCGAGATTTTGAGACTTGTAATATTTACTTGCCTTAAGAAGATTTCACGTTTTTATCTTTCTACTCGTTTAATCATGATTGAACCTTATTAGCAAATTTGGCTCCTTATCTCACCCAAGTAGGTTTTTAGATTTGAAACCTTCACTTGTTTTAGAAAGATTTTGTGCTCTTATATTTTTGCCTCTTCTATTGATGGCCGAGCTTATATTTTTGCTCACTTATTGATGGAGAGCGTAATTAGCCAGCTTAGGCTCTTTGTTCGTCTTGAGTAGTTTTGAGACTTTAAACCTTTACTTGCCTTAGAAAGATTTTGTGCTTTTATCTTTTTGCTCGTCTAATCAAGGCTGAGCTGAATTAACAAGTTTGTGTTCTTTGTCTCACTCGAGCAGGTTTTAAAACTTGAAACTTTCACTTGCTTAGAAAGATTTCGTGCTCTTAGATTTTTGTTCACTTATTTATATATGAGCTAAATTAACAAATTTAGGCTCCTTGTCTCACCCAAATAGGTTTTGAGACTTAAAATCTTTACTTGTCTTAAATAGTCTACTTTGTTTCCTCTACTCAGCATGCCATTAGCAATTTGTATGATTAGTTTGTGGTTTGATGCAGTGTTGTGTTGATGATTAGACTTGTTGGGCAAAATGATGGGAGCCTAGCCTGAACATTCTGCTGTGAGTAAAGTTGTTGGCCTCGTAGTGTTGTTCTTACTCACTGATGTTGCATCATGATACCTAATTGGCATACTTCCCCTTTAAGCCCTTATTTGCCATCTCCGCAGCTCATCTATCTTTTTGCTTCTAATTCTAGTTACTTGGTCATGGGATTTTATATAAGAGTTAATTGTTGGCACCATCAGGTTATACCATGACCTGTCTACCTTCGCGCCCTCGAAGCTTGCGGATAACTAAAAGCACTAAGCTCCAAGATGACGCTATGATACCTTTCCACAAAATTCCTAAGAGTTTTCGTCTCACCCTATTTGATACTCATAAGCTCCATCGTGTCATCTTCTAGAGTCATGGTGCTCTTAAATTGCTCAGCGAAATCCTTGCATAATTGGCTAAATATTTTAATGTTGTCTCGAGATAATTTTCTATACCAATTTTGTGCTCGCCCTTCTAATGTCAAAGGGAATGCTTTGCACTTCTATAATGATGTTAGACCTTACACTCATGTTATCTCATTAAATTGCTCTATTTACATCAAGGTGTCATTCTTCCCACAATAACGAAGGCTTGGAAGCAAAAGTCTCTTGGAATTATAATGTTCATGACTTTTGTTAATAATACAGACTAACTTTGAGCCCTTTCTTGACCTTCCATCTTCTCGATAATTCATGGTAGGTTTTTACACTTCAATTTGCATTGCCATTTGCTAATGTGAACGTTCTGCATCTAATATGTTTGGGGGATGTACTTCGATAAGACCAGCCGTGATGAGCAGATAACTGGTAACAGGGTTCCACGAGCAGGTATATCTTGCAGAAGTCTGGTAGCAGAGGAATAGGAGCAGGAATATTATGCTCGTCCACGAATACGCCATCCGCGAGGCCGGTCTCCTATTAGAAGCATAAAGCCATTCCTGCTAAAGGTTGAGGCGAGAAGACCCGGTCAACAACAATTGGCGAGACGTGCTCTCCAACCTGAGAATCAAGGCACGAAGGCCATGCAACCACCCACGATTATGGAAACGGGACATCCACTTCCAAGAGGTGGGAAGGTAATGGGCGTGGATTAAGGGAATGTCTGAACTCAAGAGAAGTCTATAAAAAGGTAGCCAACGAAGGTAAAAGGGTTAGACTTTTTGAGATTAAAACTGAAAAAAAGAGAACTTTCGAATGATAGATCTAAGAAAAGAGCCATAAGATTAGTGGTTGTTTTTCCTAGAAAGGCAAAGCCTACATTCCTAACTTAACCGTCGGAGGGTTTACCGGGAAAACACCCGGCGTGCTCTAACTTGTTTCTGTGTACGTAGGAGTCTGTGGAGAAGAAGTGATACGAGGAAAGGTCCTGGTCGTGGTCCAATTAGTTGAGGAGAGATCCTGGTCGTGGTCGAGCAGAGTACCAGAATCTCGCATCAACATTTTGGCGCCGTTTGTGGGGAGCTAATAAAAAAGCTTCTGTTGACAGAAAGAGGAGGAGTAAAGCAAGTGAAGAAACACTGGATGTAGGAGGAAGTAGTGCACAAGGAGGTGATATGAGGCTTAACGAATCCGTGACGTTGAGGGAGATAGCCAATGAAGCACGGGAAAAAGCCATGTATGACCGGATGGAATGGATGAAAAAGCAGATGGAGACTCTGACAACCATCCTACATGAGCTGAGGAGTGAACGAAGGGGAATCCATGAGGCAAGGGTGAGAAGTGGCGGAATGACACCAGGGCACGATGATATGATGAGAAGTCAGACCACCAGGAGATTTAGTGGTGAGGGAGGTAACTTATCTCTATGGGGAGAAATCCATAGAGGGGAAGATCAATCCCCAGGAAGACAGATTTTTGATAATGATGACGGGGTGGCGAATGCAGAGGAAACGGAGTTCAGGCAACACTTACATGATGTAGAGCAAGAGCGAGATCAAGTTGCAGCACGTGACCCTGGTCGTGCAGTACAGCTAGAGGAAGAAGTGCATAGACTAGCGCAGGTAATTGATGACATACAAGGAATGAGCAGAGTACCTGGTTGGAGGATAATGCTGGATGGAGAATTCCCGCTCTCGGCAGAGATCATGAGAGCAATCATTCCAATAGATTTTCGCCTCCCAGACCTCAGGTAATCAGGGCGAACCGATCCGTTGGTGTACATAGAGCGCTTTAACGACATAACTGTGGTACAAGGATTATCCCAAGCTCAAAAATGCAGGGTGTTCCCGCTGTCTCTACAGGGACGAGCAAGTGAGTGGTACCGAAAACTTCCTCGAGGAAGCGTTAAATCCTTTGACCAGATGTGTCAGGAATTTGCAGAGCAGTTTCGTGGGGCAATGGCACTGGAAGATGACATGATGGAGTTGAAAAGCATGAAACAGGAGAAAGAAGAAACTCTTCGGGAATTCATCAAGAGGTTCCATCGCGTTGTCCTCGACTTGGGAGCCTTCAACCATCCTCAGGCATTAAGGGGATTGAAAGAAAGGGTGAAGATAGGAAGGCTATGGTACAATTTGAGGAGCACAGTTATTCAGACGTATGCAGCCGCTTACGAGCAGGCTAAGAGGGACATAAAGATTGAGGAGGAAAAAGCAGCACGGATTAAGACAGACCAGCTAGAAGGGTTGAGAAGGAAAGAGAAGAGAGCCTTACCAGGAAATGGGCCGATCAAGAGGAGGGACCACCATGCCTCAGGTAGTGGTACATGAAGTCGGGTTACCGCTTACCAGCCTCATCAGAGGCCACCACAGTATCAGCGCAGTAGGGCGCAACCTCCTTGTTCACCAGCTAGGGAGCCTTGGAGAAGGCATGACTCGGTATATGGTCATCCTCATCGACACCCCTATGGTGGTAAAGGGAGCAAACCAGAAGCGTTGCCACCTCCTCTAGTTCAGAACGGTACAAACAGGGAAAGGACAGTGCACATGATTGACTAGAACTAGGACTATGAGCGGTATATTTCCTTGAAGATGCTCCTAGACGAGGTGTACGAGGCCATAAAGGACTGGGGATTACTGTACCTCCCTGGCCCAATAACAAAGCTACCCAGCAGGAGGGATAGGGGACGCTATTGCAAGTTCCATAGCACTCATGACCATACCACAACAAAATGCAGAGATCTCAAGACCCAGATTGAAAATTTGGTGAGAAATCGATACCTGGACGAGTTTATAGATGAGACTTTTCCGATGGTGGCCTCGACATGTGAAGGGGAGCAGAGTGATAGAAACTTGAGCCACGAGCAGCCTATAGTAAGAGTGATTGTTGGGGGCCCAACATTGGCAGGAGACTCCAACATGTCGAGGAAGAACTACGCCAAGTATGCCATGACTAGCAAAGAGGTATTTTTCAACACCCCAGCAGCCAAGCGAACAAGAGTCAGGTAAGTTTCAATCATGTGGACAGATGAGGATGAAGAAGGGATTCTATATCCACATGAGGATGCTTTAATTATTAAAGTCACCGCTGCTAGCACGAAGTTTGACCGAGTTCTAGTAGACACAGGAAGCATCGACCAGAAGCTCGGTCGATGTTTTGTTCAAGTCAACTCTTAAGGAGATGGGAATAGCATACTTGAGGTTGGAGCACACCAATACCTCCTTGAAGGGATTTGGAAGAGGAAGGTTGGTCCCTCTGGGTGTGGTCGAGCTGCCCATCACAATTGGTAGCTCCCTAACAGAAAGGACTATGATACTAGATTTTGTTGTGATCGATGAAGAGGGTCCTTACTAGATGATTCTATGTCGTCCATTTCTGAGGATGAGCAAGGCGGTACTTTCCAACCATTATCTAGCTCTCAAGTACCGGGTGAATGGGGTAGTTGGAGTGGTACGAAGAGACCAGAGAATCACCCGAAGCTGTTACTCCACTGTAGTAAGGGAAGCAATGCAGATTACATCCCTTGATACCCGAGTGGGAGCCAAGAATGGCAAATAGAAACTTGTAGAGGAACTGGAGACAATAAGCTTGCAGCAAGATGATCCAGGAAAAACAGTCTGAATCGGGTCGAGACTTAAAGATGAGCAGAAGCAGGAGCTGGTGCATTGCTTACGAGCTCATGTAGATATATTTGCTTGGACACATGAAGACATGCCGGGAATCCACCGTGAGGTCACATGCCATAGGTTGGCAATAAAAAAAGGTGCATGGGTTGATGAGCTATCAGGTGTATTATGAGCATACAGGACAACCTACAAAACAGCAATTGGGGAAACTCCATTTGCCTTGGCCTTCGGACATGAAGCAGTTGTACCAGCCAAGATAGGGACGACCACGCACCGGACATATCATTTCGATGAGCAGGAGAACAACGACCAGATGTGCTTGAATCTGGATTTGCTAATCGAGAAGAGGGAGCAGGCATCGAAACGATCAGCCGTCTACCAGCAGAGGGTTGCTCGGTATTACAACCAGAAGGTGAATGTACGGTAGTTCAAGGTCGGAGATTGGGTGTTAAGGAGAGTGAATCAGAACACAAAAGACTCGACTCAAGGAGTACTTGGACCAAATTGGGAGCGGCCATATAGGGTCAAATAGATAGTTGGACCCGGAGCTTACAAGCTGGTTCGCACGGATAGCCATGAGGTGAAACGCCCATGGAACGCAGCGCACCTCAAGAAATATTTCCAGTAAGACTTGTTCATGTTTTAAAGTTATTTCTGTTCGCGCTCGTTGTTATTTATTTTATGTCAAAACAATCTCATGTAAGCCGAGTTCAGCACTTAATGAATTGATGAGGAATTTCAGTCAGCTGTAATGTTACAAAAATTTCTAAAGCATGCAAAGGCTCACTAAGTCTCAAAGCATGTTTTATGGTGAGACCAGAAGCCAAGCATGCCAGGATCTGCTCGACCAAGCGACAGCGAGCAGACTCCCAAGCATTAGAAAAATCTCTAAGGCATGCAAAGGCTTATTAATTCTCAAAGCCTGTTTTATGGCGAGAGTAGAAGCCAAGCGTGCCAGGATCTGCTTGACCAAGCGACGGCGAGTAGACTCCCAAGCATTGGAAAAATTTCTAAGGCATGCAAAGGCTCACTAAGTCTCAAAGCCTGTTTTATGTCGAGACCAGGAGCCAAGCGTGCCAGGATTTGCTTAACCAAGCGACGGCGAGCAGACTCCCAAGCATACAAAAATTTCTAAGGTATACAAAGGCTCACAAAGTCTCAAAGTCTATTTTATGGCGAGACCAAAAGCCAAGCGTGCCAGGATCTGCTCGAGCAAGCGACGGTGTGCAGAATCCTAAGTATTGAAAATTTTTCGAAGACATGCAAAGGCTCACTAAGTCTCAAAGCCTGTTTTATGGCAAGACCAGAAGCCAAGCGTGCCAGGATTTGCTCAGCCAAGCGAAGGCGAGCAGAATCCCAAGTATTGAAAAATTTTCGAAGGTATGCAAAGGCTCACTAAGTCTCAAAGCCTGTTTTATAACGAGACCAAAAGCCAAGCGTGCCAGGATCTGCTCAACCAAAGCGAAGGCGAGTAAAATCCCAAGTATTGAAAAATTTTCGAAGGCATGCAAAGGCTCACTAAGTCTCAAAACTTGTTTTACGGTGAAACCAGAAGTCAAACTTGCCAGGATCTGCTCGACCAAGCAAAGGCGAGCAGACTCCCAAGCATTGAAAAAAAATTTCTAAGGCATGCAAAGGCTAAGTCTCGAAGCCTGTCCTATGACGAGACCGGAAGCCAAGCATACCTGAATTTGCTCGAATAAATAAATAAATCGTAACGATAATACGAGAAAGCAAGTAAAAACATTCTTATTAATCTGCTAGTAATTTGCAAAGCTGCTAATATTAACATACAATGTTCAAAAAGCAACTACAACACAAGACGTGCTTAAGAGGATGGCGGGTCAGTAAGCTGGTTTTTCTTTACTGGCTGCTCTACTTCAGGAGCGGGGGGGTTTCACTAGTTGCCCCAGGAGGGGTATTTACCTCGGCAACATCAGCGGGGACTGGATGAAGAGGAAAGGCTCTCTCTTCGGTGGCATTTGGCTTCACCTCCTCGATATCTTCTTTGGCGGCCTCTTCATCCATATACTGAGCAGCACAAGCAGCAAGCTCGTCCATCTTCAAATCAGGATGCTGCTTCCCGAGGACAGCCATGATGCAGCGATAAGAATGCCGAAGTCCCTGGTCATATTGGTTGTCAACCTCTTTCTCCAAGTTCTCGACCTGAACTTGGTGGGAATCCCGGAGAGATTTGATCTGAGCCTCGTACATAGCCTTCTACCTTTGTAGATCCTCATTGACTTTAGTAAGCTCTTCCTCAAGGGTAATGGCCTTAGCTTGAGCGAGAGATTCTCGCTCTATCAACTTTAAATTCTCGAGATTCAGGTCTCCTGGTCTCTTCTCAGCAGCATCAGCTTTGGTCTTGGCCGATTGAATGTCCTCATTCATCTTCCAGTCATAGCGGCCGACCTTCGCCTTATAGTAAGTGGTCATGCAGCCGAGGTGAAAGGCAGTATACTGCATAGCCCCCACCAGCTCGCCCAGAGTGTTGCCGTCAAAATCTTCCAAGTTCTTCTTGCTCACGAACCTAGAAAATTCATTGATCTAAGAGATTAGATGCTCTACTCGGCTGTCAGATGAGCGAGACTTCGGCCCAGCTGGTGGAGAAGAGGAAGCGGGGTCAGCGGCTGCTCCACTAGTTTCTCTGGCTTTGGTAGGGGGAGGTGGTAGAGTCTTCAAAGGGGGAGCTTGCTGCACAATGTTCACCCGTTTCGCAGTGGGAGCATATTTATTCTGGTCCCGCTTGGCAGCATGAGGTCAAGGACGTTTCTAATTCAGAGCCCGGATCACAGCATTCTCCATCTTATGGTCGGTGGACACCAAACCAGATTCGACCAAGTTGTAAGAAGTTAGCAACTCTCAGTTCGAACATGAGTTGGCCAGCACAGCCTCGACCCGCTTGAGCGGCTCAAGTTTAAGCGGGTAGTGCACACTTCAAGAACCTACAATGCGAACAGATATTGGGTTAGAGACAAATCAGCAAAATGAGAATAACTATGGAGACAAGACATCTAAAGCGAGCAGGCAACCTGGGACCACGAAACGAGGTAGGACACGATAATCCTTCCCGTCAATCTGCACAACTTGACCCCAGGGACCCCAGCAAAAAAGAATTTTTTCTTCCAATTCCCACCACCACCCGTTGGAAGATCAGTTATAAGTTTCCTGGTCTTGGTACTTGATTGGAAGTAATACCAGCCGACGTCTTTAAGGCTGCTCTTTAGCTGGTACAGGTGCTTCACCTCATTAACTGTGGGCTTGCTTTGTCATCATCTATGCCACAGTATGAACAGACTAGAGAGTACTCTCCACCTGTTGGGGTTCAGCTGACCAGGAGCTAAATTCAACCCATTAAGTATTCGGGCAAAATAGGGTTGCAGGGGGCACCTCAGCCCAAATTTAAAACTCTCCAAAAACAGAGTAACGTACCCCCTAGGAGGTCGGCTAGGAGTATCTTTTTTTTCCTAAGATCCTAAGGGATATATCATCAGGAATGTCGTACCTAACCCGGAGATTAACAAGCTCGTCTACTGTTGTCGTGCACGTTATAAAATCAATAGCGTAATGCTGTGATAGAGTTCTACTTCCTACTGTGCTCTTCCTATCTGGTCGCGATGTTCCTGGTGAAGACATTTCACCAGAATCGTTTTCCTGGTCTTCACTCAAGGTGTCTTCGGAACCAGAAGAACCCTCGTCACCGCTATTGCCAATTGAGGAAGTTGTTTGGGGGGACATCCTTTTAGCACTAGTCCCAACACTAGATCTAATAGGTTCTAAGGGGATCCCGGGGTCAAAGGCAGGACTGACGAGCAGACTAGGCAAGAAGTCTAACTCGTCGTCGTCAATCTCAATAACTTTCTCTTTGCCTTTTGACATTCCCTAAACTATAACCAGAGCAGTATCACCAAACACTACCCAAACAAAACAGAGAGAAAAGAAATTGTCTACAACTATCCAAGACCGAGGAAATAGAAATAATACCTGAAGTTATAGCTCAGTCGGAGAGGGACAAGGATGGAAGACAGGGATGGAAGCTTTTATGCCGATACTCGTTCGTCGAAGAGACAAAAACAGAGTAAATGACGAGTTTCTCTTTTGGGGGTTTTGGGTTTTCCTAATGAGGAACAAACTTTTGGGCTGCCAGCATTTCACGGCACAAATCCAAGAGTTTCGTAACCATCGGTTTGAAATTCAAATGAAGGGGTAGATTTCTGCCACCTCACCTCATCCGTAATTAAATGCAACACGACTCTTGGCAGCCTTTTCCTATCCCGCGCGAGCCAAAACTATCGAGTTTCTACTGTCGGCTCACTATGTTACCCAACATCAGAAACTAGCGGACCGGTATTTGGGGGATGTACTTCGACAAGACCAGCCGTGATGAGCAGATAACTGGTAGAGGGGTTCCACGAGCAGGTATATCTTACAGAAGTCTGGTAGCAGGGGAACAGGAGCAGGAATATTCTGCTCGTCCACGAATATGCCATCCGCGAGGCCGGTCTCCTATTAGAAGCATAAAGTCATTCCTGCTAAGGGTTGAGGTGAAGAGACCCGGTCAACGACAGTTGGCGAGACGTGCTCTCCAACCCGAGAATCAAGGCACGAAGGCCATGCAACCACCCACGATTACGGAAACGGGGCATCCACTTCCGAGAGGTGGGAAGGTAATGGGCGTGGATTGAGGGAAGGTCTGAACTCAAGATAAGCCTATAAAAAGGTAGCCAACGAAGGTAAAAGAGTTAGACTTTTTGAGATTAAAACTGAAAAAAAAAAGAGAACTTTCGATTGATAGATCTAAGAAAAGAGCCATAAGATTAGTGGTCGTTTTTCCCAGAAAGGCAAAGCCTACATTCCTGACTTGAGCGTCGGAGGGTTACCCCGAGAAAACACCCGGCGTGCTCTGACTTGTTTCTATGTATGCAGGAGTCTGTGGAGAAGAAGTATTACGAGGAAAGGTACTGGTCGTGGTCTAGTTAGTTGAGGAAAGATCCTGGTCGTGGTCGAGCAGAGAACCAGAATCTCGCATCAACATGATAGATATTTTCTCAGTTCTCTTTCTTTGATATTCTCCTCTCTTCGCACTTCTATAGTGGGGTTTGGTCTGTTTTTAAAAAGATCATCCATTCTTGTGGCACTGGTACAACAACTCCTGGTCTTTCAGGTACTTGTCTCTTGTTATTTGATTTTAGCATATCTGTACTCCTAGCAGAATTCCTTGTATTGAGGCTTCTCTATTCTTCCCTTAGTTCTTGTAACAATGTGCTAGGCTATCCATTTTTTTTTTCATCTGCTTCATTCTTTCGTTTATCGCTTGCTCCCTAACTTTGTGGGCGATTACCCTTAAGTTTTATTCTTATCAATTTTGGGTATCTCCCTCCTTGCTTCATCATCACTTTTGTTCATCCTTAATTCACCCTCTTTGTGCTCACTTTTTCCTCTTGATCCTACATAGGTTTTGTTGCTCCAGTAGAATGGTTTCTCCTACTGTCCCCATAGACAGAGCCAAAATGTTGACACAATAATCTGGTCATGTTGGTAACATTAACATTTGAATTTGTTTATATGGAGAGATGATTTTTGCCTCTACAAAGAAGTCCGAGCAAAAATTAGCTAGCACGGTTCAATCCTGGCGAGTACTTGTAACCAGAAAAATGGTCATGGGAGTCAGAAATTTTTCAAGTTAGTATCACGGGTTTTCGTGGACTGACAGGGTATATAATTATTTGTATAAAAGAATCAATAAAAAATTAATCAAAAAAATAAAATAAGAAGAAATTCTCCTTTAAAATAAGAAGAAGAAATAAAAATAAGGAAGGTTAGATATGGGTGAGGAAGAAAGTTTTTCAAAATTCAACCCTCTGAGATGATGTAAGGAATAAGATAGGATGGAGTTTCTTTCAAAAAATTTCCAACACTTGGCATTCTTAGGAGTTTTATGGGGATCAAATCTCTCCCCATGGATTGCAGTATAGTGGAGCTTTTGGATAGAGTTTACCCTTAATCTCCCTTACATTCTAGGATTTGGTATTTTTTTTTTATAGGATTCCACCTCCCTTTACTCCATAAGATGATAGAATCATGGGTTTTGTGGATAGAGCTCCGTCCTTGAACTTTTTAAGAAGATTGAGGGAGTGACTTTAACTGAGCCTCTTCTTAGTTTATCCATCTCCTTGCCTAATCCTGCTCATCGAATTCCCCCCAAGCTATTTTAAATGGCAAGGCGAGCACAATCAATTTTTTTTTTTAAAAAAAAAAGCCTGATTGTGGTTGTCATATTTTATCACCCAAACAATTATTATTTAAGAAAAAAAACAATAATTGCTCCAACTCATACTTAATTAGTACTTCGAAATCCATACTGAAAGCTTTATAATGAAAAGGTTAGTTTCATTAAGACTGAAAGAGCATTTTGTTTTTTAAACTAGAGCACTATTAGACTACTGAATTTCGAATAATTAGAAAATTGCATCGCTTGTGCTAATTACACGTGTCAACATTAATGCGAAAAGGATAACTATTAAGACCAAACAAGAAAAACAAAAGCAAAACCGAAGTTAGAAACTTCAAATTGAAAATTTAAAAACAACTGCAAACATTTCCACAGCACAAACATAAGCATTCATTCATTCATTCTATTATAAGGATCCAATACCAACCAAAAACACAAGCGTAGTCACACAGCACTTGAACAAGACTCCAAAATATGGTCAGAAGTCACATCTCCATCTCTAACGTTGTTGCATTGATCTTCTTTCTAGTGCTACACATCATCCCATCTGTCCAATCGACAACTGCCACCACCATCGACGTATGGCCAAAACCAAGACTCGTCAGATGGGCCCCGCAGCACCAGCTCAGCCTTCTGTCTCCGTCTTTCACCATCGCGCCACCATACGACCACCCCCACCTCTCCTCTGCGGTCGCCCGCTATCTCACCTTGATCAAAACCGAACACCACCTTCCATCATCGGTCAACAACCCGTCAACAGCCACGTTATCCCTTCCCCCTCCCCAACCCTTGCAGGCCCTCCATATCATGATCCACAGATTATACGCGCCGTTGCACCACGGGGTCAACGAGTCGTACACTCTCCACATCCCCAGCGACCACCCCACGGCAAACCTGACGGCGGAGACGCCGTGGGGCGCCATGAGAGGTCTAGAGACGTTTTCTCAGCTCGTCTGGGGCCGCCCTTCCCGTGTTCCGGTGGGTGTTTACGTGTGGGATGATCCCATCTTCGCCCACAGAGGGTTGTTGCTTGATACGTCGAGGAACTATTACGGCGTTGGTGATATAATGAGGACGATTTATGCCATGAGTGCTAATAAAATGAATGTGTTTCATTGGCACATTACGGATTCTCATTCGTTTCCGTTGAATCTGCCCTCTGAACCCGGGCTTGCTGCTAAAGGATCTTATGGCGATGACATGCAGTACTCTCCTGATGATGTGAAGAAGATTGTTGAGTTTGGTCTGGATCATGGTGTCAGGGTCATTCCTGAGATTGATTCTCCTGGTGAGTGTTTATTATTTTTTTTAAAAGTCTGATGTGATTAGAGATTGTCTAATTAATATTTGCATAATTTTATGGTATGCAATTAGCCAATATGAGTAAAATTTGTTTTTATGTTATTTAATTTTTTAATTAATTTTCAATCATGAACTTGGTTTGACTAAAATTCACATTAATAGAGAATCTAATAAAAAATAAGAACGTGCCCTGTTTTGGTGGGGCTCCTGTTTTTAGCTTGCTGGGGCATAATTCTTGCATTACTACTAGGCAAAAGAGCCATGCTGAATCTAATATGTTGTCAATTCTTTGAAATAAAACTGTTTCATTTCTCTTCATTAATCATAAAGCTGCATTGATGGCTTAGGAAAAGATGAGTGCGTAAGCAATTGTGTTTTGATTTTCAGGCCACACAGGGTCATGGGCAGAGGCATACCCAGAAATTGTAACATGTGCAAACATGTTTTGGTGGCCAGCAGAAAGCAAAGGGGAAGACAAGCTAGCAGCAGAGCCAGGAACTGGCCAATTGAACCCCTTGAATCCGAAGACTTACCAAGTCTTTAAAAATGTGATAAGTGATGTTGTAAAGATGTTTCCAGAACCATTCTTCCATGCTGGAGCTGATGAAGTCACCCCTGGTTGCTGGAAAACTGATCCCACCATTCAATCATTCCTATCAAACGGTGGAAGTCTCAGTCAAGTGCTCGAAAAATTTGTTAATGAAACCTTCCCTTACATTGCCTCCCTCAATCGCACTGTGATTTATTGGGAGGATGTTTTATTGGATGGTGTTATTAAGGTGGATTCTTCAATTCTTGATCCTAAGTACACAATCTTGCAAACATGGAACATGGCCCGAATAACACGAAAAAGATTATTGATGCTGGATACAGGGCAATTGTGTCATCTGCAGATTACTATTATTTGGATTGTGGACATGGAGGATTTCTTGGGAATGATAGCCAGTATGATCAGCTTGTTAGTAGCGACACAGTATCAAAAGGAGGGTCATGGTGTGCGCCGTTTAAGACATGGCAAACGATATACAATTATGATATAACATATGGGCTGAGTGAGGAGAAGGCTAAATTGGTGCTTGGTGGGGAGGTGGCATTGTGGTCTGAGCAAGCCGATCCAACTGTTCTGGACTCTCGGCTTTGGCCTAGGACCTCGGCTATGGCTGAGGCGCTGTGGTCAGGAAACAGGGATGAGACGGGCAAGAAGAGGTACGCGGAAGCGACAGATCGGTTGAATGAGTGGAGGCACAGAATGGTGAGTAGAGGGATTGGTGCTGAGCCTATTCAGCCACTTTGGTGTGTGAGAAATCCGGGCATGTGCAACACAGTTCATGCATCAATTTAGCTATATGCTTGTTTATGGGCTGTTTCTTTACCATTCACAGCAGCAAGAAATCATCTTTTGCGCAGCTGCTATAATTATGCTAGTTAATTGAACTAGCCCCAAAATTAACATAGCTCTATGGCACTGTCCTGTTTCTCCTTGGATTAAAGACAAGTCCTGTGATTGTTCAACATACATATAGTTCTACAAAGGATTTACTAGTCTTAGATAGGAAAATGGTCTAACACCCTTCTATGGTTTTGTTCCATACCAAAGTTATAAAACTAATAACCAATAAATGTTTTTTTTTTTTTGGTGGGGGAGGTTGTCGGCTTTGGTTGCAATTTTTTATTACTAGACACAAAACAAGTAGTTAGTTCTTCGAGTAGAAGAAGCATTATCTCATTCTCAAGGATATGTTCCAGTTATGTCCAATTGGTTTGCCAATTAAGTTCACAGAGACTGACGGGGAAGCGAATAATGCCTTGTTGGAGATCACTTCTGTATTTTTAATCATGCATTCATATTTGCGTCTTGAGTAGTTAGGTGTCCAAAAATGTTTTATTTTAAAGTTAAAAAATGCAAACGTAATCTTTTGATAAACAAAATTTAATTTTTACAATTAATATTTACCTTAAAACTATATATTAGGTACTGCTTAATATAAAATTTGAAGTCAAACAAATATTATGTAATACTGCGATGTACATAGTGAGGATTTATGACTTGAAAAAATGAGACTAACTCAAATAATGATCCATTTTTATTAACATGTATTTTTTTAAAAATATATTATTGATAGACATTAATATGCTTTTTTTATTTTTTAAAAGTTCATTAAAAATTTAATTTAAGTATATTTACAACCTTAGCAAACTATTTTAATTTTGTACAACAAACTATCAAATTTTATAAAACTTAAAGGCCATGTTTAGCATGCCGCATTACATTGTATTAGCACTCTGCATTGCATTAAAATATAACAATACGATGTTTGGCACTTCTCCGGTATTGCATTAAGAAAAAAATTAATGCGGGAAACCCCGCATAACGGAAACCGAGTGAGACTCTGGTTTTTATTGCATTAGCTTCTTCTTCTTCGTCTCCTCTATTTCTCTCTCTTTCTTTTTTCTTTTTTTTTCCCTTTCCCCTCTTCTTCTTCGTCTTCCCTATTACTCTCTCTCTTTTTTTGTTTTATTTTTTTCCTTTCCCCCTCTTCTTCTTCATCTTCTCTGTTTTTCTCTCTTTTTTTTTTCCTTTTCTCCTCTTCTTTTTCGTCTTCTCTAATTCTCACTCACTCTCTCTCTTTTTTTCTTTTATTTTTTTCCCTTTTCCCCTCTTCTTCTTCGTCATATCTGTTTCCCTCTCTCATTTTTATTTTATTATTATTTTTTCCTTTTCCCCTCTTCTTTTTTGTCTTGTCTGATTCTTCCTCTTCTCAGTTTCTTGTTTGTCATCTTCTCCTCCATTTCTTCGTCATCTTCATATAACCAATAATAGCTGCCGCTACCTCCCTTAGCTCCTTTCTATGTTTGATTCAGGAGGTTTGATTTTGTAGATTGGTTAAAGACGACAATGATAGATGGGATTTGTTTGAGATGAGATTGAATGCCTTCACAAAATTTTTATTTTATTGTGCTATGGGAATTAGTATTGGTAATTATTTTTATTTTTTAAGAATTTTGTTTATAAAAAGACAATTGTTGTACAACCCTTATTCATTTCTAAATTTGAGTTTAGAAAATTTTTTTTAAAAAAATAATAGTTGTCATCATTTCTCAATAAAATTTAATATTTACACTAAAAAATTTATTAAAATTTTAAAATTTAAGACCACATATTTATTTTTTTAAGTATTAATAAATATTATTTTTTAAAATATATAATTTAAATTAATCACAAAAAAAATTAATACAGTATAGTATATCACCAAACATTGTACAACGTTATTATAATACAGTACTAATGCAATACAGTATAATATAATACACCAATATTAAAATAATATAATACAATATAATACAATACAGTGTGCCAAACGCACCCAAAGATCAAAGTTATCAATATTCAAAAGTTGCTTCTCTTTCTAAAACCTAACATTTGATTCTTTTTGCTCATTTTTCATTTCTTATTCTAAAAGCTGTCTTTTCATTCTTTTTACTCATTCTTCTATCGAAGCAGCATCTCATCATTATATTTTCAATTTTTAGAAAATAATTTAATATTTGTTTTACTCTTTTTTCTATCAAAACCAGCATCCCATCGTCATTTTTAGATGTATGAATAAATTCTATTCTTGTAGTTGTCTTAACATAAGAAATTTTACTAATTTCACCTTGCCATCATCTGGACCACTGCGATTGATACAACTTCAGATCATATTTTAGTTAATCAAGCCCTTCTCATTAGTCTCTAGTCTTCTAGAAACTCATATTATGCTCATAGACTTATGGATGATTAATTTAGTTTCCTTAAATATTTTATTTTTTATTTGAAAAATTCCTTGAATATTTCATTTTTGATTTTGTATACCAAACCAACTGCACACCTCAGTGAGTGGAATGCTCTAATTTCATTAAGATTCATGTTGATTATTTAGAAATTTTTTGTGTCCCTATCGTAAATACAACCGATCAACTCATACAAATACTTTGCTCATCTTAATGTTGCCGGGTGAGATTTGCAAAGCGTGTCATATGCCCCATGTCGGTTGTTTCTTTAAGCACAAATTTGGTTGGCAAAATGGGACGGTTGAACCGGAGTTTAGGCTGGCCCGGTTTTTGTTTTTCAGAAAATTTTAAAAATGATAAGGTTTGCCTGAAGAAATACGCTGGGGTGTATAAGTGCTGGCTGCACAAAAGAGTTGGGAGTACATTAAAATTTATAAAATTTTGTGGGTTGCTGGGCCTGATTATTATTGTTGTAAGCCCAGGTCCATGGTCGGCCTTGATTTTCGAGACCTTAGCTCTTACCAAGCCCGACGAGCCCGGCCGGCCGGAGCCCTTCTACCATCTCTAATCGCAGATTAGGAATTTAGACTTTATGTTCCTTTTAACTTGTTTAATCTTCCTTCCCCACCACACCCACCCCCCCCCCCCCCCCCCCCAAAAAAAGACTTGCTTAATCAATCGATAAATCTTTAATATCATATATAAACAAATATTGTAATGATAATTTATTTTTGTAAGTTTATATTTTCATCAAGCTAATAATATTATGTTAAATTAATTTGTACAAAATCAATTAATGATATTAACAACATCTTTTGTTTATATAATTTATTTATTATTTATTTATTAATCACTAATCAAAACGTAAATTTATATTCAATAGAATTCAAATTAAAAAAGGATCTTAATCCTTATTTAAAATACCAATACATCTTGATGTTTTAATTATGACTTTCATGGCAGGTAAAAAAAAATTCTTAATACTCATTTTTGAATGGCAAATTTTACTCTTTTTAATTTGTAATAGTCTATAAGAAAACTGATCCAATACTTACAAGTCCGAAACAATTATCAACATTTATTTATAAGTTAAAAAAATGAAAACAAAAAACTTAAAACTTTATTAGAAAGAGGTGTCGTTACTGGGACAAAAAAAAAAAAAAAAGACAAATGGAGTTGCACATTATATCATATATCATATGAGTGTCACGAAAAAAAAATATTTGTATTATGTTTGTGTTTAACAGTTAAAATTCTAATATTTAAATTTAAATTTAATTTTTAATATCATATATCATTCATCTACTAAATAATAAATTTAATAAGTCATAAAATTATTTAACCATCGTTAAATGATAAATAACACCTTAATAATTCGGACTCAAACTGAGACCCGTATGCTTGGACGCCGTAGCATTGCTTACGTAAATTAGCTCAGGGCAGTTTTAACTCACTACACAGTTTTCTTCTTTCCATTTTACCACTGTTATTGTAACAACCCTCCTCTTCTTTCGTTACAGAAACCAGTGAAGTGTGTCAGTCTCCCACGTTTCTTTCCTTTCACATTCATGAACCGAACCGTCATTCCCGCCGCCGTCTGGAAATGAGTAATCGGACGCCGGCCGCCATTTTTACCGCCTTCACCAAAAGCCCAGGTCAGTTTCTCATTAAATATCCCTTC
This sequence comes from Citrus x clementina, assembly GCF_000493195.1. Taxonomy (NCBI): domain Eukaryota; kingdom Viridiplantae; phylum Streptophyta; class Magnoliopsida; order Sapindales; family Rutaceae; genus Citrus; species Citrus x clementina. The sequence continues at coordinate 28,031,201 of NW_006262339.1, read as the reverse complement.
TGCACATCATCATCAATCTCCTCCCTCCCACTTCCCCTAGACCCGGACCCACCGGATCTCCCCTCTCAAATCTTCACCATCCTCTCAACTCACCCCACAACGTGGCAACGACACCCCTCGATCACAAAATTAATCCCTCTCTTGTCCCCTTCTCACATTTCCTCTCTCTTCTCCCTCGACCTCAATCCCCAAACTGCCCTCGATTTCTCCTATTGGATTTCCCAAAAACCCGGGTTCAAACACTCCGTTGAATCCTACTCCTCTTTGTTAAATCTCTTAATCCGTAACAATTTCACCAAGGCGAGTGAAAAAATTGTCTTTTTGATGCTTAAATCTTGTAGTTTGGATAAAGAAATTCTTTTCGTGTTAGATTTTCTGAGGAGAGTGAATGACAGTGGTAGTGAGTTTAGTTTGAAGCTTAGTGTTAAGGGTTATAACACATTGTTAATGCAATTGTCGAAATTTCATTTGGTTGACGAGATGAAGCGCGTGTATTTGGAAATGTTGGATAATATGGTTGTGCCGAATGTTTATACGTTGAATACGATGATTAATGGGTGTTGTAAGGTGGGGAATGTTGGTGAGGCAGAGCTGTATGTGAGTAAGATTGTGCAGGCGGGATTGAGTCCGGATACATTTACTTATACGTCGTTGATTTTGGGGTATTGTAGGAATAAGGATGTGGAGAAAGGTTTTAGAGTTTTTAGGATGATGCCGAAAAAGGGTTGTCGAAGAAATGAGGTATCGTATACAAATTTGATACACGGTCTTTGTGAGGCAAAACGGGTGGATGAGGCAATAGAGTTGTTTAGGAGAATGGGAGAGGATGATTGTAGGCCGACTGTGAGGACTTATACTGTGGTTATTTTTGGGTTGTGTAGAGTATGTAGGAAATCAGAAGCGTTGGAGTTTTTTAATGAGATGTCGGCAAGAGGGTGTGAGCCAAATGTGCATACTTATACAGTGTTGATTGATTGCTTGTGTAAAGAGAATAAGGTTGATGAGGCAAGCGGGTTGTTGAATAGAATGTTGGAGAAAGGGTTGTTTCCAAATGTGGTTACATATAATGCGTTGATTGATGGATATTGTAAGGAGGGATTGATGGAGGCTGCATTGCAAATTTTGGATTTGATGAAATCTAATAATTGTAGTCCAAATGCTAGGACTTATAATGAACTGATATGTGGGTTTTGTAAAAGAAAAAATGTGCATAGGGCAATGTCTCTACTTAATGAGTTGCTTGAGCAGAATTTATCACCTACATTGATTACTTATAACTCATTGATTTATGGACAGTGTAGAGAAGGTCATTTAGATAGTGCTTATAAAGTGCTTCATTTGATAAATGAAAGTGGTCTTGTTCCTGATCAGTTTACTTATGGTGTTTTCATAGACACTTTATGTAAAAGAGGGCGTGTGGAAGAAGCTCAGGTGCTGTTTGATTCTCTTGAAAAGAAAGGTATAAAGGCGGGTGAAGTGATATATACTGCATTGATTGATGGATACTGCAAGGAAGGGAAAATAGATGATGCCCATTCTTTACTAGAGAGAATGCTTAGTGATGATTGTTTGCCGAATTCATACACATACAATGCTCTAATAGATGGCTTATACAGAGAAAGAAAGGTGCAAGAAGCTTTGTTGCTGGTGGAAAAGATGACAAAGATGGGAGTTAAACCCACAGTTTATACTTATACGATTCTTATTGAAGAAGTACTGAAGGAAGGAGACTTTGATCATGCTCACAGGCATTTAGACCAAATGGTTTCCTTGGGACTTAAACCTGATGTATATACTTATACTGCATTTATTCAGGCATATTGCAGCATAGGGAAATTAGATGAAGCTGAAGATTTGATAGTTAAAATGAATAGAGAGGGAATTGCGCCAGATTCTGTGACTTACACCTTGCTAATTCGCGCATATGCTAATTTGGGCTTAATATATTCCGCATTTGATGTTCTCAAGCGCATGTTTGATGCTGGTTGCGAGCCTTCTCATCACACATATGCTTTTTTAATCAAGCATCTATCAAATAAAAAGTGGATGAAAGAAAACAGCAATGTGATGGGATTTTATTTGGTTTCAAATGTCTCATTAGTCAATGTTGCTGATGTGTGGAAGATGATGGAATTTGACACTGCAGTGCAACTTTTTGAGACAATGCATGCACACGGTTGTTCACCTAATGTTAACACTTATGGGAAGCTCATCATTGGACTTTGCAAAGTTGGGCGCTGGACAGTAGCCCAAAGGTTATTTGATCACATGAGAGAAAGAGGAATATCACCTAGTGAAGATATTTATAATGCTCTTGTGAAGTGTTGCTGTGAGTTGAAATTGTATGAGGAAGCAGTACGACTGTTGGATGCTATGATTGAACATGGTCATTTACCGCATCTAGAGTCCTACAAGATGCTCCTTTGTGGGTTATATGATGAAGAGAAAAACGAGAAGGCTAAAGCAGTGTTTTGTAACTTACTACATTGTGGGTATAATGCTGATGAAGTAGCTTGGAAAATACTTATTGATGGCTTGCTTAAGAAAGGTCTTGCAGACAAATGCTCTGAACTGTTGGACATCATGGAAAAGAAAGGCTGCCAGATAAAATCTCCAACATATGCAATGTTAATTGAGGGACTTGATAAAAGGCAAGTGACTAATTACCGTCTCAAATTCCATATCTTCAGTCTTTTATTTTTGGTCGTTGTTCCATTTCTTGGAAAATTGCTATTAGATTTATTAAATGTATATGCGTACATAGAGAGATGGATAGAGTAAGAAATACAAGTTCTCAGAAGCCATTTCTTTCTAAAGCTTTATTTTTATTAGCATAGACGAAAATGCATACTTCTTGTGCTACGAAATTAGTACTGCAAATTGGGATTTAAGCAAAGATATTTAGCATCTGTCTTGGAGTTGTGAATGGTCTTATAAGTAAAGTACGGGTGTTGTCTATAGCAGGTGACTGAAGTGTGCAGCTTTGCACAACAATTACATGGAGGAATACTTGATGCAAGACAGCAATGAAGGAGTCTTTATGGCCATATTCTTTCCCTTGTGAAAGAAGTATTGAAGAAGATTTTACTGGAATTGTATGTAGGATAATAACATGCTTCATTCTTGTTTTGTTAATTGTTTCTTACCTTTCTAATATTTACCCTTACAGGATGGATTATGTTGATGTTCTCTCTGCGTTGTTACTGTAAAGTTGTTTTTGAATTTCGCCAGAGGTGAGAAGACCCATTGCGGTGTCAACCATCTGGCAGATGAACAAGGTAAATACCTGAGAGGAAGATATGTGCTCTAAATGTTGATTTTTACCCTTTTAATCAGAAAGCAATATGCACACACTTTATTTCTCTCTTAATGCCATATGTGCACTTTATCTTTGATTTACTTAGATTACATTGTAAAGTGCCGAAAAAAATCATTTTGCTTTACTTTAATATATTTGTGGAAATATGGACATCTTTCTGCTACCAAGATTCATAACAGCTCCTTGTTTTCCTTACCCTCCTGTTTTTTGGACGCTAGTTTTGCTTGCTTGCTAAATTTCACTTCAATCTGGTGACTACCTTTTAGGAACTATATCTGCTATCTGCATTGAAACCTGCCTCCTGGAATTCTTTCTGACTATCCAAACAGCAAGCCATGAATGGGGCTGCTTACATGGAGAGCAGAGCTCGAAAGAAAGCAGAATCGAGACAGTGGTTTGTTTACAATCAGTCATGATCAAAGTTCTTTCAAGCCAATAAAATTGCCTTTCCTCGCAATATTTAATATCCCTGCCCTGCTCGGGGGAGAATTGTATTCTTTTCTTGCTGAATGCTAAACAAGTCAACATACAAGTTATTCCAAGAAAGAGTATAATTCTTTTATCAGCAGCTGGTTCGAGGCCTGTGGAATAGTTTACCTTTACTGGAGGACGCAAAACAAGTTGAAGACAGCAGAATTCAATTTTGGATCACCGAATATTTCAACTAGTGCTATTCAAAATGAAGTACCATCCAGCTGAAACAATTGTTTCTGGATCTTGTGGCAGAAATTTTTCAAAATTCTTCGTTAAGCTGCAACTCTATTATGAAACAGCACAAGCCTGCTATGCTGGAATGTGATGGCGTGGGATAGGTGAAGTTCAAGTATAAAGCATTCCTTGTTGATATTTCAATGAAAAAAGAAGAGGGCATTGATAGTTACATTGTTTACCATACTCGGAATTTACTAGGCAGGAGAGTTTTTCCTTTTTCTTTGCAGCCTTTTTAGGAACTTAGGCCGGACCATAATTTCTGTACAGATTTTGGAGAATTTGATTGTTAATATGATTTAAATCACTAATATTCATTCATAAGAATAATTTTAATTTCTTTTAGATTGGCAGTTTTCAGCTGTTCAAATGAATGGACTTGCTCAATTGCAGTTGAACTTTAATCAGGTTGAAGAATTTTCAATTCAAACCAATGGAAATTGTTAGAAATTAAATTTTCATCTCTAACAATTAATTAAGTTAATTAATTAATGACTTAAAGTGACTTAACTTAATTAATTAAGTTAATTAGAGGTGTTTGTTTTTATAACTTAATGAGACTTTTTAGATAATTTTGACTTAATAAAATAAGTTAATTTTTTTAGCTTTTTACTTAATGGAGAAATCTGAATTAAGTCAATTACTTGCTAATGTCAAAAATATCCTTGTTTTATAATTTATTTTTCATGTCTATTCCAAAACTCACCCATAGATATTTACCCCACATAAAAATATCCTTATTTTTTCTTTCTTATATTATATACGATAAAATTTAAAATTTATGGTATTTTATATATTAAAATTCCAAAATAATTATGTATTCACTTGAATATGGTTTTACTTATAAATGTTAAAATATTGTGGTATTTAATATATTATTTATTTGACATTCAAATTTAATAAGGATACAAATGTAAAAGTACATATTTTCAGCTTTTTTAATTGAAAAAGACAAACAACTTAATATTTATTTTATGAGATTCAGACGAAAAACAAACATATTATTCAGATTCAGACATTCAGACATATTCAGAATTCAGACTAATTCAGGTCTATTTAGATTTCAGACAAAAAAACAAACGCCACCTTAGATTGACAGAAATTGTTTAAATTAAAAAAATTAAAAATTCAAGTCTATTTAAATTTCAGACAAAAAAACAAACGCCACCTTAGATTGACAGAAATTGTTTAAATTAAAAAAATTAAAAATTAAAAACTGGCTTGTATAAGATGGAGATGCGGGGTATCGATCCCCGTACCTCTCGCATGCTAAGCGAGCGCTCTACCATCTGAGCTACATCCCCGGATGCAAATTCAGGCGTTCGTAACAAATTTTGAATCTTTACTAACATCTATTGCTTTTTCCCGACCGTTGTGAACTGGCAAACTTGCTACCTAAATGGCCACGTGTCCTCTTCCAACGTTCGCATTCCCCCCAAACGCAAAAATTTTTCAAAAGAAATATGACCGTTGCTCCATCTTCTTCCTTTTAAATACCCTTCTTCGCATCTCCGATCTCCCCCAACAAAATCTTTCAGTTCATCATCATCAATATCTCTTCAAATCATCAACAAATCAAGCTCTAACAGATATCTCTCAGTAACAGCAACAACAATGGGCGTCTCCTTCAACATCAACCCATCGTCGTCGTCATTCGCCGAAACCCACTCCCGCAAGCACAAGCTCCTGCTCATCAGCAACTACATCCTTTTAGCCGCCTCCTCAAGCTTCATCTTCCTCACCCTCTCCCTCCGCCTCTTCCCCTCCCTCGTCGGCTTCTTCCTCATCCTCCTCCACGTCCTCACCATCCTCATCGCCGTCTCCTCCCTCTCCGTCGCCACCTCCTCCTCAAACAAGTGCTACGCCGCCCACATGGTCGCCACCGTCCTCACCGGCATCTTCCAGGGCTCCGTCTCCGTCCTCATATTCGCCAGTACCAGTGATTTCTTGGGCTACTTGAAGTCTTACGTCAGAGAAGAAGACGGTGCTGTCATTCTCAAACTCGCCGGTGCTCTCTCTGTTTTGATCTTTTTCTTGGAGTGGGTGGTGCTTGCGCTTACTTTCCTGTTGAGGTACCATTCTTTTGTTGATGGAAGTAACAGTGGAACCGCCGGCGCCAGCAGGTTTCAGGAGGAGGATTCGAAAGCTTGGTCACGGCCATTTCAAGTTTATGTTTAACAGAGCAAGGGAGGCGAATGGAAAGGTGGTAAAGTTTGACGGGTGAGAATTTAAAAAGTTTAAAAAAAACATTGGGGGAAAAATGTCAAAGTTGGAGAGGCCAGAGTATAAAAACGTTTATTTTATGCTCCACTCCAGACTACGGCCACTGTGTGTTTGTAAAGTTTTGTGATGATTGTTTTTGTTTCTGTTGTGTTGTATTCATTTGTTCTATTTGATCCTATTCTTTTGGTCAAAATAATTCAATTTTTTTTTTTTTTTGGGTGACATCTATGGAATCAAGTGATGAAATTATATTAAATTTATTAAAATGAATTTGCCTTGCTGATTAATACTCTCAAGTCTCAACAAAAACCCTTTAGCTATAATTTTTAACATATTAAAAGAAGTGAAATCAATCAAATCACAGCGCTTGATTTACAAATTTAACATCAACATATATAAATATCACAACTACTTATATGGATGACCGTCTACTCCAGAGCCCAAGCCTGCAAAAATCGGATTACATAGAAAACCAAATGAGTACAAGTTAAAGTCACAATTTGACAGGGACTCTTGATATACACTTCATCGATGAAACATACTACCTGGATTTTGCCATCAGATGAGCCAGCATACAGCATGCCCACATCGTTATCAGCTACCAAACATGTAATTTTGGCATGCCCCCCACCACTATTAGCTTTAACAGAGGCAACTCTGGTGACTCTTTCCTTCAACCAAACCTCAATGGTCCCACACTTTGTAGCAGTAAATATGAAGTCACTATTGACAGCTAGGTGCTGAATATCGATCCCTGTTGTGAATGATCCCACAGCTGTCTTGCTTGAGATACTAAACACCTTCAATAATCCCCCCCCAAAAAAAATAATGATAAAAATTGTTTGCAACAAAGTTAAAATATCAGTCAGTTTAGTTTACTGATAGGGACATGAATAATTTCAATGAAAATAGTTGCTTGCCTACCTTTCCGGCTGTGCCATCAACTGAAGAGCCACCTGCGAAGAGAAGGCCATTATGCATATGCAAGGAATGTATAGTTTGTTTCCCGAGCAACTTTTTTGTCCCAGCATAGAATGTGTTCGATGTTAAATTGCCCAAATCCACATCCTGCATGGTTAAATTATAAGCACGGAGTCTATTTAAACAAGTGCGTTGGAGAAACAAGAATATGTGTACCTGGATACTATAACCAGAGCAACCGCAGTACAGTTTATCTCCGGTCATTACCAGAGATTTCACATGTTTATTGAAGTTTATGTGCTTTATTGCCCCTGACCAATTGTACACCTGTTACATTATGTTATCTTTTCAGCTAGATTTCTTTTGTTACAGATCTTTGTAACAAATTGCTCACATGGAACAGAATGTATGTATATACTTGGATTAACTCCGGGTTGCTGGGGAAACAAAAACAAGCAATTTCAGCGTTGGCCGTCAAACTCGGGTTACTGCCTCTTTACAATATGAACTAGAAGAGCAATGAATTTCTTCTGGTTTGATAGACCAAGAACTGTTTGAGGATGCATATATAAAGCTGCTGCTGTTGTTGCTTTCACTTCTTAGGAAGATTGTTTTACTGATACGAGAAGACTTACCCGAATTGTTTTGTCTAAGGAACCACTGTATAGTTTGTCACCTGAAGATGGAACATAGAGGCACGTCACAGCTTTTGTGTGCTCGCGAACTTCTTGAATCAATCGCAAAACCCTCTTCCCAGAATCCCACATCTAGAGTCAAGACAAGACCAAATCCAGTTATTAGACTAAAGAATTGATGTTTGTATAAGTGTGTGTTTGTATGAGCTCATACCTTTATAGTGCCGTCGGAATGGCTGCTCAAAACGCGACCTTTGAGGTGAATCAGAGAGAGAACCTCACCATTTGTGCTTGAATCCAACTCAGTTACTTCATTGCAATGCCACAGCTCTGTCTGCAAAGCAGAAAAATTTAGGGTTCTCAAGTTACAGTCGGCATTACTTGGACTAAACACAGCAAAAGTGGTACTTACTGCATTGACTGATGACAAATTCATTAAAGCTTTCTGTATATCTGTGACCACAGCTGAATACTTCTTAAGCTTTCTCAAGGTCCCATATATGCATTTAGCATACTTTCCTAGTTCCTCTAGTGCAACTTGATATCATGAAATTTTGTTAAACAGTCGTTAAACTCATTTTAAAAAATATGCTTGTAATGTTAACTTTCTTTAGACTAAAATTTACCTGAATCAGAGATGAAAGTTTTCAAAGCAAGGGTTGTCAAAATTTTCTCCTCCAGGTTCTTCGAGGATTGGAGCACATTGATGAATTCATCAAGCAAAGACCTACGAGCGGTGCCTCTTACACCAGTATCAGGAAGAGTGGAAAGCATGTGAGTTAGCCACGTAGCAATTACAAGGCAAGACTTGGCCATCTCTAAAGAATTACTTTTGAGGCATTCCTCCAAAGCCTTAAATATTGAGCCTTTCTCATGATTGCAGAGTACAAAAGCCACCCTTTTCTCCCAGGAGCATGCAGCTTGTTCTTCCTCTTCCTACATTCAAAAATATAAGTGACTATTGACATACAACTGAATGCAAATATTAAAGAATAACAGGTTCCGAAATCAGCCAAAAACCATAGATGCAAACCATTGATTCCACCATTTCAGATTCAGGTTTACTCAGTCGCTCTGGCTTCATAAGTGCATTGTAAGGTTGATCAAACCCTGCAATCTTGAGCAACAAAGCTTCCGTGTAGGACTTCCCCGAAAAAGTGAAACGCCCAGTTAGCGATAGTAAAGCATCTAGAGCCATCATTTGGGAGTTTGGAAAATCCTTCCTGCGGAGTGCTTCAATTAGTGCCTCTACAGCTTCTTCCCTATACATACTCATCTTCCGTGGCTCAACCTGGACAAAAGAATTGTAAGAATCTATGATTAGACATCATGATGTTTACTAAAATATATTTGTACAAGCTTAATTATTGTGGTTGATTTTCAAAGAGACAACACAAACCAGGAGATCCAACTGAAGAAGTAGAGAGGCTGTTGCAGGTTGCTGCTCCATTGGAGCCATCTGCAGATAAACAAGAAAGGTGTGCATGGTACTAAATGCTCCTTCATCTCTAATTACTTGCAAAATCTGGTTGCTAAAGGTCCTCCTGAAACAAATGGGCAAAAGCAAAATGAAAAACAATGAGATACCAAAGTTACAAAATATAGTATGATTATTATCATCAAGACAAGTGAAGATTTGATACGTAAAACATATAAGAGAGAACATAAATTAACCTATTCAACAGCACCAGCTCCGAGAGGAAATTGATGCATATGCCTCTCACGCTATCATTTCCATCATGAAACAAATCAAGAACATGGGATAGCTCAATTCTCTTTGCTATCAAAGTTTTGCAACTTTTATCAGCGTGCATACAACATAGGAGTATGGAAACAATGGACCTCCTTTCTTCAACCCTATCCAAACACTTAATTAAGGCAGGAATCCCGTTGGCGGAAATGAGACTCAAAGCAGTGATGGACCTGCTTTTTTTATCTCCTCCCATTAGTATCTGGTCAAGCATTTCTATGGCAGCATCCTTGGGCTCCATCACAAATTGCAGTTCATCAAACTCTTCAGTTTTGTTCAGTACTAGCTGAACAAGGGAGGGTATAAATTCATGCGCTGAAAGCTGAGCAAATGCTGGTCTCAGCTGGTATATAAGCACGGCAGCCTCCCCTAGGCCATTTTTCAGAAGAGCAGCCAAGCAATCGAAATCAGAATCTACGCTGGTAAGAATATCTCCAACACTTTCATCAGCAACCATCAGCTCAGAGAGAATGTAAACTGATGTTCTCAAAACTTCTCTACTCAAAGAGGCTGATAATATCTCCGCAAACCCATTTATAATTGTTGGTTTCAACAAATAAGCATGAACCCCAGGATCACCCTTTGACTCCTTCCACAATCTCGCAATTGCCAACACTGCGGTTTCACATTCTTGCAAGTTTTCTGAAGTACAAAGACATGTAACATAAGGTTTCAACCCATTTATAATTGTTTCGACAGAAGCTTGAGATATCACACTAGTCGGTGATGTAGCATTTGCCGCTTGTGTAAATCTTTTGCGCCTTTCATTGATATGATCATCCGTATTGTTATGAATGTGAAAATTGAAAGTTCTAGATGGACTAGATGCCAAAGTCATGTCTTTTAAGGGGGAGGACCCAAATGAATGCTTTGGGGTTTCGGAGTAGGAAAATTCCTGAGCAAGATCAGGATACTGCTCCTTCCAAGATGTTATAAGTCTCTTCAAGACGTAGTTTGTTTTTGGCAGTGAATTTGAACAGAGAGGTTGCCTTGTAATGGGACACGTCGTATTTCCTCTTTTTAGCCATTCTTGAATCGCTTTTCTCTCATACGTCTGACCAGTTTCAAGGGTTACTGGATCATTGAAAATCTGGCCTGTTATAGGACAGACAAAATCTTTTGGCGGTCTTGATCTGGAAGTCATCTTCTCGGAGCAAGGGAGCGAATTGCAGCTTTGGCTTCCTTCATCACTTTCATTGCAGGGACTGCAGAATTCAAAAAGATTAATAATTCTTTGAAAGAAATTTTGTAAACTCTATGTAATGGCAGGATTGTCTATTAAACTACATAAGTAACAAACTTGAATAAAAGTACTGCGTACTGCCTACCTGTTCTCCAGCAAAACAATGTTCACATTTTCGTAACTCATACTCCTTGCTCGAGAAGAGTTTCTCGTTGAGCTTTTCTGCTTCTCCTAATTGAAAAGTGACCATTAGTAGAAGTCCAAAATTTTAACAAAGCAAATAAAATAACTTGAGTGCTCGTAAGTTTTTAACAAACTACCAATTCACCATCCGAGTCTGCTGAGCTAATGCTGTAATCTTTACTCAATTGTGGAGACGATGGCGAAGAGGTCGGTACAGGGCTATGAGATATGCGGCTGGACAGAAGTCGCAATAAAGATTTGGGTTCTTTTCTACCGTGCACATCAGTTTTTGGAGATAAATTCTGCAAATCTGGTTTTGGAGATGAAATTTTCGGACTACGGGTTTTGGGAGAATCTATAGGAGAGAAAATTGGATTGACATGTTCTTTCAGCTCACTTTCCTCATCCTTAATCATTTTTGCCCCACTAGGAGACGCTGAGTTAGGGTTTCCAGAATTAATATAATCATCAACAGGCTCGTAATCGGATTCATATTCATTCTCCTCAAGCATGTCCCCCTGGCATTGTCGCCAAGAATAAAAGATTGTTTATATAAAATTATAAATCCGTTAAGGCATTGATATTTATGCAATGGGTAACTGGGTGTGTGGGTGTGTGTGTGTATCTACATAAAGCAAGCTCACTTGAGGATCCCACACAAGAGATTCATCAAGATCCTGTGAGGGCATGGAAGTCACATTCATTCTGCAAACCCAAATGAAGATATGCATATATTTAGAGCCTAAAATCAGTTGAGAAGTTGAATAGATGACTACAAAACTAGAAGGGTCACCACAAATTTGAAACTAACCTGTTAGGTCCTCTCATATTACTTTTTGATTTAAGAACAGCCGAAAATCCTGCGCTCTTAGGCAAGACAGGACCAAATTTTACGTAATCAGGAATTGATCGACTGAACTCATGCAAAGGAGTCGCCGGCGGTTCTGCAATTGGCAGCATTGGGATCACCTTGGTACGAGTACTCGAATCAGAGTTCATACAATCCTTATAATATTTAGCAAACATTCGCGTATTCTTATCTAATGAATCTCCATAAAGCTGCTCAAGCTGCTGCAACTTCTCTACCTGTTCAGGCCTCATAGAAAAGATCAAAGACTCATTGAAGAATTGATCCAAATCAGCTGTAAATGACAAATCAGAAGAATCAGGGATTGCTTCCATCACAAGCCTATGCCTTGCCTCCGAATACCACCCAACAATTGAACTCATTTGTGGGAGAAACAATTCTTTCCAAAGCTCGGGTGCAAAATCAATCCGCGAGAAGAAAGGATCAATAGAAAACATCTCGAGTACATGAAGCACCGAGTTGTGAACATTATTCCTCAGTTTCCAAAGATACGATAGATTTAGATGAGCCCAAGCAGATAGATAGAAGTTAGGAACTCCAGCGGTTTGCTGATCTGAATCCAGCATGGCACATACTTGTAGCATCTTCTCCGCGTAGTCTAATCGCGCAAGCTTAGTCTCCATATTCGAGGTGTTAATAGCTTCTTCAAGTGCTTCAATGCCCCAATCCAAATTGGCCAGTACTGCTTGATCGGAGTATCTAAACTCGGAGTCTTTATCATTGCTCCCATCTTCAGCTGCTAGCCTCTCAGCACACTGCTCTTTGTGTTGAGTCCTTTCCTCCTGGTTAATCAACCGATCTTGTATGAAACTTCCCACACTTGCTATCATTAATCTTACAATATCCTTTTGGTCCATCGCGAATCTGTAATTTCCAGCCATCTTTCAAACAAAATCTTTAGCAACTCAATACTATTAATTTGCAAATCAAAACAAAATGACCTTATTAGTAATTGCAAATAATTTCGTAATTAGAGGGGCTATCACGTAATTAAAGTAAGTAGCCTGTTCTGAAAATGAAGAGGGTTTAGTAAGGAGTTTTCGTCCAGCTAACTTCTTCATTGGGATTGCACAAACAATTTTTAATTTTTGTAATTTCAAATTGCCGGCCGTTGTTATTGTATCAGCCGGCTTTAGCCATGGACTAGAGTAATAAGATGAACAAAGCAAACCGTGGACTAAAACAGTTTTTAATTACTAAACACTGTTAACATCACCAGTATTATAAACATTATAATTGAATTAATAACAGAAAGTTTGAACAGCTGTTAAGTTCGAGACAATGAAACATTTGTATTGTTGCTTAATTGTTGTTCATGTCCCAACAACATAGGACCAGATAATGTCTAACTGCTTTTTTTTTTTTTTAGTTATGTTGTTGACAAAGACGAATATGCCCTTCTATGTTCCTTTAGCTCTTTTTAGCGGGACTAAAGAGCAGGTCAAACTCAATTTTCGTATTTTTCTTAGTTAATAATAAAGCTATGGCTACGTTGAAGTAGATCTATGATAGAATACGAATCTCAACCACACATGCAAAGTGATAAATATTAAAAAGTTCATTATAACTTTGATCGTGTGGTTATAAAATGGTACTCTACCTTAAAGTAACTCCAATATAGCCAAACCCTAATAATAATATTGACAATTCAAAATATGTTAGCAATATACACATGCTTATTATGCAATTAAAACATAATAAGGTGTCATATAAGATACCTAAGAGCATAATGCTTTAAGGGTCAAGCTTTCCAGTAATTCAAATCATAATTGATAATATGATTGAAATTTTCAACATGAAGCATGAAATGATAATTCAAAAGTGATAAAGAAAACGTAATATTTGTACAAACTTATAAATTAAAATAAAAAATTAAGAAACTATATAAAAATAATAATTCGTAAAACCACATAAGATGTGCAAAATATAATGTAATAAATATGTAAATGGATATCAAATTGGTTAAAACTAATATCATACTTGAAAACGGAACTAAATTAAGACTTACAACATATAAATTTTTTTTATAAACATTGCATAGGTACTTTCAAAATATTAAATGTGAAATTATGGCCCCAAATTTGATTTTTTTTGGTTTATATTAATTTCGGCATCGTGAGAGAGTAGTTGCTTTGTACTTTATCACTGGAGTGAAATTCATAGTGTTGGCCAACTTTACGTTAGATTTGAAATGCATGGTAGTGCAATGGTGGCGTAATCTCCATAGCACATGGTATTTATAGCTTATTAATTATTATTTAATCGCATGATATTTATAGGCTTATAAATCTTATAATTTTACTCAAAACGCTCCTGCAATCATATGTAAACCATGAGAGGTAATAATTTTTAACAAAAACAAGAATTAAATAATAAGCTTTCTTCTGTTAAAATATATAAGAGGCACGAAGTTCAAATTCTCAAAATATATATTATCAATCCCTTAATATACTTGAATTTTTTTTTTTTAACATCAATCAAAAGGCATTAACTGTACTAATATTCCATTCACGATCATCACTACCAATCATATTTTTTAACCCAAGATTGATCATTGTTGCTAAAATAGATGCCATCCTCTCTCATTGACCAAAAGCAATTCCCAGTAGAGCGACAGGTGTGAATCTCAATTCCAGTTTGAAAAACATCGACGGTTCTCTCGTTTGTACCGAAACCCATATCGCACCCAAAATGAGTTTTCTTCCAAAAATCTACTGTAAATTCAAAACGAAATTCCTCTTTCATCCAAAGAAGATGCGCCCCAAGATCATCATCCTTTGAGTAGCAGTGATTGAATGATGAGAAAAATTGGGATGATAATGAAAAAGAAGAGAGTCAAAGAAAATCTAAACATGTTTTTTTTTTTTTGGCAATTATCTATCAATAGAGTTTGTGAATTCTTGTTGCAGTTCAGAAGCTGTGTGTAGACGAATTTATACACTGAAAAATGAATGAGAAGTAATGGTTTTCGAATATGGAATGATGAGAACTATTCACCTATTTTAATTAAAAAAAAGTTCATTAAATGACTATATCTATTGACAACATATATGTATGGCAAATGAAATAATGAATCATATATGTATGACAAGGAAATAATGAATCTTAATTAACTGCTGTTTGAATACTAAATATGGTTTAGTTTCATGTTGCATTACAGCACAACATGGTCTAAATTTTAATTCTCACAAATTTGGATGATAACATCTTTACCATAAACTAACGGGAGATAAATTAACTCCCACGCAATTATATTTATAATCGGAAGGAAAATGAGAGACGATGACTAGAACTCAAGTTTTCAAATTAAATTTGGGATCTCGAGACTAGTGCGGCTGGGAGTTCATTGCCTATGCATAAAGGGCATGTTTGGTTGTTGTATTAAAACTTCTCATTACATTAAATTTATACAAGCTCATGTTTGGTAGATAAAGAGCTATAGTAGCATTGTATTGATGGGCCCAAGCTAATGCGGCCGCTTGCTTTTTTTTTTTTTTTTGCCTTTTTGCTTTTGACTTTTGCTTTTGTGTAATAATAATTATAATATATTATTATTATTATTATTAATTTTAATTTTATATAATTTTTTTATTTTTACATTATAATTTATGATAACTAATAATAAATATTTAAATTTGAATAATATTAATTTCAAATAAATAATAATATAAAATATTAATACAATTTAAATATATTAATATAATATAACATAATATATTAATATAATATAATATTTAATTTAAATTAATCAAAAAAATTAATACAATACACTATAGCACTAAACATTGTATAATATTGTTATAATACAGTTCTAATGCAATACAACATAATACAATACACTAACATTAAAATAATAAAATACACCATAATATAATACAGTGTGCGAAACACACAAAAAAAAAAAATTGCTTTCGTAATAAACCATTGATTTTACTTTATTGTAATGATAACTTCCTCAAGAAGTATTTATAGAGATAAATATGTAAAAGTAAAATTATCAAGATATTCCATTTAGAGGATGAAAAATAAAACACGAATGATGATGTAGGATAATTGTGTAAGATAAGAAGTGTTTCTTTTCAAGGTCATAACTTAAGGTACATGTATCCATTTAGGGCATATAATATATCGTTTTAAAGCTTACGATAAGGAGAATCTAATCACATTGTCCCACTCGGCCATAAATTTTGTTTCTTTTATAGTCATTTTGTAAGTTATAGTTATTTTCTTATTTTTCCTATTGGTTCCATGATTTTTATTTTATTTTATTTTTGTAGATTTCAGGTTTGAGTGCTGTTTATTTTGTTTTCTCTATTTCATTTAGAAGAATTTCAGTATATAATAATAATTTATTGCCTACTTTGGTAAATTCGCAATATTTAAGATTTGTGTAGAAGGGCCTTTAAATCCTAATTTTCTCATTCGAACTTTTATCAATAATATTTCAAATTGTTAAAAACTTATGTTTCTGTTGGATTTTTTAATTTAACATTGTTGGATCCTTAATCTAACGTTGAGCTTATATGTGAATAATTATGTATTGCAGATTGTGATATAAGGTTAAGCCCAATTAAAAGTTATCTATTAAGGTTTTCGGTATTATGAGTTTTTATGTATCTAAAATGGTGTGAGCCTTTAGTGTGTAGAAACCTAATAATATTCTAATTTTATGATAGACATAATTAAGAATACCTAATGACAACAAGAAAAAATTTTCTATATGAGTGGTTATAGTTTTCAAGTCACACGTATCTTTCTATTCTTTCTAATATTCTATCATTGAAAGAGAGCATAGAGGGAATTAAAAAACTCTCTAGGAGAAAGTGTTGATAAGGAAGGTCAACCACACAACCCTAAACAACAATTCAACGTTATGAATTTAGGTACGTTTCCGCATAATTTGTTATTGATTCTTAGTAATATAACATAAATGTTCCTGAATTGTAGGTGATGGTTTTCACCAAAAGAATTTCTTGTTCTAACAATTTCTCCATCGTTTACCAATTTTTATGTTTCTATTTCGTCAAATTGACAAATATATTGTTATTTAGGGGTGGAGCCAAAATCTCTAATCTAGGGGGCATTTTGTCATCAATAAAAACTAATTGGAAAAAAATGTAGAAAAGGACATCTTAAAGGTTAGTAAAATATATATTATATACGAGCTATTTTGCTGTAAACAATAAGTAATAGAAGCTAAATTATGAGAAGCTAATTTAAAGGAAAATTTTGTAAATAAAAATTTAAAATTCATATTTTTCTTTATTAAATTTTAATCCTCTAGCTCTCTGAGAACTTAAATTCGTGTAATTATCCAAATAAAACTATTTGAAAATGACTCAATTAGGCCTTGGGACAAATTAATATTCAAATCTATATAAGTTATTGGTCAGAAAAAAAAATGGACACCACTTTACAATTTTAAAAAGGACACGTTATAATTTTTAGTGACAACAATTATAAGATAAACTCAAAACTTCTGTTAATACATCAAGAAACTTATTTACGGCGGGATGATCCACAAACTTCTTATTGATCTTGCCAATTTGCTAGAGATGTATATATATCTTGTGGATTCCGGATAACATAATCTTCTTTAACTTAACCGGTGGTAATTATATTAATCATAGTTAGATTGTTTTTCTTCCTAATTTGCATATATACTCATCTTGAATCACAATATTTAATTGGTACATGAACATGGTCACCAACAAATAGGGGTGGGCAAAACCAATCGAAATCGAAAAAAATTCAGTTTGATTCGGCTTTTTTAAAGATAAAAATGCGAATATATAAATACCAAACCAAACCATTCAGTTGAATTTTCCGATAAAAAGTTATAAACCCCGAACCAAACTAATAATATCGTTTGGATCCCTGTTCTTTATAAAATTTTTGTATGACCTAATGTTTAGGAAATGTTTGCATATAGAAATTATGTTATACCCTAATATTTTTTGCAAACTTTGCAAAAGGTCCCTGGCTGAAAGTCAACAAGGTAAGATATCATTCCCATCCCTCATTTTTGGTAAATTATATTATAGTGCAGAAACTTATTTTATTTTATTTATATTAGGGCCAAACGTTTTGGTATTAAAAATAGTGACTATGATTCTAAAAGTTTTTCATTTTAGTCCAAACGTCTTGTAATTTTTTTTAATATAAATTTTTAAATTATTTTATTTTTATTTTATTATACATTGATTATAGTAGGTATTGTGTATAGGTTAAGCTGAATCGAAAAACTGATTTGTTAATCCAAACAGTTAAGCAAACTGTTACTGAAAAATCGAAACCGAACCAAAAAAATGATATTGAATCGAAATCAAACCAAAGCGAACTATATATTAGTTCCAATTCGGTTCTTATTTTCCCTAAAGACCAAACAGTTTTTTTGAATTTTAAACTTGAACCAAACCAATATCGAAAGTTTATCTCAAAACTAAATCGAACCGAATCGATACCCACCCCTACCAACAAGGACACATAGGAATTAAAACTTGTTAATTTTGATTTGAAACATCTTTATTAATTTTATTACTGTTTTTCCCACGATTTTTTATTGTTGCCGAAATATAATCCATCCTCTCTGATTGACCATAATTAATTTCTAGTATCTTGACATTTTTCTGTTTCGTGGTAAGTTCGATAAACATCGACGGTCGTTTCTTTCAAGTCCAATCTCATGTTACACAAAAAATGAGTGATCTCCAAACATTTTCTTGGAATTTGAAACTGAATTCATTCTTCATCCAAACTTCCAAAGGGTGTGCTCCCCAAGATCATCATCATTAGAATGGCAATGAATGATCAGTAGTTTATCATTATTACTAAGGTCATTCATCATATGAACCCTACACTGGAGTGAAAGGCCGGATGCAACTGGTGGTGAAGTCTGAGTAATAATAATGCATGTATTTAAGATTATTATGAGGAAGAGAGAAGTCGAGAAGCTAAACATATTAAGAGAGTAGTCGAGAAGCTAAACATATTTGATGCTTGCAGGTATATATATATATATGAAGGTAAAATTTAATTCTTATGGTTATAAACCTATAATATCATTTCATGAGCTAAAATGAAAGTATCCATACATTAAAAGAAAATTTTTGCATCCAGTATTGTTATTAACTACAAAATCTCACAAAAAATCCAGCAAAAATAAATGATAAAATCTTATAAAATCTGTTTATTCCTACCAATATACTTAAAATATACATAATTAATTTATATCCCAATTTAGGTAACTAATACCTATATTCATTACACATATTGGTTAATATTTAACTTTCTTTTATTATTATTTAGAATGGCAATCCAATTCGCTCCTCATTCACATAAGCGGGGTTGAATCCTTATATTTTTAACTAAAAAAAATTACAATCTCAATTAAATGAACCCACTAGTTGATATTTAAATTAATTATTCAATACTTGTTAATTTTGTGACACCTATATCAATGAATGTCAAATTATATACTAGGACCAATTTAAAAAGGTTGTAACTTTTAAAATAATTGTTGTTAGTTGTACTTTAGAAATAATTAGTTGTGAAGAGAATCAGTTTAACGTTTGGCAAAATTTATTTTTAAAAATGTTGTACGTTTTGAAAGCAGTCGTATATATTTTGTAAATCTTACTATTAAACTGTCATAAGAATATAAATAACTAAATTGGATATAATGTGAAATAAAATTTATTTACAATTTTCTATAAACATGTAAATAAAATATTTTTTATTTTGTATGTATAATAATTGACAGCTAAAATAAATATTTTATTTTTTTAATTTTATTTTCTATTTTGTCATCTCAATGTAATTAGTAATAATAATAATTTTTTAAACTTAATGATTTTATTTTCTAATTAATAAGGATAATTTTAAATTTTTATAATATATATGAGGATTTATATGGAATTATATTTAGTATAAAGCTAATTCTTAAAAATCATGTTTTGAAAAATTGCTCTGCCTACTTTTCAAAATTTGTTGTTGGAGTGATTTTGTCAAGAGTGATTTTTAAGGTGACGTTTGTTTTTTTGTCTGAAATCTGAATAGACCTGAATTAGTTTGAATTTTGAATAGATCTGAATGTTTAAATCTGAATAATATGTTTATTTTTTCATCTGAATCTCGAAAAATAAGTATTAAATTGTTTGTTTTTTTCAACTGAAAAAGCTGAAAATATATACTTTTACATTTGTATCCTTATTAAATTTGAATGTCAAATAAATAATATATTAAAAAATAAATAATATATTAAATACCACAATATTTTAACATTTATAAGTAAAACTATATTCAAGTGAATACATAATTATTTTATAATTTTAATATATAAAATACCATAAATTTCAAATTTTATCGTATATAATATAAGAAATAAAAAACATGGATATTTTTATGTGGGGTAATGTCTATGGGTGAGTTTTGGGATAGACATGAAAAATAAATTATAAAACATGGATATTTTTTACATTAGTAAGTAATTGACTTAATTCAAATTTCTCCATTAAGTAAAAAGCCAAAAAAATTGACTTATTTTATTAAGTTAAAATTATCTAAAAAGTCTCATTAAGTTATAAAAACAAACACCTCTAATTAACTTAATTAATTAAGTTAAATCACTTTAAATTATTAAGTTAAAAAACAAGAGCCACCTTAACCTAATTTACCAAATACGAGAATGGAATTTTTGCTTTATAAAATTATTTTTAAGTCTCTTAAAAGTAATTTCAAACTAGCCCTTGGAATAATTGAAATGCAAATGACGTTGGCGTTAATTAGTTTAAATAGTAAATGAGACGGTACAAAAGAGAGGATTTAATTTTCATTATGCATTGTTTTAAAAAAAAAAAATTGCATTGTAACATACCAATAACATACACCACATACCTTTGGAGAAATTTAATCTCGTTTTTACAATATTTTCAAAATAAAGTGACTGATAAACATTGTTGTATGGTCCTCATTTAATATTAAAAATTATTCATTGAAAATTAAGCTTTCTTCTGAATCGCATATTTTTTAAATGCTATTATAAATTATAATATTTTAAGTTGCTATCAATCAAACAGTGCCCTTATGACGTAGAATTCCAAGGAGCAATGCTTTCAATTCTTACTTTTGCATTAAAAAAAAAAAAAATCTTGTTTGCATTAAAAATTTTAAAGAAACTAAATTGACTTTTCGTGTAATCCAAAGGCTAACAAAATCCCATTGACCCTTTTTCACTCTATGAAATGCGGAAGTAGAATATTGAATGTGGACGTAATCATGCATCCGGTAGAGAAAAAGATATTTGACAACTTTTTTACACTATTTAAATTTCTATTCCCAGTAATACAAATAAAATTTCATCCCGGTTTTTAATTCGACCGGTTGAATCAATCGGTCCCAACAATTCTTTATTTTATTCTTTTATTTTTGTTTTGTTTTCTAATTTTTTATATTTTTATGATTAAATTGGATTGGACTAAGTAGAATAAGATATGATAAAATTAAATAAAAAAAATTACATTTGCTATTGCCTAATCTTTTTAGTTTAGCATAACATTTGATGAACTACACTAAAATTTAATTTTTTTATTTTCATAATAATTAGAAAATTAAAAAGATTAGCAATTAATTTTATTATTATGTAGATAATAATTTAATATTAATTTGACAAAATATAAAATTTTTCACGCACTATATTTTTTATTTTTATTATTAGCTAAAACATATTATCGAAATTGTGATTTTTATTAATAAAAATAGAATATAAGAAGACAGGGAATCCATGCCCTTAAAGGCACTTATACAACAATTTATGGTGTCATTTGTTTATTAATGCTTTTAAAATAATAATACTACATTTAAACTTTTTAACTAACATTTTAAAAGAAAAAACCCAATTGATGAAGTGTAGTTTTTTCTTTTCCAAAAAAGACATTTCTAAATTTTTATGATAAAAAGAAAAATAAAAATAAAATAAATAGCTGAGGCTCTTTCATTCGTTTAGCATCATCAGTTGGTCATCACAGTTAGTTCCCACAAAGTTCCAAAACAATGGTCACTTCGTCTTCTCTGGTGTGCAGTCCGTTGACTGCTCCTCTCTGCATCTCCAAGAAATCATCATTGGCCACTCTGAAACTGGGCTACATTAGCCCCATAACAGCAGCTCGAAGATTGAAGCAGAATTTGTACAAGGTCTCTTACAAACCCTGCAACTCTGTTGTGTGCAAGGCCGTCTCTGTGAAGCCGCAGACTGGGATTGAAGGTCTCAACATTGCTGAAGATGTCACTCAGGTGAGTGAACTGTTGAGTTTTTAATTGGGTTTGTTTTGTTTGTTCAAAGTTTGGATTTTTTTCATCTCTTTTTTGGTTCTTAGTTGGCGTGTTTGATGTAGATAAGCTCGCTCGTTCATAGTTTAGGAACTTGTTTGTGACTTCACTGCGTTCTTATGTTTGGTCTAGTATGGAAAATTTGGATTATTTGTTTATTGAAAATTTGATTTTGGATTAGGACAGTTTTGGAATTTCTTTTTTTAAAGTGATTTTGGACTGTGTTTCGATGGAATTGATTAGAATTATGTAGTGGGTTGGTTTTAATACTTGGAAAACATGTGTTGGAGTAGGGGTGTGAACGCTAACCGGATAGTTAATGAGAAAGTTAAGAGTGTAATTTAGCATAGTTTATGTGAATTGTCGTTTTTTTTTTTTTTTGGTTATTTCATTATCATTTTTTATTGACTCCCCACATGAATAATATCAATGAACTTCTTTTTTTCTTTGGCTAATGATATGTTGTACTGGTTTCTATGTCATACAGCTTATTGGGAAGACGCCAATGGTATACCTGAATACTATTGTCAAGGGGTGTGTTGCAAACATTGCTGCCAAGCTTGAAATCATGGAACCATGTTGTAGTGTTAAGGACAGGTGAGAAAGATAAAATTGCAACTCTAGATACTCAAAACTTTCATGACCATCTTTTGGTTTGTGTGCATTCATCACCAGAATGGAAGTTTTATGGTGAAAATTCTTGATGTTGAACTGTCTCTTTATTGTCCCTAAAGACCCTTCGATATTAGGTTTTTGCCAAAAGTCCATGTACTAAATGGTTAAAATCTGACTTGTCAGTCCTAAACCATTGGTTATAGCAAATTAATTTTGTTATGTCCTTATGAATTTGGTATATTCTAGCTTCCTTGCTTCTTCTTAGAATCACTAGCAATGGAACTTAATCAATAATAATTTACATCCTCTCAATATTTTTTATTTTGATTTCTGATTTCAGGATAGGTTTCAGTATGATAGCTGATGCCGAGCAAAAAGGACTAATAACGCCTGGAAAGGTAAGACATGCTTGCTACAAATCATTTGCGGCTGCACGAATGTGTAATAAGAACTAAATTTGGGAGGCTAAGCCTTCTGCTTTTTGACATTTATTTATTTTGGATAAATTAGGGCCTCTTCCTGTTTGTTCGCTGCACTAAAATTCGACTCAGAGGCATTCGAAGTAGTTACTAACTGGATATTTGAACTAGTAAAATGGTAATTAGAAGTGTTTTTTTCCCCCTTAAGCATGAGATAAAACAGGCAATCACTGTTTCAGTTATAATCCCATCTGGAAAAAGCATATGTTTACCGTTGCTTTTGTATAGTTTTGGCTCCCTCTCTCTCTCTCCTTACTTTTTATTTTTTATTTTTTGTCTGTTCTAGAGTATTCTTGTAGAGCCCACTAGTGGAAACACTGGAATTGGCCTTGCTTTCATAGCTGCTTCGAAAGGATATAAGCTCATTTTGACTATGCCAGCCTCAATGAGCTTGGAAAGGAGAGTTCTTCTGAAAGCATTTGGAGCTGAGCTTGTATTAACTGATTCAGCAAAAGGCATGAAGGGGGCTGTCCAGAAAGCTGAAGAAATTTTGAATAGCACACCTAATGCATATATGCTTCAGCAATTTGACAATCCTGCTAACCCTAAGGTCTGCGGTTACGCTTCCTACTTATATCTAGTTTCAGCATAGACTTGTCTTAGGAGGTAAAGAATGAAAAAAGTTGTCTTGAAAAGGATAGGCCATGATGGTCCACATAGATGGTAAAACAGTGGCTCGCATCTTCTTTCATGAAAACTGTAGTCCCATTAGATAGTGCAGTATGTGACTTTTTTATACCATGATATTGTACATCATTGCAAGTAAAATAGAAAAAAGAAAGCAATAACACGGCTTGCATATTGAAAAAAGTGTATATAAGGGCAACCAGCTTATGAGATATGCCCAGAATGCTGTTGGAAATGGAACATATACATTCCCTGAATGACCTAATGATTCCTTTTATGCTTATTATTCGCCTTGTTATATTATTTTTGGACATGGGATGCATCAATTTAACAAATTAGCACGATGGTACCTGCTATCAGGCAAGAAACCTCATCTCTTAATTTGATGCTACTCGGTTACTGATTGAATACAATAAAAATTGCTTGGACCACGGGTAAGGATCACTTTCGATAGTTTCCAGCTTTCCATTTATCAATTTAGTATATCACAACATATCATTCATCTTCTGGAATAAGTCTTTGTTCAAGAGATCCTATTTTAGGTTAAGAAATTGTATCATCAAATAAACTGGAAACTATGAGTATATCTGGAGCTGAAATAAGTATTTCCATTTGCAGATACACTATGAGACAACTGGTCCAGAAATCTGGGAGGATACTAGAGGCAAGGTTGATATATTTATTGGAGGAATTGGAACTGGTGGAACTATATCGGGAGCTGGTCGATATCTTAAAGAGAAAAACCCTAATATTAAGGTAATCATCTTTGTATTATTTATTTCCAAACGTTATCTGGCATATGTCCCATATCCGCCACCAAGTCTTTGTCTAACCTGCCAATCTGAAAGTGTCTTAAAATTGGTAGCATGGACAGAAAAGTGAATTTCAAAGTGTGCTACCATTTGACTGTTCTACCTGACGCTAAGTGCTTTTGATTTCTTAAAAAGCTGTTTGTCTCTTTCCTAGTTTTACTGTTTTAGAGTTCTCTTTTAACTTAAATGATTATCAGGTTATTGGCGTAGAGCCTTCAGAAAGCAATATACTTTCAGGTGGAAAGCCTGGTAAGATGAGAAATTAGTTTCTAGTCTTAAGGTTGTTTCAGTATAACTTATTCATCTAAAAAGAAAAATTTTGTTTTGATATGTAATAACTTGTGTTTTAAATGCTTTTACCATAAAAACTCAGGTCCGCACAAGATTCAAGGGATTGGAGCAGGTTTTGTACCCAGGAATTTGGATGAGGGTGTGCTTGATGAAGTCATTGAGGTTAATTCTTATTTGCTCTTTTGCTTGTTTCACTGTTTACTTCTTTGCAAGTTTTTAAATCTTCTTATTTCACAGAGCTTCTTAATTGGAGAGAGTAGTCAAACCCTTTTTCTCTTTGTTTGGCAGTTGCCTGTGTCTTGATTTTGGTAACTTGGAATTTGTTATTTAGGCATCTGTGTGCAATTATAACCATGAATCATTGTACAGTACTTTTTGCAATTATCATATGGGATTGCTTGTCAGCTCAAAAGGTTGATTGGAATTCATTTAGCCTCGAGAACTGACTTAAACATGGATGGACATATGGGATGCATGGTCGACATGGATAATTTCTAATGCTACCCAACCTACAGAAGTTATCAAAACTAGAACTTATTATATTTCAGTGCACCTCAATTGACCTGTTTCTTTTCCTAGTCTCTCCCCATCTTTGTGTTCATTAGCTTTGGCTGATTGTTTCTGCATTGAACACCAGTGTCTTTTGGACTATTTCCAGCTGACCTACATGTGTTCTTGCACCTCTAGTTCCTTGATGCACTAGGAAACTGCTTAAATATGAATGTAAATAATTTTTCTTACACAAAGATGTGCTCTTAAACAAATTTGCTTCAAATGACTTTTGGCCTTATATTTGGTGTAAAGCTCTATATGTGCATTTTGTGGGCCAAATGCATGTACCAGCTGTGCAAGGCAGTGGCCATCCCTCTTTATGCCTTCATATTAATTCATCTCGTGCTATGCTTTTTGTTTTCAAATTATTTGTTTAGATTCCATATGAGATGCTAGTAGAGTCTGACACATCTCACGTGTTCCTGTTTGTGAATTTGGCAGGTATCTAGTGATGAAGCTGTTGAAATTGCAAAGCAGTTAGCACTCCAGGAAGGCTTGCTGGTTAGTGCTTCTTATTAGCCTTGGATTTTAACTTTTGAAGTGAAAGGAGAAACTGAATCTGGGTACTGACCAACTTCTACATGCACATGATCTAGCACAGCATAGCTGGAAATAAGTTTGTGCTTAAGTAGAGACAGAGAGCTAAATCCCCCAATGGCTTGGGTTGAATAGTAAACAATCGTTGGATTCAACCAACAGTCCAGGGTCTCAAACTCCCTGGGAGCCAGCCACCTGGTGACCTGGATACTAAATGTCTCATGTGTTTTGTGACTGCATCAAGGTTGTAGAGTTTAGCAGTAGTCAGTTTAGTACTTGGTGAACATAGAAAGGTTTGCGGAATTTTATGGGTATCAGGAAAAAAAAGTGATGCACATTTGGCAATCAGATTGGTTAATCTAATCCATCTATAGGATTTGCATGTGCCCCTTCGCTTGTTTTGAGGACTGCACTTTGATTGTAATGTGAAATCATGTGGATGTGTTAGATCTGTTAAATTGTCATGTGTATCAAATCATTTTCATTCACTTTAATGAATGCTAAATAATTCATGATGAAGAAATTAATCGATTACTAAAGTTGAGTGTTATTGAACTAAAAGTAAAGAGGTGTAAATGAAAACTCATGTCTTAATTGTAAATTAACTATTGAGTTGTGTCCCACATTTGCTAGTAAAGGGAAGATACTCGAGTTTATAAGTAGGATAGATTACTCCACTCAATACGCTAGTTTTTTGTGTTGAATACCTAGAAATCTTAGGTCAAGGTCTCCCCAACAATTAGTATCAGAACTTGACCCTATTAGCCAGAATGTGGTTGTGATACCACTCAAGTGTGTCGAACGAAAGGACCGGAGTCCAGCGGCGGTTTCGTCTGAGGTGGAGATTGTTGAGTTGTGTCCCACATCAGCTAGTAAAAGGAAGATACTTGAGTTTATAAGTAGGACAGTCACTTCACTCAATACTCAATAGACTAGTCTTTTGGTTGATACCTAGAAATCCTAGGCCAAGCAGGCCCGCCCCCCCCCCCCCCACACATTAACATTGAATCACTAGCTGCATAAAGAGAGAAGAAAAATAAAAGTTTTCTTAGTTGAGGAAGTGGTGGTTCTTCCAATGAAGTTAGGAACCATTTACACTTTTTCCCCTTTCCTTCCCTTTTTAATCTTTGAGATTCAATCCGTGATTTGAGTGGCTGGACCTGCAGATAGCTGCAGCATGGTTTAAATACTCTTCCTCATCCATCTCTATCTCAATCTTTCCTTTTAGCATCATTTTTCTATCTAATGATTCGAAAAGTGATTTCATATCAGGTTGGCATATCTTCTGGGGCGGCAGCTGCTGCAGCAATGGAGGTTGGGAAGAGACCTGAGAATGCTGGAAAGCTTATTGCAGTAAGTCATGTTGCTTTCATAGAATCTCATGTCGAGTTGATCAATTTTGGAATGAGCTGCAATCTGGTACCAAAAAGTTTCAAAATGAAAAAACAAATTTTCAATACTTTAAAATTAGATTAAAACTAAACCATGTGAGATTTGATAAGCAATGTTGCATGCCACTAAAGGGAATGAATGTTTGTAGGTGGGCTTATACTTGTGTTATCATCTGGGATAAATTTTAGTTCTATATACAGAAAATTCCTAAATTCAAACATGATTATATTTTGGGGACCATCTTTTTTGTCGTCGTTTCTTTGAAGAGAAACATGGGATTAAGTTTCGTAAATCTGGTAAAGCATCAAGTTGAATTGCATTCAGTGAACTTGAATGCTCCTATTATTAGTTCAATTGAAAAGTGAGTTGTTAACTTGAGGGTGCCGTATGACCATTTTGCCCAATTTACTCCATTTTATTTCTGACCCAGCAAAGCCTTCTTGTCTTTCAAGTGCATGCCTGCGTGGCAAAGGCAGGACTAAATTGCACAATTAACCAATTTGCTTTATCAAGTAATTAAACAAATCCATTCAAGTTACAGATTTCATGTTTTCATAAGATTGGTCTAAAGGAGAACAAGTCTCTGGCTGCTACCCATATGGTCAGCATTATTTATTAGTATGGTTAGGTGATGTTGCAATGCAGCTGTCAGCTTATGGTCAGTGTCTATGAGAACTAGCTTTCTAGGGAGAGAGAAATATTTTATAGATTAGGACCACTTGACCAAACTACATTGTTGGGTGAGTTCCGGAGGCCTTTTTCCCCATCATGAATGCTTTCTTCAACCTTTTAGCTTCTGGAACCTGAAAAGCTCTGTAGTCTGGTCAGAATTCTCTACGCTTTTCTTATAATTGTATTATAGTTTTAAATATGTCTTGCTTCCTTCGACTCTATATTTATCTCTGTGTGAACTGAGTAATGTACTATAAAATAATAATCTAACGGTTGTTTCTCATTTTAATGACAATTTGAATGGCTGTAGGTTGTGTTTCCGAGCTTTGGAGAACGATACCTCTCATCCGTTCTTTTCCAGTCAATCCGAGAAGAATGTGAGAACATGCAGCCTGTGCCGTGAAATTCAACTCTTCGAGATTTATTGAAAATGCAAAGCTTATTTTTCTGTCTTCCATAGACATTGGCATACATTTTGCTTTTGTTTTAGTCAGTATCTTCTGTTTTTGTGTACATCCACTTGTAGGATCCTAATTATAGTTATGTCCATTCATGACTGTTAAGTCCTTTTTTAAGAATGAAAATCCTGTTATTTGTGGAATTCATCTTAGGGGTGGAATTTGTGATTATATTTCTCTTCTGTAATTGATGTGCTTTAGCTTAATTTTAAAATGTAGGACATGGGAAGTGATTAGTAAACACCGACTTTTATTTGGCAGTTAATGTTTGGCTTATTTACTCTAATTTGGCAATTAATGCATTGCCTTGTTGCGCTGCATGATCATAAAAATAGTTCACAACTAATGTAGGCCTCAATTTTCATTAAAATAATTGACCTTATTTTTAATTCGTCCTTGACAAATAATAACCTCAAGCCGAAAGGAAAGCTAATTGAGGGGAGAAAAAAAGTAGGCAATGGGGCTTTGTCCTCTTTATAGGTATCACATCCGCCGCACTCTTCCCACTAGAAAAATTATATGAGGGAACAAAAAATTGAAAATGATATTAAAGGGACAATTATGATAGAAAAAACAAATTTGAAATCATATTAAAGGTAACTATTGTGCCACGCTTTGAGCTTAATTTGCGGAGTTAGGCTATTGAACAATTTTAAGAAGTTAATTTATTTATAATACATTTATTTTATTGTAACAAAATTTTCAATCTTTTAATATTACAAAGTGAAACTTTTTTAGTACTAGTTAAGTGTTCTATTCATGTCGTAGTTATGCGTTCGCTGGATATTGTTCGGTTCTTTATTAACAAAAGAATTTTCTTTTAATGTGAAATTAAAGTTCATTTATTTTTTATTTTTTAAATTATCATCTGGTAGTAATCATGCAAGGGCTTATGAATGACTTCTTTTTATAAAAAAATATTATACCTCTATATATTTAAACTTTAAAGAAAATTCAAATTTCAAACTTATGAAAAAATGGGTTGTTAAACATTTTTATTTTTTTAACTTATATTATCTAAAATATTTTTTATTTTAAAAATTTATCTTCGTAATATTTGTCATAATAAAATCTTTAACAAAATTTATTGAGAAAATCATACAGTTTTCATTAAAAGTTGTGACCCACGTGAATCAAACATTACATTGTTTTTTTTTCTTTTTTTTAGTTTAATGCTTTACTTATCAAAACTTTGTTAATGTAAGATTGGTCCCCTGATCTATCCTACAATCTTAAGCTAGCTTTTAAGAAAAAAAAAGTGGAGAAGAACAAAGCATAATAAGTGCTTAGCTTTTGAATAAAATGAACTAGTTAAAGTCAAAAGGTTTGTTAGTTCGTGCCCACAGCCTAATTATGATTGCAGTCGATGCTGGCTTTTAAAGCATGACAAAAGCTCTTCATTGTACGTGGATTCCAAGCATGCAAACTGCAAAGCATAAACAGTGTGCCGCCTTAATAGGATGAAGTTAGTGTGCCATGCTGTTTACCATATATATATATATATATATATACATATATACATAGTGGTTTTCTAGTAAGTGATTTTAAAGTTCGGGAAAATCCGGAAAAGCTTTAAAACCACACGACTTTAAAGACTTACAGTTTTAAGTCTTTAAAACCATACAGTTTTAAAGATTTTCCGCACTTTTCTGCATTTTAAAATTCTTGACTGAAACATTTATATATATATATATATATATATATATATATATATATAGACAGGTGAGATCAGCAGTCTTTAAAAATGCCCTTAATTTTATATTTATTAATATTTATTGAATGAAAATAAATGAATGAATGGTTGAGATTTATTAAAATTAGATATTTAAGAAATTTTATTTGCTTTCTCTTCATATGGATCCTACCTAAATATCTCTTTCTTATATTTTCTTTCTTTATTAGCACATGTTCTCTCTCTTTTTTAAAAAAAATTTTTTATGTCAAAATTTTATTTTAAATAATGTATCATTCATTAAGTTGTTGATAATTATTTACAAAATTCGAATGGATTAATTATATTATCTCACCAACCAATTGATGAATGTCACATCATTTAAGATAATTTTTCAAAATAATCATTTTTTTTTTTAACAACAACCTATAATATACAATCGATACAAATCTCTTTATTCTCTCCGAATTCGTCTCACAAAATGTGAGTATGTGTGAAAGCATAGAAGATTTGGTGTATTGTCATGCTTTTTATAATTATTCTGTGAATATCATTCTATGCAAATTGGAATCTTCTACTAAGCCAACTGGTTGCTTCAATCTTCCTCGTCAATGACCTTGGTGCCCAATCGCTTTGACAAACATACTCCCGTAACAGGAAAGCAAATCTAGTAGTAGATTAAATTCCATACTCGTATAGCAGGAAGCAAACCGAAACAATGAAGAAAAATAAATAGCATTAATGGTACAAAAACATGAAAACATACTAAATCTTTTAATGCTTTTCAGACATATCTGTGAGAACAAATAAATTAAAATATTTCTTTGCTTCTTGTGAGAAATCCACCGAATAAACTTTTGAGGAAGAATTAACTACTTGTTTAATCTTCCTGTTGCGGATTTCTTGCTAGTTAGTGAATAGGCTTTGGATAGAATTTCTATAGGTTGGAGTTAATTACTTTGGACGAATTTGGAGGAAGAGATTGACAAACAAAAAGTAGTGATTGAAAAATCGAGGAGAGAGGGAGGGAGAGCACGTGAAAAGCTAAAGGAAAAATGGAAGGACATTGCTTGTGGTAGGTTCAACACGGAGTTAGAAAAAAAATTATTTTAGGAGACTGCTGATCCACCCTATAGATATGTGTGTGTGTATGCGTGTCTGTATAAATGTTTCAAACATGAATATAAATGTTCATGTTTCAAACATGAATTTTAAAGTGTGAGAAAAGTCTGAAAAAATTTAAAAAACGTGGGATTTAAGAAGCTTAAAACATGGGGTTAAAGGAAAAATGAAAAGATAATGCTTGTGGTAGGTTCCACATGGAGCGAAAATTTTTTGTTTAATATTTAATTTTGATAAATATGATCTTTTCATTTATCTTCAATCTAATAAATGATAATGAGTGTAAAATTAAATATATTTTAGGAGATTGCTGATCCATCCTATATGTGTGTGTGTATAAATGTTCCAATTTAGACTTTTAAAGTGTAGGGAAAGTTCAGAAAAATTTTAAAATCGCAAGGCTTAAGAGGCTTAAAACTATATATCTTTCTTTAGGTGCAAGCACCTTCATTTTATTTCATGCGAACACATTATTAAGTCATATGATTTAATAAAATCAATATTTAGTTCACTATTAAACTATGTCATTTAATAAAGTCATTGTCTAATTAACTACAAAGTCATATGGCTAAATAACGCGGCCGTACAAAAAAAGCAAGAGGGCACCCTCACCTGAGTGTGTGTAATAATAATTCTCTAGTTAGAGCATCCCTATTTTAACAAAATGAGGATATCATTAACAAAAAAAAATAAATTTTTTAATACACTAATGAATAAAAAAATATAGTCTCTAATGTATTGGAATTTGTATTTTTTTGTATTCTACTGTGCATCCTCACTTTTTCACTAGAGAAAGATTCTATATACTCTCTCTGTCTTTATATATATATATAATTATTCCCCAATGAGAGCATCTTGGACTTTGTTAAAGTTTGGGAAAACTATTAAGTTATATAGTTTAATAGTATAAGGACATTATGTTATTAAATTATACAACTTAATAGATGTTTTGGACTTTAATAAAGTCCAGGATCCTAGACCAATACATATATATGAATTTGGGGTTTTACAATGTTAAAAGCTATTGAAAAATTATTTTGCAATATTGTAAAAGTTTTTTATAATGATACAAAACATTGAATCTACATTTTAAAACATGTAAAAATATGCGCTAGATAAAAAGATCTCTTATTTTATAAAAACACATATTTCAGTATGCTATATGATAAAATAATTTACATAAGAATTTATATTTTTCTTATCTCTTAGTTTATCCCTTCCTAAATATATATATATATATATATATATATAGACACACACACTTATGAGGTGAGGATGTCTGCAAGAAACTTTGTGCAAACGGGAACTTTTATGGTCTTTTAAAATTACATATTCGTATGAAAATTTGTGCAAACATTTGTACATGAGAATTATATAATATTTTATAAGTAAATTAGCGAGAAACTGTTATGTGTCAATATTATTTAACTAAAACATATACATGTAAAGAAGCCAAAAGTAGAATTCATGAAATTTGGCTCGTAAAAATAAAAAAAGAAGAAATTTAAACAAGAAAGAACACTCTACTTGCAATATAGCGCTCATATTTTAGCCATTATCGTCCATGGAGACACCATGTCCATGGCGGTAGAAACAATGTCTATAAATTCTATAATACATCAGAGATAATATATCAATATATAAATGATGTTATGACATATATATATTTATTTTGAAAAGTCATCTCGTAAATGGTGGTTACATTAAATTTAATTAAACATGTCATACATGCATCAATTAATTATATTAACTCTTATGTATTGTAGAAATTTTCCCCTTAAATACAAGAAATTTACTTGCTACTTTAAAAGACAATAGAAACGACACCATGGAGCACCGTTTTTGTCGCCATAGTGTCTTAATGGGGGCCGTTATTTGTTTTTTCTGTAATATAATATGTTATTCTTATTTTGGTGGAGATTTTTTTTTTTAAATGTTTAGCATCGTATGCTGATATTAAAGTCAATCCATACCAGTAAGGTTCAAACTCCAAAACTTTTATTTCAACTCAAGATATTTTACTAATTGAATTAATATATTTGACACTCGTTATTTTACAGGGGATATTTACAAGGATCAAGTTACGGTACAACTGTGGTACCGTGCTATAGTTGCATTCAGCCATTGGATGCACTTGGTTTGATAGGGTTCACTGGCATTCAACCACTGGATGCAACTGTGGCACGATACCACAGTTGCATCACGGGTTTCCCCTATTTACAAATACAAATTCCAAATGGGCGATATTTTTAATGAACTTGCCATACACGCTTTTTTGTGGAAATGTTTTATTTTATATAGCCTTTAGAGAAGATATAAACTATTATACGTCTATATATATATATATATATATATATATATATATATATATATATATATATACACACACAACTTATTAATAATAAGTAAAACCTATCTCCACACTTCTAATTATATTTATGTGGGAGTCCGTTAGTTTTTAGCTATTGAAATTAATATATATTATTTTTGGTAATTTTACACTTTTGGCAGCATAATTTTATAGTATTATTCTTATTTTCAAATACACTTTTATTTATATTTATTATAGATTAAATAAATCATATTAATAAAAATAAAAATTAAAAAATTA
Source organism: Citrus x clementina (assembly GCF_000493195.1). Classification (NCBI taxonomy): domain Eukaryota; kingdom Viridiplantae; phylum Streptophyta; class Magnoliopsida; order Sapindales; family Rutaceae; genus Citrus; species Citrus x clementina. The sequence goes on along the minus strand of NW_006262339.1, from coordinate 27,997,245 downwards.
AAAACTAAAAGAAGAAAATATATATTTAAGTGTGAATAAAAAATTAATAATAAAATATTCTTCATATATTTTTTGTTATTTTTTAAATATCTTTCTTATAATAAATATATATTTTTTATCTCGAGATAAATTATTAAATAAATGACTCAATTATCTTTATTTTTCTTTAAATATTTTGTACCAGAAATTTTTTAGATATTATAAAAAAAATAAAAAAATAAATAGTATATATTTATTTGAGGCGAATAAAAAAATAGGCAATCTCCGTTTCCAGTCAGACCTACTGAAAAAAGAATCTTTGCGCCGGGCCTGCACACTGGCTGCTCCAAAATTAAGGCTTACGACATTAAAATAAAATAATCGTGGGGTAGGCTTCTCCTCCGCACAGCCCACGCCAACGGCTTAAATTATTTGGTTACGAACTGCGGGTTCCCTTATTTAATGTCACACACTGTTCAGTGTTCACACCTGCTTCACTCTTTCTGCGTACAATAATTATCAAATGTGCTCATAACATGAAAATCCCTAATCTTTTGCATTTTCTCAAATAATAGCATAGACTCTCCATTTGCATAACGTAGGTATCAACCCAGTAACCCCAGAGAGGGTAGAGATTAAGATTTGCTTCTAATCTGAATTTTTCCTAAATAAAAATTCACGCGTTAATTAATAGTTAATAAATTTAAAATATAAAAAAATTAAATTTTATTCATATATTATTATTAAATGAAACATAATATAAAATTATTAAAAGTTCAGAAGTGCTTAAATTAAGCGAGGATCTTAATGCAATGGGTAGACCTTGCTAAAAAATAACTAAAGCACCTTTTAGAGTTAATTTGCACAATCATCAACAAAATCTCATCCTATTGGGTAAATTTAATATTTTAAATAAGAATTTAGTTTTTTTTTTCAATTCAAATAAACAAATTATGTCCTCATTTAAGAAATATGAAAACTTAGAGATCTTACTACAATTGTGATATAGAAACCTTGCAAGTCGTCGCAGACTTTCAATTAGCACTCATTGTCGTATGTCCCACGTATGAAAATTTATTTAATGTCATACTCTTACCTATCTCGATATAAATAAAATCTCTCACTTCTCATTTGCCCAGAGTTGCACCTTCATCCTCTTCTTCTTCGTTCAGCAACAATGAAATCACAAGAACCAGATCCCAATTATTTCTCCTCTTCCTCTTCCTCTTCTTCCCTCGTGTCCTCAACAAAGTACTTTATTTCAATCATATAAAAGCACTTTCATATCTACTCATAGTGTTTGATTGAAATAAATAAAAACAATTTCTAAATTCAAAAACTAATTAAGAAGTTTTGTGTTTTTCTTTAAAACCCATCTTGGAATAATATATATATATATATATAAGCATCATATACAAAAATATCTTATAAGTTCTATATGGGGGGGGGGTGTTTTTTCTTGTGTTCTTTTATTTAATTTGTCAACTTTTTTTTTTTTTTTGATGTTTGAATGCAGATGGTGGTCTAAAGAAACGATAGCAATAGTGACAGGAGCAAACAAGGGGATTGGATTTGCTTTGGTGAAGAGACTTGCAGAACTGGGGCTGACTGTTATTTTAACAGCTAGGGATGTGGAAAGAGGACAAAGAGCTGTGGAATCACTTTCTGAGAAAGGACTTCCTGTTAACTTCTTTCAGTTGGATGTGTCTGATCCTTCTTCAATCGAAGCCTTTGTTTCATGGTTCAAAAGCAATTTTGCAGCGTTGGATATTCTTGTAAGTAGTAGAATATTTAATTCCTTCTTTTTTTCTTTCTTGGCACTATCTATGATAATTATTGTTGTTTGATATTAAGAATATTTGTGATAATAATTATTTTTTATGTTATCATATAGCATCTCTATTTTTTCCTCACACACTCACATATATATAATCACATATTTTAATACATTAGAAGCTGTATTTTTTTTTATCTAATAGTGTATTGAAATTTATTTTTTTTTGTCTAATAGTAATATCCTCACTTTGTTAAAATGAGAATATCCTTATTAAAAAATTATTCTATAGAGTCCTTCTCTAATAAAAACTTCTCGCCTTAATAAAATGAGGATGACACTAAAATACAAAAAGTAAAAATTCGATATGTTAAAGACCGTGTTTTTTTGTATATTAACATATTGAAATTTGTATTATTTTATCTATTAATGACATCCTCACTTTGTTAAATAAAAAATCCTCATTAAAGAATTATTCTAGGATAATTAATTAAAATTAAGAACTGCCCCAGGGACCAAGTGCAGGTCAATTGACTTTTAACCTCTTTGTTATTAACCTGCCATTTGAATTTGAATTTTAAAAAAATATAAGAATAAAAATTTTATTTGGTTCCATCCTCTACCTCTTAAAATGAAAATTAAAACCTCAAAATTTGAATGGTAAATGAACAAATCAATTGTAATTGTGTTAATGGAATGCAAATAAAATTTAGTGGAAATTTTCGAATGGCTAAACTTGAATTCAGTGGCCTTTATTATTGTTAATATAAAATGAAGCCACGGATGTAGGATTTTACTGTTAAAAATTCTTTTGAAAGATTGAAAGAATCTCTCACATTTTATTCAAATCTTCGGGATCTTAGTCAAATACGATCTAGGGAAAGTTTATCTGTGAAATAATTTTGTTTAGGATCTAATTAGACTTATCAATGTAAAAAATAAATAATAAAATAATAAAAATTAAATGGATTAATATAAAAATTTCATTTAATTATAAATTACATTAAATATAATTTAGGGATAATTTGTATTTATTTATTCCAAAACCAAAACTTAAGTGATTTGCTGCTCATTCAACAACACTTTATTCGAGGAGGAAGGAAAATTAAATAATGCGTCGTCTTTTTGTGAACTAATAAGTGGTGTCTTTGAGTTTGGGGTAATGCGGGGACCAACATTTAAGTCTTATTTTATTTTGCTTACTTGTGTTTGATTGTAACGTATATGGTGGGGACTAGTTAGTTATGATAGACTTTGTTACACTATTACAAATTCTGACTTTGAACGCCCGAATTTTGAATATATTCATTTATTAAATATCAAATATTAATTTTTTTCTCTAATAATATGCTTTTTTTTATTGGAATATGGGTGTCCAAAATTATTGTAATGGTGCATGTAGCCCCACCGTTTAATTTATCTATTCTTTATTTTTTGAAATTTTTATCTAATTCTTAATGTATGTTATCTAGATGACTATTTCTACGCTTATAAAATAATGATAAAAATATTTTATATTTCATTATGATACTGAGTGACGATAATTAAAACATGTAATTATTTAACACATTTAATTTATAAATGTCACGTTATTTGAAATACATCCTCTATATGATTGTATCATAACTTCGTAAGTAGAGTATCGTAATACCTAAATAGTTTTATGTTTACAAATTTTGGATATAAAATTTATATCTCAGACTATTATTTTATTCATTCATATTGGTGCTACATAATTATCGCATAAATCACGGTATAAAATTCGACTATTGCCTACCCAGCTAGAGTCGTTATTAATGCCTAATCATTTAAAATATAATATTTGTATCTCAATTTGGCACACCCAAAATTATTATTATGATAATTATGGATTGAAATTAGTGATATTATCATATTTTGAACAAAACTAACATTATTTTTTCTCTGCTGGCGCTTATATATTCTTCATTTTTTTTGGGTGGGTATTATTATACTAATTAATTGATTTTATGTTGCTTACCAATTTGTTTTACACTTGAATTGTAGGTGAATAATGCGGGAGTATCATTCAATGACATATACAAAAACACAGTGGAGCATGCAGAGACTGTGATCAGAACAAATTTTTACGGAGCCAAGTTGCTGACCGAATCCCTTCTGCCATTGTTTCGTCGCTCGCCATCTAAAAGCCGAATACTTAACATTAGCTCCAGACTTGGCACATTAAGTGTAAGTAATTTATTTTATATACAGTGATGAACTTCCAATTAAGGATTCTTATGATACTAAATTTAGGATAAAGTAAAAGTTTAAAAAAAATTATTTTAAAATATTATAGGATAAAATATATTGCAATAGAGTTTTTTTTTTTTTTTTTGGTCTTTTAGCTCTATATATATAATTGTCTTAATTGAGAATTCTAGAGTTTGTTAAAATTCAGGAAAGTTATTAAGTTGTATGATTTAATAATGCAATAATCAGAAAATTTATTAAGCCATTTGGTTTAATATTGTAATGGCATTATAAAATTAAATCATATGATTTAATAACTTTTCTGAATTTTATTAAAGTTCAGGATTCTAAATCAGAATATTTAGCCATTTTAATTATAAAATGTAATAATAAGTATATATCTTTAGAAAAAAAAAAGATAGTGACACTCCATAATTTTGTGAAATAATCACAGAACTGCTTTGTTCTTAGAAATAGTCGCACCGATCACTTTTGGGATATAATTAGCTTTTAATATTTTTTAGAAATCCTGGAGCATACGTGATTATTTTTTACCACAAAAGGGAGCACTATGCATTTCAAAAAGAAGTATGTGTAACCATTTCTAAAAATAAAAAGGTCTTCATCACTATTTTACCAAGCTATGAATTGTTACTATCTATGTATAAGATTATAAATAGATTAAAAGGGATCTTGAATTTCATGTTTTCAATATCTATGAATATAATGAAAAATACACTTGTTTTCAACACTTTTTTTTTTCTTTTAAGAATTTGTTAACCAAAAATCTTGAAAAATAATTAAAATATTTTTTATGTTGTTTTAATTAATGTTTTCAATTCCATATCTCAAATAACCACGAGTTGCTAGAACCATCCTCTTATAATCGGGAGGGTAGTGGCTAGAGCCCCCACAAAGCATTGTTGAGGCTTATTAATTCTTTCCTCAATTATGGAAAATAATTGAATGAAAGCAGTGTCATCCCTTTCGAAATTGAGTAAAAACATTTTTATGAGTTGTAATTTGAGTACTAGTTTCATGTAATTCAAAAAAAAATCCGTACTTCAAATACATAATTTAATCTTTTTTCTTTGATTTTTAAAATCTTAAAATAAATAAAATCAATGCTTGATGAAAATGTTGTCAAAGTGACAAATACACGTTTCTAAAAAAACTATCAAAATGATGGAAATTTCAAAATCTCATCATCATAACATGAATGTACCTTTGTATACATGCCTGCAGAAGGTGAGAAACCCTAATATAAAATCAATCCTAGAAGACGAAGAACTGTCTGAAGAACAAATCGAACGTTTCGTCGGATTATTTCTCCAAAGTGTGAAAAATGGTACGTGGAAGAGCCAAGGCTGGCCAGAAATTTGGACAGACTATGCAGTATCAAAGCTTGCACTGAATGCATACACTATGGTTTTAGCCAAAAGATATGAAGGAGAAGGAATCAGTGTCAACAGTTACTGCCCCGGCTTCACTCAGACGTCGATGACTCAAGGGCAAGGCTCTCACACGGCTGATGAAGCTGCCGATGTTGGTGCCAGGCTCCTCTTGCTTCATCCTCAACAGCTGCCCACTGCTAAATTTTATATAGGGCTGGATCCTTTTGTTAAGTCTAATTTGTAGGAAAAGTAACGCGAGAGTTCATTTTTAGAAAGGGATCCTCGATTGCTTTTCTTTAATTTCATCAAATCGATCCAGAAAGAGATTTTATTTTTATCTACTATTGTGGAAGAATAGAATACCTATCATGAACTAATACGCCTAAATTCTGATTACGGATAGCTTCGCCCACCTCTATCCTCAATTAGTACAATTATTTTCTTTTTCCTACTACAAGGGTGCCAAGCTGCTTGTAAATTTTTCACTCTCATTTTGTTGTTAAAAGGTAAATGTGATATTATAATATTGATTAGTTTTTAAGTTGTACTGGCGTTCGATTTTTATGAGGTATCAATTTTGTGCACGAACAGAATAGGTTAAGTTTACACTTTTAATTAAGGTCAAGAATAAAGTGAGGCATTAAAATTTTATAAGAGGCCGAGGTGACAAAAAAAGTTTTTGAGAATGACAAAGATGTTTCATCTCCTCCTTTTGAATATGTTAATAAAAGTAATTACAACCCATACATCACTTAAGCAGTTGGATATTCATTTTTTAAATGAGTATTTTTAATGATTTAAAATTAATGCTGAACCAACAGAAATATTTATAATATAGTATTGTATTATTGATTGATTATTTAAACCACCTCATAAAGTCATGATATGTGTCCATTGATTATTTAATAACGAGTGCGTGAAATAGGGAGTCATGAATTTCCAATTCGTCTCATTGTTATATTTTATCTTTTCATTATAAGAAGTTATCTCGTAATGATATTAAATTGACTTTAACTGGTACCTACGCATATACATGCAAACGTGTAGACTCCAAAAAATATTCAATTGCTTGATGATAGCCATGGCCAAAAGCAAAAATGATTAAAGCCAAAAATGTGATGAGGTGAGCTCAACTTTCCTTTCTTTTTTTTTTTTTTTTTTTGGTTTTTTCAAAAAGCAAAACAAAAAATATGCATATATTTTTATTACATGGAAAGTGAAAAGAGACAAGAGAGTAGAGATGGGCAAACATTATTGGCTCGGCATATATTCCAAGCAAAGGAGGCGGCCTAATTTTGTTTTATAAAGTATTTGGAAGAACATCATTCAATGTATTCATATTTCATAGTCCATTGTGCTTCCCATGAATTGTGAAAAAAGCGAAAAATTCCTATGCACTGCAGTGGAGGCACTCAGAAAAAAGAAGAAGAAGAAGAATAAGAAGCTAAGAGACTAATTTTGCGTTATAATCTGTAGACTCTTTTGGCACATGTCTTTTTGGAACATGGGAGTGTTTGATTTCTTTTAAAAATTTTTAATTAGCAGATCAAATGAGATTATTATCTTGGGCAATTGAATTTCAACTAGTTAATGTATCTAGAAGTTATTTGAAAGAACATCATTCAATGTATTCATATTTCATCGTCCCTCGTGCTTCCCCATGAATTGTGAAAAAGTGAAAAATTCCCGTGCACTACAGGGGAGGCACTCAGAAAAAAGGAGACTACAGCGGAGGCACTCAGTAAAAAGGAGAAGAATAAGAAACTAAGGTTACGTTTGGAAGTTAGGATTAAGTATGAGATTAGATTAAGTATGAGATTAATTATTTTATCTTATATTTGGTTACTTTGCTTGGATTGGATTAGGGAGGACTAAATTTTAATTTAGTTATTAAATCATGAGATTAACAATCTTAATTTATAAGTGGGTTTAGATGGGATTAGAATAAGAGAAAAAAATTTATTCATATTTCTTTCATATATAACACTATTTTTTTATTTGTAACCTAAATTTAATTTATTTATTCATTATTTCCTTGAATTTTTTTATAGTCTAATTAAATTGGTATTTTTATTGCAATAAAATTAACTATTTAATAATTTGTTACAATAATTGATTGTATTAAATTTAATAATCACTAATGTAATATTAAAAATAATCATGGAAATTAACAATACAAGTAAATAATTAATTTTATATATACATTATTTGCTAACTTTTTGATAAAATAAAATATACCTAAAATATCAAATAAAAGTTAATTAAATAGTAAATATTGTTATTAATTTACATTTGTTTAATATAATTATGACTACCCAATAACTAATTTAATACATATTCAATGCTCTTGTTAATTACCTTGAAATTAATTTTAATTATTACTCTTAAGTATTCATATTTTTTTTTTGTATTTAAATATGATTTAACATTGTCCTATCCGATATTATACCAAACATAGTACAATATATAATATAATCCAGCTTAATCCAATCCAACTTAATCCAGTCCAGTCCTAATAATTAGTCCAATCTAATCTTGCGTGCTAAACGTAACCTAAGAGGCTAATTTTGCCTAATAATATGTCGGCTCTTTTGGCACATGTCTTTTTGGAACATGTGAGTATTTGATTTTTTTATTTAATTTTATTTTCTAAATATGTTTAATCTTTATAAACTGACCAATTATGTTAGTTTTGCATTGGCAGATCAAATGAGAGTACATCTTGGACAATTGAATTTCAACTGGTTAATGTATCTAGAAGTTATTTTCTAATACCTTGCGTGGCTTGCAATGGTAACCAATTTAGCCGCACGCTGTTTTGAATATTTCTTCCTTGTTTATGCATTGTATATGAGGCTGCTGGCAAATGCATTATGAGATCAAATTCTACCGCGATTTATTAGTTTAATGAATAACGATTGCTTCAATCTTCATAAAACACTAATTGATTAAAATTACGAAAAAAGGAAAAATAATATAATAGAGTTAATCAAATTTTAAACTTTTTTTTATAATTAAAAATTTTTCATTAGGTAATTTATTTTTTTTCATTGTCTAAAAATTGTTTTGAACTTGTTAGAAAATAATTATACCATAAATTAAGATGTGAAGATGGGGGTTCATAATTGGATGTAAAGATTTTAATTCAGTTAAATTAATAATTGTCCTTTAATGGTGATTTTCAGTAATAATAGAACTATCGTCACAAAAAATGGGGTTGATAAAGATTTTAAAGGGGTGTCGAAAGCATTACTCTTTTTCGAATTCCTTTTTGATGGCTATCGAGAGCATGCTCATATTGGACATGGACAGTTTAAAACGCACATTGTAATGGGCTTAAACAAACACTAAAATGGGCCTAAGGGAATCTGAAGAAAGGATGACCCGACAAGTTCTGTTAATGTGTCCACGCTCGTCACCAAACGCTTGAAACCCCAAGCAACCTGGCAAATTTGCGAACATTATTGATAGCTTCTCTTTCTTCAGAGGTGCTTGGGGTTTTAAGGGTTTTGACTTTCGAGGAATCACTCTGTTCAATTTCACATCTTAGTTGAAGGTTTGTTTCTATTATCTTTTCTTTAATATATACACCCTTCGATTGGGTTTTTATTTGATTTTTGTGCTATGCTCTGTTGTTCAGCTTTGAGTTGATTAATTTTTCAATACCCGAATATTTGCTTTTACTTGTGTTCTTCATTTTCTTATGGGTGTTTTCCAATACCCTGTTGGATTTGTTTCATTTTGATGGAGATATCAAGTGGGCTGCCTTTTAGTGTTTTAGTTCATCTGTTTTCTTGAATTATTTCTCTTCTTATCAGTGTAATCGGTACCCTTGTCAGGTAATCCTAGATTTAATTACATACTGATTGTCTATTTGATTCTGTTATTCTTTTAGTATGGTGAAAGTATAATGGTGGAGATAGGCATGATGAAAGAACAATATTGAAGAATAATTTATGTCAAATATGAGATTTTTGTGCCACTTGTTTCTGAAATCAGTTTCCGTGAATACCCCTGTTATTCCATCCAAAGATTTCAATTTTGACATTTGGTCCTTTATTAGCATTCTTACACTGCTGTTGATCTTGGCCAAATATTCTTTTGTTATCAACTTCGTGCGGTGTATTCCTAATTTTTGTAAGAGTGATGCTTTTGCTGTTTTTCTTAGCCAGATCTAATGCCCCGTTATACTCTGTCAGGGCATATATGACTCTTATTCATATTGTGATTTGTTCCTTGCCCCTGAGACTTGCATGTATTAGTTTTTTTTTAATCTCTTATTAGTATTAGTGATTAAACTGTTATCACGTCATCCCTTTATCCTTTGGCATGGTATGCGTTATTTGAAGGAATAGTTTTTTTCCTTCCCAATTCTTACTTTAGAATTTATAGTCTGCGCATAGAGTTATTGTAACCGTAACTCTAATACCAATTCTGATGCATATTTGTTCATTGGAGTTCTGAGCTCATATAATATTATGTTCTTAGAGATTGGCACCCTGCATGTTTGTCTATGGGCAGTTCTTCACTCGGAACTTTTCTAAACGGAATTATATGCAGAGCAAAAGTTTTAGGTGGCAAAATGTATCTGACTTGCTCCCTGGTATCTTTTGCTATTTATATCTTTTAGAAGTTAGACTAACTCGATGACCGTCTTATATTCATTGTGCAGCTTTGAACGTATAACTACACAGGCAGAGGTTTATTGCTTGCGAGATGGCTGGGCTTGCAGGATTTAATACCCTTGCTCCAAGGACCAAGAATCTGGTTGTTGCTGGGGGCTTGACAGCATTTGTCTTTGGAGTTTATTACTACACTATGAGAGCCGTTGGAGGCACGGATGAACTGCAGGCAGCTATAGATAAGTTTGAAGAGCAGAAAAACAAGCAAGATTCTTGAAGCAAGCAAGCTATTGGATGCTTTTTCTTATGTTTATGAGCGTGAAATTATAATAAAAGAAGTTGAAGGTTTAAGTTTATGTAAGTTATTGCCGTGTTCTTCAATCTAATTTGGCCTGGCTCTTCTAAGTATCTCGGTATGCATTTGTTGTGCATCTTCATCAGTATGAGAACCGAAAAAATAACTACATAATTTCCTCACCAAATTTGTTATGTTAGTGAAATTGTTGCCACTTTATCGGCTGATTCATAGGATTCTTTGAAGTTAGAACCCATTAATTTGATACCCAAAAAATCTGAAAAATAAATCTTTTCTAAGGATCATTTGGATACAATTAATTACCATTTTAGTCTTAGCAAGTAAGATTGCATGTTTGCCCGGGCTTATTTAATTGTCAACGGGACTTTTTAATCCTACAAGTTCTTTCACAATTTTTAACATTACGTGGATGTGTTTTGAGTTGAGTTTTTAAGGATTAAATAAATTATTTTATTTTTAGTAGTAAAAGTTTAAATTTTGGGTTTTGGAGAGCAGAGGTTTGAAAATTTTCAAAAATGTTAATTTTTTATAATATCTTTAACTTATTTCACAATCTTATTTAGTTCTTTTAATAACATAATTTTAAAAAACTTACCTGATCAAATAATTTTATAAATTCTTATAAAAATTTTTATTAACAATCAAACAACAAGTATATATTTTTTAATAAAACTCCTACTTTAAAAACACTATTTGAATAAACTTTATTTGGAAAATTATGCCAAACAGAATCTTGATTTAAAAACTGTCCTAAAATTACACAATCATGTTTGATGAATATAATTGCTACTTAAAAAAAAAACTTAATTTGTCAACCTTGAAAGGTTTAGTACCAAAGAGAAAGACCAAGGAAACTAATCCATGGGAAAAGGAAATGGTGGATTAAGTTCAGAGTGACTCTCATAAGTAAAATATTTAGGACATGTTTGGTACACCAGATGGGATTAGATAGGATGAGATTATTGTGAGTATGCTAGGGTATTTCAAAATAACATATCTCACACAGTTGAATTTAAACCAAATTACAGGAGTTCAAATTTAAACTTTAGGGAGGAAGTTATGGTAGACTGGTAGTTATGAAACTAACGTAAAAAGGAATTAAAAGTACTTAAAAGAGAATTAAATTAAATGGTGGCCATTTGAAGAGTTATTTGGAATAGACACCATTAATCTATAAATATAAGTCCACAGATTTTTCTCTAGTTCTTCCTTATCCCAAATATTACCACACAAATTATCATATTTTATATTTAATTATCTGCTATTGCAAATTTTTGTATTGAATGTGCACTCCTACAACAACTATAGTCATTATATATAGGGGATTATTTGTAATTAACCTATTTGCACCAAAATATTAATTTGAGGGGCAGAAATAGTCTTAAGAATAGTGCGTAGCATGCCTTGACTTTTACTTATTTTATTCATAGCCATATTCTATATTCTACAACATATTATTTATTATCTTAATTTTACAACAATCTTAAGACTATTCCTTATGGATACTATAACTGATGCCACACTGAAGGCTGCCGCTAAAGCCTTACTTAACAAATCAAAAATTGAACCTTTTGGTGGGAATTTTTTCAAGCGATGGCATGATTGAATCTATAACACGTTGGATGTAATGAATCTTGCTGAATTTCTCACGAAGCTTCTACCAGATTCTGATTCTGAAAATTATGAGGTATTACTTCAAAATTAGATTAAAGAAAATAAGGTTTGGTAAAGTACCATTCTTAACACTCTTTCAAATGGATTATATGATGTTTATTCACAACACAAGTTTGCATATGAAATTTGGGCTCAATTGAAGAAAAAATATATCATAGAAGATGGTGGAGCTCAGAAGTATGTAACTGCTAATTTTTTAGGTTTTAAGATGACGGAAGATAAGGAAGTGACTTCTCAAATTCATGGCTTCCACATGCTTATTAATGATTTGAAAAATGAAAATATTAATCTTCTCCCGAATCTTTTGTGGTTGGTTGCTTAATTGAAAAATTGCCTAACTCATGGAAATATTATAAGAAAAATAATTAAGCACCAAAGAAAGGGGTAAAAGCTCGTTTAGTCCCTATATTTTGAAGTTAGTGCCCGTTTAGTCCATATATTTTTAAAAATACCTCAAACCATCCCTACCATTAAATTATTGACACTTTTGCCATTATCTTTTGTTCCTTTTAACTTATTTTTATAATATTGCCCTATTATAATAATTTTTTAGACATTATTAAAAAGAAAAAAATAACCCTATTATAATAATTTTTTTAGACATTATTAAAAAGAAAAAAATAAATTACCAGTTTAACACCAAAAAATAAAATAAAATATATTAATTTTTGTGGAACACACTCTTGAGTTAAAATATTAATTTTTCTAAAAAAATTGATAATGTAATTTTTTACGATATTAATTTTTTAGACATACGTGAGCTTTCACAAAAATTAATATATACCTTTTTTGTTTTTATTTTATTTTTGAGTTTAATTTGATAATTTAATTTTTTATTAATATCCACAAAAGAAACATTATTGTAAAAATGTAATATTGTAAAAGCAAGTTAAAAAAAAAAAATGGCATAAGTGTCAATATTTAGTAGCAGGGACGTTTTGAGGTGTTTTTAAAAATACAGGGACTAAATGAACACTAACCTCATAATATAGGGACTAAACAAGCTTTTACCCCCAAAGAAAGCATAAGAATTTGGGGCATGCTATTGTTCATGTCCGAAATGAAGAAAAACGTACCCAAATGGATTAATTGGAGAAAGACAAGGAAATTACTTCTAAGGCTAATTTGATCAAGAATAAGGCTCATCCAAGCAAGAGCTAAAAGCCTAACAGAAAGTTTTTCAAAATTAAAAAGACCACATTCAAGAAAAAAGGCAATTGTTATGTTTGTGGCATATCAGGACATTTTGCTAATGCAGGTACAGAAACGGAGATCACAAGCCTCCTAAGGCCAATTTGGTCAATGGAGAAGAAATTATTACTGCCGTGGTGGTCTCTCTACCAAACACGGTTGCCGCTGAGAGAAAGGAAGAGTGGGTGATAGATTCTGGCGCTACCAAACATATTTGGAGTGACAGAAATTTTTCTATGAGTATGTTCAAGTGAGTGATGGAGAAGAACAAATGTATCATGGTGACTTATACTCTATTCCAATAATGGGAAAAGGGAAAATCCTTCTCAAATTAACTTTTGGAAAAATCCTCACTGAACAATGTCCTTCATTTTCCTAATATTAGATATAATTTAATTTCTGTATTTGTATTTGAGAAGGCTGGTGTAAAAGTCTCCTTTAAAGGAGATAAAATTGTAGTGACTAAAAATGGGGTCTTTGTCGGGAAAGGACATTGCTCTAGTGATTTGTTCATAATTAATGTACTTGACACAATTATTAATAATAAAGTCTCTACTTCTACTTGTATAGTTAACTCTGACGATCTATGGCACGGTACTAGGACACATCAATTTTTCTTAAAGAAAATGAAAGATATTGGCTTACTATCTAATATTAATGTATCAAACATTGAAAAATGTGATATACATGTGGAGTCTAAGTACACAAAAAAGGACATGTAAACCAACTCTTAAGAGATTAACTAAATTACTCTGTTTAAACAAACCATGACTAGAGGAGGTAAAAGATTTTATGTAACGTTTATTGATGATTTCTCAAGATATACTGAGATATATCTACAGAGAAATAACGATAAGATGGGTGAAAAGTTCTTAGATTATGAAAATAAAGTTGAAAATCAACTTAGAATGAAAAAAAAAAAAAAAATTTAAGAACTGATGAGGGAGGGGAGTATAAATCTAGTATGTTTAATGCCTTTTGTGAGGATCATGGTATTATTTATGAAGTAACACCTCCTTATTCACCTAAATCAAATGGGCTTACTAAGAGGAAAAATAGAATTCTAAAAGAAATGATGAATGCAATGCTTATAAGTTTTGGGGCTCCAATGAATTTGTGTGGGGGGAGTTATTCTTACAGCTTGTCGCCTACAAAATAAAATTCCATGCAAGAAAAATGACAAGACCCCATATAAGTTATGGGACATGCCTCAATTAAGGTTTTTAGGGTTTTAGGCCTCTACCTCTAGGATGACTATAACATCCATTAACATGAGAACCTTTCCTAGAGTTACCTCTTAAGTGTGAGTAATTAGCATTTTTCATGCTGTAGTTAGCATGTAACATAGCCTGAAAGTTATGATTTTATTCCAATCTAGCTTTATGTGTCAACAACCGGCATATGCATCATCATAGTCCATTTTATTTGTTGTGATAATTGAGGCTAGATTCAAATAAGCATATCTTTGTCCATTTAGAATCTTCATCAACAAATCTTTCTCAGTTATTTTATCACCATCGCAAATGAGTTTATTAAAAAGCATTTTCATTTTTGTGCAATACTCCTCAATAAACAATGACTCTTTTCTTAATGTATCTATTTTGTATTGAAATTGCATTATTTTGGCTTTAGATTGAACTCCAAATTGCTTTTCAATAGATCTCGCACATCAAAGGAAGTATCATAGTTAAGAAAACAACTTAAAATACCTTCACTGATGGTGGATAACAACTAACCAAGGCTAGTTTGTTCTTGTGCTCGCCAATTGACTTAAGCTAGATTCTCAACTCTCTTAATAGATCCATCATCTCTTGAGTTAGAAAGATATCGATCTGAAATAATTTAAGCTTATGAGATGAATTCTTCAAGTCGATTCCCTCTAATCGAAGTTAAAACTTGTTTGTGCCAGAGTAGAAAGTTAGACCAATTAAGTTTAATCGTTGCTGCAAAGTTGAATAAAGTTTGTGAAGACTGATTTGAATTATTGATTTGCTTATTTTTTAAAGTGTAATACTTGAGCTAACTATAGATGGCTCTAATACCATGAAAGACGTTGAAAACAAATGTGATTTGCTTGAGAGAAAATTTCTGGAGAAAGTAATTTTGTTGTTTCTAGAATTTTCTTATTCGTTACTTAACTGAATCAATACAGCAACGTTCATATACAGTCTTGTAATTGTAATAAGCACCAAGCCAACGCTGACATGTCTCAAAATATGTTTGGAAGTAGTGAAGATCATGATTACATTGGCAGAGAGCTTGCTTCGATGGGACTTTCTGTGGATGACGAGTTTATTGCCTTAAATTTGATGGTTGAGAAGCCTGCACATGTAAGGGCTTTCAAAGTATTACGAAATGATCGTGATCGTAAGTTGGCTTATATTAAGATGCTTTTGCGTGAGCATGAGAGGAGAGGTGGAATTTGATTAGAGAGTATGGATTTCTAACTAAACAATGATATTTTGCATTAGTAGTTTGGCTTGTAGATGTGTGTACTTAAATTATTTGACGCAAACAACTATTGTATTACTTTACTAATTTGTGATGCTTTTGAAGTATATATTAATTTTGAATGAATCTTGTGATAGTTTGTTTTATTTATGCTGTGATAGTTTTTAAATGCTATTTGATTGGATTATTTGTTTCAATCTTTATTTCATAAGTTATATATTTAGGAATTATTGAAAAAATAAATCTTATATCATTGTAAATCTTAGAATTTGCTTGTTTTACACGTTTGACATATTTAAACCAAAAACATTAATGTAAAAATTCTTAAATTTAAGGCTTCTATATTTAGTATTTTTCTAAGTACTAGTAGATATTATTTTCTAAATATATAATTAAAATCAATCACCAAAAAAATTAATACAATACAGTGCAGCACCAAACATAGTATAACTAAAAATTAATACAGTATAATGTAGCACCAAATATTGTACTGTATTATTATAATACAGTGCTAATGCTATACAGTATAATACAATATACCTGTATTAAAATAATGTAATACAGTATAATACAATATAGTGTACCAAACACACCCTATATGTCTAATTAATTTCTGAAAAAACTATATGATCTTATCAAAAATTGATTTAAAATAGGATGCAAATTAACATACATTTTCTAAAATTTTCACTTTGTAAAAGCATAAAATTGAAGCTAGTTTTCCTTCATATATGCGTCCCATCATTAGTTTATCGGTTTTTGAAAAGAATTAATTTGAAATTATGTTAGTAAATTGACTATCATAAATCACTTTATTATTTTTAAAATTTTGAATTTAAATCTATTTTTAATAAGATAAAAAAATTACATCAATTGATTCTCATTTTCTGTTATCGTTTGAATAAGAATTTCAAAAACAAAAAGAATGATTTAAAAATAATCTATTCATTAAAAAAAATCCAAAATTTATCTTTTATGAAAAAAAAAATCCATAAAATTTTTTAAGGAACATCAAATTTCTCTAAAGTGAACCAAACCAAACCCAACGATAAAGAAAAGTTCATTTTAGTGAACTGTCGGTGCGATTTTATCATAAAATCAATACCGAACCCGGTCTGGCTGTTAGCTCATAAATAATGCGCAGAATGTCTTGCAGGTCAACGCTCTAATGTCCCCTCATCTTCTCATGATGTCAAAGCATTACTCTGCAAAACGCTCTGGGGCAGATAGCATGGAAAAAACATGAAAAAATGACGGAAGTTTATATGTATGAGGAACCAGAGCTGCTTCGGCAAACTTGTCGACCAACCGTTCGAGAAAATGACTCGTTTGTCTTTAATTGTTAATCGATAGTAGGCTGATGAAAAGAAAGCTCCAAGCACTTAATTGCATATTTACTTCATAATTATTATTCTTTCATCAACTCGCAATCAATTCACAACTTGATTTTAAAGTTATATTCTCTACTTCTCTTTTCAAATTTACAGAATTTGCTCCATGGCTTCAACATCTTCTTCTTCATCTTGCAAATACAATGTTTTCCTCAGTTTCAGAGGAGAGGATACTAGGGATAACTTTACAAGCCATCTATATGCTGCTTTGTGTCGAAAGAAAATCAAAACCTTCATTGATGATGAAGAGCTTAGGCGAGGAGATGAGATTTCACCTGCTCTTTTGAACGCAATCGAAGGTTCAAAAATTTCGGTGGTCATTTTCTCAAAGGACTACGCTTCTTCAAAATGGTGCCTGAATGAACTTGTCAAGATTCTCGAATGCAAGAACATGAATGGCCAAATGGTTGTACCTGTCTTCTACCACGCAGATCCGTCCGATGTGCGGAAGCAAAATGGAACTTTTGGGGATGCGTTTGTTAAGCATGAGAAACAGTTCAGGGATGTGCCTGAAAAGGTTCAGAAATGGAGGGCTGCATTGACCGAAGCATCAAACCTATCTGGATGGGATTCCATGAATATCAGGTATAATTGATTATATCTATTAATTGATTATATCATAACACTTGACTCGTTATTATTAATTTGCTTTTGTTTTCACAACTGGTAGGCCTGAGGCAAAACTTGTAGATGAAATTATCAATGATATTTTGAAGAAATTAAAAGCTAGATCATTCTCTAGTGATTTTAATGGCTTTGTTGGATTAAATTCACGAATTGAGGAAATCAAATCATTGCTATGTATCGGATTACCAGATTTTCGAATTGTTGGAATTTGGGGCATGGGTGGTACAGGGAAGACAACCCTTGCCGGAGCTATTTTCAACCTAATTTCTTGGGAATTTGAAGGCAAGTGCTTCATGGCAAATGTTAGGGAAGAATCAGAAAAAGGAGGTGGATTGGTTCATCTACGGGAACAAGTTCTTTCTGAAGTATTAGATGAAAATATAAAAATAAGAACTCCTGATCTTCCTAAATATATGAGGGAAAGGCTCCAACAGATGAAGATATTTATAGTCCTTGATGATGTGAATAAAGTTAGGCAATTAGAATATTTAACTGGTGGGCTTGATCAATTTGGTCCAGGGAGTAGACTCATTATAACCACTAGAGATAAGCAGGTTCTTGATAATTTTGGAGTACTTAATACTAACATATATGAGGTTAATGGATTGAAATATCATGAAGCTCTTGAGCTCTTCTGCAACTTTGCCTTTAAACATGACTATTGCCCTGATGACCTATTGGTGCTCTTAGAGCGTGTGGTTAAATATGCTAATGGCAATCCATTAGCGCTTAGAGTGTTGGGTTCTTTCCTTCACCAGAAGAGCAAACTTGAATGGGAAAATGCATTGGAGAACTTAAAAATGATTTCAGACCCCGATATCTATGATGTGCTGAAGATAAGTTATAATGAACTAAAGTTGGAAGAGAAGAATATATTTCTAGACATTGCCTGCTTCTTTGCAGGAGAAGATAAAGATTTTGTGCTAAGAATACTAGAGGTCTCTAATTGTGTGTTGAATGTGCTTGTTCATAAGTCACTCATAACATTATCATATTCCAACAAGTTGCAAATGCATGACTTATTGCAAGAAATGGGTCGAGAAATTGTTCGCCAAGAATTTGTCAAAGAGCCAGGCAAACGTAGCAGATTATGGTATCATGAGGATGTCTATCATGTACTGAAGAAAAATAAGGTAAGAATTTATCTATTTATTTATTTATTTTCTTGAGGTGGGGCTTGAACAGCTATAATTTTCCTATCTGAAACCACGTGTTTTCACTTTTGCTCTTGTAAGTTGTATTTTATGATAGCACCATTGCAATCAGTGAATGGGTAATAACTGTGTTTTATTAAACTTTCTCTTCTCATCTTTTAGATTAAAGTCTTAGAGGGGAAAAAATTTGTAGAAGATGATTAGAAGGAGATGAGGGTAACTAGTGTGTGTCAAGAGAACAAGTTTACAGTACAATTTACAATTTTGCAACATTGAAGGGTTTTTTAGAATGTAATATATTGTTCGAACTTAGTAAAGTTTTGGGAAGATATTGGCTGTAATAAAGAACTAAAAGGTTGCAAATAGCTCAGTGATTCTTGTTGATGTTTGAAAAAATAATATTGAATGACTGCAGATTGTCTTAAATTAAGGAGCTCTTTATCAAATTATTGTGAATTTTATGCTAATTCATACTTTGCTTTTGTGTTTATAAGGGGACTGATGCAATTGAAGGTATATTCCTCAATTTGTCCAAAATAAGAGACATACATCTAAGTTCTCGAGTCTTTGCAAATATGTCGAAACTTAGATTGCTGAAATTATATATGCCTGAGCATGACGATGCTCCAATTATGAGTTCTAAAGTACATCTTAATCAAGGTCTGGAATATCTTCCCGAGGAATTGAGATATCTCCACTGGCATGAATATCCTTTGAAAACATTGCCATCTAATTTTGAACCAGAGAACCTTATTGAGCTCAACTTGCCTTATAGTAAAGTTGAGCAAATTTGGGAAGGAGAAAAGGTATAATGTAATACTATTACCAAGTTATTCATTTTTATTTCTTCGTGTGTGTATATGTGTGTGTATATATATTATCAACAGTGAAATTTATTGGTACTAATTTAATACAGTAATTATCTATCATTTTGTGACAGGAAGCTCTCAAGTTAAAATCTGCTGACCTCCACCACTCCGACAATCTCACCAGGATGCTAGAACCGTCAGAAATCCCAAATCTTGAGAGAATTAATCTTTCAAATTGCAAAAGCTTGTCTTACTTTCCCTTGTTTTTTCAGAATGTCAACAATATGTTATCACGTGTGGTACGGCTAGATTTAAGTTACTGTGCCATAATGGAAATTCCGCAAGATATTGGTTGTCTATCCTCATTAAAAGAGTTAAATCTACGTGGAAATAACTTTCGGAGTTTACCTGCAAGTATTGGCTCTCTATCCTCTTTGACAAGAATCAATCTAGTTGAAAATAAGTTGGAGAGTTTACCTGCAAGTATTGGCTGTCTATCCTCATTGGAATTCTTACATCTAACTCGAAATAACCTGGTGAGTTTACCTATAAGTATCAAGCAACTTTCACGGCTGAGAACTCTTGATTTGAGAAATTGCAATATGCTTCAGTCGTTACCAGAGCTCCCAGTTCTTCTAAGTCATATTGAAGCAAGGAATTGCAAGCAGCTCCAATCTTTGCCAGAGCTTCCATCATGTCCAGAAGAACTAGATACATCCATACTGGAATCACTATCCAAACACTTCCGACCAACTGCATCAAGGAAGTTAACATACTTCATGTTTACGAATTGCCTGAAACTGAATAAAAGTGGGAACAATATTTTGGCAGATTCACAACAAAGAATTCAGCATAGGGTAGTTGCATTACTGAGACAATTTCAACAAAAAATTCAGCATAAGGTATATATGTCCTAATTTTTTCCTCTCTTTATCTCGTTGTTACATCTGATGAAATCATGAATTTCATGTAACAGGATTTTAATGATCCATTACTATTCAACTTTTGTTTACCTGGAAGTGAAATTCCCGACTGGTTTAGCTATCAAAGTTCTGGCTCATCAATAGCTATTCAACTGCCACCGCATTGTTGTAACAAAAACTTTATCGGATTTGCTCTTTGTGTTGTTATTCAACTTGAGGAAGGTTTTGATGCTGATGCTGATGAATGTTTTGTCAAATGTAACTATAATTTTGAAATAAAGACTCCCTCTGAGACCAAACATGCTGATGACTATTGCTTCTTATTTGCTGACGAGTTCATTGAGTCAGATCATGTCTTACTTGGATTTTCTCCCTGTTGGAATGTTGGGCTGCCTGATCCTGATGTTGGCCACCATACAACAGTCTCATTTCAGTTCTCCCTTTACTATCCATACTTAGCAAGCCCAAGACTTCATAAGCTGAAATGTTGTGGTGTGTGTCCAGCAGTTTTAAATCCCAGTAAGACAAAGCCCACAACTCTTACTTTAAAATTTTCTGCTAGCAGTGAAGCTCAATGCTCTGAAAGGGCTAGAACTTCCAAAAGTTTAGACAGATCTGATGAAGAGGAAGTTGAACCAAGTCCCAAGAGAATTTGCAGATACCAACCTGACACTCCTTAACAAATGAGTTTCTTGGTTCATATTCTGGTTTCTTGTGTAAGTCCATGGCTCCAGTTAATTACTATTTCCTCATCTTTGTATCTAGTCCATTACAAATAAAGTAACATCTGGTATCTCCTGCTTATTTTATGTTATAATGTCAAATATTTTGTGATGGTTGTGCTTTGGAGATACGAGATTAAATTTCAATAGCTGAATCTTGCTTTTGGTTACAGTTTTCGCTTTCATACTGCTAGCAGGACAGTCATCGCTTCAACTGACAGGCATATAGAAGTGGCATTTTTGAGCTATTTGATCTACTGTACTTGCTTTCAGGGAGAAAATTGTTGATATTGGTCTGGCTTCAGAAGCATACAAGGCAAGAACATTACATTCATATAGAAACAGTTTTGATGTTATAATGTAAATGCAGTTCTTTCCACAAGCAGAACTTCCTGTCCTTCTTTGAGGAATCCCTCTGATCTTGTCTTTTCCTTGGTCCATAAATTCCAATCTCCAGCTCTTATAATTCTGGAGTTTTGTATCATCTCTCAATGTTTTGTGCGGACTTTGTTCCCATATGGTTTTTGCATTTATGAATAAATGTTGGTATTTATGAATTGCTGCCACCAAAGAAATTATTAAGTAAAACTCTTTTGTGATTCAACAGTATATATAGAATAGAGTGACGTGTATACAACAGACACTAAGTTTGTTTTGGGGTGTTTTTATACATTGCAAGAGCTGTGGAACGTGTGGATAAACATCCAGCTTCTACAGAAAAGTTTGAAGAGCAGAAAAACAAGAAGAGTCTTGAGGCAAATAATTCATTGAAGGCTTTGTCTTATATTGCTTTAATGTCAAAATGTTAAAAGAACAAGGGTAAGGTTTATTTTATTTTATTTTTTCCTGAAAGACATCATTTCACTTTTTTGCTCGTCCTACAAATAATTTATCTACGGTCAATTTTATCTTAGCTTGTCAGCATGTTGTATTGATTTTCATTAGTTTGAGATGGAGAGAAATTAATATATTTTTTTCCCCAGTTTCAGGATTTTCTTAATCTCCAGAAGTTATTATATGTATGTAGCTGACAATTGGAGTAAACAAGTGAATACTTCTATGAATGGGAATCATTCTGTTTCTTTATATGTTCCAATTACATATTTCATAGTTATAAGTGGAAGTAGCAGAGGCAAAGATCCCTCTTTCTCACTTTTTTCACAAAAGATTTGAGTACCATTTCATCAGTGCAGTAGAAGACAGGAAGGTTAGCTTTGTATTTATAACTTAATATATATTTACTGATGATTAAATTCAGTTTTTGCATTTTTGATGTTAATTTCTGGTGCCTGCTCACATATGGACTGCCGTCATTCTCTCTAGAGATTCGAGGACTATTATAGCTTGCTTTTGGGGACAAGCTCTTAAATTTTGTTGGCGGCATATGAAGCAAGAACGTTTAGTGCGCAAGCAGAATTTTCCTTGCTGCTATGTGGAATCCCTCTGATTATTTTTTCAGGTGCTTCGGTTGTGACATTGTAGGCATCATGTTTATGTTTTTTCTTTTTCCCTCACTGTTCCTTAGTAATTTAGTGTATATTCATTAAATATATTTGGTTAATGCCATGATTTTTATGTAACTCAACTAAAAGAAAACATCAAAGTCAACTTTAATTCTTCTGAATTCAGATGTAAAAAGCCTACCTCTTCTAACTGATTTTGAAGACGATGGTAGTGAAGGCACCAGCTGCGCATTCAGATGACTTCAACGAATCCCAGGCATAGGCGATATATATATATATATATATTAGATGATGCTTTGTCTTAATAATATTTTTTCTAATATATTCTTCTAGATTTTGGCAACATTTTTTTTCAGGTTATCTGATTGATGGTTCCCACAAAAATATTCTATGAAGGGGGGTTTTTATGGTTTGATCGTGACTTATTTTTCAAAAGAAGGATCCAAAGTTAACTAATTCTACAAGGGGGTTAAAACTTATTATATCTTCTACTAAAAATGCGGAGTCTGTTTGAGCTGCAGCCGCTACACCCCACCACTATACTATTGAGAGTTATGAGATGGGGTGGACAGCGCAGGGTATGTCTCTGCCTTTTCTGCCTTGGCAAACCCTTTTGATCATATTTTTCAGGCATTGCAATCCCAGAACTCTAGCTGTTAAAATCCCTGTGTTTTGAGTGTACGTTGCTCCTATAGGATATTTTGCAAGCGCGAGTGAAATTTTGGTACATGTGAATTTTTACCTCACATGATTTTTCCTTTGTTGCTACATATAATCCTTCAGATTCCTTGTAATATTGAGAGCAGCTTATACAATTTTCTGTTTGAACTTTGAAATACAACCTCCCATCTATTGCTCCTGTGGATGTAACTATCATGACCAAGGACAAGGGAAAATATTGAACAATTAGCTAACTCAGACACCATATGTCCTGTAGTCACATTACAAATGTTCTTTTCGTATTTCATAATATGTAGAGAAGTGAGATGCCGTTGCAAATTCACCAGAAGTGTCGTATCAACGACAATTTCATCCCTGTCCTTAATCCAATTTCAACCAGCACTCTTGAGAATTTTGATTCCTGATAAGTTTAGTAACTGTTGAAAATAAACCATAGCTCCTTCACTTTTTGGATTGTCGTATCCACCGAATCGAATCATCCAAGTCTTATTAGTGGTTGACATTACATGCGTGAGACTGACCTCCACAAACGCAAAGCATAATGATCCTTTTGCACACCGCTTGTTGTTTTCTTTATTCACACTGATTGATAGCGGGTGGAGATTTTGCTATAAATAGCCATAGTGCTTGCAAGTGATGTGTGCGATTATGATACAAAAACAGATTCTTACATTTTTTCTCTTTGGCTTTATCATAATAGCTCTTGTCTTTACATTATCTATATTACTTATAAAATGCTTCCTGCTCACATTCTTCATAAATATAACATGGTAAAGAAATAGTTAGCAATGATGTTAATTTGTGTTTATTTATTCAATTATTTATTTAATAATATAATTTTAAAAATAATATACCATTTTTAGTAATTTTAACTTCATTAAATTAAATTTAGTACAGTCCTATACAAATAAAAAATATTATTGTGTGATAAATTTTAATCAATTTAATCTAATCCTGAAAATTAATCCAATTCAATCCGAGCTTCCAAATGTAGCCTAAAGCTTTTGTTGAAAATTAAGCTAATGGAAGGGGGCAGATAGTGGGAATCACTTTGAAAGGATGTAAATATAGTTGGCAACGAGAGGGGACAAGTTAGGATTCGCCAATTCTAATCCAGTCTCGAACATTAAATCAAGGCAAAAGAGTATCTTGATCCCATCCTAATTGGGATCCCGAGTTGTCCTAGATGGCATGAGTTTCTATTATACGATATAGATCATACATATATATTAGTAATTATACTAATTACAACGACTTACATTCATATTGACCGACATTTCATATTTATGTGATTTATTATATGACTTCTCTTATATTTCTAGAAACCTAGATTTTGGGACCTTTGGGATCCCATTCAAGATTTTCAAATGTGCTGAATTCCGACTCGAACAGTAAATCAGAAATTTTTTTGTCTCAAATCCTGTCCCGAATTCGCTGGGATCCTGAATCTTGATCGGGTTTCGATAAATTTTGCCAACCATAAATGTGAGTGATGGGGTTACAAGGGGTGGTTTTCTTTAAACTACAAGTATATCATGAACATTTCAATTAAAATTATTGAACAATTACATAATCATTTTTCCCTTTTATGCAAATTTTTCGTATCTCTCCTGTTTCTCCTTTGCCATTAATTACATGATTTGAGCAAATGATTGTTCCCTAAAGCTTTTATATAAGGGTTCCTACAATTTGCATACTATTTAACATTGTTATCGATCAATCAATATCCATTCTGATGCATAATTATAGAATAGTAATAGCCATTATTTTGTTAGGCGCGCGCATATCTTTTTACAAATTGACTATAAATCTTTCTACAGTGTTGATGTTACATTGCTCTGACATATGCTTTGCTGGACTCCAGGCATATAGAAAATACACTAATTTGAAGATACAAACCACATAAGGATTCATTTATGGGTTCCCTCCTAAGAATAACAATTTGTGGAAGAGATGCATTTATGCACTAGGAGATCTGTTGGTAGCATTGATGAGTTTCGGAACGAAAAGGAACCTTGTATATTTTGCAGATTGTTGAAAGGTGCTGAATAACATGAATCCTCTATTTCGGTCTTTTTGTGTCTCTTTGATTCTGATTTCCTGTTATCTTATATTGGTTACTGGTACAATTGTCAATAGTTTGTTATTCATTAAGTCCAAATTCTTATCGTAAATTCCAATCTCTCTGTTTCTTTGAATGACTGCAGGAGAGGCTAGCTGCATTCAAGGATTCATGACCTGCCAAAGTCAGTTATTGTGTGCTAGTATATATTCACTGCCTCATTTTCTACTCATAGACGACGTGTCAGTTGGCATTATAAGCCTTGCGTATGGTATATACAGCTAACTTACGTGCTATTTCTTAAACTTAAAGCCTTAAAACGACAATAAACTGCCGGCCATATAAATAAGGTATTTTTGGAGAACATCGTCTAACTTGTATACGGTCATCTGATTGTTCGAAGAAAATGATATTGTTGATGCGAGATTCTGGTTCTCCTCGTTCTACGACCAAGGTCTCTGCTCGATCAACTTCACCACGACCAGGATCTCTCCTCGTAAAGCTTCTTCTCCAGAGGTTCCTGCGCACACAGACAGGTCAGAGTACGCCGGTTGTTTTCCCGGCGCAAACCCTCCGACGCTCAAGTCAGATATGAAGGTTCGGGGAACGCTTGCCACAAATCTTATGGCTGTTAGATTGTTTTCTCTCTTTTCTTAGTTCAAATAGCAAAAAGTCTAACCCTTTTACCTTCGTTGGCTACCTTTTTATAGGCTTCCTCTGAGTCCCGGTCTTCCGCAGTTTACGCCCGTTGTTCTCCCCACGCTCGGATGTGGATGTCCCATTATCTTCATGATGGGCGAATGGAGATGAACCTCGTGCCTTGATTCTCGGATAAGAAGGCACGTCTCGCCAACTGCCGTTGACCGGGTCTCCTCGCCTCGAACCCTAGCGGGAGTGACCGTATGCCTCTAGCAAGGGTTCCACCTCGCGAATGGCATATTCGTGGACGAGTAGAATATTCCTGCTCCTTTTCCCTTGCTACCTGGCTCTTACAGGAGACACCTGCTCGCAGAATTCTGCCACCAAACATCTGCTCATCACGTCTAGTCTTACCGAAGTATTTCCCTCAAACACCGGTCCCCCAGTTTCTGGTGTTGGGTAATGTAATGGACCAGCAGTAGAAACTTAGCGGTTATTGGTCGCGCGGGACTGGAAAAGGCCTCGAGGAGGAGCTGACCAAGGTCAATGAGGATCTTCAAAGGCAGAAGGCTATGTACGAGGCTCAGCTCGAATCCCTCCGCGACTCCCATCGGGTTCAGGTCGAGAACTTGGAGAAGGAGGCTGACGACCAGTACGACCAGGGACTTCGGCATTCCTATCGCTGCATCATGGCCGTCCTCGGGAAGCAGCATCCTGATCTAAAGATGGACGACCTTGTAGCCGGTGTCGCCGAACATATGGACGAGGAGGCTGCAAAGGAGGATGCCGAAGGGTTGGAGCCTATCATAGTTGAGGAAAACTCCCCTCCTCGTGCCACTCATGTTGATGTGGGTGAGGTGAGCATCCCCCCGGACGCGACTGGTGATACTCCCCCAGCGCCTGAGGTGGACCAACCGACTGAGGCTGCTCGGCTTACGGACCCACCGTCCTCTTAGTCTATTTCTTGTATTGTAATGAACAACGTTTGGAAATTATCTGCTTTGTTAATTACTAACAAATTAATACAAATGTTTTTTATTCACTTTCCTGCGTTGTAATCATGAGTTACTTTTCCTTTCGATAATCTGCTCGTCTGCGTCTGGTCGAGCAGGTTCTGGCTTGGCATATGGTTTTGCCACATGCCTTAGAAAAGTCTTTAGTGCTTGGGATTCTGCTCGCTTTCTCGCAGTCGAGCAAACCCTGGCACGCTTGGCTTCTAGTCTCGCCATAAACAGGCTTTGAGACTTGGCAAGCCTTCGCATGCCTTACAAAATATTCCGATGCTTGGGGATTCTGCTCGCCTTCGCCGGGTCGAGCAGATCCTGGCACGCGTGGCTTCTGTCTCGCCATAAATCAGGCTTTGAGACTTGGTGAACCTTTGCATGCCTTAGAAATTTATCTCGAATGCTTTCCAGTCTGCTGGCCTTCGCGTGGTCGAGCAGATCCTGGCACGCTTGGCTTCTGTCTCGCCATAACACAGGCTTTGAGACTTGGTGAGCCTTTGCATGCCTTGGAGGATATCTCGAATGATTGGAGTCTGCTCGCCCTCGCGTGGTCGAGCAGATCCTGGCACGCTAGGCTTCTGTCTCGCCATAACACAGGCTTTGAGACTCGGTGAGCCTTTGCATGCCTTAGAAATTTATCTCGAATGCTTTCGAGTCTGCTGGCCTTCGCGTGGTCGAGCAGATCCTGGCACGCTTGGCTTCTGTCTCGCCATAACACAGGCTTTGAGACTCGGTGAGCCTTTGCATGCCTTAGATGATATCTCGAATGCTTTGGAGTCTGCTCGCCCTCGCGTGGTCGAGCAGATCCTGGCACGCTTGCTTTCTGTCTCGCCATAACACAGGCTTTGAGACTCGGTGAGCCTTTGCATGCCTTAGATGACTTCTTCAAAGCTTGGGATTCTGCTAGCCTTCTCGTGGCCGAGCAGATCCTGGCATGCTTGGCTTCTGTCTCGCCATAAACAGGCTTTGAGACTTGTCGAGCCTTTACATGCCTTAGATGATTTCTTCAAAGCTTGGGGATTCTGCTCGCCTTCACGTGGCCGAGCAGATCCTGGCATGCTTGGCTTCTGTCTCGCCATAAACAGGCTTTGAGACTTGACGAGCCTTTGCATGCCTTTGATGATTTCTTCAAAGCTTGGGATTCTGCTAGCCTTCTCATGGCCGAGCAGATCCTGGCATGCTTGGCTTCTGTCTCGCCATAAACAGGCTTTGAGACTTGTCGAGTATTTGCATGCCTTAGATGATTTCTTCAAAGCTTGGGATTCTGCTAGCCTTCTCGTGGCCGAGCAGATCCTGGCATGCTTGGCTTCTGTCTCGCCATAAATAGGCTTTGAGACTTGGCGAGCCTTTGCATGCCTTAGTGACTTCTTCGATGCTTGGGGATTCTGCTCGCCTTCACGTGGCCAAGCAGATCCTGGCATGCTTGGCTTCTGTCTCGCCATAAACAGGCTTTGAGACTTGTCGAGCCTTTGCATGCCTTAGTGACTTCTTCGATGCTTGGGGATTCTGCTCGCCTTCACGTGGCCGAGCAGATCCTGGCATGCTTGGCTTCTGTCTCGCCATAAACAGGCTTTGAGACTTGGTGAGCCTTTGCATGCCTTAGGTAATTTTTTCGGTTCCCAGTGACTGAATTTCCTCGACATTCTATCAAATGCAGGATTCAACTTACATGGAATTGTTTTTTCATAAAATATAAAAATAAAAGATAATGAGCACGAGCAGAAATTTCTTTAAAATGTGAACAAGTCTTACTGGAAGTATTTTCGGAGGTGTGCTGCGTTCCATGGGCGTTTCACCTCGTGGCCGTCCATGCGAACCAGCTTGTACGCTCCTGGTCCAACTAGTTGCTTGACTCTATATGGTCCCTCCCAATTCGGACCGAGCACTCCTTGAGTCGAGTCTTTGGTGTTCTGATTTACTCTCCTTAACACCCAATCTCCGACCTTGAACTGCTGTACAGTCACCTTCTGGTTATAATATCGGGCAACCCTTTGCTGGTAAATGACTGATCGCTCGGCTGCTTGCTCCCTTTTTTTCGTCAGCAAGTCCAAATTCAAACACATCTGCTCGTCGTTTTCTTGCTCGTTGAAATGATCTGTTCGGTGTGTGGTCGTTCCTATCTCAGCTGGTATGACCGCTTCATGTCCGAAAGCCAAGGCGAATGGTGTCTCTCCCGTTGCTGTCTTATGGGTTGTCCTGTATGCCCATAGTACGCCTGATAGCTCATCAACCCAAGCACCTTTCTTTACTCCAAGCCTGGTTTTCAAAAGCCTTTTGATGGTTTTGTTGGCTGCTTCTACTTGTCCATTCAATTGGGGGTGAGCAGGCGAGCAATACTTCAGCTCTATCCCGAGGTTCTGGCAGAAATCCCTGAAGCTGTGATTTTCGAACTGCCTGCCATTATCCGTTACCAAGGCATAAGGGATCCCGTACCGACAGACCAGGTTTCTCCACACGAAGTCTGTCGTTTTCTTCTCTGTAATCCTGCTAAGGGCTTCGACCTCTATCCACTTCGTGAAGTAATCTATAGCAACTATTGCATGCGTTGCTGCTCCTCGTCCCTTTGGCAGCGGGCCGATCAGATCAATCCCCCATTGAGCAAATGGCCAAGGGGAGGCCATGGAGGTGAGTTTCTCTGGGGGTTGGTTGGAGAAACTTACAAAATTCTGGCAGCTTACACAGCTCCTGGTCTTCTCCTGTGCATCCTGGTGCATTGTTGGCCAGAAATATCCCTGCCTTAGAACCTTGTGGGCCAGTGACCTCCCACCAGAATGATTCCCGCAAATTCCTTCATGTACTTCTCTCAGTACGTAATCCGCGTCGTCCTCATCCAAACATCGAAGGAAAGGTAGTGTATACCCTCTCCGATACAGTACCCCATCAATCATCGTGTATCTCGAGGCCTGGGCTCTAACCTTCCGAGCTCGCAGCTTATCTGGTGGTAATACCCCGTCTCTGAGGTATGAAATTATCGGGTCCATCCATGAGCATTTTTGCTCTATCTGCAGCACCCCCAAATTCTGCTCGATGCTAGGGCTGGACTTCACCTCCAAAGGGACTGACTTTGGTATTTTTGGGTCGGCTACTGCTGCCATCCTGGCCAAAATGTCTGCTCGACTATTCTGCTCCCTGGGGATTTGTATCACCCCCACTGCTTCAAATTTCCCCATCATCTGCCTGACTATCTTCAGGTACCGTTCCATCTTCTCCTCTCTTGGTTGAAATCTTTCACTGACATAGTTCGCAACCAGCTGGGAATCAGTCTTAATCTTAACTCTGTCTGCTTTCACGGCCTTAGCCAATTCCAAACCTGCGATCAAGGCTTCATACTCTGCCTGGTTATTTGTGGCTGCAAATTCCAACTTTACAGCATAAGAGATCTCCTCTCCCTCAGGGCCTTCCAATACAATCCCTGCTCCTGAACCCTGCTCCCCTGACGACCCATCCACAGACATCTGCCATACTTGAGCTTCGCCACTGTCTGTAACTACATCTTGCTGGTCTAAACATACTTCGGGCTCTGTAAATTCTGCTACGAAGTTGGCCATTGCCTGAGCCTTTACCGCTGCTCAGGGTTTGTAGTCTATGTCGAACTCGCTCAGCTCTATAGCCCACTTGACGAGCCGACCAGAAGCATCTGGCTTGTGCAGAGTTTGACGCAATGGCTGGTTTGTTATTACCGAGACTGGGAATGCTTGAAAATATGGCCTCAACTTTCGAGTCGCAACTACAAGGGCAAGTGCCCATTTCTCCAACGGTGGGTATCTGGTCTCAGCGTCGAGCAGGGCCTTGCTGGTGTAGTATATCAGATGCTGAACTCCTTCTTCCTCTCTCACCAGAACAGAACTGGCGGCTCGATCCGATACCGCCAAATACAGATATAACTTGTCCCCATCCCTCGGTGTGGACAGCAGTGGAGCTTGCTGCAAGTACTGCTTCAGGTTCTGGAAGGCTTTCTTGCATTCTAGTGTCCATTCGGTTTTCTTCCCCCTCCTTATCACTTGAAAGAATGGCTGGCACTTATCTGTAGCCTTGGATATGAATCTGCTCAACGCCGCCAACCTCCCCGTGAGGCTCTGCATTTCCTTCAGGTTACGAGGAGACCTCATCTGCACAATCGCCTGGATTTTCTCGGGATTTGCCTCAATCCCTCTATGGCTCACCATGAATCCAAGGAATTTCCCTGGCTCGACCCCAAAAGCGCACTTCTCCGGGTTAAGATTCATCTTATACTTCCTCAAAAGCCCGAAGGTCTCCTCGAGGTGTCTGACATGTTCCTCCGGGATTTTGGATTTGGTGATCATGTCATCCACGTACACCTCCATGGTTTTCCCGATCAACGGCTTAAAGACTTTGTTCACCAGCCTCTGATAGGTGGCCCTAGCATTTTTGAGACCAAATGGCATTACCCTGTAACAGAACAAACCCTGGTTAGTGATGAAAGCCGCGCTCTCCTCATCCTGCTCGTACATGGGGATCTGGTTGTATCCCGAGAACGCGTCCATGAAACTAAGCAGACCGTGTTCAGCCGTTGAATCTACTAGCTGATCGATCTTTGGTAAAGGGAAGCTGTCTTTTGGGCACGCCTTATTCAGGTCTGTGAAATCCACACACATCCTCCACTTGCCATTTGTTTTCTTTACCAACACCACATTCGATATCCATTCAGGGTAATTGACTTCCCGAATGAACCCTGCTCTCAAGAGCTTCTCCACCTCGCCATTTATGGCCTCATACCTCTCCTGGTTGAAGCACCTCCTCTTCTGCCTTACTGCCCGAGCGCCTTTCTTTATTGCCAACTTATGACATGCTACCTCAGGGTCAATCCCAGGCATGTCTTCGTGTGTCCAAGCAAACACATCTGCATGAGCCTGTAAGCATTTCACCAACTCCTGCTTTTGCTCTCCCTTAAGTCTCGACCCGATTCTGATCGTCTTTCCCGGATTCTCTGGTCCCAGGCTCACTGTTTCCAGATCCTCTACAGGTTCTTGTCTGCTGTTCTTGTTTTCCACTCGGGTATCGAGGGATGTTATCTGCATTGCTTCCCTTGCTACCGAGGAGTAGCAGCTTCTTGCGATACTCTGGTCTCCTCGTACCACTCCAACTACCCCATTCACCCGGTACTTCAGAGCCAGATAGTGGTTAGACAACACTGTTTCCTTTGCATTCGCCACCCCGTCGTCCTCGTAAAAAATCTGCCTTGCCGGGGACTGCTCTTCCTCTCTATGGAATTCTCCCCGCAGGGGTATGTTACCTCTCTCACCACCAAGTCTCCTGGTGGTTTGACTTCTCCTCGTACTACCGGGATCTGGTGCCACTCCACCTCCTCTCACCCTTTCTTCCTGGGTTACCCTTCGTTCGCTCCGCCGCTCATGCAGAATGGTTGTCAAGGACTCCATCTGCTTTTCCATCCGTTCCATCCGGTCGAACATGGCTTTTTCCCGTGCCTCATTGGCTATCTCCCTCAGTGTCACGGAATCGTTAAGCCTCATATCACCCCCTTGTGCACTACTTCCTCCTGCCTCCATTGCTTTTCAGTTACTTCCCCTCACTTCTTGCTATCAACAGAAGCTTTTTGCCCAACTCCCCACAGACGGCGCCAAAATGTTGATGCGAGATTTTGGTTCTCCTCGTTCTACGACCAGGGTCTCTGCTCGATCAACTTCACCACGACCAGGATCTCTCCTCGTAAAGCTTCTTCTCCAGAGGTTCCTGCGCACACAGACAGGTCAGAGTACGCCGGTTGTTTTCCCGGCGCAAACCCTCCGACGCTCAAGTCAGATATGAAGGTTCGGGGAACGCTTGCCACAAATCTTATGGCTGTTAGATTGTTTTCTCTCTTTTCTTAGTTCAAATAGCAAAAAGTCTAACCCTTTTACCTTCGTTGGCTACCTTTTTATAGGCTTCCTCTGAGTCCCGGTCTTCCGCAGTTTACGCCCGTTGTTCTCCCCACGCTCGGATGTGGATGTCCCATTATCTTCATGATGGGCGAATGGAGATGAACCTCGTGCCTTGATTCTCGGATAGGAAGGCACGTCTCGCCAACTGCCGTTGACCGGGTCTCCTCGCCTCGAACCCTAGCGGGAGTGACCGTATGCCTCTAGCAAGGGTTCCGCCTCGCGAATGGCATATTCGTGGACGAGCAGAATATTCCTGCTCCTTTTCCCTTGCTACCTAGCTCTTACAGGAGACACCTGCTCGCAGAATTCTGCCACCAAACATCTGCTCATCACGTCTGGTCTCACCGAAGTATTTCCCTCAAACAGATATTATTTATGGTTTGTTGTAAGTTCATCTACGGAAAACTGAAGAAAAGGAAACTCAATAAAAGAAAGAAATCCTCGAGCACCTAATCTATTTATTCTTGTATTGATTACATTCTCTGCACCTTTTTCTGAATTTTGCTTTATGGCTTCGACCTCGTCTTCTTCTTCTAGCAAATACGATGTCTTCCTCAGTTTCAGAGGGGAGGATACTCGTGATAATTTTACTAGCCATCTCTACGCAGCTTTATATCGAAAGAAAATCAAAACCTTCATTGATAGTGATGAAATTAGGCAAGGAGATGATATTTCACCTGCCCTCTTTACCGCAATTCAGGGTTCAAAGATTTCCGTGATCGTTTTATCTAAGCACTACGCTTCTTCAAAATGGTGCTTGCATGAACTAGTCAAGATTCTTGAATGCAAGAGCACGAATGGCCAAATTGTTGTACCTGTTTTCTACCACGAAGATCCGTCTGATGTGCGGAAGCAAACCGGAAGTTTCAGGGATGCATTTGTTAAGCATAAAAAACAGATGGCAGAAAAGGTTCAGAAATGGAAGGATGCATTGACGGAAGCATCTAATCTATCTGGATGGGATTCCATGACAATCAGGTATCTCTTAACCTTTTTGAGTAGATAAGATTAGCAGGAGAACAAAAAAATCCTGAAGGAACCATTTGTACATTCTGCATTAAGAAAGGGAAAGTATATGTCTAACTGTTCTGTTTCTCTCCTGGTAAGATCTGACTATTTTCCTTTTTTCTTTGCATTTGCTAGGTTTGAGGCAGAGCTTGTAGATGTAATTGTCAAAGATATTTTGAAGAAATTAGAAAATACAACAGTGTCAACCAACTTCGATGGCCTCGTTGGATTGAATTCCCGAATTGAGAAAATTAAGTCATTGCTATGCATTGGTCGGCCAGATTTCCGAATTGTAGGAATCTGGGGAATGGGTGGTACAGGCAAAACAACACTTGCCGGAGCTATTTTCAACCTGATTTATAAGGAATTTGAAGGCAACTGCTTCCTGGGGAATGTGAGGGAAGAATCAGAGAAAGGAGGTGGATTGATATATCTATGAAAGCGAGTTCTTTTTCAAATTTTAGAAGAAAATATTAAAATAGAAACTCCCTGTCTTCCTGAAAATATTAGAGAGAGGCTCCAGCGAACGAAGGTGTTAATAGTTCTCGATGATGTGAATAAAATTGGGCAATTACAATATTTAACTTGCGGGCTTGATCGATTTGGTCCAGGAAGTAGAATCATTATAACCACTAGAGATAAACGGATTCTTGATAAATTTGGTGCACATGACACTAACATATATGAGGTTAACGGATTGAGATATCATGAAGCTCTTGAGCTCTTTTGTAATTGCGCCTTTAAAGAAAACCATTGCCCTTCTGGTTTCCTGGCGTCCTCAAAACGTGTATTGAAGTATGCAAATGGCAACCCATTGGCACTTAGAGTGTTGGGCTCTTTCTTTCATCGGAAGAGCAAACTGGACTGGGAAAAAGCATTGGAGAATATAAGTCGAATTTCTGACCCTGACATCTATGATGTGTTGAAAATTAGTTATAATGACCTAAGTCTAGAAGAGAAGAGTATATTTCTAGACATTGCATGCTTCTTTGCAGGAGAGGAAAAAGATTATGTGACAAGGATGCTAGATGATCCTAATTTTCCACATAATGGATTGAACATCCTCATTGCAAAGTCATTGGTAACAGTATCAAATGACAATAAGATACAAATGCATGATTTATTGCAGGAAATGGGAAGGGAAGTTGTTCGTCAAGAATGCATCAAAGAGCCAGGCAAGCGTAGTAGATTATGGTATCATGAGGATGTCTATCATGTATGAAAAATAAGGTAAAAATCTATCTATCTAATTGTGCATCCAAATTTCCATAACCATACCCATCTTTTCAGTAAATTTATTATTGCAAAAATTCTTTTTTTAAATAGAAAACAACTTTAAAATATGAAAACCAAAATTATTTATTTACACCCATTCGTCATAGTATCATTTCATAGAAAAACTTTTGTATCAAATAGCTTAAGTGCATTGAATCTTTTTGTAAAAAAAAAAAAAAAAAATTTATGATTGACTATTATTCCAAAAGGGATCTGTATAACTATTTCTGAAAATATGAGGCCCCTATAACTATTTCACCAAATCACAAAAGTACTGGCATCCTTTCCCATATAATAAATTTTACTAATTTTTTTTTTTTGATATTCTACTAATTTATTCTTTACTTTTGTTTATAAGGGACCGATGCAATAGAAGGGATATCCCTCAATTTATCCAAAACAAGAGACATGCAACTAAATTCTTGTGCCTTTGCAAAAATGTCAAATCTTAGAATGCTTAAATTCTATATGCCGGAGCATAATTGTGTTCCAATTATGAGCTCTAAAGTGCATCTTAGCGAGGGTTTGGATTGCCTTCCAGAGGGATTGAGATATCTTCATTGGCATGAATATCCTTTGAAAACATTGCCATCAGATTTTGATTTGGAGAACATTATTGAACTTAACTTGCCTCACAGTAAAGTTGAGCAAATTTGGGAAGGGAAAAAGGTAAAGTATATGATTGATTGTGAATTTCATTGGTGCTAGTTTAATATAGTTATTATCTATTTTTTGTCATAGGAAGCATTCAAGTTAAAATATATCGACCTCCACCACTCCCATAATCTCCACAGGATCCCGGAACCATCAGAAGTCCCACACCTTGAGAGAATTAGTCTTTCCAATTGCGCAAGCTTGCCTTACAATCTTCCGTACCTCCAGAATTTCAGCAACCTTGGTTTCTTGTCTTTGAGCAACTGCGAAAGCCTCAGTTGCTTTCGGCGCAACATTCATTTTAAATCTCCCATAAAGATTGATTGTTCATGGTGCGTTAATCTGAAAGAATTTCCACAGATTTCCGGAAATGTAGTGGAGCTCAAATTATGGTCTACCCCAATTGAAGAAGTTCCCTCATCCATAGTGGCTAACTAATCTTAAAACCTTAGATTTGAAGTTTTGCAGAAGGCTGAAGAAGGTTTCAACTAGCATTTGTAAACTGAAATCCCTTAGCTTCCTTGATCTCTTTTGCTGCGCAAACCTTGAGAGTTTCCCTGAAATCTTGGAGAAAATGGAACTCTTACAAGAAATTGATTTATTTCGGTCGGGAATTAAAGAGTTGCCATCTTCAATTGAGCATATAGAAGGACTCAAGTGCTTGCGGCTGACGGGTTGCACCAAACTTGGTTTTTTGCCGGAGAGCTTGTGCAATTTGAAAAAACTTCAAAAACTTTGCTCGTGCCAATGCAGGTGTTTGGTACTCTCAGGTTTATCCAGTCTATCCTCATTGAAATGCTTAGATCTAAGCGGACATAATTTTGAGAGTTTACCTACAAGTATCAGCCAGCTTCCACGGTTGAAATGCCTTCACTTGATAAATTGCAATATGATTCGATCATTACCAGAGCTTCCGTTGTGTCTGAATTTCTTAAACGCAAGTGATTGCAAGCGGCTACAATCTTTGCCAAAGATTTCATCATGTCTAGAAACACCATCGAATCAGACCCTTGGAAATCGCTACTTGCCGGTGATGTTTAAATTTGTTAATTGTGTGAAACTCCATAAAGGAACCGACAGAAACTTCTTTGCAAATTTTCAGCGAAGAGTTCATAATGCTTTGCCGGGGATATTACATCGAAAGGTAGGCACCGGATTCTCTGCCTCTCTCCTCTTTTTTCTTTCCTCAATAACATTTTGAAATCATAATTTTAAATATTGTTACAGGGAAGACAGGAAACTGATAGACGGCGTGGAATCAGCATTTGTTTACGTGGAAGTGGGATTCCACACTGCTGGTTCAGGACTCAATCTTTAGGATCTTCAATAACTATTCAACTGCCACGGCGTTGCTGTAACAAAAACTTCATCGGATTTGCTCTTTGTGCCGTTATTGAATTTGTGGTAGATAAAAACAGGTTCTTCCGGTTCAGTGTCTGCTGTAAATACGGTTCTGATCACTCTTTCTTATTGGTTGACTCCATGTCCATTTACTCGGATCATGTCATACTTGGATTTGACCCCTGTTGGAATATTGAGCTGCCAGAGGGAGACCCCCATACAACTGTTTCATTTGAGTTCTTCATTAGAGATGTGATATCTCCATCTGACTCCCGTATTCACCACAAGGTGAAATCTTGTGGGGTGAGTCCAGTGTATGCCATTCCCAACCAGGACACAATACCCAACAGCTTTACTCTCAAATTTGCTGCCAGCAATGAAGAAGAATGCACGCAACATGGGATTGTTCACAGCTCTGACGAGGATGAGGTAGAATCAATTTGCAGAGAGCAAATCAACGGTCCTCAACGGCAAAGTTCTTTGTTTTCTAAAATTTTTCAAAAGGAAGGTGTCTTATTTCCTTTTCTTATGTAAGTCCAACTCTCTGATTAAGATCCGTTTCTTTATCTTTTTGATGTGTTTATTTCTAATCTAGTATCATTTTTTGACGGCTGGTGCAAACTGTGTTATACAGAATTGTGATTCTTTTGTTCATTTTGAGTGCTATATCACGTTGGAAACGGCCATTGGATAAATGAAGAAGGAAACGAAGTTCGGCTTTGTATCAAACAATTTATATCTAAAGCATATGGGGTAAGACATTTTCTATTTGTTTAATATACAGGATTTGCCTAGATTTACTCTAAATCTGTTATGTCTATTGACTCGGATCATGTATATTTGAATCCCGATGAGGCCATTAATGTAGTTTTGATATTTATTTTGTTTATAAAGTTCTTTGTACAAGCAAGTTGTCCAGCTCTGCTTTGAGGTAACTCTTCGTGGCTTATATATGGCATATCAATTATTTGTACAAGCAAGTTTTCCAGCATTTAGAAGGTAGGCTAACTTGAACCATAATTATTTGGCCAGTACGCAGCTTTGAAGGAGTAACTACATAGAATAGACATTGAGTTATCACTAGAGATTATAAGTTTGAAGAGCAGAACAAGAAGCAAGAGTCCTGAGGAAGGCAAACGACTACAGGTTTCCAGAGTTAAGTCATTACTGCAAAAATGAAGAACAAATATTCTTTCTGTTATAACATTAATTTTTATGATTTTGAATCTGTCTTTTATACGTGAGGGCAATGGCAATCCGATGTTATCTAGTGTTTAGTATTTATGTACATGTGTAGTTATTAAGATTTATATGATTTTCTATTTCTTCTCTTTTT
Source organism: Citrus x clementina (assembly GCF_000493195.1). NCBI lineage: Eukaryota > Viridiplantae > Streptophyta > Magnoliopsida > Sapindales > Rutaceae > Citrus > Citrus x clementina. Next base: position 27,958,644 of record NW_006262339.1, on the reverse strand, counting down.
TATAATTTCTTGACTTCATATCGATGATTGCCCTGTTTTAACTACAATTAGTTAAGATGGAACTGATCATGAGTTGTTGCTTTATCATTTTGTTGAAAGCCCCCAGGTGTTTGACCACGTAGTTTTCAAGACAAAGCCATTGTCGTGATGATCCCTTCAGCTCTTTTGTAATTGCACCTTTAAAGAAAGTGATCTCTTGACTCTCACTGCGCGTCTCCTGAAGTATGATTAAAGCCATTTCATTTGTCTTACAGGTAATGTCATCAATCTTACATCACAGTTTTCAGTGTGCAGAGTGCAGACTCCAACCAATACATACATTTAAAAACTTCTTGCGGAAACCGTTGAAATTGGACAACTATGCACTAATTCTTCCATTTTCATGCTGACAAAGGCTTTGATGCTAATAGAGATGCAATGTCTAATTGTCTATATTTGGCTGCCCTGTCACCAACGTTTTAAAATAGACACTCTCTCTCAAACGAAAGTTGTAATCACCCAATTACGTTCTCCCTTGTCCATCATTTGTGCAATATCATGAGTATAAATTTTGAAACTGCAGGTATTATGTTTTGCTTTTATTTTAATTTGTCCCTAACATTTCTCACATACTTAGGTTATAATAAGGAAAAAAAAAAACTTATTGATTTTGGACAGACTTTTAACCAAACTATTCCCGCTTCTAATCTCGAAAATGATTGATGTTGCTCGGGACACCTACTTCGTACCTCACAAAAACACTACATGAAACTCTCTGCTAGATTCTCATACAAGAGGAACCTCAAAAAAATGATGAGGTTTGTTATGCTCTATTAGTTTTACTCCTATGAGTTTCTTTATGTTTTTTGAGTTAATTAAGGATATTTTGTTCGGATATTGTGTTCTAAGCACAAAGTTTGTTATGATTTGTGTTAGCTTTTAAAGGCAGTTAGTTAGGTATTTCTAGACTGTGCGCATTAGCACTAACTAATGTAATTATTATAGTTTTGTATTCACTCGAAATCAATAGAAGTTCTAAGATGCTCTGTTTCAGTTTCCTCTGTTTTCCTTCATTTTCTTGGTTGCCTAGCAGCCTCAATTTATCAAATCTAAGTTTCTAACGTTTGCTATGTTGTGGCTAGATAGCTACATTCGTTTTGGAGAGTTAAGACTCAATTTCAATCTTCTCTGTTCTATGGTTCAAACTAAAACCAAAAATTAGTGCTCAACAACAGGCAAAAAGCTAAAGCTACTGCTGAAAAATAAGCTAACTAAACTTAAATTTAGGGAAAGCCTATTGCATCACTAAACTAATATTATGCACCCGTAGTTGCCACTATGTTGCAATATTAATGAGTAATGACATGGACAAAGGAAGTGAAATGACTTTTAATCGCATGTGATCGACTTATTTCGTAAAGATAGTAGTTTATGATTAACTGACGGCAGCTCAACCATGACTATGATTTATAGTCTGCTTTAAGCACATTGTAAAAAAAAAAATAGGCTAACTAAACTTAAATTTCGGGAAAGCCTATTGCATCACTAAAGTAAGTATAAATATTATGCACTCGTAGTTGCCACTATGTTGTAACATTAGTAAGTAATGACATGGACAAGAGAAGTGAAATGACTTTTAATCGTATGTGATTGACTTACTTCGTAAAGATAGTAGTTATATATTGATTAACTGAAAGAGATACTAATTTAAATAACTATTTGTTGTTTTTATTATTAACTGTGAATTAACGAAATGCTTCCAATTGCAGCTTTTTGTAGCCTGTAAATGGCGACAATTTTTTGTAATGGTGGGAAGACCATCAAATCTTCGATCTGATCATCAAGTTAAATGAAAAGTTTTTGTGGTGTTTGATCAAATGAACTTTCTTTCAGGGGGAAAATGTTTATTTGGTCTGGCATTGGAAACATATAAATCAATATCTTCCTTTTTTTTAATTTGACATAAAATATTTTGATGAAATCCAGTTTTTAATATTGTTATGTGAATGTTCTTAGCGGAACCAGGAGTTTCAGCCCTGCTTTGAGGAACCCGATCTGATCATTTTCGTAGGTGGATCTTCCAAAACTGCAGCCATGTCATGAATATATGTATGTTTCATGTTTCAATTTAATATTTTTTGAACGATTACATAATCAGCAAATTTATCTTGTCTCCTCCTTCTCCTTTTGGATCTGATTAATATCTGATCTTTAGGAACTTCAATAAGTATACAACTGCCACAGCATTGTTGTAACAAAAACTTCATTGGATTTGCTCTTTTCTGGCATTGAGTTATCACTAGTGATATGCCTCAGCATTTAGGATATAGTTAGCAGTCTTGCTCCTAAGACCAAGAATCTCGTGGCTGCTAGCTGGTGGCAGGACATCATTTCATTTTATCGTGCATTTCTACACCGCGAGAGCTGCTGGAGGCATGGGTTAACAACGGACTTCAATAGATAAGTTTGAAGAGCCAAATAAGAAGCTAGAGTCTTGATGGAAGCAAGTTACCACAGGTTTCCTTTGTTTAACTCAGTACTGCAAAAATGAAGAACAAATTGTCTCCCCGTTACAACATTAATTTTTATTATTTTACCATACGTGAGGGCAATACAAATCTGATGTTATCTAGTGTTTAGTCTTTATGTACATGCGGCGTTTTTTAAGATTTATGTCATTTTCTGTCTCTTGTCGTTTCTGTAATTTCTTGATTTCATGTCAATGATTGTTCTGTTTTAACTACGAGCAAGATGGAACTGATCATGAGTTGTTGCTCTATCCTGTTTTAGAACGCCCCCAGGAGCTCGACAGATCGCAGGTATAGAAACTTTAGCAAGAGTAAAATAGATTGGAGTTGCTATGTCTTAATGAAATTCTTGTAGATTTAGGCGACCATTTTCTTATGTTACTCGATTGATAGCTCCAACAAGATATTCTGATGGTTGGTTTAAAGGTTATTTCTCTGCTGTTGAATTGATGATAGATTTTCTGGTCTGATCATGGCTCTTATTTTTCAAAATAATGTTCCAAAATTAGCTAATTCTATTAAGGGGGCTTCTGCCAACAATATGGACACTGTTAACTCTGTTGCAGCTACACCCCACAGTACCGTGGCGGCAAACGCCATGTTCAAAGCATAAGCGAATTAGCGTTATCGTAAGTTTTCTTGGTGATCTTTTCCAGCTTCTCGATCCAACTAACGTTAGGCATCTGACAGCGGAATCTCTGTTTTGTGCAGCAACCATCAAGTAAAAGAATGAAGACGAAGAATATCTAAATATAATGATTTAAATTTGTGATCTTTATTTAATCCGAATTGTTTAGCTGCTCTGTTTTGTTTTTTGTTAATTGTTATTTATTTTAGTAGAGATTGCTCACTAATAAAAATAACATCAACATCTGTAGCTAATAAAAATTCGACTTTTAAGAATTTTTCACATGCTCAAATTTTATCTTTATTACGCTGGTTTGTTGCATTGTTTGTAACACAGCCAAAAACACCTTTGACAAGATCAGTCAATGCAGACAGAAATTTTTTGCTTTTCTTATTTAGTTTCTGTTTCAAAATCATAGTTGATGTATTTTTCTAATCACAGTTAATGGAGTTTCAGTTATGAAAAAAAAAAACAAGCCTCTTCTATTTAAATAATTCTTTAGCGTGACTGATTTTTTTTTTTTTTTCCTTCTTGCTTCAGTCTGGAAAAAAAAACACCGTACTGCTAACTTTGTATAAGGCATGGAACCTAAGGCTTGATTATGAATTTAAATTCTTGCTCTGGTTGTTTCACAGCATAAATTTAACTAGTTTGCATATAACTATTCAATAAATGAAGTATCCTTGTAAGCCCGAAATAAGGAAGGCAGCAAATAATTCAATCAAATAACTTCTAAATAATGTTACATCATAAATATATAATTCAAACAAAAGGAATGGGGTGAAATCCAGTTACTCTTCATAAAATAAGAAAAAAGATGTATGTACGTATGTATGTATATTGTACAATATGTCAAATACACTCTTAGTGTACAGCTGACAGTTAGTCACTAAGGTTATGTTTGGTAGTGTAATTGGACAGTTATAATTTAAAAGTTATAGCACATTTTTAATAAACACCTATTCTATATTGTGGTTTGGAAGATAGGTTGGTTTGATCTAATACTTGTATGATTAAAAACTGATTATATTTTTACTAATTTTATCAACATTTTAATTTAAAAGTCATATATACAATAGTTATAACTTTAAAGCAACAACATTTTAATATCAAACAGGACCTAAGCTACATCCACTCGATCAAAGTATGTACTAATATATTACAAATAAATAAATCTTGTTATTCAAATCTTAAACTCATATAATTAATTAATTGTTAATTAAGATGGATGAGCATTCATCCAAGAGCAAGCGAATAGTATTTACAACTTCTACATCATATCAAAATCAAATTGGACAAAAAATATTGTTAAAATTAAATTAAACAAACTACTTATGAAAACACAGGGGACAAGACATTAGATAACTGGGTATGCATTTTACAAGGATAACGCTAGGTTAGTCAAAACTCAAAACTTGGGGACAACGTGTTAGCGATTGGTACGATTAGAAGTAGGAACTAGGGATAGGTAAAAAAACCCATTACACCGTATCGGTTCGATTATAAATCCTGAAAAAAAAAACGAATGGTAGTAATAATATATATAAAAATTTGAAAATTCGGTTCGATTATCGGTTAATGGTTTGAACCAATAATGAACAGGAAAATTGATAATTTTATAATTTTATTTATAATTAACTCGTGGCATAATTTGATTAGTTGTGTCAAAACCTACTAAACATTTAAACGCTCATAATTACTTTGTATAAACTCTTATCTTCTCACAAATGAGAATCCTAAAATCACAAATCAAATTCACTCCTCACCTCACCTAAACAACTGAAACTCCAAGCCGAAACCCACTGCCAAACAAAGCTGCTGCTGCCGTTGTCTGTGATTGACCACAGTGTTGTTTCAAATTTTTAATTAATTTCCTTTTAAACTACACGATTTTAATAGTTAAGTTCTATTTAAAGACAAATTCTATGAATTAAGTTATTTGTTTTAATTCGTTAGCAAGTAAGTCATATATTTTTGCAGTAAATGTAGGACTGAATTTTTTTAGTTAGTTATTTGTTCTTTTTAAAATAAAAAGTTGTGTGATTTAATTTATTTTAATATTTAGTTGTTGATTGAACCTTGATGGAATAATTTTATTGAGGAATAATTGTTGTATTTTTGTAGAATGGAAGAGAAGACAATCTTGATCTTGAAGTACGGCTGTACAAGAAGTCAGTGATGCAGAACAAGAGAGGTTGCTGGGGAAAGAAATAAAAAAGTTGCTTTGAGATCATTTATTTGGCACCATTATTTGTTAAGTTTTGTTTTTATGATGTATTTGTGATGAAAAATTTACTCGGGTGATGACAAGTTTAAATTTAGGGGGAAAAAAGGAATTAAATGAGATCGAAATGGCTACAAAATTGGAAAAGCTCAACCGGCCCAAAATTGGAAAAAATCAACCCGTATCGAACCCAATACGTTCAACTCAGTTCGGTACTTTCTATTATTCGGCTCACACTGTCGGAATTTTAAAAAAATAAACCAATTTATTTGGTTCTATTCAACTTGAGATCGAATCGATCAGCTAAACCGATACCCATCCTACCACTGAACTAGAAATAGGCCTAAGTACAGGACCCAACAAAATCCAAATAATACGGTAACTGCAAACAAGTATTGATTCTGCCACTTTTCAACTATAGAGCACAAGAGCAGTGGTACAGCGGAGGAAAAAAAAAATGGTATTTAGATTTTGGACCAGGCTAGCAGACCGAATTTGCTGACTAAGTAACAAACCGGTAACTTTTTTAGCTTGCACTCTTATAAATTATAAATTAAAAAAATGGGGCCGTTTTGCTAATCTGTTGTTAAATTCAGTCTGCTGGCTTGGTCAAGCAATCAGAGTGGACTGAGTTGTGGAGAGCAGGTTGGCATAAATACCAGCAAGAAAGTCATATTTTATTGGTTTTTTTATTATTTTTTTGACTGGGTAATGAGTTTACTGCGAAATAAAGAGAAGAAAAAGCTTAAATCCATCTCCAAACACTAAGTAAAATAGGATCTGTCGATATACTCTCAAGAATCTCTGCAGTTGATCTGTTACAAAATCTTAAAAATTTCCTTTATCGCTTCATCTTCGTTAATTATGGCTTCATCTTCTTTAAGACCTCAAAGCAACTATGATGTGTACCTCAATTTCAGAGGGGTCGATACTCGTAACAATATTACTAGTCATCTATACGCTGGTTTGCGCCGAAAGAGTATGAAAACCTTCATTGATGATCAAGAGATTGGACGAGGAGAAGAGATTTGGCCTAACCATTTGAGGGAAGCGTTGACTGATGCATCCCGTCTGCCTGGATTTCGATTCACGATAACCAGCAGGTAACTCTTATCCCCATCTCATGTATTTAAAATTATTAGGAATAAATGAAGCAATCTTTTTATATTTTCTTGGCAATTCAAAATATATGTTTAGTTTTTCATTTTTTTTTGTCTGAACCACGAGGTGGTTCTGAGTGAGTCCCAACTGTGGGAGGTATTTTTAAGTTTGTACCACAATTCAGACTAATTTTTGCTCGCACCGGGTCGGCTCGTAAAGGGTAAAATGCTGGCCAAAGTAGTGCCTCCATACGAGAACGCGGCTTAAACCCCTGACCTCTTTTAAGGAGTGACCAACCAACTTTGGTTATGTTTGGTTTTTCTTTCATTTAAAATAAAGAGCCATTATATTGGGTCATCCACATCCCTGCTGCCGTTTTTGTCGCATTCCTATCTTTCATCTGGCCCAAAATCAAATTTCTATAAATGTTTCGTACATATTTCAATGAAATTAAGTTAAAATTTTTATATAACTCAACCCTGAATGGATCACATAAATTTTAACTCTACAAAAGTAACCTTATTATACAGTTAATTTATTGCCTATAATTTTAAAACCTATTTAATTTTTTCAATTCCTAAAGTTATTTTTTAAGAAATTGCTTCATATGAATGAATTTACACAGGAAACTGATAAAAAGGAGCCGGCTCCCAAAAAAATGAAGTGATATAGGAAATTTGTTGGGAAGAAAGTTGCAGGCACTTAATAGTTTTACTCTTCATATCTTTTTTATACTTACATAAAACTCTCTCAACTCTCAAATTAGCCATCTTATATTATAAAGAACTTGTTTTATACACACACACACACTAACATCCTATGTCTAATACATAATCCATAAACTAACATTAAATTAAAAAATGATATTACAACACATGCTCTTAAGTCTAACACTGTGCAAATTAACAGGGAAGCTGATATTTTGCTTGATCAGGATGCAATTCAAGGAAAGATTCCTGGATTGTCACAACCTGCTTCCATCGCTTCATCAGTTAGAAAGCCCCGCCATTTGGTCACCCAACTCAATATTCCGAAACCGGTATCCTGCCCCAGTCTTGTTCATACCGAAGCCGCCAGTTACGGCCAAGAAATTGACGGACTATCCCAACTCGAGAAGCTCCAAGTTCTTGGTCAGGGCAATGGCGGCACTGTCTTCAAAGTACGTCATAAGCAAACTCTAGCTCTTTATGCTTTGAAGGTCATGCAGTGTGATCGTGGCACCCCTCCTAATCCTCAAGAACTCAATATCTTGCGCCAGACTAACTCTCCTTACATTGTGAAGTGTCATCAAATCTTCACGAAGCCTTCTGGAGAAGTATCTATTCTCATGGAGTACATGGATGCTGGCTCGCTGGAAATTTATGTAAAATCTCGCGGTCGCCTTTCTGAAGATATAATCTGCACTATTTCCCGCCAGGTTCTCAAGGGTCTTTTTTACATGCATTCCAGGAACATTGTTCACCGTGACATAAAGCCGGCGAATGTTTTGATCAATGAAAAGATGGAGGTCAAGATTGCTGATTTTGGAATAAGTAAGATCATACAACAATGCTTGGAGCGCTGCAGCACCCCTGTGGGTACTCGTGCTTATATGAGTCCGGAGAGGCTCGACACCGAAAAGCATGGAGGCTACAATGGATTCGCTGCGGATATATGGAGCTTTGGGGTGACAATGATGGAGTTGTATATGGGATATTATCCATTTTTGGAGCCGGGACAGGAGCCTGATTTTCTGAGCCTAATGTTGGCCATATGCTTTAGGGAGCCGCCGAGCTTGCCGGAATGTTCGTCGGAGAAGTTCAGAGATTTTATCAGGTGTTGCTTGCAGAAGGACGACCCTAGCAAGAGATGGACTGCTTCACAGCTGCTGTCACACCCCTTTCTTGCGGATGCATGACTAGTTTTTGCATTAATTAGCTATAAGAACTTGTTAAATTGGAGCTGCAGAACCTGAGTCTGATCGGATACCTGGCCTGCTTATTTGCCCATTTGGTTCTAGGTAGCTATAGATAAGTTTAATTAAAGAGCAAAGAGCCAGAAATTAAGCAAGCAAGATCCTTGAAGCAAGAGAGCTGTTGGAGGCTTTTTCTTGTTTTTCAGAGTATGAGAATGTAATTAGATCTTCTGGCTTTTTGCTCTGTTCTACAAACTAATTTGTCCTGGCAGTGCTATCCAAGTCGGTGCGGTTTACATTGTTGTGCATTTTCTTTGGTATGAGAACTGGGGAAAAAAAAAACTACATAATTTCCCCACCAAATTAGCTTTTACTTATTAATAATTTTTTTTTTTTTTTAAATATATGACTTATAGGAAGGAAAAATTTAGAGATTATGAGAAGTGAAACTTATGCTCTGACCGTCAACTTTATAATTTAAGTGGTTATTAGTTTTGCCATTAACTCACAGCACTTGTATTTCCACAAATTTATCCAGCCTTAATTATAATGCAGAAACTGCATGGTATCGGCCTTTTTTTACCTGTAAAAGTTATTGAAGATCATAAGGCTTTAGGATCTTCAATAACTATCAACTGCCTCAGCGTAGTTGTGACAAAAGCTGGATTTGTTCTTTGTGCAATTATTGAAACTGTGGGGGTTAGTCTTATACCAGCGTCATCTGTGAATACAGTTTTGATCACTCTTTCTTGTTGGTTGGCTACTGACCATCAATCAGAACATGTCATACTTGGATTTGATTCCTGTTGCTGTATCGGGCCACCGGATGGCGGCACAACCATACTGCTGTTTCATTTGACTTCTTCATTGACCTGAAAGGTCATAGGTGTAATGCTGTGGGTGAGTCCAGTGAAATGCAAATCTCAACCGGGCCAAACCCAGAAATGAAGAAAAATGCACTCAACATTGGAAATTTCATAATGACTTTATTGATATGGCAGGCATGAGCAGTGGAACTTCTGCAAGTGCTGCAAGATCTGATGAAGAGGTATTGGAACCCAGTCCCAAGAGAATTTGCAGAAAACACATCAACACTCCTTAACTACTAAGTGCTTGCAGCTCTGACGAGGATGAGGAGGAGTCAATTTGCAGAGTGCAATTCAACACTCCTCAGCAACAAATTTCTCTGTTCACTCCATTTTTCCGTAAGAGAGGTAGCTTCTTTGCCTTTCTTATGTAAGCCCAATGCTATAATCAATTTATGTTTGCTTACTTTTGATCAAATATCTCTTTTTATTTATTTATTTTTTAAATACACTTGCTGCAGACTGCGTTCTACAGATTTGAATTTCTTGTGTTTATTTTGATTCCAATAGGTTGGTGGAAATGGGCATTGGATCAGTGAAGTAGAAAAAGGAAGTTCAGCGTTGTATCACACAATTTATTTCCAAAGCAAATGGGGCATGATATGAAGATTTACTCTTTGTTTAACAGACAAAATTTATTTAGTAGAATGAAGTTTTCATGTTGTTTGGTGAATGCAGTTCTGCACTTTTATTGGCCCTGCTTTAAGGAATCACTCTGAATATTTAATGTAAGAAAGCCTTAAATGTAAGAAATACTTATGGATTGAGTAGGAAGCATTGAATGTAGAAAAGGCTGGTGCATATATGACTATTCATCCGTGTGTTCATCCTGATATTTCCTTGTCTTTGCACGTTCAACAGTTTTTGCCATGATCCAGTACCTTGTCTGGTGCATATATTAATCTTTTATGGATGTGTAAGTGGCAAGCCTAGTCTCACCCAATTATTACAGCATCCATAGATTATTCTTCATACAGTAAAGGGAATTTTAGCTTCATACTATAGATGTGACGTATATGTGCATATATACTCATCCCAGCAGCCAAACCCAACCCGAAACTGATATTATAAAATTTGCTCATCCAGGATTTTCCTGCCTCTGCTTTGAAAATATCTGTTTAATTTTTTTTAGACTGTACGGATTAGTATTGATACATGTAATTTTATAGTTTTGTATTCACAAAAGTATCAATTAAAATGATTAGATCCTCTGTTTCGATTTCCTCTGTTTACATTCATTTTCTTGGGTGCATCTTTATATACTCGATTTTGATCATTTGATGACTTTGCTGGGCCACAAAGTCCAAGCGCTTCGGCTTTTTTAATTTATAATTTATATAATTATAATCAGGTAATTTTTATAATTTAATTGTAAGCTTTTTAATTTTTTTTAATTATTTTATCTTCATTATAAAAATAATTAAAATCTAGTAATTAATTTCATCACTAGAAATATACCATTATATTTGAACAATTAAGATAAATTAATATTTTTTTTTTCTTTTCATTAAGATCTCTAATATTGTTAAAGGAGTACTATTATAAAAGCGAAGGAAAAGTAAGGATATAGATATAATTAGGATGGCAAAATGAATAAACGAATTGTATTTAAATCGAATTATGAACGAATTAGATCAAAACTTTACTGATTCAGATTTGATTCATTTATTAAATGAACATTCGGTTCGATTCATTTAATTTTTTTTAGTAGAATTAATAAACGAATCAAATTGAATTTGGATTCGTTTATCCTATAACGAATCCATAATGAATCGAATTGAATATGAATTCGTTTACAAAAATATAATTAATAAACAAAAATTAAGCAAAATAAAATATTAAAAAACCACAAGTTTAACATCCTACAAATATACAAACTTATTATCATTTATAATTACTATATTAGCCTTGAAACTTTAAAAAAAATTTCGTACATATTAAAAGATAAATAAATAATTTAATTAAATAAGTAATAAACTAATTTTAAACGAATGGATCGTATTCGATTATTTCTTGATCCATTTATTAAACAAATCATAAACGAATAAACAATTCAATGTCCTCAAACTTGAATTCGATTCATTTAATTAGGAATTGCATTGAATTCATCTATTTATTTGAATAAACTTTTTTAAATCCAAACCCACTTAATTTGCATCGAATCCAATTGAATAAATGAATCCCGACCTAAATTGCCAGCCCTAAATGTAACATAATTAATTTAAAATATAAGAACCAAACAGATACTTAACCCACTCTCTTGTAGTCGAGGATCTTCATAAGTTCATGATGCATAGCCTTCAGAGAAAGTGATAACTGAAATGGCTGATGCTTCAATTGCATTCACAAGTGACTTTGAAACTCCATCTCCTGTGCTAAGTTGGTCATTAATGAGGGTATGGATATTTTGGACAGAGCAGAATAAAGATGGCTAGTAAAGTTGCCATGGGTGTTATCTCCTCTAGAACTAAGAAAAACATCATAATTATAGTAGTTATGGGGATTAGAGGAAGAAGAAGAAGGCATAACAGAAACAGTTCAATAGATCAGGAGAGATATTGATGAAATGAAAACAATTACAAAGCCAAAATGAGGATGAGTCTGCCATAAATTTCCTAATAATTTCCTTTCCATTTTCCAAGGTTTGTGGAAATAATTCATGGAAGATTATGACTCTACTTGTCCAAATTGACTGTATTTTTTTAGAGATAATTAAATTATGATTATATATTTTTAGAAAGATAATTGTATCTAGTTTTTGAAGAATTTTACGAAATCAAATTTGGATTTCTCTTCTGAAGGATATTCAAGATTTACCTAGTAAAGGTCATAGCTGTCAAGAATTCTGCACAAGGCCGAAAATTCTCAATTTATTGGCACCAATGCATCAAGATTTAGTTAACAAGCTTCATATCACTGAAAGCTCTGTGAGTCAGGAGCTTAATGAATTTTACAATGTTCGATTTGAAGTTTATTATATTAAAATATGAGTAAACGAGTGTTAACTGCTCAGATCTTATTGAAATATCCACCCAATTTGTTGACTTACAGATTTTTTTTCAGCTGAAACTAAAGACACAACGTTATGAGTTAAGACTATTGGCACCCTTCCGTTAATTTCATAAAACTCCAACTATATGATAATTAACATATATTGACAAAAATACAAGTAAAATTCTTTCTTTCATTTTTCAATCCATTTATTTGCCCAAGTACGAATTTTTTTTTTCTCTCTCTCTCTTCAATCTATACAATTGGTTGGCACATATTTAATAATTTAATTTTTCCTTTTTCTTTATTTTTTTACATTGAATTTTTAGGAGGTTTGTGTCTTTTAATTTTGTAGAGAGAGAAAGTTTGAAGGAAAAACAAAGGAGATAAGAAAACTGCAAAAAAGATTCCATGAGGGAGAAAATTTTAAAAAATTAAAAGATTTACTAAAGAAAATAGTGTTTATTTAAAGAAAATGATATTTTTAAAATTAAGTGGAGCGTAATTAAAAGGATTTTAAGTGGATTTTGGAGGGTTTGATGATATTTAGATTGGCACACCGTTTTGTTAATTAGCAAAGTGATGATTATAATTAGATCACACCATCTTAAATATGTAGCACTTCCATTTTTGTAATTATATATTCAGATTGGCCTCATATTTTACATCAATTTGATTTACAATGTACTGATCTCAAGTTCAATTTCAATTTAATATTATGATTTTAGCCATAATAGCTTGATTCGTTGGAATTCTTTTCTTTCGTAATTTTTTTAATGAGGAGCTTAGCAAATTACGAGTCAATTCCGTTTATATTTTTAAATTCTTGAAATCTAATTAAAAATAAATTCTTATTTATTCTTATTTCATCTTCTTCGGTAACCTTTCAATTAAATATATACATATTATATTTTTCAAAAAATAATTTCAATATGCCAAGCTCATGCTGGGTGACCTTTTGACGCTCTTTAGTCTTTATGGCTCAAGTGACAAAGGAACAAGACTTTGGAGCTCAGGAGCCATGTTTATCTACAATGACTGAACCGAGTATGCGTTGCTATGAAAATAAGAGAGATTATTATAAAAAAGAAAAACTTCGGTTAGTTCCATAAATTTCATTCAAGTAATTCTGCCAAGAAATCGTTGCTTTCATCAGCTTACAAACTGGAGTTTCCTGTGCTGCTCGTAAACTTCTCGACAGCAAGCGTGATTTCAAGAAGACAGTAAACTTTTTTTGGGTAACCTTCAAACTTCCAGTTTTATCTATATAATTAAATTTCTCTTCTGAAAATCTGCAACTACCGTACTTTGAAGGGTTGATTGTAAAATTGAATATTCTCCTTGCTTGATAGACGATGTTACATAAATGGTCTGTGTTGCTGAAATTAAATTCAAAAGATTGTCATCTAAGTGCTCGAGAAAATGGCTGACTGTATAGCAAAGCTGGTGTCTTGTGGATTGCACTTGAATTTGACCTTCTGTTACCCATTTTATTCATTTATTTAGTTAGGATGACATAGTTGCAAGAAAGTCAACAGGAAACCGCGTGGGAAGAAGGCAACAAAGTCATGGGAAAACTAGTGGGCATGAAAGTCATATTTACTTGGCATAGTTTAGTCTTCCATCCACTAAGAATCTCTGTTTCTGTAAAGAAATATCTGTAAGATGGATTCATTTTCTTCTTCTTGCCTTAATCCTCAATGCAAATATGATGTCTTCCTCAGCTTCAGAGGGGAGGATACTTGTGATAACTTTACTAGCCATCTCTTTGCGGCTTTGTCGAGGAAAAAAGTAAAAACTTTCATTGATGATGAATTGAAGAGAGGTCATGAGATTTCGCCTGCTCTTTTGGCAGCAATCGAAGGGGCTAATATTTCAGTAGTCATTTTCTCAAAAGATTATGCATCTTCGAAGTGGTGCTTGGATGAGCTTGTCAAAATTCTTGAATGCCATAAAATGAATGGGCAAAAGGTTTTACCAGTTTTCTACCATGTTGATCCATCCGATGTTCGGAAGCAGACTGGAAGAGTTGGAGATGCTTTTGTTGTGCATGAAAAACAGTTCAGGGAGATGCCGGAAAAGGTCCAGAAATGGAGGGCTGTATTGACAGAAGCATCCAATCTATCAGGATGGGATTCTAAGAAAATAAGGTAACTCTTTTAAAATCCTTCTCTTGAAGAATTACAAGATATAGTTTACACTTAACCGGTCTTTTCTCAAATATCTGCCTTCTGAGCAATCTTTCATTTTGGACTCAAAATTTTTCATCTTCTTAACACTCGCCAGGCCTGAGGCAAAGCTTGTGGACGAAATTGTGAAAGATATTTTGAAGAAATTGAATTATTTTTCAGTTTCAAGTGATTTTGAAGGTTTAATTGGACTAGATGCGCGAATTGAGCGAATTAAATCATTGTTATGCATTGGATTGCCGAATATTCAAATAATGGGAATTTGGGGAATGGGTGGTATTGGTAAAACAACTATTGCTGGAGTTCTTTTCAACCAAATTTCTAGAAAGTTTGAAAGCAAGTGCTTCATGGCAAATGTTAGAGAAGAGTCAGAAAAAGGGGGCGGTTTAGTTCATCTACGAGACCGACTACTTTCTCAAATATTAGATGAAAACATCAGAATAGAAACTCCTTATATACCTCATTATATTAGAGAGAGGCTTCAATGCATGAAGGTTTTTATCGTCCTTGATGATGTGAATAAATTCAGGCAGTTAGAATACTTAGCTGGAGGACTTGATCGATTTGGTCTAGGAAGTAGAATCATTGTGACTAGTAGAGATAAGCAAGTGCTTGAAAAATATGGAGTGGATCATGTTAACATATATGTTTCCATAATATTGATTTTGATGATAACAAACAAAGTTAAGAATGATTAATCTTTTAAGCTCAAATTATTTAATATTCTTTTAAATAAATCATTATTTTCACATTATAAATGTTTTGTATTTAATGGAAAAATGATTTTATGAAATTGATTGTTTTTATTCTTTTTAAATAATAAATCATTATTTTCACATTATAAATGTTTCATATTTAATGGAAAAATGATTTTATGAAATTGGTTGTTTTTCAAAGTTTATGGTTTAATTGAAAGCATTTTGAAAACTTTGAAACAAACAAGTATTGCTTGAAATTTTGGTGAAGGACTTATTTGAAAAGTGTCATAGCATTTTGGGCTATAACATAATTTCAGAAAGTTTTGGGATTAACAAAGCATTACTTAGAAATTATGAAATTGGACCTATTTGCAAAGTTTCATGACGTGTTGGGCTATGGTACAGTTTTGTAAAGTTTTGGGGTCAAACTGTAATTTTAGAAAATAGTGCACTGTACAGGTTACTGTAGCAATCACTGTAGCAAACGGCTAACCGTTTATTTAAAAAGGCTAACCGATAATTTCCAGAAAGCATGTTCTTTAAAGTATTGTTAATATGATGATTCTGGAAACTAACGGTGAACCGTTTATTGAAAACGGTTAACCGATTATTTCCAGTTTGCTAACCTTGAACCGTTTAGTAAGAACGGTTAAACCAAATTTGTTTTGCAGGTCTCTGGAAATTAACGGCGAAAGGGTAAGCTTAAACGGCTAACCGTTTATTTGAAAATTAGCCCAACGGTAACTTTGACCGACCGAAACGGTTAACCGTTTAGGGTTAACGGCGAACCGTTTTCTGTCCGACAGTCTATAACGGCTAGTTTTTCAGCTCCAACTATAAATAAGCTCAATCCAATTCAAACAAGGAGAATTCCAACGATCATCATTGAGCAAAATATTGAGAATACAACTTTCATTGAGCTTTAAATCTTTGTATTCATCTCATTCATTCACACATTGAGCTTTCACTTGAGATCAAACACATTGTGTGAGAGGGATTCATTTGTAATCTTTTTTGTAAAATCAAGTTAAAAGATTGTAAGTGTTGGGATACACTTGGGTTAAGAGATTGGGATAATCTCTTGTTGTAAAGGTCCATTGACACCTTGGAAGTTAATTGTAAGCGTTTGAAGCCTTGGGAGGCTAGCTTAGTGAAATCCTCAAGCCCGGTGTGCTTGGAGGCGTGGACGTAGGCGGGGATAGCCGAACCACGTAAAAATCCTTGTGTTCGTTTTCTCTTCCCTTACTCTTTTAATATTGTGCATGATTGAATTTATTGTTTTCAATTTGATTAAGGCAATAGATTAAATTGTTGTGTGGTTTGCTTAGCTTAAATTTTAAAATCCCAATTCACCCCCCCTCTTGGGTTGCCTAGTTAGTATTTCAGATCACATATATGAGGTTGAAGAACTCAACAACATTGAAGCACTTGAACTCTTTTGTAAGTATGCCTTTAGACAAAATCATCATCCTCAAGATCTTATGGTGATCTCAGGGAGGGTAGTAGATTATGCTAGAGGTAACCCGTTAGCTATTAAGGTGTTGGCCTCTTTCTTTCATCGAAAGAGCAAACTCGATTGGGAAATTGCATTACAGAATTTAAAACAAATCTCTGGGCCTGAGATTCTTGCTGTGTTGAAAATCAGTTATGATGAACTAAATTGGGAAGCGAAGAACCTATTTCTAGACATTGCATGTTTCTTCACAGGAGAGGACATAAATTTTGTGACACTGATACTAGATAATCATTATTCAGTGCATTATGGACTGAGTGTCCTTGTCGATAAGTCACTTGTAAGAATATCAAGAAACAAGTTAGAAATGCATGATTTATTGCAAGATATGGGTCGGGAAATTGTTAGCCAAGAATCTGAAAAAGAGCCAGGAAAACGTAGCAGGTTGTGGTATCATGAAGATATCTACCATGTGTTGAAGAAAAATAAGGTAAGTGTCTAATTCGTTTGATTACCTTTATAAATAGATCTTGAGTAAAGAATAAATGCCGTGTAAATTTCCTCTTTTCTTTAAAGGGGTCTTTAAAATTTTAGGGAGTTTTCATGCATTAATTTGCTAACTCATTGTTTGCTTTTATTTTTTGAAGGGGACTGATACAATTGAAGGCATATTCCTTGATTTGTCAAAAATAAGAGACATAAATTTAAATCCTCAAGCCTTTGCAAATATGCCTAATCTTAGATTTCTTAAATTCTATATGCCGAAACTTTTTGGTATATCAGATATGGTCTGTAAATTGCATCTACCGCAAGGTCTACAATATCTTTCTGATGAATTAAGATATCTCCACTGGCATGGATATCCTTTAAAAATGTTGCCATCAAATTTTACTCCAGAAAACCTTATTGAACTTAACTTGCTCTACAGTAGAATTGAACAACTTTGGAAAGGGAAAAAGGTATGTAAAGTAGTACCTACACACGCGCGCGCGGGCGAGCACACACTCGCGTGCATACACACACCCACATTTTTTTTTGTGAAATTATTTTATTCAACTAATTAATGTTTTGTTACAGGAAGCTTTCAAGTTAAAATCAATAAATCTCTACCACTCCCAATATCTCACTAGGATCCCAGACCCCTTTGAGGCTCCAAATCTTGAGAGAATAAACCTTTCGAATTGCACTACCTTACCTTGCATTCCCCAAAGCGTCCTGAATTTCAGCAATCTTAGTATCTTGTGTCTGAAGGGCTGCAAAAGTCTTAGGTGCTTTCCAAATAACATTCATTTTAGGTCACCTATATCTCTTAATTTCTCTTACTGTGTTAATTTCAAAGAATTTCCACAGATTTCTGGGAATGTAAGAGAGCTATATTTGCGTGGAACCCCAATAGAATATGTGCCCTCATCAATTGATTGCCTAGCTAAGCTTGAATATTTAGATTTAGGGCATTGTACAATTCTTGAGAGTATTTCAACTAGCATTTGTAAGTTGAAATCTCTTTTGAAGCTTTGTCTTGATAACTGCTCAAAACTTGAGAGTTTCCCAGAAATTTTGGAGAAAATGGGGTGCTTAGAAGATATTGATTTGGAAGGGACAGCAATTACAGAGCTGCCATCTTCAATTGAATATCTAGGAGGGCTAACTACTTTGAATTTGACTGGTTGCTCAAAACTTGATAATTTGCCAGAGAACCTGGGGAACTTAAAATCTTTGAAGATGCTCTGTGCAAATGAATCAGCCATTAGTCAACTACCATCCTCCATCACAAATTTAAATGAACTTCAAGTAGTTTGGTGTTCTGGATGCAGAGGTTTGATATTGCCCCCATCATTTTCAGGTTTATCTTATTTAACTGAGCTAGATTTAAGTTGCTGTAATTTAATTGAAATCCCGCAAGATATTGGCTGTTTATCCTTACTGCGATCTTTAGATCTAAGGAAAAACAATTTTGAGTATCTACCTGCGAGTATGAAGCACCTTTCCAAGCTGAAATCCCTTGACTTGAGCTGTTGCAATATGCTTCAATCATTACCGGAGCTTCCACTACAGCTAAAATTTTTACAAGCCAAGGACTGCAAGCAGCTCCAGTCTTTGCCAGAGATTCCATCATGTTTAGAAATGGTAGATGTATGCAAACTGGAAACTCTATACGAACTCCCTCAGTCGTTTTTGGAGTTTGGAACAGAGTTCATGTTTACTAATTGCCTGAACCTGAATAAAAGTGCATGCAACAAATTAACAGACTCACAGCTAAGAGTACAACAAATGGCAACTGCATCACTGAGACTATGTTATGAAAAGGTGATTCTCCTTCTCTTCCTCTCTACAACTCTCATCCCCCCATTATTACATCAGTAATCATGATTTTCATGCTACAGAAATTTCGCACACCACATGGAATCAGTATTTGTTTACCTGGAAGTGAAACTCCAGACTGGTTCAGCTATCAAAGTTCAGGATCTTTGTTAACTATTCAACTGCTACAACATTCATGTAACAGAAGGTTCATCGGCTTTGCTTATTGTGCTGTTATTGGATCTGAGGAAGTTAATGATGGTGCTGGCTATCATTTTGGAGTCAAATGTAGCTATGATTTTGAAACCAGGACTTCCTGTGAAACCAAATCTGATGATAGAATCTGCTATTTGAGTGCTGCAACTGACAATATGGATGAGCTCATTGAGTTAGATCATATATTACTTGGATTTGTTCCCTGTTTGGATGTTAGCCTACCCAATGGTGACCACCAAACAGCCGCCTCATTTAAGTTCAGTCTTTACAATGCTAGTACAAATAATCCAATTGGTCACAAAGTGAAATGTTGTGGGGTGTGTCCTTTATATACAAATCCCAATAAGACCCAGTCCCACATTTATACAGAAAATGCCGTTACCCTCAATGCAGAATTCTACAATGACTATGAATACCATGATAAGGCCAGCACGAGTGAAAGTGGCAGGTCTGACAATAAGGAAATGGAACCAAATCCGAAGAGAATTTGCAGAGAGTAGATAAACACTGGGCAGCGAAGTTCACTAGTTTCTCACTTTTTTCATAAGAGATCCTAGATCAGTGCTGTAGAAAACAGGAAGGTTAGCATTGCATTTATACCCTATTATATACTTACTGTTATATACTTACTGTTGATTAATTTCTGTTTTTCCTATTTCATTTAGAAATTCAAGTGGGTAAATAGTTTTTGTATTTTCACTGTTAATTTTTGTTGTGTACTTGTTACTACATATAGACTGCCAGCATTCTCTCTAGAGATTCACGAATTGTCAGAGCTTGCTTCTGGGGGAAAGCGGTTTAATTTTACAGGCTTAGGCAGCAGATTGAAGCAAGAACATTCAGTACACAGGCAGAATTTTCATGCCCTGCTTTGAGGAATCCCTTCGACTATATTTTCAGGTGCATCAATTGTGAAACTGCAGAGATCTTTTTTTTTCCCCTCCCTCACTGCTTCTTGCTTAGTATTTCAGTGTACAATTATTAAAAAATTTAGGGTTAATGTCCAGATTTTGAATTGAACTCAACTGCAAGAAAGCATTATAGTGATTGTGGAAACGATGATGGTGAAGTCACCAAGTATGCCTTTGAATAACTTCAACAAATCTCAGGTATAGACTCATTAGCCAGGAGCCTCTGTAACACGATTGAATTTGCTACGTCTTTACAATATTTTCTTGTAGATTTTGGCAACATTTCTTTTATGTTCCTTGATTGATGGTTCAAACAAAAATGTTCTAATGGTGAAGGTTTCAATGTTATTTCAATGATAATGGACTGATGGCTTTTATGGTCCAATCATGACTTTTATTTAGGAGTTACAAGAGATGAGTTGGATGGCACAGGGTTGAATTAATAACCCTGCCTTGGCAAATCCTTTTGATCATATTTCTCGGGCATAGCAATTCGAAAACTCTAGGTATTGTAATTTTAGAGTTTCGTGGGATCTCTATGTTTTGATTGTACGTTAGCTTCCATGTGATCTTTTGCAAACGTGAATGAAATTTCGGTATGTATGAACTGTTACCTCCCACATGATTTTTCCTCCGTTGGTACACATAATTTGCCTGAATTCTCTGAGAGATAGTACGTCTTCTATTTTATCTCTTTCGCTTGACTTGACTATACTTTTCTCCTCAAATAATTGCCCCTCGCAATTTTTACATCAAAAGGTACCTGGTCTTTGCATGTGTATGGCGTATTATCCCGTGGTCCAGCACCTTGTGCGATGCAGATTTGTACATAGGAGTCATTTGAACACGAGACTTAGTCCGTCCTTTTTGTGCTTCCAACATTTTTGTTAAACAAAAGTATAACTACCAAGAATCTGATGGTTGCTGGTGGCTTTACAGTATTTGTCACTTGGGTGTGTTTGTTGTGGCACGGATGGGAGCTTGGGAAGCTATTGATAAGTTCAAAGAGGAGAGTACCAAGCCAAACTCTTGATGCAAGCAATCCGTTGAAGGCTTTTTGTTATGATATGTTGAGTAAAAATGAAGAAACCAAGTCGCTAGTTCACCAGAGTTGGGTATATAACTTTTTAAATAAAACTTATTTAGTTTTAATTTTTGTTAGCGGAGCTTTTTATAAATAAAGT
Organism: Citrus x clementina; assembly: GCF_000493195.1. NCBI lineage: Eukaryota > Viridiplantae > Streptophyta > Magnoliopsida > Sapindales > Rutaceae > Citrus > Citrus x clementina. Next base: position 27,937,481 of record NW_006262339.1, on the reverse strand, counting down.
TTTCTTTAAAAAAATTTAGTTATTTGGTTATCAATTGAGAAGTTTTATTAAAAACTTCAAAATTATTTTATTATGTAAGTTTTTTAAAGTTAGAAAAAGAATAAATAAAGTTATCAAATAAGTAAAGAATATTTTAAACATTTTAATATTTTGGAAAAGATTTTCAACCTCTACTTCTAAATGTCTAAATTTGAGTTTTTATCAATAGAAACAAAATAGTTTATTTAATTTTCAGAAGTTGTATTCAGAAAACATTAAAACTATAAAAAGAGCTTATAGAATTAAATAAACACTTATAGTTATTAAATAATGTCAAACGGGTACTTGGTTATGTAAGCACTGTTTTATTGCTTTGTCTAAGTTGGTGACCAATGGTGGTAAAGCGGCGATTTTCACCAAGATTTACTTGAAAATTTTGCTCATAAGTTAGAAAATGTTGAAACGATTACTTGTTTTTGTTTTTGTTTTATTAGATGAGACTATTACTTATATTACAACTCAAGTTATATGAGAATATAATTGATATATACAATCAAACAATTACCATAATTAGTTTACATAAAATATTATATAGTACTGCCTAAATTTTACTCTCTCTAACATTTGAGGAACGTCAACTCTGCTCACATTTCGAAAGAGAAAAGACTATCTTCACTCAATTTTGAAGAAGGAAATTAAACCCCTACAATACGGTTCGAACCACTACCCTCACACTTATGAGGAAGCGGCTCTAGCCGAGTGGTTTATTTTTGCTATTTTAAATAGATAAGTTAGTCACATATCTCGTGCATCAATTTAAGTTGAGCTAGGTCAAATTTCTATCATGGCTGTTACAATTAGAGTTAGAAAAGTCAACTTCTCATGTTCGTATAGTGTTAGATTTAGGTTAATTCAAACACAATTCTTATAATAATTATGTTAAAATATTGAAATCCTATATATATACACAAACTTTTCTAGTGAGAATATTTTCATTTTAATAAAGTGAGAATGCTAATAAAATATAAAAATATATATATTAATATACAAACATACAAAAAAAAAAGTCTCTAATTAATTAAAATATGTATTTTTAATATCTTTATATGTGTCCTCATCTTAACACGTGCGGATATATACATAAATATCAAAATGTTACACATTTATACTATTGAAATTATATATTTATATAGAATTTTATGAATGAAACACCAAGTGTATGTTCATCCTTCTTCAAAAAAAGAAAGAGAGAGGGAGAGAGGAAATCATGTTCAATATTTAAATGTTGATGAAAAGAATCTACAAATTAATTCAAAATAAAAAATTTAATCGTGTTATTAATAAAGTAAATGAGTCAAAAAATTTAACCTTAATTTAATATAAAAAATAGTGCTGACTAAGACCCAGCCTATTTAATAATCATATCAAATTTGACAACCCAAACATATTTATTTATATTGTATTAGTATCAGGTAATCGAATCATATTAAATTTTAGCAATTCTAGCTACAATTAATGTTCGCTAGAAGGATCAGGCCTCTGAATCCCAGTGCCTCTCTCTGTTTGCGTCCCATCTTCAGGGCAAGTTGCTCTGTTTTGTGTCGTTTGCTATTTATTTTAGTGGAATATCTCTTTGGGGGGATTGCCAATTTCCCTCCTACAGTAATCAATATATATCATTTACCCCTTGATGTTTTTATAATGGTAAAAAAACCTCCATAACAGTATAAGTTTACAATATTATCCTTATTTTCAACTACTCTTTTATTTACATTTATTATAAATTAAATAAATTACATGAATAGAAATTAAATAAAAAATTAAGTATTAAAAACAAGAAATATATGTTTTGATATGAGCAAAAAAATTAATAATAAAAGTTTTTCTTGTAATTATTTATTTTGTGAACATTTTCTTATAATAAACATTTTGTAATATTTTAAAATTAAATGTAAAAAGTATATGCAAAATATTTTATTATTTATCTTATAATAAATTTTTATTTGTCATTCAAGTTTACTTATAATAATTTTTTTTATCATTTTATAATAATTTTCTTATATATTCATTATAAGAAAATTTTCACAAAATAAATAAGTACAAGAAAAAAAATTTATTATTAATTTTTTTGCTCATATCAAAACATATATTTCTTGTTTTTAATGCTTAATTTTTTAATTCAGTTTCTATTCATGTGGTTTATTTAATTTATAATAAATATAAATAAAAGAGTAGTTGAAAATAAGAATAATATTGTAAACTTATGCTATCAAGGGGGCTTTTGGCCATTATAAAAATAGTAGAGAAGAAAATAGTATATGTTGATGTAGGGGAGAAATTGACAATCTCCCTATCTCTTTGTGGATTGGCTCTTGAGCGGGACTGCTAAATAATAATAATCGCAATGACAAAAATCGTAACATTACGTATTTAGCTAATCTAATGAACTTTACGCGTGTTTAGCTAATCTTATTTAACGATTTAAATCTGAAATTGAACATTTTTGGGTTAAGAAGTAATACATCGGACACCAAACATTATTTTTCTTTTAATAATAGCAGGACTTCATTCAAAAAAAAAGGAAGCCTAGTCTTTGCATATGTTTTAATATTTTTTCCTATGATCCGGTGCTTAGTCCGATGCATATCTCTGTTGACTTGACTTGGGCATACTGCATAACTGACAATTATTCATTTTCTATGTTAGAAAATACGCTGTTATTTGACAATATCAATAATAACTTGATTATAATTTCTCAGTAAAGCAGCTAACTAGCTAAAATTAGAATCAATTGATACTCATCATCTCTTGTAAAGTATGCTACAATTGGTAAACAATCGATTCAATTATAAAGAACTTTCATAGACCCACAGTGATACACGGGCTTGTACCAAGTATGCAGTGCACGGTAATCGGAAATATCCAAGAAATTTCCATCTTCCAGGAAGCCTAAAATAAATAAAGGAGGCTCTTGCTTTTTCTAATTTTGTTTCCTTTGCTTATCCTTCATGGATTGCATCAAATTTTGTAAATTTATTGCATTGAGAACTCCAAGAAATTTCAGGAAGCTCGACGGAAAGCCGTAGAGAATCAAAGAATAAAGCAGCAAGAAAGTCTGGTGAGAACCGCACACGTGTATCATGTAAAACTCTTATTAATCTTCGATTAACTTGGAAGCCAACAATGGTTCGGGTTTTTGAAAATAAAATAGAATTAATAAAAACCATAAAAAAGATTTAATTTCTAAACCAAGCCGAACCAATCAAATCAAATTTCAAGTTCAATTCGGTTCAATTTTTACTTTGCATTATAGAAAATATATACTTCAAATTTGTATAGGACAATAAACTTTAATATTATGGAAATATTGGCGTGACTCTTAAGCAGTGCAGTTTATTAAAGTTAATTTTTAATATACTATAAAGTTGTGCGCTTTAATAGGCTCAAAAATTGACTCTATCAAATCCCACGACTTAAAAGCGTGTTCATTAAAAAAAAAAAATACGAGCCCCCACACTAGAGAAGTACTATATATATATATATATTGGCACCCTCATTTTTTAAACTATGGTATAACGTTGTAAAACTTTGAATCCACATTTTTTAAAATGCGAGCCCCCACACTAGAGAATGACTTTATATATATAATTAACTGTGATATTTATTGGTACTAATTTAATATAGTAATTATCTATCATTTGTAACAGGAAGCTCGCAAGTTAAAATCCATTGATCTCCACCACTCCCACAATCTCACTAGGATCCTAGAACTATCAGAAATCCCAAATGTCGAGAGAACTAATCTTTCAAATCGCCAAAGGTTGTCTTATTTTCCCTTGTGTGTTCAGAATTTCAACAATATATTATCATCTATGGTACGGTTAGATTTGAGTAACTGTGCCATAATGGAAATTCCGCAAGATATTGGATGTCTATCCTCACTAAAAGTGTTAAATCTACGTGGAAATAATTTTCAGAGTTTACCTGCAAGTATTGGGTCTGTATCTTCATTAAAAAGAATGAATTTAGTTGAAAAAAAGTTGGAAAGTTTACCTGCGAGTATTGGTTGTCTGTCCTCATTGGGAGGTAATATCGAACTCGAAATAACCTGGTGAGTTTACCTACAAGTATCAAACAACTTGCACGGCTGAAAACTCTTGACTTGAGAAATTGCAATACGCTTCAGGCGTTACCAGAGATTCCAGTTCATCTGAGTAATATTGAAGCAAGGAACTGCAAGCAGCTCCAATCTTTGCCAGAGCTTCCATAGTGTCCAGAAGAAATAGATACATCCATACCGGAATCACTATCCAAACAATTCCAACTAAGTGCATTAAGGAAGTTAACGTGCTGCTTGTTTACGAGTTGCCTGAAACTTAATGAAAAGCAGACAATAACATTTTGGCAGATTCACAACAATGAATTGAGCAAATGATAGTTGCATTACTGATACAATTTCAACAAAAAATTCAGCATAAGGTAAATAATTCCCAATTCTTTCTCTCTCTTAATGTCATCGTTACATCTGATGAAATTTTGAATTTCGTGTAACAGGATTTTGATGATCCAATGCAATTTAACTTTTGTTTACCTGCAAGTGAAATTCCTGATCAGTTTAGCTATCAAAATTATGGATCATCAATAACTTTTCTGCTGCCACTGCATTTTTGTAACAGTAACTTTATTAGATTTGCTCTTTGTGTTGTTATTCAACTTGAGGAATGTTCTGGTGCCGATGCTAATGACTCTGAGACCAAACGTGCTGATGACACTTGTCAATTATTTGCTGATGAGTTCATTGAGTCTGATCATGTCTTACTTGGATTTTCTCCCTGTTGGAATGTTGGGCTACCTGATCCTGATGTTGAACACCATGCAACTGTATCATTTGAGTTCTCCCTTTACTATCCATACTTAGCAAGCCCAATAATTTGAAATGTTCTGGTGGGTGTCCAGCATTTTTAAATCCCAGCGAGACAATGAAGGACAACATTTGTCCATGAGGTTCTTAAAAACGTAACTTTTGTGCAGTAAAATTAAAACAGATGGCGGAAGCTCTAGAAGTCTCGGATCAGCTTTATTCAAAAACGAAAATCAAGAGGAAAGATTGAAGTTTAATTACCTCACTTGTACTTTCAAAAACGACTTCGTGAAGTAGGAGAAAATGACTGAAAACAGCAAGCTACGAACACTGTCCAGAAAATAGACCTCTGCACGAACAGCTTCTGTTTTGCCACGATTTGAGATCCTTAAAGCACCCCAATTGTGATGCCTCTAATCCGTCCACACTTAGAAATGTTCTAGGAGTTCATAGGATTTGGAATCACCCAATTTCGTTTAGAAATGAGAGAGAGATAATGAAGAAACTTGAATGCTAGTTCATGATGATTCATTCTACCAAATAAAGCCACCATTATCTTTTTAATAATAGCACCAAACATTATCATGTGCTAGACCCACCCACTAAGCCATTATTTATTGAATGTGATCTTATCACTTCAATAGTTTATTTAATCAAATTATTTTGAATAAATAAATAGCTAAATTAATTAGTTTTATCTTTAATTAATTAATCCCATTTTGATAAAATCAAATGGTTAATTGTGGGCTTCTTTTGTGACATGTTCTAATGCTTTCTTCTAATCCATATTAGGTCCAATAAAAGCCCAAAATTCTAAATACAAAATTGGTCCAGAAGTCCATAATCATTTATGAACCGGAACATGTCCAAAATGGTCATTTTACGTGCTCGATATTATACATAATGTTTAATTAAGAATTTATGAAATTTATTTTGTTCCTTAAGCTATTTATGGAACATCTAAATTTCTATCTTAAATCATATTTAAGATATATATATATATATATATATATATATATATATATATATATATATATATATATATTCATTCTTAATGAATTATAATATAAATACCAATTTTCCTAAAATTAAGAAATTTAACTTCTCATTTTCTAGTAACTCGTTTTTCATTTCTATTAGGTGTGTGACCTTTTAATTCTTTGTGATAAGGTAGTAGAACTATTTTAATGATAATTCTTTATTCATTAAACGATGCTAAACTCTTTAGTCATCAATTAGGACCTTAACATACATTGGTAATATGCTTTACCAATAATGATCTTAAGGTTAATACAAGTCACGAGTGACACCTAGCAGTATTTCACAACCACCCAAATAACAAGAATTGCTGGATCTATAGAACATATTCCATTGTATCTCTATATCTTGGTCTCTTCATCATCCATGTCCAGAGAAAAGCACGGCTAATGGTTTAGTGTATTAAGCATTTATGCTTTATCTCAAAATAAATCTAAATGAACTTGGTACGAAAATATAATTTGAACTCCTTCAAACATATTTTACCTTGGCCAAAGATTTCTCATGCCAATTCATATTATCTCACATGGACATCCTTTTTGTATATTACAAAGTGATGAATTCCATATTGGCCATATACTTGTCTCCATACATAGCCAACCATGACAACTATTGCTAAATTTCTTCCTTGATTAGGAATCAATCATTATGCTTTCACATATCGGAGATGTCTATGTACAAGACATCTATGATGCCTCAGGTCTAAAGACCATTACTAAACATAATGTCTATCATAATGTATAATAAGCCATTAACACTCAAAATCATATGGCTTATTATATTTGGTCAAGTTCAGTAAATTCGTTCTCTCAACAAGTACCTATGTGTTTGACTTGACATCTCATGTCAATGATATGAAACTCACCATTCATTTTAGTATCACATACCATAAATAAATCATAACACATACTAGTGTTTATAGAAATTTATGACGTCCAATCATAAATCCACCACTAGGAACTATTTTAGAAGTATAGTACAAAGGATACATGTTTCATATTCTCGACAAACTCAAGAATGTGTTCCTTAATGATTTTACTTTTTGAACTATATTCATTAAATTAATTTATAAATGTTGATAACTTTGCCATTTTATAAATATTAAAATGCTAATCATATACAATAATTCACTAAAAGCAAACACCATTCGATTGGCCTTTAGGGCATATCACTAACAGACAAAACCCACCACTCTTTAAAATTTTCTGCTGGCAGTGAAGATGGATGCTCTAGCAAGGCTGGAGTTTCTCAAAGTGTCGACAAACCTGATGAAGATGAACTGGAACCGAGTTCCAAGAGGATTTGCAGCCCGACATTCCTTAACAAATGAGCTTATTGGTTTCTCATATTCTAGTTTCTTATGTAAGTCCAATGCTCCAATTAATTTCTATATCCTCCGATTTGTATCTCACTGAAAGCATTTACGACAAATCTTTACTATTTTTGTTTAAGATGGTGACCAGAGCGGGGGAAAGTAGTGATTTTCATCAAGATCTATTTGAACATTTTGAAAGTGCTAGTAGATTTAGATTCCTTGTGATATTATGAGTAGCTTATGCGACTTTCAGATAGAAATAAAGTCACGCATCTCTGATCTACTACCCCTGTGGATGTAGGCTTTGTGCTGAACTATATAAATCTAAATTTCCTGCTAAAAGTCCAAACTAATTTTATGATCTAATCTAATTATACTTTTTCAAGCCCAATTTGAAAGATCAATCCATGAAAATTTCAAGAATTGTATGGAGAATGTGAGATGACTGTAATACAACAAAAAAAAAAAAAAATCAAATGGAGGTGAAATATCTAACTTTATAAAACTCTTAAATATTTGGTGATACTTAGGGATGGCAATTGTACCCGCAAACCCGCCCAAACTCACCCGCCAAAATTTGCCCGTTGTGGGTAATTTTATCCGTTGCGGGCGGGTTTAGTATTATAAATTAAAACCCGCACATGGATGCGGGTGGGTTTGGTATTAACCTTATACCCGGTGGATACCCGCATGGATATCCACCAAACCCGCAATATTTTTTTCAAATATTTTTAATTTAATTTAAATATAAAAATATATAAAGAAAATAATGTAATTAATCAAATTACCAAATAGCTAAAAGCTCAAAGTTGTGTATGTGTGTATATGACTCATCTCTTATTATAAAATCATAACCTAAAGGAAACTAAAGACATTTCCCTTCGAATTAGTATTTAAAAATATTAATCTTAATTATTATTATAGGCATTGTGTTGGATGGGTGCTTATGGTGGTGAATGAAATAAATATCTTCTCTTAAATCTTATTTTAAATGATAATATGAAATATAATTATTATTTTTAGATATTAGTTTGTGTTTTTTAAATAGATTTGTGTAATTTATACTTGAATTTAAAAATTAATGTTGAATTGATGTGAAAATTTTAATTTTTCATTTCCATTGTTTAAATATAAAATTGAATATGTTATATGGAATTTGAGATTATTATTATAAATTTATATATTAAATATTTGTGATTTTAAATACGGAAACCTGTAAAAAATCCGTCGGATACCATTGCGGGTTTGGTAATTGTTAAAACCCACTGTGGGTGGGTTTTTTAAAAAAAATCAAAACCCGCTGCGGGTTGCGGGTGGGTTTGGTAATTTAAATTTTGTGCGGGTTTGGGTTTGGTAATGGCAAACCCGCTGCGGGCGGTGCCCATCGCCATCCCTGGTGATACTTGTGAAATGTAATTGTTAAATTTTTGTAATTTAATATTTGAGTGGCTTGTATTAGTTCTATATTATAAGTACCCTTAAGCTCTTTGTTGTAGGCATTAAGTGAACAGTGAAGAATTAGAAGAGAGAAAAATAGTGAGTTGTGAGTGTTGTAGTGTCAGTCTTATAAAGTATCAATAAAGTCCTTGAGTTTATTAAAATCTTTTTGTTCCCAAATAGTTTTAGTTTTGAGCAGTTTAATCCTCTTTAGTTTTCAACTGGTCCTGGTTCAGCTGCCTATGGAGGTGTTTTCAGAGACTGTAATGGTGATTTCTTGGATGCCTTTACAGTTCAACTTAGTGAGAGTCTTCTTTTTTTGCTGAGATTATGGCCATTATCATTTTTGTGCATGAGGCACTCAACCGACTAGAGGATTTTTTGGTTGGAGAGTGACTCGCTAGCAGCCATCGATTGCTTGCTTTATTGTCACTCTAGGATTTCTTGTATGCCCTTCTTCTGCACTAATATCATGAAGGCAACCAAGTTGCTGACTCATTAGCAAGCTTGGAATTGTATTGTCCTCACCTTACATGGTTCAATGATCCCCATCTTTGTGTTGGAGACAAGTTGTTTAAGAATCATTGAGGGTTTTTCCATTATAGATTCTCTTATTATTTTTTTTCCTTTTATTGTTTTATTTCCAAGGGATTCATACCTCCTTTTGTTCTTGCAATCTTTACCCCGTTGTTTAATGAATTCCCTCACTTAGTGGAGGTGTACTAATTTTTTATTTTTTAAAGTACTAGTGTTTTTGTTCTTTTTTTTATATTTATATTAAACCATTTGGTACCCGAAGACCACATTGAGCCTCAACTAATTTAGATTCAAACCGAGTTAGACCACTAAAGTGGCAAAACTCTCCCAACAAGTATTTAATGTAACTGCATTCCCAAGCCTCAAACCGAGGACCTTGGTTAAAGTAGAACAATTCCATATTAGCTAATCTACACGCTTGTTAGTTTGCTGTTCTTTTTAAAAGTACTAGTATTTTTAATATATGGAACAATTAGCTAACTCACACACCATATTTGTAACACCCTAATAATCTACCCATGAAAGCACAAGGGTAAAATTGGAATAAAATCTCACATCGTTTATTCTTATTAATGAACCTCAAGATAAACAATTATTATTCATATTTCCAACTGAATTCTTACATAAAACATCTGAAATAAAGTCTCTAAAAAAAAAGTCTCTAATCCAAAATAAAAAGTCCAGCCAAAATTTAATCTTTAAAGCAACTCCAAAGGTCCACTAAAAAAAAAAAAAATCTTCCATCTAGGTACCGAAGCCACACCTCTAATCAATCTGCAAAATATTGGGAATGAGGGGTGAGCCGTCTAAGTAAATCCATGCACAATATTTGAAAACATTTTTCATTATACCTTTAAACATTTTATAACATCTTCATTTAGCATATATGAGATGGATTCATGTAAAAGCATTAAAAACATTAAAACATTCATAAAAACATTAAAACATAAATATTTGGTAGTTCATCCCTCGTAGTCATCATTATTCATCATTCATGGTACTATACCCCGCATCGTTCCTCGTTTAGAGTACTATACCCTGCATTGTTCATAACATCATTGTGCACAAGATCATCATCATACCAACAAGTTGGCCATAGCAGTACATAACATCATAACATTTGCATCTTATACATTACTACAGACTATGAGCCAAAATATTTTTGAATCCACCTTACATCCTTTCATAAATAGCATTTGAAGTCTTCAAAAACATTTAAGAACATTTCTTTGATCATTTAATTCTTTTAGAAAATTCTTTAAGAAAATATTTTGTTTAAGAAAACTAATTTCTTAAGAAAAATTCATTTTAAAATATATTTATATAAATTCATTTAAAAGTGTTTTTATTTTACAAAATTCATTTAAATATTTTAGAAATCAGTTTTGTAAAAATTTCCATTTAAACAAAATTCTTATAACATAAATTGCATTTATTATAAAACACATCATGCATGAATCTACTTATCTTAATCTGCAGCAATCAACTCAATACCTCAAGAACAAACCAACGAGCTCACCAACGTCCTATAATCATCATAAAAATATCCTTATCAATATTATCTCTAACTTTAAACATAATCCCAATCATCCTTAAATCATAGACACTTATACTAGCTCAATACTTATACATATTCTAGACATAAACATGAGTATCCTGCACATGCTCATTTTTAATAACCTATACACATGTCGGAAAACCATGAAAATTTACAGAGGTACTGTGAACATGCATAGCATAAGTGAAAATCAAGTCAGAATATTGATATTTCACCAAAGTAACACAACTGTCCAGCATTGACCAAAACAGACCTTTACCATTTAGGAAATTCATTAAATATTCTCTAGTACTCGAAATAATCCCTTTCCTTTTTATAATTACAGTAGACACATCCAGAAAGAATATAATTAAAATTCATAATTTTTGGATGCCTGAAACTATTTTAAAAGTATTTTATTTCTGAGAACATCTAACCTGTCCAGAAAATTCCAGATTTGAAGACAGATTTTCAAAAATTCATATCTTCTATTTTACCTACCAAAAATCGCGATTCCAGTTTTTAAACACAGTGGAAAAATTTAAATTTCATTATAAAATGTAACATGGCATATGATGTTCGTAAATTAGTCCCATCTGTTACATGTTTCAGCTTCTACAATTCTGGACAACAGTTTCCAGATCTGCAGTAGCCGCATGTTATAATTTTTAATAGTTTAACCATAATGAATAAAATTACGAAATTAAATATGAAATCAAATGAGACAGAGATCTGTTGATAAAAAAATCGCAATAATTTTTAAAGATGTGTAACCTTACGGAAAAATTTCCAGAAGTGAGAATTGCTGTTGAAAATCAGAATTTTCCAGCACTGGTAACCCAACTTCGAAAACTCATGACAATTTGAATACTCTGAGGATTTCAAAATAAACGCATCAATGGAAAGCTTAGGATGTTTTGTTTCATGAAATGTGATCGCATTCATGTGATTCTAAATAAAGAAAACGATATGAAGCAAAGAATGCAAACTATTCATATCATCACAGCATTATAAACACCCATATGTTAACCAAATCATACTACAAATAATTAAATGCAAACAATTAATAAAAATAAATTATATAAGTCAAAGAAATACTTAATACCTTAAGGAAAGCATCAAAAAAACAAGTTATAAAACTTTTTTTTCTTCTCCAAATACTTATGTTTCTTTTTTTTTCTAGGGTTTGTAACGGTGTAGAAAATAAAAGATGGCTTCCTCTTAAATATTTTTGGTAATTAATAAATACTTTTTGAAAAAATAGAAAGTAAGACAACGTGAGTTTTAAGAAAATTCCTTTTTTAATAAAAGCTAATAACCTACAAAACTTGATTAAAACAAATTGATAAGTTTTACTTACACACAAATTGTTAAGCAAGCTGACCAAGATTACCAAAAGGTAAGTCATCAACGGTCAAGTCAACAGAGGGTTTATCACTCCACACAGCTTGCTCACGTCAAAGCTATTTGTCAAGGAATATCTCCAGCACGATTTTTGCACTTGAATGCCAATATCATGTAGGAATATTTCATTCCTATTTTATAAAGATATTGTGCAATAGTTTAGGAAGTTACTTATTTTCCTTTAATATTATTAAGCCTTTCAACGGCTACTTTGTCTTTATTTTGTATAAATAACTCTGTAAATTTCATTAAAATTACAGAACAAGAATTATACTCTTCATAGAATTTTTTCATGGTATCAGAGCCAGCCATGAGTACTAGCAATAAAACCTCTTCATCCTTTATCAAAGAGCCAAGTCTAAATATTCAGTCTTTTATCAATGCTCAAGTCTTGTGTCCATTAAACTAGACAACACGAACTTGTTGTGGCGCTCACAGGTTCTCCCTTTGGTCAGAAGCCTTGGCATTCTGCATTATATTACAGATGCTGAGAGACCTGCAAAAGAAATATTATTGTCTGATGGGGAAAAGGCTGACAATGAAGATTTCACCATGTGGATCAACAATGATGGGTTGTTAACATCTTGGTTATTAAGCCTGATGACAGAAGAAGTGATAAGTGGAATCGTTGGAGTAGAAAATGCTCAACAAATTTGGTCATCTTTGGAGGATCAATTACTTCCGATGACTAAGGAAAAAGAGGTACATCTCATGGACAGATTGGCAACATTAAAAAAGGGATCTCTATCAGTTGAAGAGTATGTGCGCAAATACAAGCATATCTGTGATTGTTTGGCTGCAATAAATAAACCAGTGAATGACTTAGATAAAGTCTTTGGTCTTGCAAGAGGTCTTGGCTACAGGTATCAAGACTTCAAACTTGCTCAACTTTCAAAACCACCTTATCCCTCATTTAAGCAGTTTGTCATGGCCCTCGAAAATCATGAACAAACTCTTATTAATTTTGAAGAAGAAAAGAAGAATACAATCAATCTGGCTCAAGCCTTTTTTAGCCAACGAGGCAAGGGAAAAGGTTGTGGAAATGGAGGTTTCTTTAACTCAAAAGGTCGTGGTTTTACAGCAGTAGGAGGACAAAATTTGGCTAATTCAAGTGGTCAAAAAATCAACTACAATGCTGGAAAAAGTTGGTATAATAATGCAAGTCAGCCATGGCAAAAATCAAACAATAATCCAAGTCAACAAGGGCAACAATCATGGCAAGGAAATTCGGGACAACAGTGGCAGCAACCTCGGCAAAATAATTTTGGACAGCCTTGGCACAAAATTCAGAATCAATCCAAACAATAAGCTGAGGAAGTCATTGAAGAAACTGTCATATGTCAAATTTGTGATTTACCGAAACATACAGCCATTGAATGTCGACGTAGGTATGACTACTCACATCTTACTGAGGGAATTCCACAAGCCTTAGCTGCAATGAACCTGGATGCAAATGATGCCAAATTATATGCTGACTCGGGAGCAACTACCCATATGGTCAATGATCCAGGAAAATTTTCTGAACTTAAACCTTATGAAGGGAATGATGCCATTGTTGTTGGAAATGGTGATTGTCTTAATATTTCACATATAGGAAACAGCTCCATAGACACTAGCATTAGTAAACTATATTTAAAAAATGTGCTTGTGGTTCTAGGCTTGAAAAAGAATTTACTTTCGGTAGGGCAGCTCACACATGATAATTCATGCATTATTAAGTTTTCATCTAACAAGTTTGTTGTTAAGGATTATTAGAGAAACATCTTGGCAAAGGGAACTAAGATAAAAGGGCTTTATGCTTTAGATGAAGGACATCATGCAGCCCTATACTTATCTGAAGGCAGGAAAGCACCTTACAACATATGGCATCAAAGAATGGGACACCCCCAAATCAAGTCCATTAAGTTTTTGAATAAAAACAATCTTATTGATGTTTCAAATTGGATTACGAAAGATTATGTATGTTCCAGTTGTCAAATGGGAAAGAACTGGAAACTTCCTTTTAATTTTTCCAATAAAATTTCCAGCATTCATTTACATAAAATTCATTGCGACTTGTGGGGTCCTGCTCCAATTTCTTCTGTTCAAAATTTTAGATATTATGCTATCTTTGTTGATGACTGCACACGTTATACATGGCTATACCCTTTGAAAAATAAATCAAATTTATTTGATGTTTTTATCAAGTTTCAAAAACAGGTTGAAAATCGATTTGATAAGAGGATAAAAATATTTCAAAGTGATGGAGGAGGTGAATTCATATCAAATGAATTTCAAAGTCATCTCAGTCAATGTGGAATACAACATCAATTGTCATGTCCTGCAACTCCTAAACAAAACGGTGTTGCCGAAAGGAAACACCGACATATTGTAGAAACAGGTTTGACAATGCTCTTTCATGCAAATATGCCATTACAATATTGGGTTGATGCTTTTTCTACTGCTGTTTATGTTATTAATAAGCTACCTTCATCCACTTTAAATATGAAGACTCCCTTTTACAAACTTTTTGGTATAAATTTTAATTACAGAGGGCTTAGAAGCTTTGGGTTCCGATGCTTTCCATATCTACGTATGTATAGGAAAAACAAATTCTCACAAAAAACATACCCTTGTGTGTTTATTGGATACAGCCCTTCACATAAGGGGTTTCGATGTTTGTATCCACCAACAAACAAGGTGTATATCTCATGTCATGCAATTTTTTATGAGAATTTGTTTCCCTTTAAAACTAATAGTCTGCCAAGTTTACCTATACAAGTCATCCAAGAAATTGTTACATTTCCTGATGTTGAGAGCTGGACTAAAAAGGAGAAAGCAACAAACAAGCCATATCATACACATCGTTGCCATGATATACTTGGTTTAGATGAAAATAGCTCCCCATTTCAGCAAGCCCAGCATGAATTTCACGTAAACCAACAACAAGTTGCTCATGCAAATCCAAACTCTATAGGTCTTCAAAACACAATGAACTCAAACATGCATGACTTGGACACAAGCCAACAAGTCCCACGTGAAATTCATGATATAGTCATCCACACCGATTCAGCCTCTACAGATAATCATGCCAACTTAAGCCCTAGCTCAGCACCACTTGAAGAATTTGATATCACTTCAAATACAACAACTGAGCAAGAGTCAGAGAACAATATAGGAACTGGCAGCACTCATTTGGAGTTAGAAACTAATACTCCTCAGTCAACTAAAGGCATTGATATATTTGTAGATCTTCGTATTCCAAAAGAGTCGGAAAAAAGCAACACTCATCAAATGA
The DNA here is from genome assembly GCF_000493195.1 of Citrus x clementina. Classification (NCBI taxonomy): domain Eukaryota; kingdom Viridiplantae; phylum Streptophyta; class Magnoliopsida; order Sapindales; family Rutaceae; genus Citrus; species Citrus x clementina. The sequence goes on along the minus strand of NW_006262339.1, from coordinate 27,922,096 downwards.
TAACTAGACACAAGTTGCGTCATCACCCTGAGTTGGTTGATAAAATGGCTCTTACTACAACAATAGAGCCAAAACACTTCAAAACCGCCATTCGACAACCTCAGTGGTGCACGGCTATGTTAGAAGAGCTTGATGCTCTCCAACAAAATAATACATGGAGTTTGGTACCAAGGCCAGTAAATGCAAACATAGTGGGATCAAAATGGGTGTATCGAACTAAGTTTAAGGAAGATGGGTCCATAGACAAATACAAGGCGCGTCTTGTAGCACAAGGATACACACAAATTCCAGGTTTGGATTTCGAAGAAACCTTTAGTCATGTGATTAAACCTACCACAATTCGGTTAATTTTTTCTCTTACTGTAACATTAAATTGGACCATGAGACAACTTGATGTTAAAAATGCTTTTTTACATGGTTTTTTAAAAAAAAACTATTTTTATGGAACAACCTCCTGGTTTCTCTAATCCTTTATATCCTGATTATGTGTGTAAGCTTAACAAGTCCTTCTATGGTCTTAAACAAGCACCCCGTGCTTGGTTTGATAGGCTTTCTCATTATTTACTTCAATTGGGTTTCATATGCAGTAAAGCTGACTCTTCCTTATTTATATTTCATAATAATGACTCCTTAATCCTAATGCTAATTTATGTTCATGATATAGTTGTGACAGGCAACAATAATTTTCTAATTGACCAACTTATTCATCAACTAAGCATTGAGTTTGCTTTAAAGGATTTGGGACAACTCCATTTCTTCTTAGGACTTGAGATTCGGTATTTCTCTGGAGGTATTTATGTTTGTCAAACCAAATATACCAAAGACTTACTGACCAAAGCAAAGATGCTAGAAAGCACTAGTTTGTCAACTCCTATGGCCATTAAAGAACAAGCCAACCCCATTGATCACAAGCCCGTCAATACAACCGAATATAGACGATTAGTTGGAGGGCTCCAATATCTCACTCTAACAAGGCCGGACATCGTTCATGCAGTCAATAAGGTATGTCAACATTTTCAAACACCCACTGAGGCTAATTTACGTGCTGTTAAACGTATTCTCAGGTACTTAAAAGGGAGCTTGGATTATGGGATCAGATTTCTTCAACAAAGTTCTCTTAATATTACTGCCTTTTGTGATGCTGATTGGGGAGGCTGTCCAGACTCTCGGAGAAGTACCACGGGATATTGTGTCTACATGGGTGCAAATTGCATCTCATGGTCTTCAAAACAACAGCCAACTGTCTCTAGATCCAGTGCTAAAGCTTAGTATCGAGCCCTTGCATCCACAGCAGCAAAACTCACATGGATCACATACCTGTACCGAGAAATTGGCATTCCTCTTGCTTAACCTCCACAACTTTTAAGTGATAATTTAAGTGCCTTGCATATGACTATTAACCTAGTTTTTCATGCTCGCTCGAAGCATATTGAATTAGATTATCACTTCATTAGAGAAAAGGTTGCTAATGGTGCCTTGGTTACGAAGTTTGTCCCTTCTTCGTTACAAATTGCAGACGTTTTTACTAAGGCTTTGTCAAAAGCCATGTTCCGCGATTTCCAATACAAGCTTGGCATTCATCAAATGTCACTTGCCAGCTTGAGGGGGATGTTAAGCAAGCTGACCAAGATTACCAAAAGGAAAGTCATCAACGGTCAAGTCAACAAAGGGTTTATCACTCCACACAGCTTGCTCACATCAAAGCTATTTGTCAAGGAATATCTCCAGCACGATTTTTGCACTTGAATGCCAATATCATGTAGGAATATTTCATTCCTATTTTATAACGATATTGTGCAATAGTTTAGGAAGTTACTTATTTTCCTTTAATATTATTAAGCCTTTCAACGGCTACTTTGTCTTTATTTTGTATAAATAACTCTGTAAATTTCATTGAAATTACAGAACAAGAATTATACTCTTCATAGAATTTTTTCACAAATACCCAATTTGGTAAGGATAAAAGAGGAAACAAATAACGGTCCTTACAATATTAGTTCTTGAATTAAATCCGCCGCCTCCTGTAATCACATGATAAATATTCTTTCCATATTTCATAATATGTAGAGAAGTGAGATACTGTTGCAAATTCATCAGAAATCTCGTACGAATGACAATTTCAACAATTCTTAATTCGGTTTCCACCAGAACGCTGAGAATTTAGATTTTCAAAAAGGTTAAAAAATTATATATATACAAAATAAACAGTAATTCTTTTAATATTGTCGAGAAAACTATTCGAAGGCCCAATAAAATGTAATTCAAGCCCAAATCGGAGTCCAATGTCCATGGAGGGCGCGTCGCCGGAAGTGGCGGGAAAAGTCATGTGTCAACCGTTAAAGCACAAGCGAGTTAAAGTGTTACAATTTTCCTTTGGTGATTTTTTAAATTCCCATTTTACCGTTAAAATTTTATTTTTTGGGGAAAAAAAATTTGTGGGGTAAGGTGATGATATAGCCCAATGATGCTTTGCCATATTGATGAGGTGCAAAGTACTGAGTTCTACTATAAGATTATTGATTTTTTTAATATTAAATTTAATAGGTCTCATAGCAGACTTCACTGCTCTACCACATATCAGAATCATTAAAATATCGCACAGCCTCAACATATTGAGGATATGGAACAGTCGCGCACAAATCCTTGTAGAAAGAGAGTGGAGAATATTCAAACCAAAAATACAAATTACATATTATCTTTTAACGTGTGACCAGGAAACATTTAATATAATGGCGTGGAAAATAAAAATAGTTACCAGACTTGAAGGATAGAACACACGGTTTGTATCAAAGTGAGTAAAACAAGCAGAAACGCAGCAATGGTTCCGGTGCCTCTCCAAAGATTGCTGAAATAAACACTCTTCAAAGTTGCCTTGGTATGGTTCCAGCGGTTGCCATAGTATTCCTTGATCTCCTCAGAGACGGCATAGTAACGGGAATAAGGACTTAAAGTTATTTGTAGGCAAAGTCTATTGAACATCCTTGTGATTGTAGCACTGTCACCCACATTATTGGATATAATTTTCTTTTCCACAAGCAAATCTACATCTTCTTTAGTGTTGACGAGCGAATCCATTAGGTCAATGAAATTGCAAACGTGGGTATCACGTGGATAGTGACACTGCTCCAATGCCATAACGTTTCGGAAATACAATTCTGTGTCGTCATATACTTCGATCTTTGGAATTCGCAGCTCATCATGCACTCCCAAACAGAGCTTTTTAACCTTCGTAAAACTTACATCAAGTGAGCATTCTCCTTCGTTACACCTGAACTTCACTCCTGACTTTTTCAATTTGACTGCACAAGGTACATCTGTAACAGTTCCTCTCGACCCTGTACGTTCTTGCAATTGGTACAGTTTTGTCGTCATAAAATATCTTCTCAAATCAGTGAAATGTTTAACTTCCTCGATCCCCGCACCAATTTCACTTAGCTGCTTACCTTGGAAGAAGAATTTACAAGAAAGACAAAAGAAAGAGAGATATCCAGTTTCAGGGTTAGGGAAGGCTAAACTGTACAGTTCCTTGAGTACAAAGAATGGAAGCTGATTTTCTAGTAATTGTAAGTCGCATGAAATAAGTGTTCGACGCGGTCCGACTAATAGAAAATCTGTCGCTCCAAAGTGTTTTCTTAGAAACAGCTCAATGATAAAGACAGCATCATACAGAATCATCGTTATGAAATCAAATTTTTTAAGCTTAAACGTGCACGACGTGTCTGCATAGCAATTACGGATAGTTTGTTCGTTGAGGTCTACGAAGTGTATAAGTTCTTGCCATGTCTCATCGGTGATCCGCCTGCTAAATTCTCTTTGATATCTTATCTTCTGTTTCTCCATATTGGCCAATTCATTTTTACGATGGTGAAGAGGGCCTATTGAAATTACCTTAGGAGTGTAGGCTGCTTTATTTATTTTGCGGAGACCCTTAGGGACCCTGTAAATACAACACCCACCTTGAGGCTCAAGCTTTTCCCCGACGTCAATTCGAACCTCTTTGCATTTTTTAATAGAAGCAATTGTTATTTTATCTTCCTCCATCTCCATGTTCGAACTCCTAATTGATTATAACCAGTAACACACACAAAGGGTCAATTAATTAACAATAACAATATAAGTAATCAACCTCAACCACCCTTAGCTAAAACAGAAATTTAATTGTTAGGATAAAACATGATATCAATTATATGTATGGGAGCTTCATACAAATTTAGTAAAAGATAAAATATCGTGAATTATTAAGCCTTCATGACGGTGTTATGAGATTCTCCAAAACTAGTATCATTGCTCAGATGCAAAGAGGCTTCTATTCTCTCGTAAACTAGTATTATTCAAATTACTAATAGGAAAAACTAACTAATCAAGATAATTGCTGGACAAAAATCATATACTTGAAATGCAGAAAGAGCATAGACAAAAAATGTTAAGGACATGCAAAAGTTGTTGAGTGGACCTGAATTAAAAGATTGGCTTCCTCACGCCGACGTTCCAAATGTTCTTTCCTCCGTTTTCTTTAATTATGTTCTATAATTTCTCCGCTGCACTACTCCGTTGTATATATGATTGTTTTCCTTCTGTTTATACACATATTTTCAATAAAGACTTCGTCAGGTCAATGGTAATGAAGTAATAAGTTTTTTTTTTTTTCCTGTACACGAATCTTTTTATTTGCATTATTAACAAAGATTGAATCAAATTCCTTGAGCCCAGTTGAGATAGGTTATGAATTCACGGTTACCATTTAATAAAGTAAGAAAAGAATAAGACAATGAGACACGAAAGAATATTTTGTGAGTGCACACTGTTTCCATTTCTTTAACTTGAATGTATACTATAGTTTACAGGGTAAAACTACTTTACTTGCAACAGGAGTTTGGTACCTTTTTTGTCTTTTTCAAGGTCAACTACAATGGGGTCCTATAATTTATTATTAAAACAAAAAAGCTAAAAACTTTTAAATTTTCACATATTAGTCTCACACCTACAAATTTTCAGTTGCATTAATGCTTTTGGAAGCCATGATACAAAAACTCAATTAAATTTATTTAAGTGTGCAATTAAATTTACTCCTTTTATTTTAGGACAAGAACTCAACCAAAAATACAAAACTCATTGCTCAAATAAACAAAAATTATTTTATAAATTCATAAACTAACACTTTATTATTATTAGTAAATTAAAATATTTTTACTACATAATTAAATAATTTAGTATGTTAATTAAATATTATGTTATAAAAAATAATAAAATATTACCTACATAGAATATCAAATTAAATTTATTTTCGTATTTTGTGTATTCCATCTACTTGACATATAAAATCTCTTGTTTTTTTTATAAAAAAGATATGGGGTTTGAACCCTGCTCACATGGATGAAAGGAAATTGGTTGTCGTGTTAAATTAAAAAAAATCATATTTATGTTTATCATCAATTATGGTTAGTAAATAATTTACATAGTTTAACTATGTAATAAATTAGTTAATTTATTAATTAATAAGTAAATTTATCAATTTAAATAGTTATTAATAAATGTAAGAATAAGACATTTAATTGAAATAATTCAATAGAGTGAAAAAAATTAAAATATTGTGGACTTATATGTCATAATTATAAAACTTTTGATTTTTCTTATTTTGCACGAACAACAAGGGCTTTTAATGTTAATAGTCCAATAATTAGATCTAACCATTATACAACTCTCTCGTTAAATTCAACTGTGGATTTAAAAAAGACAAAAGAATGGGGTACTAAACCCCATGGATATAGTAGCTGGACCTTAGTTTACATTACTTAATAGGTTTTCTATTTTATTTTATTTGCCAATCACATGGCCATTGTCTCCACTACATTTTGTCTCTTGAGTGCTAACTGAGTCACAAGTCACCTTATCATTTCTACTAAGTTTAAGAAAATCAATTATTACCAAGGGACCCTTCCCTCGGTATTTCTCTAATTTTTTTTCCGTTGGAGACTATCATGAAAGCGCTTGTTGTTAATTCTGTTCTACCGACAAACCCTCAGAAATAGACATTATTTCCTACGGATATTTCTGTGGACATAAAAAATAATGTTCCTCGGTAAAAGTATTCATACGAGGAAGAAAAACACTTCCCGGGGCTATTGTGTCAAAGCAAGCACTTAAAAGTCAGCACCAAATTTGGTACTTGACTTTGGTGCTAGCAAATCAAAGAAAATAGAGAACATAGCCCACAAAATTCATAAAGCTAGATTGACAAATTGAAGCCACGTGAATTGATGAAATTGAAGCCATAATTGGTGGGCTAAAATCGTTGATTTTCTTGGCCACTATTTTGGTATAAATAGAAGTTCAGATGAAGAGCTGAATCATTCCATGAAGAGAGAGCAATTTAGCAGTTGAGAGAAAGTTTAGAGAGCTTGAAATTATAAGCTCTTGTTATAGTGATTTAGAGAGTTTGGGTGTATTGGAGTTTTTGGAAGTGAGTTAAAATATTACAATACTTGTAACTCCTTTTCACTAATATAATATTTTCTTTCTGTCTTCGCTCGTGGATGTAGGCTAAAAGCCGAACCACGTAATTTCCGGTATCCTCTATTGTGCTTGTTCTTTATTTTTCTTCCAATTTTATTTTAGCTGTGGTATCTACTTCACCCACCAATTTCCTAACAGTGGTATCAGAGCTATTGGTTGTATTTTTTGGAGTCGGGTACTGTTCACGTAAGGGGTACTATTCATGTATACGGTACTATTCACGTATACGGTAGTATTCACGTGAAACGGTGGGAGCGATCCAATAATTTTGCGGTGAATCCCTCGGAGATAATGAATTTTCCCTCGGACCACTAACATTTCTTCGAAAATAATTAATTAATTAAAAACATTAATATTACACTATTTTTTCTTTTGTTATATCAATTGATTCGGTACTAAAATTATATAATTAATGTGTAATAAAATTAAAACAGTTATTATAAAATATTGTAAGTTCATTAGATTAAAATGATAATCCCATACATGTAACAAAAGCTAAATGTAGCTCATTGATGGATCAGCTTCAAACAAAATGATTCCTCATCTTCAGATTCTCACACATTAACAGGTAAGGTTGTACATTCATACTTGTTAAATATTCCAACTATTTGGCTCATCTCTTTCAATTTATTCCTCACCATCCTCTACTCTAGTGTCCTGCATTATGTTAGGAAATTGAGCTTTCTCCCAAAATCACTCAAAGCAATTTGTCAAACAACAAATTAATAGAAAAAATTAAATAGAGAATACATCAATCACACAACACAAGATTTACGTGGTAAACTCTAAATTCGGAGAAAAACCAAGGTTGTTGTCCAAAGACAACCAGAGAAAAATACTCACTATGTGAAAATTTATTACAACCACACTCCGAGAAATAATTTTCTCACACCCAAACCCTAAAAATATGATCTCGAGAAATATTCCTTAACAAACTAAACCCGTAATACCCATATTAAGAAACCAAATGCTCCTTCAATACATCTATATGCTTAAGAACATTTTTCTCCCATGTTGGAAGCTCTCAATGCTTCTCTTGCATTCACTTCTCAAATTTTGAGACGCAAAGCACTCAAATGAGAGGTTCCTTTTATAGGCAAAATTTTTCCTAAAATCAAGTCAATTTTTCAACATTCAATTGTCACCATTTCAATAGTTTTGACCACTTCCAATTGCTTGTCAAAGTTCCCGGCCACCTCAAATTTGAGTTCAAATGATGTCTTCCAAATTGAATTCAAATGATGTGTTCCAATTTGACTTTTCTAACTCTTTTTTTAATCAATTTTCAACACATTATTATTTCAAAAACTATTTTACATAAGTATGCCATGCTATAATATTAACTAAAGAAAGAAAGGGACGGTAACACTAAATAAAATTAGTCCAAACACTTGACATATTAAAAACCAAAAGAATTTTAAAGTTTAGTTCGACTAAAGAAGAGATGTACAATCCAGTCACCAAAGGCAAAAACATCCTGAAACTCGATAAATTTTCACAAGCATTACATAATGGCACAATATAAATAAGTTGATACACAAGCACGGCAATCCTTTCAATCACCCAAAAGAAATGATATCTTTATAAAACAGCAGTCATGGCAACAAAAAATCCTACCTCATTTCTAATTCTCTATTTTTTCAGGCATCATTCTTTTAATAAACTATATGAAACTACCCTTCAAATTATTATCAAATTAAAACAGCCACAGTCCAACAATTCTCATAAAACTTATCCTTAAAAGAGAAGCAAAATAACAAAAATAGATTAATGGCAAAAGAAAATAATTTCATTTAGCATTATGCATCAATCATAAGTTCCATTGAAGAAACAAAAAGAAAAATAATCATACCATGTTAGACACTTGCTGGAAGCTTGATTGAGACATAATAAAATTCATTTTCTCTTCCATTATTTTCATTTGCTTTTTTACTTTTCTAAGCTCACTTAATTCCTCTTCCATTTTTTTCACTTTTAATTCCAATTCTCTCCTTGCTCTAACATGAATGTCCATGCTGCTCCCGTTATCCAAGGAACGATAGACATCCCTTGGTTTCATACCTACACCTCATATAGAAAGTTAATTTTTCTTTTTTTTTTAGATTAACGAAAAAAAGTACACAAAAATCTCTAAACCAATCAGATTTTATAAATAATATTAGAATATTCTAGATTAAGAATCTAATTTGTACAAGTAAATTATTCAAGTTCAAAGGTTAAAAGTAATGAAAAAAACCCAATTCATTATATTTATATTATTACCTCCACCCCAGCCCAGAACTCGATTTCTTAGGCGGTCCCACTGCTTTATGATAAATGGCCAAACTAGACTCTTCGGCACCATCACTGCTACCATTTGCTTTCCATGCACAAGTATAGATAATAATGAACTTGTGATTAAACAAAATGCTACTTCCCCGAGTCAAACCCCACATCCTAAAACCGCACCTTTTTAAAAAGCTATAATTCTTTCCAGCTATAGTCCCCACAACCTCTCCCCTGATTTTGGAAAAGGTAAAAGTCTGCGGGATGTGTTTTAATAATACTGATGGAGAATATTACAACGCTTATGGGTAATTAGAATTTTGGTCCCTGAACACAATCATGCCCTGAGTTAGAAATTATCTTGCTTCTCCATTATTTCGAGCTGTTTTTTTCACATGAGAGAGTTGAACACAACAATACTCAGATCTGCAAAAGAGAGAGAAGTTGGTGGTTTTCTTAAGGTTGACAGAGTATCAAGAAGTTGAGAAGCTACACAATCTACAAGCCATCCAACTCGATATTTCGAAACCAATATCCTGTCCCGGCCTTTTTCATACTGCAACCGCCAGTTACGGCCGAGAAGTTGACGGACTACACCAACTCGAGCGGCTCCAAGCTCTTGGTCAGGGTAATGGCGGCACCGTCTTCAAAGTTCGTCACAAGCAAACTCTTGCTCTTTATGCTTTAAAGGTCATGTACTGTGATCGTGGCACCCCTCCTAATCCTCAAGAGCTCAATATCTTGTGGCAAACCAACTCTCCTTACATTATGAAGTGTTATCAAGTCTTCACGGAGCCGTCTGGAGAAGTATCTATTCTCATGGAGTACATGGATAATGGCTCGCTGGAAAGTTATGTAAAATCTCACGGTCGCCTTTCTGAAGATTTATTCGGCACTATTTCCCGCCAGGTTCTCAAGGGTTTTGTTTACATGCATTCCAAGAACATTGTTCACCGTGACATAAAGCCGTCGAATCTTTTGATCAATCGAAAGAAGGAGACCAAGATTGCTGATTTTGGAATAAGTAAGATTATATGACAATGCTTGGAGCGCTGCAGCACGCACCCCTTTGGGTACTTATTGTTGCGGACCGCCCAGTTTGCTAGCCCACATTGCCCACCAAGAGTCCAAGACAAAGCCAAGAGTGCTAGCTTGGCCCAATTCCAAAAAGTTCTAGGCAACTCTAACAGATTGAGCTTGTAGATACTATAGAATTCTCCATACATTTCCAGCACATGTAAATTCTAGATAGTTAATAGATTTCTCTAGAATCCCTAGAATTTGACAAGCCTCCCCTATAAATATGGGATGACATTAGGCATTTGTACACAACATGCTTAGAGCAAGCAACTCAAGCATTGTAAAGCTCTCTTGTAAACTCTCTTTTGTGCAATACAAGTTTTCTTACTCGGCTCCATTGCTCTCTTCTCTAGTTCAAGAAGCTCAATGCTTACTTAGCAACGTTCGGCAAAGTTGTCTAAGTGCCGCACAGGTTTGCTGCACAAAACACTCATCCCGTGACAAGTGGTATCAGAATTAAGGTTTGCACCCACGCAAATTAGCTCACGAGCAATGGCCAACCCTTCGAATCCAGCACAAGAGGGTGTTGTTGGTATGGACGTCCACCGGAACCAAGTCGCCACCGTGAGGGAGAGCGCGCCCAAGGCAAGACTCGCAGCAAGTCCAAGGCCCCATCGGTGGATGCGTTGGAGCCTCGTATAGCCACTCTTGAAGTTGCATTGTCTGCCACTCAAGATAGCCTTGACGGATTAGAGGAACGAGTGGACAGTCTCAAGGAAGAATATGCCGAGTTCACAATGGCAACAAAAGCTCTCATCCAAGAGCAAGCGAATACTCTTCGAGGTGAGTTTCGTTCTTTTCATGATGAGTTGCTCAAATTTCGTAGCTTTGTTCAGGATGAACTACGCACTGTCCGTGCAGAAGTGGATGAAGTCCGCTTGGATTGGGCATGACACAAGCGCACACTCTCCGCTAGTCCAGCTTCCGTAAGCACGAGTGATGCACGCCGCATTGACGTGCCAAAGCCCGACACTTACAATGGCACACGCAATGCCACATTCGTAGATAATTTCCTCTTTGGGCTGGATCAATACTTCGATACCATGGGTGTTGGAGATGAGGCATCGAAAGTGGGCACTGCACCCACCTATCTTCGAGGCGCTGCACAACTATGATGGCGTTGTAAGCATGGCGAGATGGGCAAGGGCATTTGCACTATCGACACTTGGGCGGACTTCAAACAAGATCTCCAAAAGCAATTTGCCCCAAGCAATGCGGAGAAGGAAGCACGAGCACCCCTATGTTGCCTCAAGCAATCGGGTAGCATTCGTGACTACATCAACGAGTTTACTACCCTCTTGTTGGAGATAAGCGACATGTCCAACAAGGATTCGCTCTTCTACTTCCAAGATGGCCTCAAAGATTGGGCCAAGACCGAGCTCAATAGGCCGGGTGTTCAAACACTTGACGACGCCATTGCCGTTGCGGAATCACTCACCGAATACTTTACCCAATCCAAAGACAAAAAGGCCAACCAAGGCAAAGGTGAGGGAGAGAGTCGCAAGGACAAAGGCAACAACCGCAAAGATTAGGGGTAGAAAAAGCCGCCTAGCAACAAAAGTGGGCTAGAAAAATCGGAGGGCAAGAAGGAGGCGCCAAAGCCACGAAGCCCATGCTTCATATGCAATGGTCCTCATTGGGTACGCGATTGTCCGGAAAAGAAGTCGCTCAACGCTCTCGCAGCCCAACTCAAGAGTAACCCCACAATGTCCACGGAAGAATCCCAACTCAGCATGGATTCTCTCCAACGCCTCGGCGCACTCAATCGCTAACAACCCACACTAGTCAAGAATGGGCTCATGTATATAAGCGCAAAGGTAAACGGTCAGTCCGTTTGCACGCTACTAGACACGGGAGCAACGTACAATTTTATGTCCGTAGACGAGACCAAGCACTTAGGCCTCAAGGCCACCAAAGAATGAGGCACGATCAAGGCTGTGAACTCACTCGCCAAGCCAATTGCGGGACTCGCACAAGGCATTCACATCACACTCGGTACGTGGAGCGGAAAGCTCAACTTCTCCATTGTGCCCATGGACGACTTCAAGATGGTCCTCGGAATGAAATTCTTCGACCAAGTCCATGCCTTCCTGCTGCTTGCTACGAACTCCCTAAGCATCCTCGACGAGAGCAAAGCATGCATGGTACCCACGAAGCGAGGCAAGTCTGAGGAGAAGACACTCTCGACCATGCAATTTAAAAGGGCTTTCAATAAGGACCTAAGTTTCTTGGTCTCCATTTGAGAACTAAACGAGGAAGGAGATTGCAGAAAGTCCTCAAGCCGAGTCCCTCTGCGAATTCAAGCAGTCCTCAATGAGTACAAGGACGTGATGCCTCCAGAACTTCCGAAGAAGCTCCCACCTCGACGAGAGGTAGATCATTCGATCAAACTAGAACAAGGTGCGAAACGACCAGCCTTGGCGCCCTACCGCATGGCGCCACCCGAACTAGAGGAGTTGCGGAGACAACTCAAAGACTTGTTGGACGCAGGCCACATTTGCCCCTCAAAGGCCCCATTCGGCGCACCGGTCCTCTTCCAAAAGAAAAAGGATGGATCATTGCAGATGTGCATCGACTATAGGGCGCTCAACAAGATCATCATCAAGAACAAGTATTCGATTCCCTTGATCGTAGACTTGTTCGATCAGCTTGGCAAAGCGCAGTACTTCACCAAACTTGACTTGCACTCCCGGTCTATCAAGTGTGCATCATCAAGTGAGACGAACCGAAGACAACGTGCACAATAAGGTACAGGTCTTTTGAATTCCTTGTGATGCCTTTTGGCCTTACTAATGCACCCGCCATATTTTGCACACTCATGAATAAGGTACTCCAACCATTCCTCGACTGCTTTGTGGTTGTATACTTGGATGACATCGTGGTGTATAGCACCACACTCAAGGAGCATGCCTAACATTTGCGATAAGTCCTCCAAGTACTCCGAGACAACGAGCTCTTCCTCAAATTGGAGAAGTGCTCGTTTGTCCAACAAAAAGTGGAGTTCCTTGACCACAAGATTGCGGACGGGAAGCTTATGACCGAGAATGCCAAAGTGAAGGCAATCCTTGAATGGGAGCCTCCCTCGAAAGTGCCCAAGCTTCGCTCATTCTTTGGGCTAGTGAACTACTACCGCCGCTTCATGAAGGGTTACTCAGCCAAGGCGATACCCTTGATGGATTTGCTAAAAAAAAAACATAACATGGCATTGGTCAGAAGAGTGCCAGCGCATATTCGAGGAGTTAAAAAGGGCCATTTCGGAGGAACCCGTCCTTGCTTATCCGGACCACACTAAGCCCTTCGAAGTTCAAACGGATGCCTCAGATTTCGCTATAGGTGGAGTTCTCATGCAAGAAAGCCACCCTATAGCGTTCGAGAGTCGAAAGCTAAACGATACGGAACGCTGCTACATGGTGCAAGAAAAGGAGATGACATCCATCATACATTACTTGCGGGTGTGGCGACATTACTTGCTAGGCTCTCACTTCACGATTATGACGGACAACGTAGCGACGAGTTACTTTCAAACACAAAAGAAGTTGAGTAAGAAGCAAGCACGGTGGCAAGATTTTTTTGCAGAAAGCCAATGTCGTTGCGAACGCTCCAAGTAGCAAGGCGGAATTGGCAACACTTAGTGATGAGCATAATTTATATACATATTTTACCCTTTATTATATATTTGCTAGTTATTTTTATTTCTTATTTTTAATTAATTGTATTATTTTATTGAATAGAGAATTAATTGGAGATTGTTGATAAAAAAGGCATGAAAAAGTTCAAATTGAGAAAAAATAAAGATTAAATTAGAAGACAAAAATGCAGCAAAAAATTAATGGAAGTCAAGAAGAAACAAAATTGGAAGTCAATCCCTTCAAAGGATGAACGGTGGGCATGCAGTTGGAAAGCAAAGATTTGGCAATTTGGAATGCATGTGCTGGGCATTAAAAGAAGAAGTCATTAATTGGTCTTTTGCTTTTGTGGTCAAACGTGTGGCTAGTTTTCAAAGTTTAATAAGGAAATAATTTAAAAAGGCCTTGGTGAGTGGGCTTTGTAAGTCGGTGGATGACTGTGATAAGTTAATGCAATTAGAATCCAATAAGGATTAAGCAAGCCAGTAACATTATATAAAGGCAAGAGGAGCCACCAGGGAGGGGGGCTGGAGACACAAGGCAGAAGAGGAGAGATAGGACGAGTGCAGCAATATTTTGGCTTTCATGGCTGATTTTATTTCTCGTGTTGCTTTCAATTCAAGTATGTCTAGCTAATTTTCTTATACTAAGGTTAATGATGAAACCCTATTTAATGAAATAATTATATTTTTATTTAATTAATTCCCTATATATGTTCTTTGATGATTATGGTTTTTATTTCACATGATTAATTGGATGTTAATAAAATCTTTTCATCAATTCTGTCATGCATTATTGATTGTTAGGATTAATATTTGATTAAATCTATGCTTGGATCGATAAAGTTTATACATGATTGTCTTTGATTTTATGTCTTTCATTAAATTGTTTACTTAAAGTGCTTAGGAAAACTTTGACTCTTTGTTATTCAATATGTTTACATGAGATGCTTAGATATCATATTATTAAGCAGAAAAAGAACCTACACAAGATTAATTTTATTTGGGCTTAATTGTTATATCCATGAGATGACATAGATTGATTTCGAGTTGTCACTCTAAAATTAGGGATTAATTAATAATTAGATAATTACTAGTTGAATAGTGGTGGATTCTGAAACCTTGGTAATTTGTCTTATTGATTTCTCATTTGCTTTAATTGTTTCCTTAGTTTAATTAGTTTAATTTCTCTTAAAACTCAATTTGATCAACTAGGTTATAATTAATATTAATTTTAGATTTAAATTAGACTTTTTAATTTATAACAATCCCTGTGGGATCGACCTCGTTACCACTACTCTATTTCTAGATTCGTGCGCTTGCGAGTATATTAAAATTTTCACAACACTTAGCATGAGCCAACTGAAGTTCGACCTTATCTCACGCATCAAGGAAGGCCTCCAACAAGATCCGCTAGTAAAGGATTTGCTGGAGAAGGTGCTCGAGGGAAAGAAAAGGCGTTTTTGGCAAGATGAAGGCATCCTCCTCACCAAGGAGATCAGTTGTTCGCGCCAAGGTGGGAAAATTTATGGAAGGAAGTAATCAAGGAGTGCCACGACTCCAAGTGGGCTGGTCACCCAGGAATCGAGCGCACTATCGCACTAGTCCAAGCCTCGTATTTTTTACTGCACATGAGGAACGACATCGACGCATACATGTAAACTTGTCTTGTGTGCCAACAAGACAAAGTGGATCATCAACTTCCAGCGGGATTATTGGAGCTGCTACCACTCACAACAAGGCCATAGGAAAGTGTCTCCATAGACTTCATCACATCGCTGCCCAAGTCCAAAGGGTGTGGCAGCATCATGGTCATTGTTGACCGTTACAGCAAGTACACCACTTTCATTGCCGCACCAACCGATTGCAAAGCGGATGAGGCACCCCGCCTATTTGTCAAGCACATTGTGAAACTTTGGGGAGTCCCGAAGAGCATTGTGAGTGACCGAGATCCTCGATTCATTGGGCGTTTTTGGACGGAGCTCTTCAGGATGTTGGGGACCGATCTCAAGTTCTCTACAAGCTTCCACCCACAAACGGATGAGCAGACCGAGCGCATCAATGGCCTCCTCGAAATGTACTTGAGGCATTATGTGAGTGCTTATCAGTGGGATTAGGCGAAACTACTCGACATCGCCCAATTTTCTTACAACTTACAGCGAAGTGAGGCTACGGGCAAGAGTCCGTTCGAGATCATCATGGGATTTCAACCTATGACCCCTAACGCCATAGCCTCAACTTACGGAGGAAAAAGCCCTGTGGCACACAAGCTTGCCCACGAATGGCAAGAGGAAGCAGACATCACGCGAGCCTACCTCGACAAAGCCGTGAGGAAGATGAAAAAGTGGGTGGATACAAGGAGACGTCATGTTGAGTATAAGGAAGGTGATTAAGTCACGATCAAGCTCCTACCCCAACAATTCAAGACTTTGCAGAAAGTCCACAAGGGGTTAGTGAGGCGCTACTAGGGACCCTTCCGAGTTGTATGACGTGGTACGTCTCGTATTAACTCCAACTTCTGCCAAGACTCAAGATCCATCTGGTCTTCCATGTGAGCCTTCTCAAGCCATACGACAAAGATGTGGAAGACCCAAGTCATGGAGAAACAAGGCGCACGCCAACCGCCGTTGTCACCGCGTTCGATAAAGATGTGGACTACATCCTTGCGGATCGCGTGGTTTCGAGGAGAGGCGTGCCAACACATAATGAGTACTTAGTGAAGTGGAAAAACCTCCCCAAGAGCGAAGCCACTTGGGAACGTGAAGAAGATTTGTGGCAATTCCCTGAACACATCCAGAATTTCAAGCACGAGAGCGCGACGAGGACGCTGCGAGCTTAGGTGGGGGAGGATGTTGCGGACTGCCCAGTTTGCTAGCCCACATTGCCCACCAAGAGTCCAAGACAAAGCCAAGAGTGCTAGCTTGGCCCAATTCCAAAAAGTTCTAGGCAACTCTAGCACATTGAGCTTGTAGATACTCTAGAATTCTCCATACATTTCCAACACATGTAAATTCTAGATAGTTGGTAGATTTCTCTAGAATCTCTAGAGCTTGGCAAGCCTCCCCTATAAATATGGGATGGCATTAGGCATTTGTACACAACAAGCTTAGAGCAAGCAACTCAAGCATTGTAAAGCTCTCTTGTAAACTCTCTTTTGTGTAATACAAGTTTTCTTATTCGGCTCTATTGCTCTCTTCTCTAGTTCGAGAAGCTCAAGTCTTATTTAGCAACGTTCGTTAAAGTTGTCTAAGTGCCGCACAGGTTTGCTGCACAAAGCACTCATCCTGTGACATTATGCTTATATGAGTCCGGAGAGGTTCGACACCAAGAAGCATGGAGGCTACAATGGGTTCGCTGCGGATATATGGAGCTTTGGGGTGACAATAATGAAACTTTATATGGGATATTATCCATATTTGAGGCCGGGACAGAAGCCTTATTTTCCAAGCGTAATGTTGGCCATATGCTTTAGGGAGCTGCCGAGCTTGCTAGAATGTTTATCGGAGAATTTCAGAGATTTTATCAGGTGTTGCTTGCAGAAGAACGACCCTAGGAAGAGATGGACTGCTTCACAGCTGCTATCACACCCCTTTCTTGCGGATGCATGAGAAGTTTTTGCATTAATTAGATATAAGAACTAGTTAAATTGGAGCTGCCGAACCTGTGTCTGATTGGATGCCTGGCCTAATTATTTTGCCATTTGGTTTTAGGTAGTTGTATGTCACGGGACGAGAGGTTTCGAGCCCGTGCGGCACTCCCGCATCCCATACTACGAGAGTAAGCCTAGTGGAAGTGGCACAATGTCGACTGGTTTCGCCCTGCCTTGGGCTCGTCAGGAGAACGGCTTCAGTTCCCAACCAGTGTGCGTCAGGATTTTCCTAGACCCCTCTTCAGCATTAAATCCTCGACTAGCGACAAGCTCCCCAAACTCAACCGGGTCGGCCTGCCTGAACTCCAAAGAGTCTAGGGCGTTGTATTCCCACACGCACGCCCCTGAAGCACGTCTCCCACAATCAGCACAACCATCATCGACACTAGCGTACAAGCGCATATCTTGGGTGCCACGATTGCGGTCCGTGACATGTAGATAAGTTTAATTAAAGAGCAGAGAGCCAGAAATTAAACAAGCAAGAGAGCTGTTGGAGGCCTTTTCTTGTTCTTCGGAGTATGAGAATGTGATAAGATCTTCTAGTTTTTTGCTCTGTTCTACAAACTAACTTGTCCTGGCAGTGCTATCCAACTCGGTGCGGTTTACATTGTTGCGCATTTTCTTTGATATGAGAATTGGGAAAAAAAAGAAAACTATATAATTTCCTCACCAAATTAGCTTTTACTTATTAATATTATTTTTTTAATTTTTAAATATATGACTTATAGGAAGGAAAAATTTAGAGATTATGAGAGGTGAAACTTACGTTCTGACCGAAAACTTTATAATTTAAGTGGTTATTAGTTTTGCCATTAACTCACAACACTTGTATTTCCACAAATTTATCCAGCCTTAATTATAATGTAGAGTATAAGAAATTGATAAACTGCTTGGTATCAGCATTTTTTTACCTGTAAGTGAAATTCCAGGACGGATCAATAATCAAGCTTTAGGATCTTCAATAACTATCAACTACCTCAGCATAGTTGTAACAAAAGCCGGATTTGCTCTTTTTGCAATTATTGAGTCTGTGGGAGTTAGTCTTATACCAGCGTCATGTGTGAATACAGTTTTGATCACTCTTTCTTGTTGATTGGCTACCTGACCATCAATCGGAACATGTCATACTTGGATTTGATTCCTGTTGCTGTATCGGGCCACCGGATGGCGACACAACCATACTGCTGTTTCATTTGACTTCTTCATTGACCTGAAAGGTCATAGGTGTAATGCTGTTGGTGAGTCCAGCAAAATGCAAATCTACACCAGGCCAAACCCAGAAATGAAGAAAAATGCTCTCAGCATCGGAAATTGCATAATGACTTTATTGATACGACAGGCACGGGTAGTGGAACCTCTGCAAGTGTTGGAAGATCTGATGAAGAGGTATTGGAACCCAGTCCGAAGAGAATTTGCAGAAAACACATCAACACTCCTTAACTACTAAGTGCTTGCAGCTCTGACGAGGATGAGGAGGAGTCAATTTGCAGAGTGCAATTCAACACTCCTCAGCAACAAATTTCTCTGTTTACTCCATTTTTCTGTAACAGAGGTAGCTTCTTTGCCTTTCTTATGTAAGCCCAATGCTATAATCAATTTATGTTTGCTTACTTTTGATCAAATATCTCTTTCTATTTATTTATTTTTTTAAATACACTTGCTGCAGACTGCGTTCTACAGATTTGGATTTCTTGTGTTTATTTTGATTCCAATAGGTTAGTGGAAATGGGCATTGGATCAGTAAAGTAGAAAAAGGAAGTTCGGCGTTGTATCACACAATTTATTTCCAAAGCAAATGGGGCATGATATGAACATTTACTCTTTGTTTAACAGACAATTTATTTAGTAGTGTAGAGATTGACAAGTTATATTAACCAACTTGAGCAACCTCTCCCAAGATTAGTGGATCAGATTTCCAAGATGAATTACAGATGATCTAAACTCACAATGATTAAGAACAACTTAACAGAACAATGAATTAACAAGAAACAATCAAAGAAAACACAAAACCCACAAGAAAGAATCCAGACACAGCAAGTTACGTGGTTCAGTCAATTCAACATTGACCTACATCCACGGAGGAACAAATTAATCAACTTTATTGATTGAAACAAGTCTCCTTTACAAAATGGATGTTTTGCTTTGCCGTTTGAAACGCAGCCTACTGTGCCGTTTTGCTTTGTCATCAGACACCAAAACCCAAAGCTTCCTGTCGTTTCCCTTAGCCTTTTAATTTGTTTCATTCTGGTCCAACAAGTAGAATGAAGTTTTCATGTTGTTTGGTGAATGCAGTTCTGCACTTTTATTGGCCCTGCTTTAAGGAATCACTCTGAATATTTAATGTAAGAAAGCCTTAAATGTAAGAAATACTTATGGATTGAGTAGGAAGCATTGAATGTAGAAAAGGCTGGTGCATATATGACCATTCATCCGTGTGTTCATCCTGATATTTCTTTGTCTTTGCACGTTCAACAGTTTTTGCCATGATCCAGTACCTTGTCTGGTGCATATATTAATCTTTTATGGATGTGTAAGTGGCAAGCCTAGTCTCACTTGTACGTACTGGGGGTTATTCCTCTTTTGCTTACTGGAACCTATTGTGAAAATATGAAAGTACTGCAAATTGTCAGGTTGATTGAGGAACCCGTGACCTCTTCACTTGAGTTTATTTGAATGAAATTTGTCTGATATCTTTATTCACTAGTGGCTTGGAATAAATAGCCAAAAGTTACAATGTTCATGTCCTAAGAAAATTGCTAAAAAGTAGCCTACTGCAACTACTTCCTACGATAAAATAGCAACAATTTGCATTAGACTAGGACTATGGCATAACTACTAACGGCAGCCATTTCTTTTGAAAAAACAACAAGACCGGACACGTAACACTCACCCAATTATTACAGCAGCCATAGATTATTCTTCATACAGTAAGGGGAATTTTAGCCTCATACTGTAGATGTGACATGTGTATGTGTATATATACTCATCCCAGCAGCCAAAACCAACCCAAAACTTATATTATAAATTTGCTCATCCAGGATTTCCTTCGAAGATATCTGTTTGGTCATCTACGGTGATTTTCCCTCGTCTGTTTCGTTTACTTACCCCCGCAACATTAATATAATTTCCACTTCTCGCGTTGTACTTATTTTGGTCAGGTTCTGAAAGCATACAAAGGGAACATGTTCCCTCTTTGTTTAACTAGCAATTTACATTGTTTTAATGTTGCTGGGTGAATGTAGTTCTTCGTACAAGCTTGCTTTCTCTACAAGTTACCAATCCCAACAAACACTCCGGCCACAAGTTTGTTATAATTGTAAAAGCATTTATTAGTTCAATTTTTTAGACCGTACGGATTAGTATTAATACATGTAATTTTTATAGTTTTGTATTCACAAAAGTATCAATCAAAATGATTGGATCCTTCGTTTCTGGTTCCTCTGTTTACATTCATTTTCTTGGCTGCACCTTTATATTCTCGATTTTGATCATTTGATGACTTTGCTGGGCCACAAAGTCCAAGCGCTTCGGCTTTTTAATTTATAATTTATATAATTATAATCAGGTATTTTTTATAATTTAATTGTAAACCTTTTAATTTATTTTTAATTATTTTATCTTCATCGGTAAAATAATTAAAATACAGTAATTAATTCCATCACTAGAAATATACCATTATATTTTTACAATTAAGATAAATTAATATTGTTTTTTCTTTTCATTAAGATCTCTAATATTGTTAAAGGAGTGGTATTATAAAAGCGAAGGAAAAGTAAGGATATAGAAATAAGTAGGGTGGCAAAATGAATAAATGAATTGTATTTACATCGAATCGTGAACGAATTAGATCAAAACTTTACTGATTCGGATTCGATTAATTTATTAAATAAATATTCGGTTCGATTCATTTACTTCTTTTAGTAGAATTAATAAACAAATCAAATCGAATTTGGATTCATTTGCTTTTCATTTATCTTATAACGAATCCATAACGAATCGAATTGAATATGAATTCTTTAAAAAAAAATAGAATTCATAAACAAAAATTAAGCAAAATAAAATATAAAAAGACCACAAATTTAATATCCTACAAAATACAAACTTATTATCATTTATAATTACTATATTAGCCTTCAAACTTTAAAAAAAAATTGTACATATTAAAGGATAAATAAATAATTTAATTAAATAAATAATAAACAAATTTTAAACAAATGAATCGTATTCAATTCTTTTATAATCCATTTATTAAACAAATGATAAATGAATAAACAATTCAATGTCCTCAAACTTGAATTCGATTCATTTAATTATGAATCAAATTGAATTCACCCATTTATTTGAATCAATTTTTCAAATCCAAACCCACTTAATTTGCATTGAGTTGGATCGAATAAACAAATTCAGACCCAAATTGCCACCCCTAGATATAACATAATTAATTTAAAATATAAGAATCAAACAGACACTTAACCCACTCTCTTGTATTCGAGGATCTTCATAAGTTCATCGAGACACCGTCTGGAAGATGCATAGCCATCAAAGAAGAAAGTGATAACTAAAATGGCTGATACTTCAATTGCATTCACAAGTGACTTTGAAATTCCATCTCCTGTGCTAAGTTGGTCATTAATGAGGGTATGGATATTTTGGACAGAGCGAAATAAAGATGGCTAGTAAAGTTGCCATGGGTGTTATCTCCTCTAAAACTAAGAAAAACATCATAATTATAGTAGTTATGGGGATTAGAGGAAGAAGAAGAAGGCATAACATAAACAGTTCAATAGATGAGGAGATATATTGATGAAATGAAAACAATTACTAAGCCAAAATGAGGATGAGTTTGCCATAAAGTTCCTGATAATTACCTTTCCATTTTCCAAGCTTTGTATTTTCCAAGCATTGTGGAAATAAATTCATGGAAGATTATGACTCTACTTGTCCAAATTGACTGTACTTTTCTAGAGGTAATTAAATTATGATTGTATATTTTTAGAAAGATAAATGTGTCTAGTTTTTGAAGTATTTTACGAAATCAAATTTGGACTTCTCTTCTTGAGGATATTCAAGATTTAGCTAGCAAATGTCATAGCTATCAAGAATTCTACACAAGGCACAAAATTCTCAATTTACTGGCATCAATGCATCAAGATTCAGCTAGCAAAGGTCATAGCTATCAAGAATTCTGCACAAGGCTGAAAATTCTCAATTTACTGGCATAAATGCATCAAGATTTAGTTAACAAACTTCCTATCACTGGAAGCTCTATGACTCAGGAGCTTAATGAATTTTACAATGTTCAATTTGAAGTTTATTACGTTAAGATATGAGTAAACGAGTGTTAACTACTCAAATCTTATTGAAATCCCACCCAATTTATTGACTTATAGATTTTTTTCAGTTGAAACTAAAGGCACAGCGTTATGAGTTAAGACTATTGGCACCCTTCCGTTAATTTCATAAAACTCCTACTATATGATAATTAACATATATTGACCAAAATACAAGTAAAATTCTTTCTTTTCATTTTTCAATCCATTTATTTGCCCAAGCATGATTTCTCTCTCTCTCTCTCTTCAATCTATACAATTGGTTGGCACAGATTTAAAACATTAATTTTTTCAATTTCTTTATTTTTTAACATTGAATTTTTAGGAAATTTGTGTCTTTTAATTTTGTAGAGAGAGAAAGTTTGAAGGAAAAGAAAGGAGATAGCAAAACTGCAAAAAAGATTTCAAGAGGGAGAAATTTTTTAAAAATTAAAAGATTTACTAAAGAAAATAGTGTTTATTTAAAGAAAATGGTATTTTTGAAATTAGGTGGAGCATAATTAAAAAGGATTTTAAGAGGATTTTGGAGGGTTTGATGATATTTAGATTGGCACACCATTTTTGTAATTAGCAAATGTGAAACTCAAACCAAGCTTTTTGACAAAGAAAAGCTTTATGATAAAAGCTTGACAAAATTGGCCAAAACGTGTTGAAATTTGGCACCAAAGCTTGGAAATTTCAACAAACATGTAGCTGGCATGCAAGCTTCCTACAACTAGCATGCAAGCTAGCACAAATGGGCAAATTGCTGTGTTGAATTTTGGGCATTATTTAGGCTATAAATAGAGAGGTGATGAGAGCTTGATTTGCATCCCAAAATTTGTTAAGCTTATAAGTTTCTAAGCTTTTGAGAGAAGTAAGAGAAGTGTGTCTGGGGAATTTATCTTTTATGCAGAGTGTGAGAGTACTGGATATATTTGGGTTTCTGAGAAGTGAGGTTCGTTAGTCAAATATTTGTGCTCTATTAATTGTTAAATAAACAATTATTCTTTCTTACCTTCGTGGATGTAGGTTTAATTACCGAACCACGTTAAATAATTGTCCTTTATTTTTCTGTAATTATTTGGTGCGCTTGATTCCGTATTTTGCGCACAACAAATAGTATCAGACCCGACAATTCATACTTTGAGGGATACAGTAATATTCATGTATAAGACACTATTTTCATATACGGTACTGTTCACGAATACGGTGGAGATGGCCATTTGTACTTGGGAGACAATCTATTGTAAGTAGTGTGTATTTTTGCATGTTTAGGAAAGTTCTGTCAATAAAGCGATAAGAGTCTAAGGATTCTGATTTTTAATTGGGACCGATTTCCTATTTAGTCTCCGGGGAACTTTCCTGGTGCATTTATTCCCACGAAATTAACATCATAGAGGTTGTTTTTCAAGTGAAAATAGTCCGTGGAGAAAATGGTATAAGGTGAAACTTCCAGAATTAGGGAGAGATCTACTGAGACTATTTCAAGAGACATTTCAGGTGGGAGGCGAGATTTGTCAAATCGCTATTCAGCACATGTTATAGGAGGCTAGGAGATCGATGTTGAAAATTTTGATGGGAAAATCAACTTTAGCATGTGGAGGCGCGAAGTTATGGATGCCCTTATTCAAATCGGTCTTGATATTGTTATAAAAAATAAAAGACACTTGTATGATGAAGAAATTTAGGATCGTGTGAATGAAAAAGCATGTGGTCAGATCAAATCTTGTTTGATCAATGAGGTGAAATACTTAGTGAAAGATGAGGAGTGTACGATGACTTTGTGGCGTACATTGGAGGAGAAGTACCTGCTGAAAAGTCCTGAAAATTGCCTTCATGCAATGAGCTAAGTATATGGCTTTCGAATGAAGCCTGGAGTGTCAATGCACGATCATGTCTCAAGATTTGAAAAATTACTTGCTGATTTGAAGAATCTTGATGAAGATATTAAGGATGAGGTCAAGGCTATGATTCAGTTACACTCATTGCCAAAAGAATATAGTCATTTTTTGACTACCTTGATATATGAAAAAAGTGTGCTCATCTTCAAAGATGTCTGCACAGCATTGACTAATTTAGAAATTCGAAATAATGATAAACATTCCGAAAGAGCATCGTCTGAAGCTTTGTTTGCCAGAGAAAGAACGATGGAGAAAAAGAAGAAGCGTGGTGGAAAGAATTCTCGATCCAAATCGATAAGCATAAATATAGCTCGAGATGAGTGTGCCTTTTGCCATGAAAAATGGCCATTGGAGGAAAGATTGTCTGAAGGCTCAGCACATGGCACGTGAGGATGGAGACTCAGACTACTCACTGTCTATTACATCTACAACATATTTTGCAAGTTCAGGTGAATGGATACTTGATACTGGATTAACCTACCATTTGTGTCATATTAGGGAATGGTTTACAGATTTCAACGAATTGGAATCTGGTGCAGTTGTGATGGGGAATGATCAACCTTGTCGCACAATGGAGATAAAAACAATTCAGCTCAAAAATGTTTGAAGGAATAGTCAAAGAACTAAAAAATGTTAGATATGTTCTAGTTTTGAAGAAAAATATAACTTTGTGGGTGCTCTAGAAGCTAAACGCTACAAGGTGACTATTGAAAATAGCACAATGAAGTTCACATATGGGGCTATAGTGATTCTGGAAGGAGTTCGTCAGCAAAATTTGTACTATTTGAATGGAGGTACAATTGATGAAGCAAATGTTGCTGAGGCGCACAGTGACACTACCAAGCTATGGCATTTACGATTGGGACATACTGGAGAAAAGTCTTTGCAACTTTGATGAAGCACGGACTCTTAAAAGGTACTAAAACCTGTAAATTAAATTTTTGTGAGCATTTTGTAGTAGGCAAGAAAACAAGGGTCAAATTTGGTACAGCTAATTACGATACTCGTGAGATCCTTGAATATGTTCACAGTGATGTATAGGGACCAACCAAGACTGCATCAATTGGTGGAAGCCATTATTTTATTACATTTGTTGATAATTTCTCTAGATGTGTGTGAGTGTACACCATGCGAGCAAAGGATGAGCTTCTAAAGATTTTCGTGAAATGGAAGAAATTTGTGGAAAGTCAAACTGGCAGAAAAATCAAAGTATTACGAAATAATAATGAGGGTGAATATACTTCTGATCCATTCTTGTAAGTATGCCGGAACGAGGGTATTAAAAGATATTTCGCGGTGAGATATACTCCACAACAGAACGGTGTAGCTGAACATATGAATCGTACTTGATTGGAGAAGGTACGATGTATGTTATCTAATGCTGGTTTAGATAAAAAGTTTTAAGCTGAGGCTGTGAGTTATGCAAGTCACTTAATAAACTGGTTGTCTTCTGTTGCAATTGGAGCTAAAAGTCTTATGGAAATGTGGTCTGAAAAGCATGCACAAGAGTATGATTCCCTTCGTATATTTGGGTGTCAAGCGTATTATCATATCAAAGATGGTAAATTGGATCCTCGTGCGAGAAAAGCTATCTTTATGGGATTCAAAGGTGGAGTAAAATACTTCAAGCTTTGGGATCTTGAAGATAAAAAATTTGTGTAGTAGAGATGTCACGTTTGATGAGGCTTTAATGATGAAAGTTTCAAGTTCTCGGTAGGTGGAGAACAAGACCAGAGAGGTATTGGAACAAGTGGAGTTTGATGCAACTCCATATGTACCAGTTAGTTTTACATCAGAGAATGGTTCAATTGTAGAGAAGACACCCAGAGTCGAAGAAGAGGTTGTTTCTTCAATGTCCCACAAAATAAAGAAATGACTGATGATGTAGATAATGATGATTCTATAGCAATAACGAGGCCAAGAAGAGAGATAAAGAAATCTGGATGGCTTACTAAAGACGTGGTGGTAGCCTATGTACTTCCAGTTATTGATGATGACATCTCCAACACTTTCAGTGAAGCATTATGCAGCAGTGAAAGTGATCTATGTAAGTTAGCCATGTAGAAAGAGATGAAATCTCTCCATCAAAACCAGACTTGGGAACTTGTAAAGTTACCAAAGGGGAAAATGGCTACTGGTAATAAATGGGTCTACACCAAAAAGCAAGGATCTTCAAATCAAACAACTCCTCGATATAAGGCAAGGCTCATATGAAAAGGCTTTGCTCAAAAGGAAGGTATTGATTATAATGAAGTATTCTCTCCAGTTGTAAAACATACTTCCATTCGTATCCTACTTGCTTGGTAGCTAAATATGAGTTAGAGTTAGCTCAATTGGATGTTAAGACAACGTTCTTACATGGAGATTTGAAGAAGGAAATCTGTATGACTCAGCCTTGTGGTTTCAAAGTTGCTAGAAAAGAGAATCATGTGTGTAGGTTGATTAAATCTTTGTACGGACTGAAGCAATCGTCAAGGCAGTGGTACAAAAGATTTGATCAATTTATACAAGAGCAGAAATTCACCAGAAGGGAACACGATCATTGTGTCTTTCATTTATTTGTTACTCTATGTCGACGATATGCTTATAGCTTCGAAGAACAGAGGTGAGATTGAAAGATTAAAGAAGCAGATTGCTTTTGAGTTTGAGATGAAAGATTTGGGTGATGTACAGAGAATACTTGGAATGGAGATTCGTAGAGACAAGAAGAATGAGAGCGTATGGTTGACTCAAAAGTCTTATTTAAAGACAGTACTAGAAAGATTCAGTATGGATGACAAAACTAAACATGTATGTACATCTCTAGCTTCTCATTTCAAATTAAGCTCTTCTTCATGTCTTACATCTCAAGAGGAGCGTAATTACATTTCTCGTGTTTCATATGCTAGTGCTATGGGTAGTCTTATGTATGCTATGATATGCACAAGGCTCGATATATCTCAAGCAGTGAGCATGGTTAGTAGATACATGCACAATCCAGGTGAAAATCACTAGCTTGCAGTAAAGTAGATTCTCTGATATCTGTATGGAATAGTTGATGTTGGGTTATTGTTCAAGAAGGATTATGGTCAACAATGTGTGGGGTATTGTGATTCTGATTTTGCCGGAGACTTAGATAAGTGAAGATCAACAACGGGCTATATATTCACGTTGGGTGGAGGTCTGATTAGTTGGAGGTCGATCTACAATGGACAATTGCTCTATCCACTACAGAAGCAGAGTATATGGCAGTAACTGAGGCTGTAAAGGAAGTTATCTGGTTGAAAGGCTTTTTGAGTGATTTGGGAGTGATCCAAGAGAAGAATGAGGTCTTTTGTGATAACCAAAGTGCGATATTCCTCGCGAAGAATCCAACATATCACGCTCAGACAAAACACATAGATGTGAAATATCATTATGTGAGAAAGGTTATCGAGGGCAGTGATGTGTTGTTGAGAATGCCGCTAAAATATAAAAAAAAAAAATTTAATATACAAACATACAAAAAAAAAAGTCTCTAATTAATTAAAATATGTAATTCTAATATCTTTGTATGTATCCTCATCTTAACACATGAGGATATATACATAAATACCAAAATGTTACACATTTATACTATTGAAATTATATATTTGTATAGAATTTTATGAATGAAACACTAAGTTTATATTCATCCTTCTTTGAAAAAAGAAAGAGAGAGAAAGAAAGAGAAACGAGAGAATATTCATGTTTAATATTTAAGTTTTGATGAAAAGAACCTATAAATTAATTCAAAATAAAAAATATAATTGTGTTATTAATCAAGTAAATGAGTAAAAAATTTTCATCTTAGTTTAACAAAGAAAAAAATCATGTCAACCAACACTCAGCCTATTTAATAATTATGTCAAATTTGTCAACCCAAACCTATTTATCTAGACTGTACTCTTATCAATTAATTGAATCATATCAAATTTTACCTAACTCTAGTTACAATTAATGTTCACTAGAAGGATCGGGCCTCTGAATCCCAGTGCCTCTCTCTGCTTTTTCATTTGTGCAAAATGCAAGTGAAAGAATGACAAAGAATATCTCACAATATAACGATTAAAGTTTGTGATTATTATTAATCACAACTTATTTAAGTTATTAGTCTGTCTGCGTCCCATTGTCGGGGCAAGCTGCTCTATTTTGTGTCGTTTGCTATTTATTTTAGTGGAATATCTCTTTGTGGATTGGCTCTTGAGCGGGACTGCTAAATAATAATAATCGCAATGACAAAAATCGTAACATTACGTATTTAGCTAATCTAATGAACTTTACGCGTGTTTAGCTAATCTTATTTAACGATTTAAATCTGAAATTGAACATTTTTGGGTTAAGAAGTAATACATCGGACACCAAACATTATTTTTCTTTTAATAATAGCAGGACTTCATTCAAAAAAAAAGGAAGCCTAGTCTTTGCATATGTTTTAATATTTTTTCCTATGATCCGGTGCTTAGTCCGATGCATATCTCTGTTGACTTGACTTGGGCATACTGCATAACTGACAATTATTCATTTTCTATGTTAGAAAATACGCTGTTATTTGACAATATCAATAATAACTTGATTATAATTTCTCAGTAAAGCAGCTAACTAGCTAAAATTAGAATCAATTGATACTCATCATCTCTTGTAAAGTATGCTACAATTGGTAAACAATCGATTCAATTATAAAGAACTTTCATAGACCCACAGTGATACACGGGCTTGTACCAAGTATGCAGTGCACGGTAATCGGAAATATCCAAGAAATTTCCATCTTCCAGGAAGCCTAAAATAAATAAAGGAGGCTCTTGCTTTTTCTAATTTTGTTTCCTTTGCTTATCCTTCATGGATTGCATCAAATTTTGTAAATTTATTGCATTGAGAACTCCAAGAAATTTCAGGAAGCTCGACGGAAAGCCGTAGAGAATCAAAGAATAAAGCAGCAAGAAAGTCTGGTGAGAACCGCACACGTGTATCATGTAAAACTCTTATTAATCTTCGATTAACTTGGAAGCCAACAATGGTTCGGGTTTTTGAAAATAAAATAGAATTAATAAAAACCATAAAAAAGATTTAATTTCTAAACCAAGCCGAACCAATCAAATCAAATTTCAAGTTCAATTCGGTTCAATTTTTACTTTGCATTATAGAAAATATATACTTCAAATTTGTATAGGACAATAAACTTTAATATTATGGAAATATTGGCGTGACTCTTATGATCACGGTGATGTAATTACAAATGTCTTTGGTTGTTTCCAATTGAATAAAATATAAATGATGCCGTGCGTTCACGGATCACCATAAAGTCATACACGTCATCATATTTTTAGCTCTAATTAATAAAAAAATTTAAAATATTAGATATACCATGCCAGTCAAATAGTAAATCAATAATATTTTAATATACACACATTTTTTTAAAAAAATCAGCATGAAGTGATAGTTATATTAAATACAATTACGGATCTCACATATATATTAATTAGTTGTAATATCTATTCTAAAATTTTTCATATCTACTTACTAGCCACTTGCATGTGTGTGGGAGTGGTTGGCATCTGCTCGTCCACGCACACCAGTGGACGCTGAAGTAGCTTTTACCTTACACTCAAGATATGTTTGACAACTCTTCAATTAATGTAAGTTATTTTATATGTAACTTGGCATGACCTGCAAAAATAGAACACTTCTTGTAATTTTGGCTGTCCACTAACAATTAAGCTAACTGGTAACTAATGGTAGGGGATGTATTTATAATTATATTAATATATTCTATCTAAGTCTCAAGTACCTAAATCTCAGGGGAGGTCCCTAAGTAGTGGAGCATTATGTGAAAACATGCTTAGTGTTACTAATTTTTAGGTTGTAATTTTAAATAAAATTTAATATATAAAGCTTGATATTATTCAATTAAAAGGTCATGAGTTTATTATTTTGGCAACATAAAAGTTATTTAGAGGTCTGAATTTTCTCAAATTAACCCCATTTGTCATCTAACTTTTCTAGTTTTTTTAATTTCTCCTTATAAACTTTAATGTTTGCATAATTCAAAAGTCATGACACAACCTTTTTATTTTTGGAATATGAATCGTGACCAGTAAAAAGATTTTAACTAAAATGTGTTTAATTAAAAACAAATTATGCGTACATTTAAATAGTAAGTCTCTGTCTTTTATTGTAATTTCCATTAAGATTAAAATCGCAAACATCAGGGAGGGGTTTTATAAGCACTTTTGAGGGATGTCAAAAGCTAAACGTAGAACAAAAAGCGGTACGTAGCCCATTTAAAATTCTTTTAGGCTTTATAAAATTAAGCCCAACGTTCATGCTCCAGGTGATATCCACGCACTGTATCCGTTCATTGCTCACAAATTATCATGTACCAATTGTATTGTTTTTTATCTAGTTAGGATTTCGCTAGCCTTACGAACCGCTTTTAATTATAGAATAATGTTAAACATACAAAATTAATTTTGATCTTTTTTTAGGGGAAGTTAATTTTGATCATTGTTATTTTTTTTTTATTTTCTATTAATTCATCAAATAAATAAAATTAAATCTTTATGTTTCATCTTGATTTTCGTGGACAAGAATGAGCTACAAAACTGGAATATTTCGTATTAGAGATGGTGAAATGGACGACTATTCAAATTGACAAACCAATAATGCTCCAGCAATTCAATTATTTCGAAAAATAATCCAGCCTTATCCATAAATAGGCTAAGCAGAACGTTACATGCGAGGGCATTACTTTCTATGGAATGCAGCCCTAGCCCTTAATCAATTAATTCAATGTGCTAAACACACCTCACTGCAATTGTTAAAATTTACACGCACTGTATTTGGTCTGAACAACATCAGGGTGTGGTAGGTCATAACTCATGAATGTTCTTCCTTGGATTACCTAGGGCCAGGGACGGATGCAGCTCATGAAGTGGAGGTTCTGACAAAAAAAAAAAAAAATATATATATATATATATATATATTTTTTTTTTAATTTTGTAATTAGTCCCCATTAAATTTATTAAAATAATCATTATAAAATACAAACCTCCTAAAATTTAAACTTTAACTTTTAAGAAATATAAAAACTTATATTTTAATTAAAAATAATAATAGCCCACCACCCCAAATATTTTTTATTCTCTAAAATATGATTAATTCTTCCTGTTTATATAATAATAGTAGAACGAATGTTTTCAGTAATAAAACTCATGAAGAATCATCTTTAGAATCGGATAGGATAAGTGATAGTTTGGTTATTTCTATAAGAAACAATAAATTTAATAATATTGATAATGAGTCTATTACATATCATTTTTAAAATATAAAAATGCGTAGAGACTAATTATAAATGTATTAGCAAATATTTTATATATTCAAAATTTTAGTTTTTTATATTTTACTATTATCTAATTTAGTCCCCGGTAAATTATTTTTCTAGATCCGCCACTGCCTAGGGTTAGGGCCAGACATTTATTGGTTCAGTTTAGTTCAATTCAGCCTCCAAACCCTATCCAAACCCCATCAAAAGGAAATGATTTGGTTTATTAGAATCTGAATCAAATATGAACTGAATTAAAGAACCGAATCGAACTATCTCGGTTTAGGTCGGTTTTGTTCAAAGACAAAATGTAATACTTCTTCTTTGCAATCTTTCTTTCTCTATCACTCAAAATCTAATCTAAATTTATCATGAAAATAAAAATTTAAAAGTAGTCTAAGATTTTGAAGATAAAAATAAGTGTGTCAGAAGTCATGATGAAACCTTCTGTTTTGGGACACGAATCGTGACCCTAAAAAGATTTTGACTAAAAAGTATTCAATTAAAAACAAATTGTGTGTACATTTAATTAGTAAGTCTTTGTTTTTTATTGTAATTTCAATTAAGGAGTAAAATCGTAAACATCATGGAGGGCTTTTATAAGAACTTCTCAGTGGTGTCAAAAGCTTAACTTGGAGAAAAATAGTGCATGGCCCATTTAAAATTCTTTTAGGCTTTATAAAATTGAGCCCAACTTTCATGATATAAGTGGTATCTTCAGACTCTATTTGTTTATAGCTCACAAATTATAATTGTATTGTTTTCTAGTTAGCGTTCGGCTGGCCTTATAGTTTTTTAGGTTCACTCGTTAAATATGTAAATCAAGTCGTTCCAATTTAGATAGAAGCATATTTCTCATATTGTACCAGCTTATATATTCAACTTTCTGCTCATATTACTCAATAAAATCATATAATACATGATAAACTTACAAATGTAATTGATCTTGAATAATGAAGTTAATTAAAAATTTGCTTAAAAAAATTCAATCATAAATGATAAAAAAGGTGACAGGTTATCTAATAATACTCGTAACTGAGTGCGTCGGATAAAACTCTTTATTTATTTTAGTGAGAAAGAATGTGATATATTTGAATAATTTAATTTAATAAAAAGAAAAAGAACAAGTATGACTACAGAGGAAATAAATCATGAAAATATGATAAGTATTGTTAATTAACTGTTACTATATAGCTTTGCAACTTTTCTAATAATAGTGATAATGTTATAATGTGTTAATTAGAGCAAGCATTAACATTTTTTTATAATAATATACAGCAATACTAACATTTAGCCCCCTAGTGATTTCGGTTTTAATCTCTTTATAAATAAGCCTCTTACTCAAATTGGGAAAAAAAAAGTTGAATTGAGGAGATACTTGAAAATAAAATAAAAACTCTATTATTATATGAAAATTATAAAAACTTAAAGAGTGTAAATGAAATATTTATAATATTTTAGTGATTGTTATGTTTATAATTATCATAATATCCCTTGTTTCCCTCGAGCCATCAAGTTTCAAGACAAGAATTTCCAAAATTGGAACATATATAGCAACTCATAGGACTCGACGTGGCGGGAAATTTACTAACGCAAAGGTGATATAACATGGTGTGATATTAATTGATATATTATAATAATAATAATTATTATTTTTATTATTTTACAATCCACTTAATGGATGAGAAATAAGATGCCACATTATAAATATCCTAATTGAATATTCAAAATGAGCAAACATAGTGTTACTCCCATGATTGAAGGCAGTAAGAGTAATTTCATTGTGTTCGGTTTGTATTAGTTATTTATAAGTTAGAATTGAATAAGGAAAATTTACATGTAATTTGTATTGTTCAAATTGAATTCAGTTGTAATTCCGTTCATTTACATTAATTAAAATTAAATAAAAAACTGGACGACTTTAATATTTGATCAGATTTTAGAGAAAATATAAAAAATTTAATTTTTACATTAAAATAGATAATATTTAATGATTCTATTAAGTTTAATATTTACACTAATTATTATGTTAAAATTTTAAGATTATGCAATCCAATGTTCGTTCAATATTGTGCTTTGACGTATGTGTGCATTGTCCTTGCTTTTCTAATATTAAACTGTCAAAATATTTTCACCTTATGAAATATCCAGAACTCTCTTGCAGACCATAAAAATAATATCAAGTCATATTAATGTGGCATGATCTTATCCATATTGGTACGGGCACCTAGGGCATGTGCAATCCTTCCTGCCAGCCATCTTCATTGTCGCTAATTGCACCACCATCAGCATCAGCTGATATTAGATTCAAAGAACCCATTAATTTGATACCCAAAATACGAAAAATAATTCTTCATTGCCATAAGTAATTTTTTTACGAGGACTTGCTATATCTTATGTTTTGATACAAACAACTTTTTTTTTTTTGGCTAAAGATGTCTTTAGCGATGAATGATTTCATCACTAGAAAGTGACCAATTGCAACGAAAAAAACTTTCTTACATGTTTGACA
>NW_006262339.1:27862574-27887176 GCF_000493195.1 Citrus x clementina | reverse complement strand
ATGACACCAATCTATTAAAACACCCACAAAAGATTATCGAAATAACATGTTTGACAGTATTTATGTTAGCAATTAGTTAAAAAAATATTGATAAAGCGTGGATGTACTGTGCCGTGCTGTGCTTGAGCCGTGACGTTCCTCACCTCATACCATTTGCCCCGTCGGATATCTCTAGCTTACATCAATCATAGTATTTGGCGGTGCATAAAGGAATATATGGACTTTCTAGAATTTATAGTCTCCACATAGAGTTATTGTAACCGTAACTCTATTGCCAATTCCGATGCATTTTTGTGCATTGGAGGTTCGAGCTCAATCATATTATGTTCGTAGAGATTGGCACCCTGCATGTTTGTCTACAGGCAGTGCTTCACTGAGAACTTCCTAAACGGAATTTGTTGTTTATGCTGAGTCAAGATTTTAGGTGGCAACATGTATCTGAGTTGCTTTACGGTATCATTACTATTTATATCTTTTAGAAGTTAGTCTAACTCGATTCCCATTTTATTTTTCATTGTGCAGCTTTGAACGTATAACTACATAGGCAGAGGTTTATTGCTTGGGATTTAATACCCTTGCTCCAAAGACCAAGAATCTGGTTGTTGCTGGGAGCTTGACAGCATTTGTCTTTAGAGTTTATTACTACACTATGAGAGCCGTTGGAGGCACGAATGAACTGCAGAAAAACAAGCAAGATTCTTGAAGTACGCATGCTGGGGAATGCTATTTCTTATGTTTATGAGCGTGAGAATATAATAAAAGAACATGGAGAAGGCTTAAGTTTCTGGAAGATATTGCTTTGTTTTTCAAACTAATTGGGCCTGATTGTTCGAACTAACTTGGTATACATTTACTGTGCATTTTGATTAGTGTGAGAACCGAAAAAATAACTACATAATTTCGTCCCAAATTTGAGGATTAATTTGAGTTTTTTAGTGTTGCCTCGTTAATTATGTAAATTAAGTCGTGCTAATTTATATCGCAGCATATTTCTCATATTATGCCAGCTTATATATCCAACTTTGTGTTCATATTACCCAAATGAAACCATATAATGACAATAAACTTATAAATGTAATTGATTTTGAACGATGTAGTTAATAAAAATGTTGCTTAAAAAATTTCGATTATAAATGACAAAGAGGTGACAGTTTATCTAATAATAGTGATAACATACAAAATTATATCAGGGTATTTGTACAACGAGATATTGCCCCTTCAGAGTTCATGCCCAGAAGCTAACATTTAAGACAAACAGATTTGGTTAGCAAAAACGAGCGCCAAAAGTAACAGTTTGAACTGACTTTTGAATGACCTTAGTCAAAACTAACTGAAGAGTCTATTAACCCCAAACAAAAAAAGAAAAAAAAAAGGAAGATGTGTTTTGGTTCACCTATTCACATTAATCAAGTGTTTTCGTTCTCCTATTCACATTAATCAATCATACGTTCAAGTAATCTTATACAAATGAATGATTGATGCATTCTCAACTTCCAAATCTCGACATCAACTTGATTGCACGCAAAAAAAAAAAAAGGTGCAATCAAGAGAAATGATATGGGGAGGTAATTAAAAGGGGCGTTGATGCTGCTCAATAGAAACTTTAAATGAAGCTTTTTCGAATTCCCAGTTAAAGCCACTGAACTAAGGAAGCTTAGCAGAGAAAGTTAGTGAAAGCAATGCACAAAGTAAATAAAGGAACAGCTTGATTTCATTGACAAGGACACTGCCATATAATTTATGCAAGGTTATTGTATAATATTTTTAGTTGGTATATTTTTTACCGCCTGAATTCGAATCTCGGGGATGATAATATACTTTAGACGAAATGACAAGCACATGCTAGATGACCTTGTAGCACGCTCTCTATTGCTCAAGCAATGAAGAAACGAGGCTTTGGAGTTATTTTTGTCCACAATGCCTCAACAAGTATGCTATGCTTTGTCCATAATTAATCTCCATGTTTTGAGTGTATGTTGCCCGCATATGATCTTTCGTAAACATGAATGAAATGTTGGTAAATATAAATGGTTAACTCCCCCACATTTTTCCTCTGTTCGTACATATAGTTACACGCTATAAGAGCTGTTGGTGGCACGGATGAGATTTGAGAAACTATTGGTTAGTTTATTTAGTCCCTATATTTTAAGATTAGTATCCATTTAGTTCCTATATTTTTTAAAATGCCTCAAAACATCTCTACCGTTAAAGTATTGATACATTTACTGTTACTTTTTATTTCTTTTGGCTTACTTTTATAATATTACCCTTCAATAATAATTTTTTTTATTTGGACACTAATAAAAATAAAATAATTAAATTACCAATTTAACCCTAAAAATTAAAAATAAAAATTTATATTAATTTTTAATTGTCAAAAATTGTATGCAAACTACCAAGTGCGCAAACGGTGCTTGCAAAAAAATTAAAATAATTTTTTTAGGGTTAAATTAGTAATTTAATTATTTTCTTTTTATTAATGTCCAAAAAATTATTATAAAAGGGTAATATTGTAAAAGTAAGCTAAAAGAAATGAAAAGTAAAGGTAGGGGTATCAATACTTTAACGACAGGGATGTTTCGAGGTATTTTAAAAAATACAGAGACTAAATGGACAATAATATTAAAATTCAGGGATTAAATAGGCTTTTACCCAAAATGCAGAGTACCCAGCAAAAATATTGATGTAAGGAATCTATTGAAGGCTTTATCTTATGCTATAAAGAGTGAAATTGGAGTTAAGTTCTGTTACCACTCTTTGCACCAAGATTTGAACATTTAGATTCCATGTAATATTGAGAGTAGCTAAGCTACTACATCAAGGTGGTGGTTTGGATTGGGAATCCTTAAGAGTTGGAATTATGGGATTGGGAATGTGGAGTAGGAGTGAGAGTAAATTGTTTACTTACACTAAAATGAGAGTGTAGAATAGGAATTAGAATCCTATTTATCTATTTATTTTGTCTTGGTCTGAGAGTGTATTGTTTCAAATTACAGTTTTACCCTTATTTAAAGAATTGTAGTTTTTAATTATAAAGTGAATAAAAATATCTATTTGTAAAATGCATGAATATCTTTTGAAAACATTGCCATCTGATTTTGAACTAGAGAACCTTATTGAGGTCAACTTGTCTTATAGTAAAGTTGAGCAAATTTGGGAAGAAGAAAAAGTATAATGTAATACGATTACCAAATTATTCATTTTTATTTTTCTGTGTATGTGTATATATATATACAAACAACAGCGAAATTTATTGGTACTAATTTAATACTATAATTATCTATCATTTGTAATAGGAAGCTCTAAGGTTAAAACTTATTGACCTCCACCACTCTTACTGTCATGACCTAACCTAGACCTGCCAAGATATTATCCGTTGTGGGCTTTAATAAGGCCCGCACGAGTTTGTTTTTGGGGCGCCCATACACCCCAAAACGCGTCTTGCCAATTAAAGTGTGGATCACCCCTTATAAACCTATCATCTCTCCCGTGCTTTGCCGATGTGGGATTCGCTTAAGGTGTTGCATACACCCTCCCTTGGGGACTCAGCGTCCTCGCTGAAGTTTACCCCACCATCGGTCAAGAGGACACGCGGAGCTGCCCTGATACCATAATGTCATAACCCAACCTAAACTTGGCAAGATATTGTCCGCTGTGAGCCTTAACAAGGCCTGCATGGGTTTGTTTCTGGGGTGTATGGCATCTTGCCAATTAAGGTGTGAATCACCCTTTGTAAATCCAGCACCTCTCCTGTGCTTTGCCGATGTGGGATTCGCCTAGCGTGTTACAGTTACAATCTCATCAGGATGCTAGAACCATAAAAAATCCCAAATCTTGAGAGAATTAATCTTTTAAATTGCAAAAGCTTGTCTTATTTTCCCTTTTATATTTAGAATTTCAATAGTATGTTATCATCTATGGTATGGCTAGATTTAAGTTACCATGCCATAATGGAAATTCTACAAGATATTGGTTGTCTGTCCTTATTAAAAGAGTTAAATCTATGTGTAAATGACTTTCAGAGGTTACCTGCAAGTATTGGCTCTCTATCCTCATTGAAAAGAATGAATCTAGTTGAAAATAAGTTGGACAATTTACCTATAAGTGTCGGTTGTCTATGCTCATTGGAAAGCTTACATCTGACTTGAAATAACTTGGTGAGTTTAGCTATAAGTATCAAGCAAATTTCACCATTGAGAACTCTTGAATTGAGAAATTGCAACACGCTTCAGTCGTTACCAAAGCTTCTAGTTCATCTAAGTCATATTGAAGCACAGAATTGCGAGTAGCTGTAATATTTGCTAGAGCTTCCATCATATCCAGAAAAAGTAGATACATTCATGTTGGAATCACTATCCAAACTCTTCCGAATAATTACAACAAGGAAGTTAACGTACTTCATATTTACAAAGTGCCTAAAACTGAATAAAAGTGGAAACATTTTGGCAGATTCACAACAAAAAATTCAGCATATGGTAGTTGCATTTATCGATACAATTTCAATAAAAAATTCAGTATAAGGTATATACGCCCCAATTTTTTCCTCTCTTTATCTCATTGTTACATCTGATGAAATCATAAATTTTATGTAACAAGATTTTAATGATCCATTGCTATTCAACTTTTGTTTACCAGGAAGTGAAATTACTAACTAGTTTAGCTATCAAAATTCTGGCTCATCAATTGCTATTCAACTGCCACTACATTGTTGTAAAAAAAACTATATTGGATTTGCTCTTTGTGTTGTTATTCAACTTGAGGAAAGTTTTAATACTGATGCTAATGAATGATACGTCACATGTCACTAAAATTTTGGAATAAAGACTCCTTTTGAGACCAAACATGCTGATGACTATCGCCAATTATTTACTGACGAGTTCATGAGTCTGATCATGTCTGACTTGGATTTTCTCCCTGTTGGAATGTTAGGCTACCTGATCTTGATGTTGACCACCATACAATGGTTTCATTTCAGTTCTCCCTTTACTATCCATACTTTGTGTCAAAAATGGTTGCCAATGTTGGCTGCAAATGTCGACAATTTGGTGCTGCCAAAGTTGAAAACCAAATGCGGCATCGAATTTGGTGTTGCAAGAGTTGAAAAAAATAATAAAATAATAATTTATCATTTTAATTAAAAATGGGAGAGGAAATGAAGGCTATAAATACAAGGCTTCATTTCCCCTTTTAGCATCCATTCTTTATTCATTTTCTCCTCTTTAGAGAGAAATCCAGAATTGAGAGTGATAGAGGTTCAATTTCTTGTTTGAGTGATTTGAGAGTTTAGGTGTATTGGGTTTTGGATTGAGTCAAAACACTACAATACTTATAACTAATTTTCACTAAAAAAATATTTTTCTTCTGTTTTCCATGTGGACATAAGCTAAAAACTGAACCACGTAATTTCTAGTGTCCTCTTTTTATGCTAGTACTTCATTTTCTTTCCAATTTCATTTTAGTTGTGGCCTTGATAGTATTGCCAGCCCAAGTAACCTCATTAACAAATATGGTGAAAGTTATGACCATTGCTTCAACAACTGTTAACCAAGTTGCTGAGGTCTTTTGTATTTATTGTGGAGAAAGACACTTATTTGACAATTATCCTGGAAATTCAGCCTCAATCAACTACGTGGGCAGCCTCAATAGACAGAACCAGAATAATTCATATTCAAACACTTACAACCCTGGATGGAGACAACACCCGAACGTTTCATAGAGTTATCAAAACCAGACTGTTGCAACACCCAGTGAACAGAACAGACATGCTCAACCACCTAGATTTTATCAGCAAAATCAAGGGCAAAGAAGCATCAACAATGATCAACTCAGCTCCCTTAAAGCTTTAATTAAGGATTATATTGTGAAGAATGAAGTAGTTGTCCAAAGTCATGCTGCATCTTTGAAAAACCTAGAAAATCAAATTGGATAGCTTACTACAGCAGTAAGCAACAGATCTCAGGGCAATTTACTCAATAACACAGATGACCTAAGAAGAGAAGGGAAAGAGCACTACAAAGTGATTAACTTGAGATCTGGAAAGGATGTTCATAGTCCAGTTGGTGTACCAAAAAGAAGAGTTGAGTCCACTTCAATCCAGGGAGAAACTCAAATTCAAGAACAGTCACAATTATCTACTTCACAACACACTGGCAAGAGCAGCCAAACTACAACATCTTCTGAAAAAGATGATCCAACACCTATGGATAACGAGGTTGCAGCACTAGCCTAGAACATGGCAAAAGATAAGCAGTCTGCACCACCTGCTACAGCACAACAGTTTAGACACCCACCACCCTTTCCTCAAAGGTTCCAGAGACAACAACAAGACAAGCAGTTCAGCAAAATCTTAGGAGTGCTGAAACAATTACATATCAATATATCTTTTGTGGAAGCTCTAGAGCAAATACTGAATTATACAAAATTTTTTAAGGATATTTTGGCAAAGAAGAGAAGATTTGGAGAATTTGAGATAATTGCTCTAATAAAAAAGTGCAACTTTAGAGTAAGATACCGCAGAAGATGAAGGATCTAGAAAACTTCACAATCCCATGCTCCATAGGCACTAAATACAGTGGCAAAGCACTTTGTGATTTGGGGGCTAGCATCAATCTTATGCCTTTATCAGCGTTTAAGCAATTGGGAGTTGGTGAATGTAGACCAACAACAGTGACTTTACAACTTGCTGACAGATCTCATACTTATCCAGAAGGGAAGATTGAAGATGTGTTGGTGAAGGTGGATAAATTTATTTTTCCGATGAATTTCATTGTACTAGACTTTGAGGCAAACAAGGAAGTGCCAATCAATCTAGGAAGACCTTTATTAGTCACGGGAAAAATTCTCATTGATGTTCAAAAAGGAGAATTAATCATTAGGGTGAATGACCAACACGTTACATTCAATGTGCTAGATGCCATAAGAAGTCTTGATGAGGTCGTAGATTGTAATTTTGTCAGTACTGTAGACCTTGTTGTAGCAGAGAGATTACACAGTTGTTGCAGTAAGGAAGAAATCAATGTCGTAACATTGGAAAAACTTGATGATGAAGATCATGGAGCAACTAACATAGCATGGTCAGGGGAGAAGCAACCCTTCAGAATTGACGAGCAAATCAAGCAAAGGGAACTCACTCCAGACCAACAAGAATTCAAGGTTAATGGGTCTAGAGTGAAGCAATATATGGGAGCTTATGTGAAAAGCCTAAAGAAGGATCAGTTCTTGAAGGATCCAAGTTGAGCAAATAAGAAAGGTCAGGCTGAAGGACTTAAAATCAAACGCTAATTGGGAGGCAACCCACTAACAGAAGTTATTTCAAGTTTTTAAGGCATTGAATTTAGTTTTTAAATTATTTAAATTTTCTTTTTGTTATTTTAAGTGTGCATCTAATTTTTTATGTCTTTGTGTTAAAATTACAGCAGGTAAAAAAACAAATTGTAGCAAGTAAAAAACAATTGGGCAAAGAAACTAACAGGCGATTGCTGTAACACCAGATTCATTGCTGTAGCAACAATTTCTAACAATGCATTGATAGAACCGAGGGAATTCTTTTTACTATTGGAGTAATTTTTTTAGGATGACGTCAGCAGATCAGAGTTATAGATAACGAAGGATTGTGCAATCCCTAAATAACCGTGACAAATATTCTTTCCTTTTATA
The DNA here is from genome assembly GCF_000493195.1 of Citrus x clementina. Taxonomy (NCBI): domain Eukaryota; kingdom Viridiplantae; phylum Streptophyta; class Magnoliopsida; order Sapindales; family Rutaceae; genus Citrus; species Citrus x clementina. The sequence continues at coordinate 27,879,520 of NW_006262339.1, read as the reverse complement.
AATTGGATGTGTTTTACATTTCAATTATGCTTTCCAATTTATCACACTAATCACCTTCCTTTTTCTATCTTATCACCTCCAAGTCAACAAAAGAAGCAACCAACTGCCACACTAGGTTTACCCAAAGAACGCTTACGGAGTGCATCTAAGAAGAAGTGAACTATTTTCCAGCAACTGCTACAGCAAGACATCCAACACCAGGGGAGTGTCTCTTGCCAACCCATTTTAATTTTTCAACATCTGAAACTTTCCTTTTATTTATTTGTTTTAATTGCTCAATTTGCATTTCTTGCTCGTTAATGCATGCATGTTTGTCTTAGTTTTATTTTGTGTGCTTGTGAGGACACAACACCTCTCAAGTTTGGGGGGTTGTGTTTCTATGTGCATGTGTTTATGCTTGTGTTAACTGGATTAATAATTGTCCGGCTTCTAATTTCTCTCAAGAAAGGATTATTAGTTTGTCTGATTTTTAGTTCGTTGGAGGATATTCTAGCTATTAAGTTTATGTAAAATTGGAATTACTTTTTATTTTACTTAAGTTTATGTATTATGTTATGAATTTAATAATATGTTTTATATAACAAGTTATGAAATTCATAGAAATTTTTTTCATTTTATGTACATTTGCATAAATCAATACAAATTTAATTATCTGATCAATATTCACTTTTAAATGTGCTTTACCAAACATATTTTTGATGCTATGTTATTAAAAATTTGATTATTTGGCCCTCTGTAACATCCCCAACATGATCTAAGTTGAACTTGACTGGATTAATAACTGTCCGACTTCCAATTTCTCTCAAGAAAGGATAAAGTTAGTTTATTTTCAACAAGTTTGGAGTCTTATTTGAGTTGGATTTTTGTTCGATGTGTTAGTTACATGAAGGATGGTAGGGAGAACTGAGAAGTGTGTGTGTGTGTGTGTGTGTGTATATATATAAATGTTTTAATCCAAGATTTTAAAGTACGGGAAAGTCCGAGAAAACTTTAAAACTGCTCAGTTTTAAAGGCTTAAAATTGTGAGCTTTTAAAACTGCATGGTTTTAAAACTTTCCCCAACTTTCCCGCACTTTAAAATTTTGGACTAGATAACTACTATATATATGTGTGTGTGTGTGTGTAGAGTTGTTTTTTAGTGTGGGCACCTTCATTTTTTTTCATGCGGATACATTCTTAATTTATGGGGTTTAAGAGAATTAATTTTTTACTCTCTTAAATTGCATGATTTTATAATCCATTAAAAAATAAGCCTGTTAAACCCCACGATTTAAGAGCATGCCCGAACTAAAAGAAATATAGGCGCCTACACTTGAGAATTGGGGCTGATCAGTGGTCCTTTAAATGTACATAAGTTTTTATACAATTGTTTAGCCCTTGGATCAATTATCAATGATTAAGATTAAATGTTAAAGATGACATTGCTTTTGATGAATTTTAATTAATGACTTTTTCACTCCACATATCTCTATTTTATCTTTCTTGAGGAATTCAAAAATATAATATAAACAACTAATGCATGAATGATATGTGCAATTAAATTTAATATAACAATAATGTAGATAGTGGTTTTTCAAAATATATACACATGTCATAGTCAGAGGCGGATGTAGTGTAGGACTAGTGGGGGCTCAAGCCCCCACCGAAAAAAAAAAACTCATTTTTGTTTAAAAGAAAAATTAATAAATTTTTAAATAATCCCTGTCATATTATTAAATAGTCTAAGTTTTTCCAGTTTCTACAACTACAGTAGAGAGAACATTTTCAGCAATGAAATTTGTGAAGAATGAACTTTGGAATCGGATGGGAGATAAATGGATAAATAATAATTTGATTGTTCATGTAGAAAAGATGTATTTAATAGTATTGATAATGAATCTATTGCACAACGTTTTCAGAATATGAAATCTCGCAGAGAACAATTGTAATTATGTTATAAAAAAATTTATATATTCAAGTTTCAGTTTTTATATTTTGTTGTCATTTAATTTAGGCCCTCGGTAAATTATTTTTCTAGATCCGCCACTGGTCATAGTATCATTTATTTATTATATAGTTGATATAGTACCTCTAATATATTTTAAATTTCTCATCTTTCTCATGTTCTTAATATAAAAGGCCTCTCCAAAAAAGCTCTGCGATTGTTTCTCATCTTTTCCTATATTCTCTCTCTTTTATGATAAATTTGGAATATTGTCGATTGTAATCCCTTAAACATGCAGTTAATCTATAATTCATTTGTTATTTATTGTAATTCGCGTAAAAAAGTATTTTTTTTATAATCCCTTAAACATGCCGTTAATCTATAATTTACCTGTTATTTTTTTTCTGATGTAAAAAAGCATTTTTTATTGAACAAAGCAAGGGAGCTACAACATCTTTTCAATTTCTGCACGAGCTTTTTCTAGCCGCATCTTTCCAAAAACAAATAATTTTCGATTGATATAATTTTGCAATTACACTATATTAATTGATTAATATATGAATTTGATATATATAATTTGAATCACTGAGGCACCATATCATCAACCGTAGAATTTATTGGGCGAGTAAACAGAACACCGACACAACCATACCCTCAGTGCCGTCAAAAGCAATAATCTGGAAGTATTTCTTTTTATTTTGATTAATTACTGTAGCATGATAAGTCGTCATGTTTTGGTAAAAACATTTTATTAAAAGAGAGGAAATACAGGAAAATCGGAGAAACATTTGGAGAGAAAATTTTAATTCGGAGAATTTCAATTTCTGTATTTAATCTTGGCCGTTGAACGATAGTCGATCCAAGGACTAAAAAATTGTGTAAAGGGTCACGGATCCGCCCCCATGTATAATAATTGAGAACTGTGTTCTCTATTTTATTTTATTTTATTTTTCTCTTTCTTAGCTTGCGGATAAGAAATGGCCGCCCTTCCTTTAGATATCATCGTGGACGTATTTGCAAAACTGCATACGAACTCTGTATGCCGACTCAAGTGTTTATCAAAGTCATTCCTGGCTTTAATCACCAATCCTCGGTTTGTCAGGTTGCACCAAACTCAAAACCACAACAGGGACAAGTCCTTGTTGGTGCGGATAACAATGCTCTTCTCTGCTTCGACCTGGAAAGCAAAATTACTACCGTAGATCCAATTGCTTTTCCAATAATAGAAAAGCCTCTTATGATTCTGTTTGGATCTACGGTTCCTGTAATGGTTTGTTGGACTTATCCATAACAGTTGAGAGTCATGAGAATAAAACGGCAGTTTTGTTTATATACAAATTGTTCCACTAGAGAGTTCAAGAGAATGCCAAACTATGAACCATTCAATAAAAGCAAAGCACTAGTTGTTGGCTTAGGTTATGCTCAATCAATAGATGACTTCAAGGTTTTGGGAGTTTCTTCTTCTTATAAAGACTTCAAGGTTTCTGTAGTTTCTAATTTTTATATAGACAGAGCATTTAAAATAGGTCTGCATGTCTTCTCTTTAAGGAATAATACTTGGAAATTTTTTGAAACTAATTTTGGTTACTTTATAGAAACCTATTGGGCGATCCAGCTCGACGGTTAAGCTCAGTTTTGATGACCCCATGACGATGATCGCTGTATTTGATTTTGTGGAAGACAAGTTCAGATTCGTAGAACTACCTCATAATAATTTTAGGGCGTGTTTGGTTGGAGGATTAAAAGTGGGGATTGGACTCTTTTTTTTTTAAATTTTATCCTTATCTCATGTTTGGTGCTGTTAAGGGTATTGAGATTTAGTTATCTCGGGCCCACAAGCTAATCTTAATTTTGTAAAGGAAATTATCCCAGGGGGGTCATAAGATTAGTTAGTATTGGATTATATTGGTAACTCAATTAAATATAATAATTTATAAATATTAAAATTATAGTAATATGTGATAAAATGTAATAAAAAATATTGACTTTAATAAATGTAAAATAAATAAATCATACTAAAAAATCATTATTTAATTTTCACATTAAATTTAAATTGCTATTTTAATTTATTTAATTATTAAATATTTTTATGATTGCAATTTACATTATAAATTAATTATTAAATTAGTATTCAAAAAGATAATTGTTTTATAAAATAATAGATGATTGAATAAAAATAATAAAAATATCATATATATATTTAACAAAATAAAAATTATTTAAATTATGATGTATAGTTTCATTGATGTCATTGAGGTTGATTTGTATAATTAATAATACAAAATTTTAGTTTATAATAATAATAATAATAATAATAACTTATAAATTATAATATTATAATATAAAACATGATTATTTATAGTCCAATTCAATAATGCACCAAACACAACATAATATTATATGTAATCAAGTATTATCCAATCCAATCTAACATAACAATCCAATCCAATCAGACATAACAAATAAGCTCTTAGAGAACATTCCATTGGAGTGATAGGAAACTGTCTTTCTCTAATCCCATACTCAATGTCGAGGAGGGATGATTTTTGGATTATGAAAGAATATGATGTGACAGAATCCTGGACAAAAGTTTCATTAGCCAATTTGTTTTGGTATTTTCAGCCATTATGTTCCATCAAGGACAGTGATTTTATTTTATCAGTTTTAGATGGGAAATTTGTACTTTTTGATCCAAGTGATGGAACAATTAAGGATTTTGTGATTAAGGGATTTCAAGAAAATTTAAAAGATTTCTCCATGCAGGTATATGCAGAGACTTTGATCTCTCCCAACAGCAAAACAAACTTCCTAAGTGAAGGTATGAATAATTCACTCAAATTTTGTTTCATCTGATTAATTGCTGGTTGCTTATTTCAAAAAGAGTATATTATATTTGATTTTCATTTTTTTTCCCAATACTGCTACTATGTTTGAACTGGTCATGAATTTACTAAGAGAACTATTACGCTGTTTTAGGTGCATTGGAGTTTGAATCTAGAGAAGAAGCAGTGCAATACAAATTAGGGAAAAGGAGAGAGACGTACGAGTAGCTATATGTAACACACAAACGTATATCTAGTTAATATTCTAGCAATCATTTTCCAAAGTCGACTGACGCTCTCCATCACCATCTGTATTGCACGACTTTCTGACCATCAGAATATATGTTGTCTAGTTCAGTAATTCACTCGTTAGTGATATGAGATATTAGACATGCACCACACATCTATTTTAGTGGTCATTTTAAATAACATGACCATTAAGTTATTTCATCATTAAGAGATCAATGTGATGGCCTGTTAAGAGGAGTTCTATTTTTTTGTCTGCATTCATTTCCCATGCAATCATATTGTCGAAGAAATTATATTAGGGAAGACGCATTATTGTTTTATTAGATTAACGACAGATAATGATGATACCTTAATTAACTAATCAACAAGAAGTAGATTAATTTATCTTGACAAAATTAATCCCTTATGAACTGGCTTTTATCAATTGAGATTACGTTTAGCACGCAAGGTTAGATTGGATTAATTATTAAGATTGGACTGAATTAAGTTGGATTAGATTAAGCTAGATTATATTATACACTGTACTATGTTTAGTACAATATCGGATTGGACAATGTTAAATAATATTCAAATAAAAAAATATGAATATTTAAGAGTAATAATGAAAATTAATTTAAAAGTAATTAACAAGAGCATTAAATATGTAGTAAATTAGTTACTGGGTATTCATAATTATAATAAACAAATATAAATTAACAAAACTATTTAATTATTTAATTAATTTTTATCAGATATTTTAGATATATTTTATTTTATCAAAATGTTAGCAAATAATATATATATATATAATCAATTATTTACTTGTATTGTTAATTTCCATGATTATTTTGAATATTACATTGTTGATTATTAAATTCAATACAATCAATTATTGCAACAAATTATTAAATAGTAAATTTTATTGGAGTAAAAGTACCAATTTAATTAGGCTATAAAAACCAAATAAAAAATAAATTCAAGTAAACCATGAATAAAATAATTAATTAAGTAATTAAATTTTAGGTTACAAATAAAAAAATAGTGTTATTTATGAAAAAAATATTAATACAATTTTTTCTCTTATTCTAATCCCATCTAAACCCACTCATAAATTAGGATTGTTAATCCCATAATTTAAGGACTAAATTTAAATTTAGTCCTCCCTAATCCAATTCAAGTAAAGTAACCAAACATGAAATAAAATATTTAATCCTAAATTTAATCTAATCACATACTTAATCTTACTTCCCAAACATGCACAAAGTGATAAATTTTCCGTGTAACGGTATGTCAGTAGTCTTTGCTGGGCCACCAAGTGCTTTTTCTTTTGCTTTCGAGGACCCATGTATATTAACTACTGACTTAATTTCTTCTGAATCAATGACACTGTTGCGTTGTCTTGTGCTAGCTTTATGAATGGAATGTCGATACTTGACCGTTATGTTGTTGATGGCTCCACAGTGAATACACATCCTCCACGTCCCATCCTTCTTAGGCACTAATAAAATCAGAAATGCGCATAAATTCATGCTTTCTCTCAGGTACCATTTTTCTATTAAGTCATTAACCTGTCTTTAAAGTTCCTTGGTCTCCTCTATGTTGCTCCTATAAGCTGATTTATTTGGAATTGTTGCACCGGACACAAAATAAATCTGATACTCAACTTGGACTTGACTTGGGCTTAATGTGGACAATCTTTTCTTTGTTAAAAATCAGTTATTTCACAAATATGAATTTTAATTTAATTCTAATTTCTCAATAAACTAAGCAGCTACTAATTATTCCAAATTCAAGGTATATATAGCTTGCTTATGTAGTTCATACGTACAGACAGTGATGCATGAGCTCATAATTCCAAAATCTAACTAAAGTTCGATTGATTATATTGGATTTCAACAGAAAAATCTGTTAACCAATTCAATATAATTAAATTTTATATCTAATCGGATCCTATCATAAGGTTAATTGAATTAAAATTAACGGTTTAATATAGATTGATTGGATAGTGCTTTCATCGGATCGTGAACAGTTACCCCTACAAGCCCCTCTGGACACAATTAATTCATAGATCGATATTTTTCAACAATAAAACAATTATCTCATAAATAAAAGAAATATCAAGGACTGAAGTGATTGGCTTGCGGATCGAATCTTATTCGAGTCTTTGCGGGGCCGCCATGTACTATTGCTTCACTTGCTTTTCCACTGGCAAAGTTATCTTTTCTTGGCATCCTCAAAATATACGCGGACCATTTCTCTAAATATCATTGTGTTGTCTTTGTCAAGCCTCTATTCATGCATACGTGCTTGACTTGACCTCCACTTACCTTATTGTGGACAATTTGTTTCTTTGTTAGATGTTACTTAATTTGTTGTTTCACCACAAAAATTTAACTGAATTAGATAATTACTGAATGAATTGACTAATTAAAAATTACCGTATATATTTTTTGAAAAATGTTGTAATGCCTAAACAGTTGATTCAATTGGTAGGATCTTTTCACAATGAAACAAGATTTTGCATTTATGTAGTACGTTCTCCATAGTATGTTTCTAAAAGGAGTAATGTATATTTATAGAATTGGAATATAAAGTTTTTACCTCCCTCCTTCATTAAAATTAATCCTTTATTTTGTTTTGAAAAAAAAAATTGTCATTACATTTTTATAAATACAATGAATTAGTAGCCGAAGGTAAACGTGAAGTGGGTCCTCCTCAATGAAAACTGTAAGTGAAGAGAGAAAAATGTAAGATTTAACCAATGAGATAGAAAAAATGTGTGGAAAAATATGAAAGAGGAAATATCCAAGAAGTTTCCAGGAGACAGGAAATAATTAAGGGAGGCAGCAAAGGAAGAGAAAAACTGCAAGCACTTGAAAATATTTACTTTTACTCTATTCTTCCATCTAAATTGCATTCACAACTATCAAGATCCTCCCTGTTTCAGTCACCAAATTTTGTTCATGGCCTCATCTTCTTCTACTGCTTATTCCTCTTCTTCTTCTTGCAAATACGATGTATTCCTCAGTTTCAGAGGGGAGGATACTCGTGATAACTTCACAAGCCATCTCTACGCTGCTTTGTGTCGAAAGAAAATCAAAACCTTCATTGACGATGAAGAGCTTAGGCGAGGAGATGAGATTTCACCTGCCCTTTTGAACGCAATCCAAGGTTCCAAGATTTCCGTGGTCATTTTCTCACAGGACTACGCTTCTTCAAAATGGTGCCTGAATGAACTTGTTGAGATTCTTGAATGCAAGAGCAAGAATGGCCAAATTGTTGTACCAGTTTTCCACCGTGTAGATCCATCGGATATACGGAAGCAGAAAGGAAGTTTCAGGGATGCCTTTGTTAAGCACGAAAAACAGTTCAAGAGGACGCCCGAAAAGGTTCAGAAATGGAGGGTTGCATTGACCCAGGCATCAAACCTATCCGGATGGGATTCCAGGAATATCAGGTAGCTCTTACTCATTCATGTATCTATGATTAGACTATATCATTTCGACTCACTATTATTAATTTGCTTTTGCTTTCACAACTGCTAGGCCTGAAGCGAAACTTGTAGAGGGAGTTATCAATGATATTTTGAAGAGATTAAAAGAAAAATCAGTCTCTAGTGATTTTAAAGGCTTGGTCGGACTAAGTTCAAGAATTGAGAAACTCATGTCGTTGTTATGCATCGGATTGCCAGATTTCCGAATTGTTGGAATTTGGGGCATGGGTGGTATAGGGAAAACAACCCTTGCCGGAGCTATTTTCAACCTAATTTCTTGGGAATTTGAAGGCAGGTGCTTCGTATCAAACGTGAGGGTAGAATCAGAGAATGGACATGGATTGTTGTATCTACGAGATCGAGTTCTTTCTGAAATATTCGAAGAAAACATTAAAATTGGAACTCCTTATCTTCCTGAATATATTGGAGAAAGGCTCCGGCGGATGAAGGTGTTGATTGTTCTGGATGATGTGAATAAAGTTGGGCAATTAAAAAATTTAGCTGGTGGGATTGATCGATTTGGTCCGGGAAGTAGAATTATTATAACCACTAGAGATAAATGGATCCTTGATAATTTTGGAGTGCATAGCTCTAACATATATGAGGTTAATGGATTATATTATGATGAAGCTCGTGAGCTATTTTGTAATTACGCCTTCAAAGAAAACCATTGCCCTGATGATCTGTTGGCGCTCTCAAAGTGTGTACTGAAGTATGCAAATGGCAACCCATTAGCACTTACAGTGTTGGGTTCGTTCTTTCATCAGAAGAGCAAACCGGATTGGGAAAAAGCTTTGGAGAAAATTAATCGAATTTCTGATCCTGACATCTATGATGTGTTGAAAATCAGTTATAATGACTTAAGGCCAGAAGAGAAGAGTATATTTCTTGACATTGCGTGTTTCTTTGTAGGGGAGCAGAAAGATTTTGTGACAAGTATACTAGAAGATCCTAATATTGCGCATTATGGATTGAGTGTCCTCATTGAAAGGTCATTAGTAACAATATCAAAATTCAACAAGATAGAGATGCATGATTTGTTGCAGGAAATGGGACGGGAAATTGTTCGTCAAGAATGCATCAAAGAGCCAGGCAAACGTAGCAGGCTGCGGAATCATGAGGAAATCCTTCATGTACTAGAGAAAAATAAGGTAAGAATCTACCTATCTAATGAAAACACACTAATTTTCCTAGCCAAACTCAGGTTTTCAGTAAATCGATTATTAATGTAAAAACACTAATTTATTTGTTTGGACAAAAATACTTGAAATGTAAAAACCAAATAATGTTTACATTTTAAACATTCATCGAATAGCTTAAGTGAACTTCAAATTTCTTGGTACTGGTAGAAAAATTAGTTTTATGATTGGCCAGAATAGTGAAGTTGGAATACAACTAAAATACTCATATCTGGTATTTTGGGAAATTAAACACTTTTGCAATTTTATCAACTTTAGGTAAAAGTTTAAGAGGGAAAACATGAAGAAGACTATAAATGAGAAGGGACTAAAGTTTTATTTTTTGAATTTAGTGAAGAGTATGTGTTTTTTTTTCCCCATACAGATTTTGAATTAAAAGAAATCATATGAACAAAAGTAGATTTCATGTTCAATTACAGGACAGATGAAGTGCTACATCATTTAGGATACAAATATTATATTTAAACTTTACAAGTATATCATTACTATTTATAAATATATGCTAATTTTATTTTTTTGCTTTTGTTTACAAGGGGACTGATGCAATCGAAGGCATGTTCCTCAATTTGTCCAAAATAAGAAAGATACATCTAAATTCTCTGGTTTTTGCAAAAATGCCGAATCTTAGATTGCTTAAATTCTATATGCCCGAGTATGGTGGCGTTCCAATTATGAACTCTAAAGTCCATCTTGAAGATGGTTTGGAATGTCTTCCAGATGGACTGAGATATCTCCATTGGCATGAATATCCTTTGAAGTCATTGCCATCAAATTTTGATTTGGAGAACCTTATTGAACTGCACTTGCCTTACAGTAAAGTTGAGCAACTTTGGGAAGGAGAAAAGGTAACCAATACAAAAATATTAATATTTCTTTAAATATGTATGTTTGATTGTGAAATTCATTAGTGCTAAATGCTAATTCAATATAATAAAAATCTGTCTTTTGCTACAGGAAGCTTTTAAGTTAAAATCTATTGACCTCCATCAATCCCACAATCTCACTAGGATACCAAAACAGTCAGAAGCCCCAAATCTAGAGAGAATTAATCTTTCGAATTGCAAAAACTTGCTTTACATTCCCTCCCACATCCAGAATTTCAACAACCTTAGTATGTTGTCTTTGAGGGACTGCGTAAGTCTTAGTTGCTTTCCACGAAACATTCATTTTAGATCTCCCGTAAAGATTGATTTCTCTGGTTGTGTTAATCTCACAGAGTTTCCACATATTTCCGGAAATGTGGTAGAGCTAAAACTATTTAATACCCCAATAGAAGAAGTTCCATCATCAATCGAGTCCCTACCTAATCTTAAAACCTTAAATTTGGGGTTTTGCAAAAGGCTGAAGAGAGTTTCAACTGCCATTTGTAAATTGAAATATCTTAACTGCCTTTATCTTTTGGACTGCTCTGACCTTGAGAGTTTCCCTGAAATTTTGGAGACAATGGAACTCAAAAAACTTGCTTTAGATAGGTCAGGAATTAAGGAGCTGCCATCTTCAATTGAAAATCTTGAAGGCCTTAAGGAGCTGCGGTTGATGTGTTGCTCTAAACTTGGTAGTTTGCCGGATAGCTTGGGAAATTTAAAATCTTTGGTGGTACTTGATGCAAATAGATCGGCCATTCTTCAGCTACCATCCTCTATAGCAGATTTAAACAAACTTAGAGAACTTTGCTTGTCTGGATGCAGAGGTTTTGCATTGCCTCCACTATCCACTTTATCTTCTTTAAGAACGCTAACTTTAAGTGGATGTGGGATAATAGAAATCTCTCAAGATATTTGCTGTCTATCATCATTGGAGTCCTTAAATTTGGCAGAAAATAACTTTGAGAGTTTACCTTCAAGTATCAGCCAACTGTCTTGTCTGAGGCGGCTTTGCTTGAGAAATTGCAACATGCTTCAATCATTACCAGAGCTTCCACTTGGGCTACGGCATTTAGAAGCAAGTAATTGCAAGCGGCTGCAGTCTTTCCCAGAGAGTCCATCATGTACAGAAGAACTTCATGCATCCTTAGTGGAAAAACTATCCGACCAGGCCCACGGAAGTGTGAGCTTGACAGTACCAGGGATGTTAAAATTTGATAATTGCCTGAAACTCAATGAAAGAAGTGTTTGGGCATATTTTCAACAAAGAGTTCATATTGCATTGCTGAGCCAATTCTATGAAAAGGTACCCAATTCTCTTTCTCTTTCCCCTTTCTCTCTTCTTAATTACATTTGAAATCATAATTTTCATTGTGTTACAGGAATATGAACCATGTGCACTCAGCATTTGTTTACCTGGAAGTGAAATTCCGGACGGGTTCCGGAATCAATCTTTAGGATCTTCAGTAAGTATTCAAATGCCACAGCATTGTTGTAACAAAAACTTCATCGGATTTGCTCTTTGTGCTGTTATTGAGTTAGAGGGAGATCATTGCAGTGAAATCTACGAAGTAAGGGTCGGATATGAATACGGTTTTTATCACACTTTCATATTGGTTGACGTCATATCCATTGATTCGACTCATGTCATAGTGGGATTTGATCAATGTTGGAATATGGAGCTACCAGATGCTGACCACCATTCGGATGTTTCATTTGACTTCTTCATTGATGACAGCAGTTTCAAGGTGAAATGTTGTGGGGTGACTCCAGTATATGCAAATCCCAACCAGGACGAACCAAACACCTTAACTCTCAAATTTGCCCCTGGCAATGAAGAAGAATGCACTCATCATGGGAAATTGCATAATGACTTTCTTGATAAGGCTGACATGTCTGGAACTATTGAGAGTGTCATTTCTGACAAGGATGAAGCAGAATCAATTTGCAGAGAGCAATTCAATGCTCCTCAACGAAAAAGTTATTTGTTTTCTCATGTTTTTAATAAGAGAGGTGGCATATTGGCTTTTCTTTTGTAAGTTCAATGCTCTAATCTATTTTTGTCTTATTTATCATTTCAATGTGTTTACTTTAATCTAATGTTTATTTTCGTCTAATATCTCTTTTCTGATTTTTGACACTTGCTGCAAACATGTTATATAGATTCGTATTTCTTGTGTTCATTTTCTGTCCATTACAACATTGGAGGAAATGGGCATTGGGCCAGTGAAGGAGAAAAGGAAGTTCAGCTTTGTGTCACACAAATTTAGTTCTAAAGCAAGAGAGGCAAGAATATTTACTCTTTGTTTAATATGTAGAAATTATTTAATGAAAAAGAAGTTTTGATGTTGTCTGGTGAATGCAGTTCTGCACTTTTACCACCACTGCTTTAAGGAGTGCCTCTGATCATTTAAGTTGCATCAATACAAAATTTGACAAAGCGACCATACTACAGGTATCCAATCAGGCCTGCGAATTGCCTTATAATTGCTGTATTTGGCTATTTTATTCTTGCTTTATAATGTTATACTTTCTTTTTATTATTGAGCACGATGGGCATTTGACATTATATGGTGATGTTTTGTTTAGACCAAAATTAAGGTGGCGTGGACTCTGAATGTGCGTTCATTGGAGTTTTGTCTCTCAATATGTTTAAGTTTTGTGTGTGAATGCTTACTTATTTATACCCTTATTGTGTTTCAATCCTCTGTTTGATTCATGAAATATAAAATGATAGAAAGAAAAATAATTGAAGGCACTGCTAGTCGTTTGCAACTAATATTTCTTCTTGGTATTTATTAACCGTCAGAAAAAATAAAATAAAATAGAATCTGTTGTACACAAATTTAAGAAACTCTGTAGTTTCCATTATTAACTGTGAACAAAGAAATGCTTCCAACGGCAGCTGTGAATGTGGAATATCAATCTGTTTCCTTTCATAATGCAACATGATTAATGAATTCCTTTCCAAACAAGCAGGTATCATAACTTTGTCTACAAATGTGGATGAATGTTGGCACTTACAGGGTTCACTTTGTTGGAACATTTTCAACAATAAATGTGTCTTATGGTAAAGACATGTCCTATTAATTATGCCTTATAGAAAAGGTACCTTTCACTAAAGACATGTCTAATTAAATGATGTCTTGTTGTAAGGACATGTCCATTTAATTGTGTCTTGTAGAAAAGGTATCTCTCCACTAAATGATATAACTTTTCATGACAACATTTCACTTAGAGATGCATTATTTCATGGTGACATTTCATTTGAAATGGTGATGGTTCAATTTGGACCATTGATTAAAATCAAATGTAGATCCAATGGCTATGAATGAAGGAATATCATGAAAGATGATAACCCAAATGAGGGGGCACAAGTATATCTATAAATAGGGGTCATGTTTAAGCCATTTAGACATGAAATAAATGATCCTACACCACTCTTTTCTTAGCATTCCTTTCTAGTACGAATTTCAACACAAAACACCCATTTCTTTTGTGCATTCACATTCCAATATATTGTTTTCTGCAGGAACAATATATTGTTTCTTGGCAGGCTTGCAACATTCAAGAGTATTCTGGTTTGCTTTCGTCGATGCACAACGCAAGCAAACAAACAAGTGCTTCATTGTATCTTGGAGGCGTATTTGCTTAACCCATGTGCATCACTCAATTGGTGGGGGCAAATAACGTCTTAGCGAAAGCGACTTTTGTAACGTGCCTTGAAGCATACAAAATTTCTGTAGTTTCTTCCTACATACAGAGTTAGTTGTAAACACATTACTTTACATAATAAAGTTCCACCATTATTGTTGTATTTCTCTACATTTGTCATTCCCCACAAGTTCAAGTTCCAACAATCTTAAGACGTTATTTCTACAACAATGGCACCAAGTTCGTCTCTTCGACAATTCGCAGTAGATTTTGTCAAATTGGAGCGGTTCGATGGTGGCAACTTTATTTGTTGGAGAAAAAGTTGCATTTCTTGTTGACAAGCCTCAATGTGGTCTATGTTCTCACAACACCAAAGCCTCAAGAACGTGAGAATGAGACATTAGCGGAAACCAGAGTGCGACATAAGTGGGAGCAAGATGACTACGTGTGTAAGGGACACATTTGCAATGCCATGTCTGATACTTTGTTTGATCAATATCACAACAAACCTACATCAAAAGAGATATGGGACTCATTAGAGGCTAAGTACATGATGGAAGATGCCACAAGTAAGAAATTCTTGGCTTCTAAATTTTTTAATTATAGAATGGTTGATAATAGACTAGTGGTTGAACAATATAATGAGATTTTTCATATTCTTGATCAATTCAACCAACATAACATGAAAATGGATGAGTCTATTATTGTCTCTTCAATTATTGATAAACTTCCTCCCTCTTGGAAAGACTATAAGAAAAGTCTTAAACATAGCAAAGAGGAAATTAGTCTGGATGGCTTAGGCCAAAGTCTTCGTATTGAAGAGGAACTCAAGCTTAATAGTCTTGAGGATCAGACTACTATGTCCTCTAAAATTAATGTCGTAGAGGAAGGAAAGGAGTTTAAGCATTCTAATCACCCTAAGAATAACCAAAAGAGAAAGTTTGATTCCAAAGAGAATCAAAACAATAAGAAGAAAAAGAAGGGTACATGCCACCACTGCGGAAAACCTGGCCATTTCAAAAAAGATTGTCGACTTCTGAAGAAACAAAAGGAAGTTTCGAACACAAATCTTGTGGCCATGATATCTGAAATTAATGTTCTTGAAGATGATAATGCATGGTGGATAGATTCTGGTGCAACCAAGCATGTATGCAAGGATCGTAGCCTTTTCAAATCTTATAAAGCAATGGATGATGGAAGTGTTCTTTACATGGGAAATTCCTCCACTGCAATAGTTAAAGGAAAAGGCAATGTGCAACTAGAGTTTACTTCTGGAAAAACTTTAACTCTTACTGATGTTTATCATGTTCCTGAAGTTAGAAAAAACCTTGTATCTGGTAGCCTTCTTAATAAGTTAGGCTTCAAACTTGTTTTTGAGTCAAACAAATTTATATTATCTAAGGGTGGTACCTTTGTTGGGAAAGGATACATGTATGAAGGAATGTTTAAACTCAATATCAATAATATGAATGTTTCTTCTGCTTATATGGTTGATTCATTATCTTTGTGGCATAATCGTTTAGGACATGTGAATATTAGAAGATTGCATGATATGGCTAATTTAGAGTTAATTCCTAAGCATGAAAATGATATGCATGAAAAATGTAAAGTATGTGCTCAGACTAAAATCACAAGATCTCCTTTTCCAAAAATTGAAAAAACATCTTCTTTATTGCATTTAATTCATAGCGATGTGTGTGATATGCATAGTAATCCTTTTAAAGGTGGTAAAAAATATTTTGTAACATTTATTGATGATTTTTCAAAATATTGCTATGTGTTTTTATTACATTCTAAAGATCAAGTGTTAGAAAAATTTAAAACTTATAAAAATGAAGTTAAGAACTTTTGTGACACTAAAATTAAATGCCTTAGAAGTGATAAAGGAGGTGAATATGCTTTTTCTGAATTTTGTGAATCTGTTGGCATTGTACATGAAACTAGCACTGCATATACTCCACAACAAAATGGCGTAGCTGAAAGGAAAAATAGGACATTAATAGAAATGATTAATGCTATGCTTTTTAATGCTGGGCTTGGTAAAGGTTTTTGGGGTGAAGCTATTTTAACTGCATGTCATATCTTAAATAGAGTGCCTAATAAGAAAACAAAGGTGGCCCCATATGAATTATGGAAAAAGAGAAAGCCTAATCTTTCTTATCTAAGAGTTTGGGGTTGTCGAGCCATTGTAAGACTACCAGAACCTAAGATAAAGAAATTAGGAGAAAGGGGCATTGAATGCATATTCTTAGGATATGCAGAGCATAGTAAAGCTTATAGGTTTCTTGTAACAGAACCTAATAGCTTTGTTGAGATCAATACTATAGTGGAATCTAGAGATGCAATATTCTATGAAAATAGATTTTCCACTATACCAAAAAGTATTGATTCTCAAAAGAATGATAAACAAATAGAAATTGGTCAAAAACGTGATGCTAATAATGAACAAAATCATTTGAGAAGAAGTAAAAGAATAAGGACTATAAAATCTTTTGGACCAGATTTTATAGTCTATTTAGTTGAAGGGACAAGAGACTCACAATCAAAACAGACCATGATCACACCTACTATAGAGTCTGATCCCCTCACCTATGAAGAGGCAATGAAGTCTCAAGATGCTGCTTTTTGGAAAGAGGCCATTAATGATGAAATGGACTCTATTGTGGGTAATAAGACTTGGAAATTAGTTTGATTTACCACCTGGCTCTAATCTTTATAGGTTGGAAATGGATTTTCAAAAGAAGAAGAAAGTTGATGGAACAA
>NW_006262339.1:27844827-27862432 GCF_000493195.1 Citrus x clementina | reverse complement strand
CCATCAAATGGATGTAAAAACAGCTTTCTTAAATGGAGAATTAGATGAGGAAATTTACATGAAACAACCAGAATGGTTTGTTATGCCAGGACAAGAACATAAAGTTTGTAAACTAGTCAAGTCTTTATATGGTCTTAAACAAGCTCCAAAGCAGTGGCACAAAAAGTTTGACAAAGTGATTGTCTCAAATGGATTTAATATTCATGAATCTGATAAATGTGTCTATAGCAGATTCAATGAAAATAAAGGTGTGATTATTTGTTTATATGTAGATGACATGTTAATTTTTGGTACTGATAGTGAGAGCATTGAACTCACTAAATTATTATTGTCATCTAATTTTGATATGAAAGACATGGGACTTGCTGATGTGATTTTGGGGATTAAAATTATAAAAAATGATAATGGCCTAGTATTGACCCAATCACATTATATTGAGAAAATTTTAAAGAAATTTAATTATTATGATTGTAAGTCTGTGTCAACACCTTTTGATTCAAACATAAGACTGTATCCTAACACTGGCAGATCAGTATCTCAATTAGAATATGCACGTATTATTGGATGTCTTATGTATGCGATGACTTGTACTAGGCCTGATATTGCTTTCGCTGTTGGAAAGCTCAGTAGATATACTAGTAATCCAAGCCAAGCACACTGGCAAGCAGTGTACAGAATTCTTAAATATTTAAAACATACAATGGATTATGGTATATACTACACTAGATATCCTTCAGTTTTGGAAGGATTTTCGGATGCTAGTTGGATTACTGATCGAGATGATCATACATCCACAAGTGGTTGGATTTTTAATCTTGGTGGAGGAGCTATTTCATGGGGCTCAAAAAAGCAAACTTGTATAGCAGACTCCACCATGGCTGCAGAATTTGTAGCTTTGGCTTCATGTTGCAAGGAAGCTGAATGGTTAAGGAATTTGCTTATAGAAATTCCTATTTGGCCTAAACCAATGCCACCTATATCTATTCACTGTGATAGTGAGGCAACTTTATCAAGAGCATATAGTCAAATCTATAATGGAAAGTCTAGGCACATTGGTCTAAGACATAGTTATGTAAGACAATTACTTACAGATGGAGTCATCACAATTGACTTTGTGAAATCATGCCAAAATTTGGCAGACCCCTTAACTAAAGGCCTTGCAAGGGATATTGTATTTAAAACTTCTAAGGGGATGGGACTGAAGCCAGCATCATCTTATCACCAATGATGGAAACTCAACCCAACACTTGAAATAACAAGATCTTGGGTTCAATGAGCAAAAGTACATCATATGTTGTGATAGCAAGCACTATAATATTTTTTATGCGTCCCAAAGGTTAGTGCTTGATACCTGTAACATATGGGAAAGGTTAAGCTACTTAGCTTTTAATGGACTTATAAATGTTTTAGTTACAGGGACATTCTAGATAAGTCTACCTATGTGAGTGTAGGAGGTGGTGCCGCTTCCTATGTAACTTGGCTGGTTACTAAAGCACTCATGAAAACAGGATATAGACACAGGGCCAATCCACGTGTCGGCTAAGGAATACTTGAGAATTTGAAAACTTATGTGTGAGATATATCCGGTTAATCGATTAAGGTCGTTGGTTCAAAGCTTGCCTACCATGCCACCTTGATTAACTTTGATGTATTGTCACTAAGTGAAGGTTCAAGTCCAAAAGACACCTTCATCTATGCATAAGTTTTCCAAGCCTGTGCAAGATAACTTTTCAAAATTCATTTATTTTGAAAATGGTGGGGGATTGTTGGAACATTTTCAACAATAAATGTGTCTTATGGTAAAGACATGTCCTATTAATTGTGCCTTATAGAAAAGGTACCTTTCACTAAAGACATGTCTAATTAAATGATGTCTTGTTGTAAGGACATGTCCATTTAATTGTGTCTTGTAGAAAAGGTATCTCTCCACTAAATGATATAACTTTTCATGACAACATTTCACTTAGAGATGCATTATTTCATGGTGACATTTCATTTGAAATGGTGATGGTTCAATTTGGACCATTGATTAAAATCAAATGTAGATCCAATGGCTATGAATGAAGGAATATCATGAAAGATGATAACCCAAATGAGGGGGCACAAGTATATCTATAAATAGGGGTCATGTTTAAGCCATTTAGACATGAAATAAATGATCCTACACCACTCTTTTCTTAGCATTCCTTTCTAGTACGAATTTCAACACAAAACACCCATTTCTTTTGTGCATTCACATTCCAATATATTGTTTTCTGCAGGAACAATATATTGTTTCTTGGCAGGCTTGCAACATTCAAGAGTATTCTGGTTTGCTTTCGTCGATGCACAACGCAAGCAAACAAACAAGTGCTTCATTGTATCTTGGAGGCGTATTTGCTTAACCCATGTGCATCACTCAATTGGTGGGGGCAAATAACGTCTTAGCGAAAGCGACTTTTGTAACGTGCCTTGAAGCATACAAAATTTCTGTAGTTTCTTCCTACATACAGAGTTAGTTGTAAACACATTACTTTACATAATAAAGTTCCACCATTATTGTTGTATTTCTCTACATTTGTCATTCCCCACAAGTTCAAGTTCCAACACACTTCACATTATGACAAGAAGTGGCCATTCAACTTAAAGATACACTAACTCAAAACAATGTGACAGGAAATGCAGGACACTTTGCCACTCCTTCACTTTTTGCTTGCTCTTTTTGATGACTATTGATTTGAAGAAAACTATTTTGTATAATGTAAAGAAGTGACCAAGGACTACCATATCTTTGATTCTCTAGCCAAGCTAGAAGAAATGTTTTTGATCAATTGTACTTTCTTTTCCATTACAACACAAATGAGAGCTGTTGGTGGCACGGCTGATGAGCTTCAGGAAGCTATGGTTAAGTTTGAAGGCTTTTTCTTATGTTCTTTCCTGTCAAAATGAAGAAACCAAGATGTTGTTTTGTTGACAGCTCAGTAGATTTTAGTTCTTTTGATTAGCTCTGTTTTACAGCTTTGTATTTCCTGGTGACCAGAAGGGAAAAAAAGGAGAGAATCAAGATTTACTTGAAATTTTGGAAGTGCTTTGTAGACTAGATTCCTTCAAATATCGAGTGTACCTTGTGTTATTTACAGATTGAAATAAAGCGCCATCTCTGTTCTGTTGGTTACTTGGATATTGACTTCGTGCTGAACCGCGTAATTAATTGAGATTTCCACGTAAAACAGAAGAAATTTGAAAGAAGGTAGACAAAAAGGCCGTAACAAACTTGATCGCCATGTGAAAGTGAAACCTTCAATCAATTTACAAGGTCCGAATCGTTTATTACGTGGCCGGTTCAAATTGGAATGGTGTTAAAAATACTCTATTAGTTCATCAACGTGGGTCCAACTAAATAGTCTCCCAAAATCAATAATCACCCTTTATCGAAAATCATTATAGTAAATATTCTTTTTTTTTTTAATTTATCTTTACTGATTCCTTCAAAATTTCGGGGCTTTTTTAACCAAAGAACAAAATACATGGACCCACCACGCATCATGTACAATGCTGCTTTTATTTTAATTGTACGACATGCAAAAATCCTGCAGGAAATTACTTCACATCTCTACTTTACTCTTACATTTTCTCAATTCTCTGTTTCAGTTACAGATTTGCTTCATGGTTTTATCTTCTTCTCAAAGCAAATATGAGGTCTTCCTCAGTTTCCGAGGGGAGGACACTCGTAATGGCTTTACTAGCCATCTAGCAGCAGCTTTACATCGGAAACAGATACAATTCTTCATTGATGATGAAGAACTTAAGAAAGGTGATGAGATTTCGCCTGCCCTCTCGAATGCAATCGAATCATCAGATATTTCCATAATTATCTTCTCAAAAGGCTATGCTTCTTCGAGATGGTGCCTCAATGAACTTGTCAAGATTCTTGATTGCAAGGAAATGAATGCCCAAATTGTTATACCGGTTTTCTACCAAGTAGATCCATCCGATGTGCGGAAACAGAGGGGGAGTTTTGGAGAAGCTTTTGTTAACCATGATAACAACTTTCCGGGGAAGGTTCAGAAATGGAGGCATGCACTGACCGAAGCATCAAATTTATCTGGATATGATTCCACCGAATCCAGGTAATTCTTAACTCTCAATACTTTATAGCCTAGCCTGTTACGTTATAACTCATTAATGATTTTTATCTTAACAATACTTATTGCTTGCTAGGAATGACGCAGAACTTGTGGAAAAAATTGTTGAAGATATTTCCAAGAAATTGGAAGATATGTCAGAATCTACTGATTTAGATGGCCTCGTTGGATTAAATACACGAATTGAGGAAATGAAATCACTGCTATGTCTCGAATCGCATGATGTTCGAATTGTAGGAATTTGGGGCATGGGCGGCATTGGCAAAACAACCATTGCTAGTGTTGTTTTCCACCAGATTTCTAGACACTTTCAAGGAAAGTGCTTCATGGCAAATGTCAGAGAAAAAGCAAACAAAATGGGAGTAATACATGTTCGAGATGAGGTTATTTCTCAAGTACTAGGAGAAAATCTCAAAATAGGAACTCTCATTGTACCCCAAAATATCAAGAAAAGGCTCCAGCGGGTGAAAGTGTTGGTCGTTCTTGATGATGTTAATGATGAATTCACACAGTTGGAAAGTTTAGCTGGAGGGGTAGATAGATTTAGCCCCGGAAGTAGGATCGTTATAACCACCAGAGACAAACAAGTACTTGACAAATGTGGAGTGAGTTACATATATAAGGTCAAGCGATTGGAGCATGATAATGCTCTTGAACTTTTTGTAGAAAAGCCATTAGGCAAAACAGTCGCTCTCAAGATCTTCTGGAGCTCTCAAAGGAAGTAGTGGGTTATGCCAAAGGCAATCCGTTAGCTCTTGAAGTGTTGGGTTCTTCTCTTTATCAAAAGAGCAAACAACAGTGGAAAGTTAAATTGCAGAACTTGAAACTGATTTCTGAACCTAACATTTACAACGTGTTGAAAATCAGTTATGATGACCTAAATCCAGAAGAGAAGAAAATCTTTCTTGATATCGCATGTTTCTTTAAAGGAGAAGATGCAGACTTTGTGACAAGGATACAAGACGATCCTACATCATTAGATAATATAGTTGATAAATCACTCATTACAATTTCAGATGAGAACCGACTACAAATGCATGATTTATTGCAAGAAATGGGTCAGACCATTGTTCGCCAAAAATCCATTAGCAAACGTACCAGATTGTGGGATCACGAGGACATCTATCATGTCTTAAAGAAAAATAAGGTAATAATCTACGTATTTGACTTCTATATGTTAAATGAAAAGAATTAACAAATACACATTTTATCTTCAATTAGGAAGCTCTTAATTAACTTTTCAATTTTTTTTTTTTGGATTTTATGCTTGCTCATTCTTTGCTCTTGTATAATAGGGGACCGAGAAAATTGAAGGCATATTTCTTGATTTGTCCAAAACAAAAGACATCCATCTAAGTTCTCAAGCCTTTGCAAATATGTCAAATCTCAGATTGCTTAAATTCTATATGCCTGAGCGTGGTGGTGTTCCAATTATGAGCTCTAAAGTGCATCTTGACCAAGGTCTTGAAGATCTTCCTGAGAAATTGAGATATCTCCATTGGCATGGATATCCTTTGAAAACGCTGCCTTTTGATTTTGAACTAGAGAACCTTATTGAGCTCAGATTGCCTTACAGCAAAGTTGAGCAAATTTGGGAGGGAAAAAAGGTATAGTGTATAGAGACGAAAACATCAATTTTCTGTTATTTATTAGATTAATTGTGATATTCAGTGATTCTAATTTAATATAGTCTTTGTTTATCTTTTGTTACAGAAAGCTTTCAAGTTAAAATCCATTGATCTTTGTCATTCCCAGCATCTCATTAGAATGCCGGACTTATCAGAAATCCCAAATCTTGAGAGAACAAATTTTTTTAATTGTACAAACTTGGTTCTTGTTCCCTCATCAATCCAGAATTTCAACAATCTCAGTATGTTGTGTTTTAGGGGCTGTGAAAGTCTTAGGTCTTTTCCAAGAGACATTCATTTTGTTTCTCCAGTGACTATTGATTTCTCGTTTTGTGTTAATCTCACAGAGTTTCCAAAGATCTCTGGAAAGATAACAGAGCTAAACTTGTGTGACACTGCAATAGAAGAAGTTCCCTCATCAGTAGAGTGCCTAACTAATCTTAAAGAGCTGTATTTGAGTAGGTGCTCAACGCTGAATAGGCTTTCAACTAGCATTTGCAAGTTGAAATCTCTTCATGAGCTTATTCTTAGTGATTGCTTAAGCCTTGAGAGTTTCCCGGAAATCTTGGAGAAAATGGAACATTTAAAATACATTTCATTATATAATACAGCAATTACGGAGCTTCCATCCTCATTTGCAAATTTAGAAGGGCTTGAAAAGTTGGTCTTAGTGGGTTGCTCTAAACTTAATAAGTTGCCACATAGCATTGGTAATTTAAAATCTTTGGTGCACTTTTTGGCAAGTGGATCAGCCCTTAGTCAACTACCAGCTTCTGTCGGAGACTTAAACGAATTTAAACTGACTTCATTCTCTAGATGCAGAGGTTTATCTTCTTTGGTAGACATAGATTTAAGTAACTGTGCTGTAGTGGAAATTCTGGAAGATTTTTGCTGTCTATCCTCACTGCAATGGTTAGATCTAAGTGGAAATAACTTTGAGAGTTTACCTTCAAGTATCAAGCAACTTTCACAGCTGAGAAAGCTTGATCTGAGCAATTGCAATATGCTTCTCTCGTTACCAGAGCTTCCATTGTTTCTTGAAGATTTAGAAGCAAGGAATTGCAAGCGGCTCCAATTTTTGCCAGAGATTCCATCCTGTTTGGAAGAACTAGATGCACCTATGCTCGAAAAGCCACCTAAAACCTCCCATGTAGATGAATTTTGGACGGAAGAGATGTTGTCCATTAAGTTCAAGTTCACTAATTGCTTGAAACTGAATGAAAAAGCATACAACAAGATTTTGGCAGATTCAAAACTAACAATTCAGCGTATGGCAATTGCATCACTAAGACTATTCGATGAAAAGGTATGCAATCCTCTCTCTTTTTCTTCTCTCTCCCTCTTTATAACATCTTAATTAGTGATTTTCATTTATAGGAGCTCAGCATATTTGTACCTGGGAGTGAAATTCCAGACTGGTTCAGCAATCAAAGTTCAGGATCTTCAATAACTCTTCAGCTGCCACAGCATTCTTTTGGAAACTTAATCGGGTTTGCTCTTTGTGCTGTTATTGAGTTTAAGCAACTTTCTTCTAACAGTTGGAGTTATTTCAATGTTGGCTGTCGATACAGCTGTGAAATAAATAAGATATCAGCCAAAGATGTGTATTTGGCTGGTATTATCGACTTCATTGATTCCGATCATGTCATACTTGGATTTAAACCCTGTGGGAATGATGAGCTCCCTGATGCTAACTACCATACAGATGTATCATTTCAGTTCTTCCCTGACGGTTATGGAAGTAGTTATAAGGTGAAATGTTGTGGGGTGTGTCCAGTATATGCCGACTCCAAGGAGACCAAATCCAACACTTTTACTCTCAAATTTGCTGCCGGCAGTAAAGAAGAATGTACCGAAATTAGGAAATTGGATGATCAGGCAAGCACGATTGGAGCTTCTGCAAGTGTTGGCAAATCTGATGAAGAGGAGTTGGAACGGAGTCCCAAGAGAATTTGCAGAGGCCAAATCAACAATCCTTAATAACTGAGTTTTCTCAGATTATTTTTCTTCAGTAAGTCCAACTCTCCTGTTAGTTTATATTTCTTTATCTCTTCTATGTGGTTGCTTTTTCATCAGTCACATTAAACAAAGAGTATTCCTTTTGGGCTCAATTCATTTTTATGTAATTGATTTTGGTTTTGGTTCTGAGATACGGCAAGTACATTTTTTGTGTTTGCACTGGCAACTACTGCTTCTTACCCACTTCAACGATTCTATATAGAAACAAAATAACCTTTTTGAGCTATTTGATTTACTGTTTTTGCTTAGGCAAGAACAATCTTTTATTAAACCTGTAGTTTATTTCATCGAAAGCAATTTTGATGTTATGTACTGAATATGCAGTTCTTTGCACAAGCATGGCTTGCATCCCCTGCTTTGGAAAATCCTTTTGATCATAGTTCTTAGGTGCATGTGCAGTGATTCCAAAACTTCAGGTGTCATGATTTTATAGAAACAATTCTATAATCTCTTTATGTTTTGAGCAGACTTTGTTCCCATAAGATTTTTGCAAATCTGAATAAAACGTTAGTACCTATGGATTACCTCCCCTATGATTTTTCTTCCGTTGGTGCTTATAATCCTTATAATATGCTTGAATTTGTTAAGTCAGATATTATGTCTTCTATTTCTCCTTTTGGCATGATTAGATGCTTTTTTTTCTTGAAATAATCGCCACCTACAATTTTACATCATAAGATGCCAAGTCTTAACATCAAAAAATCCTACACCGTTTCTGATTTATACTTCCATATATGAGTCGTTTGAATGCATGACTCTGTCACACCTCTTTGTGCTTCAAAATTGTTTGTTAAACAACTTGATGACCCTGTATCTTTATTTGGTTACGAGGCTGAATCCAATCACCATGAGCTCAGAATTAGAATTGTCCTTCAAAATGAATTGTTTTCAATTTGTTTCTGAAGCTGTAGAAAAGAAAAATTGCTTGTCAAAATCATCGTTTACTATTAAGAAAACTGACTTTCAGAAAACTGCCAATTCATAATTGCTATACTAAATTAGCATTTACCCCTTAAATTATTTGCTGAAAGAAAATTGTTTCTCTTAATTTTTACACAAGGAAGCCTGCTCTTTGTATATTCTTAACATGCATTAAGCATGATAAGTACCCATTCTTCTGCACACTTGTGAAAGTGGCGACTTCCCTGCGACTCGAACTGGGGAGCAAACTCAATCAAACCACTTAAGGGGACTCCATTGTCAGTGGAGCCAACACTTTGTTGGTTAAATTCACTGTCTATTTGACCGTAGAAACTGATCATATTATCTGTAACCATTCTTTTTAAAAAAAAAAAAAAAGAATTGAATCTTTTTTCAATTCCCCTGTTTCAGAATTTCAAAACCTTACCCCCTCCTTGTGCTTTTGCAGCTGCTTACATTTATATGTTCGGTTGAATTTCTAGGAGGCTCCCTTTTTTATATCAAACATCAATTGAGAAAATAATTTTTCTTATGAAAGGGTATCGTGTGAGAGAATATTGGACTAACATATGCAATTATTTATTAGTCGTTGCCTTTTCATTAAACACATCCATCAAATGAAAGCATGTGTATGTGGAAAGTCTTGCTTCACTAAGTTACAATACTAGTTTTAATATTGAATGTATCAATATTAATTTTATTTGTTTGAATATCCAATCTCTGGTTATATTTGTCTTTCAAAGTTCACTTTAAAAATTTCTTGTTATGTGTTTAGGCCTGGTAACGGTACTGTAAATTGGAAAGCTACCTAGCAAAAATGTAGTGACTCTATCAACAACTGATGCTGAATAGACAGCTGCAGCAGAAGCACTTAAGAAAGCTATTTGATTGGAGGGAATGGTTTCTAAAGTGGGTGCTAAACAATTGTCAGTAGTGTTGTATTGCGATAGCCAAAGTACTATTCATCTAAGCAAAAATCACACACATTATTATGAAAAGACGAAGCATGTAGATGTTGTAAAGTTATATTTTGTAAGACTTGAAGTGAGTTCAAGATTCACACTGATGTGAACCTAGCACATATGCTCATCAACGCTGTATCTCCGCATGGGCTTAGAGCTACTTGCAGGTTTTGAGGCTGTAAATGAAGTGGAGGATGATCAGATGGAGCAGCCAGTGAAGTTGAGTTCAATGTGGAGAATGTTGGACATGAACTAAATCCAAATAGGACGTACATATCATTCTGACCTTGAATCAAAGACCGACATGACGGTTTAAAACAGACGAACCGTATAGTTGGTGTATGACAAGGAAATACTGTCGTTTCAACTACTTAAGTAAATCACATGCTGAGCACATGAGCAACGAAATCAGATTCAGCCAAAACGACGAGATCCCAATGCAGTTTTGACTGGTACTCAAGTTACACACGTACGGCACGTGTTTCAGGTTGTTAGAGTTGGTTAGAAATGGTGGGAAATTCTGGGCAAAGTTGGTTAACCCAGAAACAGCTTTAAATATCAGAGAGGTCATTAAGAGAGCTTGGTAAGTTGTAGAGAGAGAAATCCACCTTGATTTGTTCTCTAAAATGCCCTTGAGGCTCTTTTAACCTTCTTCCTTCAATTAGTGGAGGCGTTTGATCTTGATCCATTGTGAATAGGCCTTTGATCTTGATCCATAGCGCATATAGGCACCTCAATCAAGTGCTGAACCACCTAAACCCTGTGTTTCTTGGTTTCTGTTCATTGTTCAGATTCTGGATTGTTTCTCAATTATTGATTCTTTAGTTGTTAATTTGTTTGTTTCTTGGGAAAATACTAAGGTGTTGGGGGTTTGGTTCTTGGTGGGTGTCTTCTCTTATATCATCAATGTGAAAGTCGACAATTCTTAATTATGAAGGAATACAGGCGCAGAAATTTGGACTAGAATCGTAACAGTCAAATGGTTTTCTTGGTTGAAGCCAATATGCTACTTGAAGAAATACAACAAGTTCATGCTAGTTTTAAATTTCAGGAAATTGGTATTTTAAAATCCAAAATATGGAATGACGCGTTCCAAAGATTGATGCCATTTCATTTGCACCATTTTCGATTGATTTGCATGTTGATGGCCTTGCCTGGACAAATTATAAAACTGTGACAATACTAGTGAAGGTGTCAATCATTCTACTTTGTGGTTGTTCGTCTAGCTTTATATAATTAATGTATACTAAAATTTGTTCTCAGGATCTCACATCTTTGATGTAATTAAATTACTTTGTGCAAATTCCTACAGCCTTTTTCCACTCGCATGTTTTCTTTCATACATTTCATCGAACACTTATCATTTCTATCAAACAATACAACGACATTGGTCTAAATATTCTAATCTTTGGCCATTTCTAAGCATAATTTTTTCCTTCCGATCCTCTAAAGTTGCAAAATTTCAATCTGTAAATTAATACAAGTACTACTATTAAGTTTCATTCCAAACTGCCGATTGCATCAAATTTTTCTCGTCACATCTCAATGTCTTCTAAATCTGGTAGAGGGAACCGAAGAATTGCAGCTACACCAGTCAATTGTCCCAGTTGTTCTCCTGAGACATGCATGGATGAAAATATATGAGCATTGCCTCCTGAATCCTTAACCGAATTTACCAAATCAACATACTTCTTCCTTGTCGCTATTTCAAAATTCCTGAAAAGATCATCCGTAATGAGCAGCGTTTGCACGGCCATCCGTTCATGGGCAACCTCTACATGCTTTGGTCCATAACATGCACGTGTAGGATCATTTGAAAGCATGTTGAAAAATTCCTTGAGAACTTTAACCTCTTGTGCAGCTTTAGTCTCTTTGATCAAGTTCATTACATTTGAAGCATCCAAAACTTCTCTCAAGCTATGCTTGTATCCTGAACTCGTATGAACAATAACTATTCGGGATTTGTTCGCAATAATTGGTCTCAATTGTCTCCGCTCTGCCTCTAGCAGTAGGTAACGATGAAACTGGTCTTTCGTGAAACCGGGACTTGCAATCACCGCACAACGTACCACGTTGAAATCAACATGTTTTAGGAAAGCATGTAGAACACTGTCAAAGAACTTATTCAAAGCCGACTCATAACGGGCGACAGCAGGACCATGCTTGCGAGGAATTGAAGTTTCAATTCTTGAACGAGTGATGGTCATGCTTCTACCGACAAGAAAGATATTTGCTAATCCTTCTTGCATTAAAACGACAGCAAGATCTGCGGTGGCGGCAGAATCAGATGCCTGATGAAGTGTATCTAATGCCACTGAGTCCCAAACATCCTTTGTCAAAACAAATGGCCGATGCAGCTCAATTTCCAAAGAATGGAAGGCTCCGATTTTAACATGTTCATTCTCTAAAATATTCTTTCCACTAATACGCAATGCGGATCCTTCTTTGTCATAATCCAAAGCCTCAACTTTGATTTCCAACTTAAGCTTCACACGTTCTGCATCTTTTCCACCAGATTTCGTCTGTCTTACAACTTTCCTGACAGTGACGGCCAAGACAGAATCTCCAGCAGCTACGAGATTGTAAGCAAACCAAAGATCATCTGAATCAACCGGGATCATCTTGACACTACCAGGCCCATTCGGTATCAAGTCTTTGCGAACGATCCTCATGGTGAGGTAATGGGGACAGGACTAATTGTCAAAAAACTTCTATATGGGCTCATGAATCAGGACTAATTTATAGGAACAAAGTTTACTCTCACGTTGTATAGTGCTCTCCTAAAGTGGCTAGGATTACTTGTGCGGTTAATAATTTTCTCAAGAAAAGGAAAAGTTAGCATTAACTAAATTTGACTCAAGATTTTGGTTAAATTGGAATTCTGATTATCCAAACATATAAATACACACAACTGCTTTACAAACATCACAGCTACCAAATTAGTTTAAAAACCCTAAAGTTTTTGGTTAACTTGCGGAAGAAGTAATAGAGGGTCTTCCTCAAGATATCATCGTTGACATATTCTCAAAACTGTTGCCGAACTCTCTCTGTCGATTCAAGTGTTTATCAAAGGGATTCATGGCTTTAATCACCAATCCTTGGTTCGTCAAGTTCCACCAAACTCAAAACCAACAAAGACAAACAGTAGTGGTCGACAAATGTATAGTAAGAGACTCTCTTATCTGTTTCGACATCGATGGGGGAATTAAAACGGTAGATCGGCTTGATTTTCCAATTCAAAAATGCCTTATTAATTCTGCTTGGATCAACGGTTCTTGTAATGGTATGGTGTGGTTATCCACTTATGATGGCACTGCAAGAAGTCCAGTTGACTTTATTTACAATTGTTCCACTAGAGAGTTGAAGAGAATACCATATTATCAACCTTTCGATGAAAGATATTCATTATTAGATGCCTTGGGTTATGCTCAGTCAATAGATGACTTAAAGGTTTTCGGAGTTTCCTTTCATCCTTTTTATGAAGTCGAAGACGTAAGTGTGCATGTCTTCTCTTTAAGGAACAATACATGGAAAACTTTAGAAATTGATGATTTTGTAGAGTTTCGTGAAGATCTTTCGGCGACCCATCCCAATGGAAGTATCCACTTTGGTTTTTGTAAGCTCGATTTTGATGACCCAGTTATGATTGCTGATTTGATTTGGTGGAAGACAAGTTGAAATTCTTAGCCTTACCTGATGATATTGTTGATGCAGAAATCTGCTCGCCCTTTGCCCGACCAGATCGTTCCACTAACGCTTATATGTTCAATGGAGAGGATGCTGCCCTTTGCCTCCTTCAGCAACTACGAAAGCTCCAGGGGTTGGAATCACCTTTTCTCCTTCTTTCTAATCCTGCACTCACAGAGATAGATCAGAGACACTGATGGTTTTACCGGCGTAAACCCTCCAATGCTTAAGTTAGCACAAGGTGTTTACAGGAAAACTATGTAATTTAGCTTGTGTGATTTTTTGTAATGCTCTCAAAAACTTGTATGGAATGTAATCGTGTTTCAATTTGGCAGAGTTTTCCCTTTTCTCTCCATTTTTTTGTCCCCTTTTTCATCGGTTTCCTGGCTTCTTATAGTCATTGCCCCACGTTTCTGCGTACTCTTCATGCCCCCTTTTTTCGGGTAATGGCAGACCCTCGTGGGTCTCCAACCACTGGATTGTGGGTTAACGTGGGATGCCATGTCTTTCTCAACAGTTCGGGGCATAGCGAAACTGTCGCGATTTCGTGAGATCGTGTGCCCTTTCTTTGGGTGACTAGCATCTGGTCGGTATATCCCTCTGGTCGGTATATTTCTCTGGTTGGTGCTCGTCTCTAGTTAGCATATGCCCGTATTAGATGTTTTACTCGGACTCTTCTCGTACCGTTCAGCTGAGGAGATTCACCTCGGGGTGAGAGATGAGGGCATGGCTGAGCTGGTACTTTTTGTTACTTAACAGATATCATGTATTCATATTCATATTCAATTAGAAGTATAGGAGGCTGTCTTTGTTTATTCCCAGAAGAGGAAAAAGAATTTTGGATTATGAAAGAATATGGCTTGAAAGAATCTTGGACTAGAATTTCATCAGCCAATGCAATTCCGCTTTTGCAGCCTTTGTGTCCCTTCAAGGAGGGCAGTGATTTATTTTTGTCTCTTTTGGGCCACAAATTTGTACTTTTTAATCCAAAGGATGGTTCATATAAAGATTTCATTATTGATGGCTTTCAAGAAGATTTAGAAGATTGAAACTTGGTAGCATATGCAGAGGCAGTTAGCAGAACAAACTTCCCAAGCGAAGGTACCAATTTAATTCACTCTCGTATATATTTAAAAAGAAAAAATAATAATTTAATTGCTATGTTGAATTTTTGATCGGTTAACTAAAAGATTCCACATGTTGCTTAGATGCATCGGATCTTCAACATAAAAAGGGTACAGTGGAAGTTTCACTCTCTTATCAATTTTCTTGGTGGGTACTCCTCCAGCAGCTGCCATCAAGTTTCAGAAAAGTCTTGGATCCTAGAACAGGATCATTTCTCTATTTCTATTTACTCCTTGCCAGTGCTATGTGTAAATTTCAACTAATCATGATAATATTTATACACATGTTTTAAGCAATGAATGGATAATGATCAAAGTTTCTGGAGCACCAAAGTCTTTTTTCTTTTATAATAAGCATAAGCAGGCACAATTTCGTATTTTCTGGTCGCCATCTATGAATTCACAATAATACTCTGATACCAATTGTTGTTAATACGAATGCCAAAAACAAACAATTACACAATTGTTGTTGACACTGTTTTACGTGGTTTAGTAAAATTACCTACATCCACAAGATGTGATGCTAAGTTTAATCCCAAAAACGAAGCCCTTTATCCTTTGCACACTCTTCACTCAACTCACAAACTCTCTAGATAGCTCTATATCTACTCTCTCAAAGCTTACAAGCACACATGACTTCCATTGCCTTAATGTTTATTTATAGCAATTGGAATTTGACTTCAAATTGTCTTTCAAAAATAGAAGCCAACTCATTCTTGAGTGATTACAACTAATTTATTTCAACGATTTGTAGAAACCACGGATCAAGAGTGCCATCCGTATGCAAGCTTGCAAGACATTTCGTCCAAGCTGTTGAACACTTGTGCAACCTACATCCAGCAAGTGCAATCCCTTAGCCAACGCTTCATTTATTGCCTTGAGCAACCCGCCAATTTGACTCATAACAAATATTCAAATTGGCTTTTTTAAATCTTTAAGATAGTGGAGTTTGATTTTGAGCCAAATTATAAACCGACTTAATATGTAGGTTATTAACATCCTATTTATTTTACTGTAAAAGTTTATTTATGATGACTTTATACCCTGTGGTTGGGCAATCCATCTCAACGGAACTATCCACTTTGGTTTTTGTAAACTAAAAAACGAGGCTATTGATTGCCCAACGAGGATTGCTGCATTTGATTTGGTGGACGATATGTTCAAATTTTTAGTCTTACCTCATGATGATTTTGATGTTTATTCCACGGATTTATGTTTTATAGAGTTATGGGAGACTGTCTATGTTTAATGAGAGGAATATGGAGGAAGAAATTTGGATTATCAAAGAATATGGGCTGAAAGAATCAGGGACTATAATTTCATCAATAGTCTATCCAATTGTGGATTTGGAGCCATCGGTAGTCTGTCAATGCAAGAATTTACATATAGTGGATTTTTCTCTCGTTTTCCTTGGCGGCCGTGATTTTTTTCTAGTATAAGAGTTTCTGTGTAAATTCTTGTATTATGTGATTGCTTTTATTTTCCATCTCTTTCTATTTGTTATTTGTTTGATATTTTTTCTTTCAAGACCTTGGGTAGGATTAAAAATACCCTAACAAGCGATATCACAGCTAAGGTTGTTATGCAAAGCAATTATGTCTCCAAATAAATTTTCAAATTGTGTGAGGATTCTTTTTGAAAATTTTAATGGAAAAATTAATTTTGGCTTGTGGCAAGTTCAAGTGTCAATATATTGATTTAATCTAGGTTACACAGAGAAAACAAGGGTGATGTCAACTATGTTCCCACTAGTGGAAACTCCCGGTCGTGTGTAGACAATCAAAGCACCTTAAGGACAACTATTGGAATACTTAGTTCAACAAGTAGCGCTGAATCAGTAGACGAAAATACAGAACACTAATGGTATCCTAGCAGAAAGTCTCTCATCATTATAGGAGACAATAATCCTTGTAGTAGATGACGAAGACATACTCATGGCAAGCTGCTAGTGCCATAGAAGATGATGCGTTACTGCTAGTGAGTCTACAAGAACTGCACACAACTCATGGCTTGGCATTTATGTAAGGTGTGTGCTGGACTGTCTACATTTGATTAATTACAAATTTACCAGCCAGGATTTTGTTTACTGCTACCACTAATTAGTCAACAGAAAATCCTGAAGAATTTTCCTCCAGAATTTGACCATCCGGAAAATAAAACGTGCGTTCACAAACCAAAGGTGACTCTTTGGACAAGAAGAGCAGAGGCTGCCAGCTACATTTGACTTTACATAATTTTTTCTACTCGTTCAGTGCCCTTGTTGTGATAGCTATTCATCTATTTGGAAATAAATAATTCAAATAATCAAATTCATATTCCAATTTTGAGTTTAATTCAAATGGCTTCAATTGCCGGAGGAGTATTTCTTGTCCATGAACAGGGGATACTGGAGAATACACGGCTCATTCATAGCGAGGATTGATAAACAAGAAGTGGAATAAGCCTCTGTTTGGGAGTGCTGCGCTGCGGTGCTTAAAACTCCCAAACGCAAATTGAAATTAGTTCAAATTTAAGATTTATTGGGTTCCCACAGCGCAGGACTACCAAATGGGGCTTAAAGATTACAACTCAGGCACGCAATGCTAGTTTCTCTGTTCTTGAGTTTCTATCTGTCAATTAAATTCCTTAGTCAAATTGTATCTACTAGATTTTTCATGGTTCTAAGTCTATTAATTTATCGAAGTTATACCGCAGATATTCTAAATTCTTTTTGTGAGCATGGGTCTCCCTCTCTTCATCACAAATTCGAGGTTTAACAAAAATGCTAAAAATAGAAAACTGAATTTACAATATGTAAAAATATCAATAGATAAATTTGAATATATACCTTTGATTGAAAAGTACTATTAATTTTGAGAAAACTTTGTTACAAATAAGCACATCTCCGTATGAATAAGTTAAGGGGCAATGGCCATAGATAATTACAATTTTGAGAAGTATTGCCATCAATAATTACAATTTTGACCACCTATTTTTGTCACGGGTGACTTGACTTATAAAACCAGCTGATTTGGAGATTGAGATTCACTTGATTTAAGTCAGCGAGGATTTAATTTTTTTTTTAAATTTTGAGAAGCTTCTTTTTTGTACACCAAGACATGTTTTTGGTGGCTAACTAAAATCCCAAAGCTAACCAGAGT
>NW_006262339.1:27810992-27844249 GCF_000493195.1 Citrus x clementina | reverse complement strand
GTAATGAACTCTCACATTCAACATTAAACCAACCCAAACAAGAAAGAATTCCAATTTTACATAAACTTTATTAGCTAGAACGCCCTTTCTTCTTTCTTTTTTCTGACAAATTAAGAATCCTTTCTTTAGAACAATTAGAACCGGACCAGTATTCCTAGCCAAGTTCGGACTTAGTAGCTAGCATTAGTGCAACTGAACTTTTGTCCTATAATTGTGGAGGCTACAGTTTGCCGTGAAAAACTTCAAAGTCATTCATGGGTTTAATCACCAATCCTTGGTTCGTCAATTTGCACCAGACTCAAAACCAACAAAGGCAAAGCCTTGTTACTTCTGTTGAAAAAGGTCCTCATTGGGTAGACCTTGATACCAAAATTACTACAGTGGATCCGCTTGATTTTCCAATCGAAAAACACTCTGATGATTCTGTTTCTATCTACGGTTCTTGTAATGGCTTGTTGTGCTTATCCATTCTTCTTTGTGCTTGCAGGTCTAGCTTTATTTCATTAACGTACACTAAAATTTGTTCTTAGGATGTCACATCTTCGATGCAATTAAATTTCCTGCAGCCTTGTTCCGGTACTATGTTTTCTTTCATACATTTCATCGAACATTTATCATTTCTATCAAAAAACACAATTACTTTGGTCTAAATATTCTAAACTTTGGCCATTTCTAATCATAACTGTTTTCTGCCTATCCTCTAAAGTTGCAAATTTTCAATACCTAAATCAATACAAGTGCTACTATTAAGTTTCGATTCCAAACTGCAGACTTCGTCAAATTTGGTAGAGGGAATCGAAGAATTGGAGCTACACCAGTCAATTGTCCCATGTTGCCTTGAGACATAGACGAAAATATATGAGCAGTGCCTCCTGAATCCTTAACCGAATTTACCAAATCAACATACTTCTTCCTAGTCGCTATTTCAGTATTCCCGAAAAGATCATCTGTAATGTGCAGCGTTTGCACGGCCATCCGTTGATGGGCAACCTCCACATGCTTTCATCCACAACATGGACGTGTAGGATCATTTGAAATCATGTTGAAAAATTCCTTGAGAACTTGAACCTCTTGTGCAGCTTTAGTATCTTTGATCATATTCATTACACTTGAAGCATACAAAACTTCTCTGCTTGTATCCTGAACTCGTATGAACAAGAACTATTCGCGACTTGTCCTCAATAATTGGTCTCAACTGTCTTCACTCTGCCTCTAGCAGTAGGTGAAGATGACACTAGTTTTCAGTGAAACCGGGACTTATTTCCGCACAACGTAGCACGTTGAAATCAACATGTTTCAGGAAAGCATGTAGAACACTCTCAAAGAACTTATTCAAAGTCCACACATAACGGGCAACCGCAGGACCATGCTTGCGCGGAATTGAAGTTTCAATTCTTGAACGAGTGATGGTCATGCTTCTACCAACAATTAATAAAGATATTTGTTAATACCAATGAGTCCCAAACATCCTTTGTCAAAAAAATGGCCGATCGCAGCTCAAGTTTCAGAGCATGGAAGGCCCCAATTTTAACATATTCATTTTCTAAAATATTCTTAATGGATCCTTCCTTGTCATACAACTTTCCTGACCGTGACGGCCACCAGATTTCCGACTTAAGCTTCACCCATTCTGCATCTTTTCCACCAGATTTCGTCTGTCTTACAACTTTCCTTAAAGTGATGGCCAAGAAAGGATCTTTACCAGCTACGAGATTGTAAGCAAACCAAAGATCATCTGAATCAACCGGTATCATCTTGACAATACGAGACCCATTCGGTATCAAGTCTTTGCGAACGATCCTCATGCTGGGGTAATGGGGAGTCCCCATTACGGAACAAAGTTTAGTCTCACGTTATGTAGTGCGAACGATCCTCATTGGGGACAGGACTAATTGTCAAAAAACTTGTTTAGTATAGTTGAGGTCATGAGCAGGACTAATTTACAGGAACAAAGTTTAGTCTCACGTAGTGCTCTCCTAACATGGCTAGGATTACTTGTGCGGTTCTAATTTTCCCAGGAAAGGAAAAGTTGGCATTAACTGAATCTGACTCGAGATTTTCGTTAAATTGGAATCATTATTATCCAAACATATATATATATAGAAAAACACGTACATACACAACTACTTTAGAAACATCACGGCTAACAAAGTAGTTTAAAAACCCTAAAGTTTTTGCTTCACTTGCAGAAGAAGTAATGGAGGGTCTTCCTCAAGATATCATCGTTGACATATTCTCAAAAATGCCCGCCAAGTCTCTCTGTCGATTCAAGTGTCTATCAAAGGCATTCATGGCTTTAATCACCAGTCCTTGGTTCGTCGAGTTGCACAAAAATCAAAACCAACAAAGACAAACAGTAATGGTCGACGATCTTATAGTAAGAAACTCTCTTCTCTGTTTAGACATCGATAGAGGAATTACAACGGTAGATCAGCTTCATTTTCCAATCGAAAACTGCTGTAATGATTGTGCTTGGATCCTCGGTTCTTGTAATGGTTTGTTGTGGTTACTCATTTATGATGACACTGCAAGAAGTTCACACGTTATATACAATTATACCACTAGAGAGTTCAAGAGAATACCACCTTATAAACCTTTCGATGAGAGATATACATCATTATACGCCTTAGGTTATGCTCAGTCAATAGATGACTTCAAGGTTTTCGGAGTTTCTGACCCTTATGATGAAGTCGAAGTAACAAGTGTGCATGTCTTCTCTTTAAGAAACAATACATGGAAAACTTTTGAAATTAATAATTTTGTAGAGTTTAGAGCAGATCTTTGGGCGATCCATCTCAACGGAACTATCCACTTTGGTTTTTGTAAGCTCAATTTTGATGACCCCTTTATGATTGCTGCATTTGATTTGGTGGAAGACAAGTTCAAATTCTTAGCCTTACCTCATTTATTCGGATATGATGCCATATATTCATATTCAGTTAGAAGCATAGGAGACTGTCTTTGTTTAATCCCAGTGACAACAAAATGGGAGAAAGAATTTTGGATTATGAAAGAATATGGCGTGAAAGAATCCTGGACCAGAATTTCATTAGCCAATTCAATTCTGCATTTGCAGCCTTTGTGTCCCTTCAAGGACAGTGATTCATTTTTGTCTGTTTTGGGCGAGAAATTTGTACTTTTTAATCCAAACGATGGTTCATATGAAGATTTCGTTATTGATGGTCTTCAAGAGGATTTAGAAGACTGTAACTTGGTAGTATATGCAGAGGCAGCAGACAGCTTGAT
This sequence comes from Citrus x clementina, assembly GCF_000493195.1. Lineage (NCBI taxonomy): Eukaryota > Viridiplantae > Streptophyta > Magnoliopsida > Sapindales > Rutaceae > Citrus > Citrus x clementina. The sequence continues at coordinate 27,841,003 of NW_006262339.1, read as the reverse complement.
CTCACCCAATAGTAGAGCAAACTTCCAAAGTGAAGGTATGAATTTAGTTCACCCCCGCATATTTTTAATTTAATTGCGACTGTATGTTTGAATTTGTCGTCAGTTAACTGAAGGATTCCTTTATGTTGCTTAGGTGCATTGGATCTTGAATTAAAAACGGGAACGGTGGAAGATTCACTCTCTTATCAATATTCTTAGTGGGGCACTCCTCCAGCAGCAGCCATCGAGCTTCGGAAAAGTCTTGGGGCACTCCTCCAGCAGCAGCCATCGAGCTTCGGAAAAGTCTTGGGGCACTCCTCCAGCAGCAGTCATCAAGTTGAAAATTCTTGGATCCTTGAACAGGATCATTTTTCTTTTTACATTCACTCCTTGCCAATGCTATGTGTAAAATGCAACCAATCTTGATCATATTCATACGCATGTTGTAGATAATGAATGGATAATGATCAAAGTGTCTGGAGCACCCAAGTCCTTTTACTTTTATAATAAGCACAAGCAAGCACAAAATTTACTGACATATCAAGTTAATGGTGTTGTCAATTTATTCATAATGCGCACACTAAAGAAATAAAAAGAAGAAAAAGCCTGAGATTATGCCCCTGCCCTTTGCGTTCCTCCTTCGTTCTTTGCAAGGGCTTATGGGTCATGAGCGGTGCTGTACACGTGTCACATCCTAAATACTTCTTGTTCAAATTTTACCACAAACACACTAAAGAAACACAAAAAAAAAAAAAAAGCCTGAGAGATTGTGTAATAAATAAATTAATTAATAGATCGAGTAAATGTTCTCATCGTTGTCCAGCAATAAATTAATCCTCATGCGTTTTAGCCATCTTTGTAACTTTTTCTCCATCTCTTGCCTCTGCCTGATTAGCTGCAGTGCTTGCGCTTTTCCAAGTTCTCGCTTCTCTGTTTCTCTCAATTCTCAAATTCATCTGCAAGACTCTTCTGCTCAGCCTCCTCTGTTATTCTGAGTCGTGCTTTTTAAGTCTTTACATTAATTTTTTATTCGTCTGTATGGTGATGTTTTATAAGTGCTGTTCTATTATCATTCCTGAATAATAATAATAATAATATATGAGATAAGGAAACAAACCAACCATTAGCTTCTTTGCAAACAATACTCTGCCCCCCCCAACAGGAGCCGTTTGCCGTCATGTGGTGAAGAACATGGATTGCCCAAATTAGCAAGGCCATCAGCAACGCCATTGCTCTCCCGGAAAGTGTGTGGGCCTCGAAAATGAATATTCCGAACTAGAAGTAAACAATTAGTCCAACGAATTTTGAATGTTCCAATGGGGACTCAATAAGGGATTAGAGAAAAAGTGAATAACCAACACAGCTGTCACCATCCTGTGTCTGTCATTGTTAGAAAAATAGCATAAAGTGGGTATTTTCAGGTCAATTTTGAGCAAGATAAATATTGAAAAAGTATACATGCATGGATGATTCGGAATCTCTTCCGTGAGCTTTTTCCAACGAATCATAGAATGATCAAATTGGTGTTTGGGTGAACGAGAAACCACATCTTAAACAGCACCAATTATTGCAAAAAATGAAGAAAAATCTCACTTAGGAATTTTAACTAACCAATGCCCTCCCTTGAAACCTATATATATTGGCTTTTACGTTCAATTGAAAAACATACCAAAAATCTAAGTGATTTTACTCTTCTTTCTTAAGTAAATATTCTCTAGTTTTAAATTTTAGTGTGATAGAATTCAAACATACATTTGTTGCCATCCAGGCTAATATCATTCAAGCACCATTGTGAAGGTAGCAAATATGTTTTAACGATACTGCATTTTTACAGGCCTTGGGTTAGTGAATTTTTTATTTATATATTGTTAATTAACTTGTTATATCTCTACCATTTCAATTTATTATTAATAATTTTTTATTTATGTATTGTTAATTGATTTGTTATATCTTTGCTATTTCAATTATTATTATTGTTGTTGTTGTTGTTGTTGTTGTTGTTGTTGTTATTATTATTATTATTATTATTAATTTGTGATAAGTGATATGTGTGCAATAGGCTTAATAATAAGCTTAAGTGCACTAGAAAGATTCTGGCATTAAGGTTGTATACATTACCTAAGGAGTTTGGGTTTTAAGCGGGACTACTATGAGTCTGTGACACTGGTATTTTTTTTGCATACGAAGTAGGTGGTCTTATATCTTGTTAATTAATAATAATATAACTACAATCTCTGCAAAGAATGTTTTATTATTTTCCAAGGACAAACCATAAACACCCAAATAAGTACCAAAACTATCTCTAAAAACAGCACCACAACCGCCACGACCTAGAAGCCAAAGGGAATAGAACCACCTGTACTATTCTAGTGACAATGTCTCTATCAACACTATAATCCACATACCCTGGACAAATTTTGGCGAAAAAGAGATGGCTGTTGCAGTCAGCCTGGGAATGGTATAAAGATAGGGAACCTTTTCAAATGCGTTAATGATTTTTGGACTTCCTTATCAAGAAAAACATGTGGTATATGTTATCTAATTGGACTAAGTCCTTATATACAATCCTCGTGTTTGTCCTCCCCTTTTTTTTTTTTTTGGTTATTCTCTTTGCTGTAGAAGTTTACTTAACACCATTGAGGTCATGGGAATAGAATTGCATCTTTCCTTTGTTATACTGAAATCCTGTCGTTCTCATGTTAACAGTGTGACCATTAAAAAAAATTCTGTATTTCAACAACTTGTAGAAGCAATGGCAGCCACCTTTCCTTTAGATATCATCGTTGACATATTCTTAAAACTGCCGGCCAAGTCTCTTTGCCGATTCAAGTGTTTATCCCAGACGCCTGCTGGAGCAACCTCAGAGTAACAAGCTTTTGAAGGGTAGGAACATAACGAGAAAGTTGCACTTATGGTACAAAAAAAACTGATCAAGCAGCTTACAACCTAAACTTCGAGATTTTGGCCAACAAAGGTTGTACCTCTGAGGCAAGTTCCAGAGGATGAAACTCATGCTCCAAGACATTGCAAAGATCTTTTTACTTGCTGAGTTGCTCGAGTCTTTACACCTTTGGAGAACAATTCCGACAGAAGTTACGGTCTCGGAAGCGCCTCCATATTATCAAATCCATAAGATTAGCCAAGCTCTCTTTATCATTCTCAAGTTCCAAATGAGATGCAAATGCACTCGCACTGCAATGCCCATCATAAGGAACCACAAGTGCAGCCAAAATGATGCTATTAGCTGCTAATCCTTCAGGCCTATATTCTTTTTTCTTTTTTTTTTTTGATTCAATAGGGGCTCTGTTAAAAGAGCTACAAGGACACTATTCGGGGGTGAGTCACCCCATACATATCGTGAAGAAGAAAAGGAATGACACAAGCTGGGGGACTACTCAAATTGTGAAGGCCAATCAGAGGGTCGGAAGCATAATTCGCAATTGAGTCTGCAGCAAAATTTGCCTCTCTGTAAACATGGTTCACAGAAATGTGCCAATTCCTGTGTATAAGCTCTTTGATGGACGAAACTAGCGGAGAGTATTTCATTAGTCATTTCTTCAAGATTATTCAGCATTTGAAAAACGCACTGACTATCGACTTCAACAAGTAGCCAGCGAATACCGTGGTCCCAAGCCATAACCAGACCTTGATAAACCCCCCATAGTTCAGCAACTGTGACCGACCAATACCCAATGTTCATTGCAAAGCCACTAACCCAATTCCCGTTAGAGTTCCGAAGAATTCCTCCAGCAAAAGAACCCCCGTTTCTTTTACATGCACCATCTGAGTTAAGTTTGCACTAAGGCCATACAGGGGGTTGCCACCCAATCCATTTTTCCACTTTTCTTGTCGGACCATTTAGGCCAAACTTGTTCGAACTAGTGATCTCTTCTGCACGAATAAGAACATCTTAAGCCATGCGAAGTGAGTCCGTTGAAACCTTATTAAACGTACATTCTTGTTGTAATAGCGCATGATCCTCTGTTGGCATTGGGCTACTTTCTGCGAGGCCCCTTTTCTTTTTTCCTCCAATAAGTCTAGGCCCATACACATCTGCTTGTCATTCTATTCCTCATTGAAATACTCTGTCCGATGCGCTCCCACCCCAATTTCCGCTAGGATTACTGCCTCATGACCGAAAGCTAAGGCAAACGAGGTTTCTCCCGTGGCGGTTTTGTGGGTTGTCCGGTAGGCCCATAACACTCCTGGTAACTCGTCGACTCAACCTCCCTTCTTCTCTCCCAGCCTGGTTTTCAGGAGCTTCTTTATAACTTTATTAGCTACCTCTACCTACCCATTTTCTTGGGGATGTGCCGGGGTACAAAACTTCAAATCTACGCCCAAGTTTTGGCAAAACTCTCTGAAATTGTGGTTGTTAAATTGCCTTCTATTGTTCGTTATGATGGCATAGGGGATTCCGTATCTACAAATGATATTCTTCCAGACAAAACCAGTCGTCTTCTTCTCCGTGATTTGACTAAGGGCTTCCACTTCCACCCATTTTGTGAAATAATCTATAGCCACAATTGCATGTGTTGCAGCTCCTCGGCCTTTGGGCAATGGACCAATCAGGTCAATCCCCCACTGGTCAAAAGGCCATGAGGATGACATAGCGGTCAGCCTTTCTGGGGCCTGAGCAGGGACATCCGAGAAGCTTTGGTAGACTTTACAATTTTTGGTCATCTCCTTTGCATCCTGGTGCATAGTCGGCCAAAAATTTCCTTGTCGTAGTGCCTTGAATACTAAAGTCCTTGCCCCCAAGTGGTTGCCACATATTCCTTCATGTATTTCCCGTAGCACATAATTTGCTTCCTCGTCGTCCAAACATCTCAAGAGGGGTAAAGTGAACCCTTGGCGATAAAGTATCCTATCAAGTAACGTATACCTTGCTGCCCGACATTTCAACTTCCTTGCTTGCTTCATGTCCTCTGGTAAAATATCGTCGCGGATGTACGAGATAATTGGGTCCATCCAGGAGCTTTCGGTGTCCACCCTCATTACTTATATTTCCTCCCCTATACTTGGCGAAGTCCTTACTTCTAATGGGACTGACTTGGGCAACTTTGGATCTACAATCGCGACCATTCTGGCCAACATATCTGCCCGGAAATTCTCTGTCCTAGATATCTACTTTATTTCTACCTCTCGGAAAAGCCCAATCATCTGCTTTGCCTTCTTCAAATAAAGCTTCATCTTCTCTTCTCTTGCCTGAAAATGATCATTGAGCTTATTACAAACCAACTGGGAATCTGCTCGGATCTCTACCATTTCTGCTCGTAGCGCGTGTGCCAGTTTAAGCCTAATAATGAAGGCTTCGTATTCTCTCTAGTTATTCGTGAGCTGAAACTCAAACTTTACTACATAAGATACCCCGGCCCCCTCTGGGCTCCATATCACCACCCCTGCTCCAGATCCTTATTCACTGCGTGATCCATCCACCATTATCAACCACACCTCCTCTGTTTTTTTTTTTTTTTGTTCAACCAGTTGCTCCTCGTGAACTCCTTCCCCTGGCACCGTACAATCCACCGCAAAATCGACCAAGGCTTGGGCTTTGATCGCTCCTCGGGGTTTGTAAGTTAGGTCAAACTTGCTCAACTTTACAGATCATTTCACTAACCGACCAGATGCATCTGGTTTTAAGAGCGTTTGCTGAAGAGGTTGGTCAGTCATCACAACTATCGGGTGCGTTGGAAGTATGGTCTGAGCTTACGTGCTGCCGTTACTAAAGCCAGCGCCCATTTCTCCATCAGGGGATATCTGGTTTCTGTGTCCACCAGGGCCTTACTAGTGTAGTACATTGGGTGTTGCTTTCCCACATCTTCTCTGACTAACACCGATCTGGTAGCCCACTTGGAGACAACCAAGTACAAATACAACTTGTCACCCTCTCTTGGAGTTGATAACAGTAGGGCACTGGCAAGATACTCCTTCAGCTGCCCCAAATGCCTCCTCGCATTCTGCTGTCCACTCCATTTTCCTTCCCTTCCTCATAATTTAGAAGAAAATGTGACATTTATCCGTGGCCCGTGAAATGAACCGGTTCAATGCCGCCAACTTCCCTGTAAGGCTTTGCACCTCCTTAACTGTTCGGGGAGACTTCATTTCTATCACTGCCTGTATTTTTTCTGGGTTGGCCTCTATCCCTCGATGGCTCACTAGGAACCCCAAGAATTTACCCAAGCTAACTCCAAATGCACATTTCTCCGGATTCAACTTCATTCAGTACTTCCTCAGCAGGTCAAAGGTTTCTTCCAAATGTCGTACATGATCTGTTTAGTTCTTAGACTTCGTAATCATATCATCCACGTATACCTCCATGGTTTGTCCAATCAACGGCTGGAAAATCCTATTCACCAACCTCTGATACGTTACTCCTGCATTTTTCAAGCCGAAGGGCTTCACCTTGTAGCAAAACAAACCCATGTTAGTTATAAACGTGGTGCTCTCCTCATCCTGCTTGTCCATGGGTATCTAGTTGTATCCAGAAAAAGCATCCATAAAGCTGAGCAGGCTGTGGCCTGCCGTTAAGTCAACCAACTGATCTATTTTGGGCAAGGGGAAGTCATCCTTCGGGCATGCCTTGTTGAGGTTTGTGAAATCCACACACATTCTCCATTTCCCATTTGCTTTTTTTACCAACACCACATTGGAGATCCATTCTGGATATTGAGCCTCCCTTATGAATCCTGCTCACAACAACTTTTCCACCTCAGCATTTATGGCCTCGTATCTTTCCTGGTTAAAGCATCTCCTTTTTTATCTTACCGGCCTAGCCCCCTTTCTGATAGCCAATTTATGACAGGCCACCTCGGGATCAATTCCTGGTATGTCTTCATGCGACCAGGCAAATATGTCTGCATGAGACTGTAGGCATCTTATCAGTTCACCCTTTGTAGCTTTACCCAACCCTGACCCAATCTTCATTACTATGTTCGAGTCATCCTTACTCACCAGAACCTCCTTTAATTTCTTAGCTGGTTCCTGGCGACCCTTCTTGAAATCTCCTCGGCTATCAAGCGCCGTAACTTGTAAGGTTTCTTTGGCGGCTGTAGCATAGTAATTTCTCGCCATCCTTTGGTCACCCTTTACTACACCCACAACCCCATTTACTCTGTACTTCAATGCTAAGTAATGCGTGGATATAACACATTGGCTTACCCTCATGAACGGTCGCCCAAATATTATTTGGTAGGGGCTTTTTTCTTCCACCACAACAAAGTCCAGCATCACTGTCTTTTCAAACGGCTTCGATCCCACAGTAATTGGCAGCTCGACGATCCCCATGAGAGTTAACCGTCATCCTTCAAATCCCTTCAAGAATGTGTTCGTCTGCTCCAATTTCAAGTTCGCGATTCCCATCTCATCCAAGGTCGACTTAAAAAGTATATCGACCGAGCTGCCTGTGTCCACCAATATTCGCTGGAATTCTTTACTAGCCACTGTCGCCTTAATCACCAATGCATCCTCACGAGGGTATAAGACATCCTCTTCATCATCATCTGTCCACATAATGGGAACTTGCCTTACCTTCGCCCTCTTGGCTGTTGGCAAACTGAAAAATAATTTTTTACTGGTCAGACCATATCTCCCATAATTCTTCCTAGAGCTGGCAAAACGGGTCATCAGGTCGTGTTCGTGTTCGTGTCGTGTCAGCTTCGTGTCGTGTCATATTTAGGTAGACCCAAACCCGACCCATTTAATAATCGTATCAAAATATTGAGACCCAAACCCGACACGGAAAAATAATCGGGTTACCCAATAACCCATTTAATATCTATATATTGAACAAAAGTTACATCAAATATTTACACACTATCATTGGTAGATATGTATTATATATATATATAATATTATATATCAATATTATAAAATATACATGTCTATCAATTTTTACACATTTACACTATTGAAGCTCTAAATGTATTTAAAATTTATAAATAAAACATTGTATTTATATTCACCCTTTTAAAGAATAAAAAAAAAGCATCTCTAATATTTGAGTTTTAATGATAAGAATATGTAAATTATCTTAAAATAGAAAATATAATCGGGTTATTGATCGGGTAAATGGGTCAAGAATTTTAACCCTAACCCGACATGGAAAAAAATCGTGTTGACCTGGACCCGACCCATTTAATAATCGTGTTAAATTTGACGACCCATGCCCATTTATTTATGTCGTGTTCGTGTCGGGTAATCGGGTCGTGTCAAATTTTGCCAGCTCTAATTCTTCCTTGCCATGTTCGAATCTCCAGCCAGTGTTGGCCCCCCTGCTATTACCCGGATGGTTGGTTGTTCGCGTTCCAGATTCCTTTCAGTTCCATCCCCCAACATATAATGTGACTCAATGACAGGTAATGCCCCATCTACATACTCATCTAGATATCGATTCCTCACCAGATCCTTCACTTGGTTTTTTAAATCTCGGCACTGGCTGATGGTGTGACCATGATTGTCGTGGAACTTGTAAAACCTGCCTTGATCCCATTTGTGAGCTGATTTGGTTACAGGGGCAGGGGGATGGTTACAGGGGCAGGGGGATATAGGAGGCCTTGTCCTTCAATCTTCTCATATAGTTCCTCTACGAAAATTTTCAGTGGGTGTACTGTTTATACGCTGGGCTCTGGTCAATCAATTGGATTGTTCAGCTGTCGTGAAAATCGTCCCGAGCTGGGATTGGGGGTGGCTGGTTTGGTCGGCCAGCTCTAGGGTTAACCGCATTCAATGCCCTATAAGTGTTGTGATAAGGATAGGCAGCCATCTGCCGGAATTCTTGCTGCCGCTCCGGGAATAGGGGATGTTGAGGTTGAGCTCGGCTGTGTTGGAACTGTTGTGGTCTTTGCGTTATCGGGTAAGGGCGGGACCAAGCTGATATTCCCCCCATTATTGATGATTCCCCAGCTTGCTTTCCCGACCCGCTCCCACTCAGTGTTCTCTTCTTCTTCCGCCTCAACTCCTCCAGTTGTTCACTCTTTATCCTCGTTGTTTTGTCCTCTTCAATTTCTTTATTTCTCATTGCCTACTCATATCCCGCCGAATAACTCTGAATGATGGGATTTCTCAGGTTATACCACAATCGGCCTATCCCCATACCTTCTTTTAATCCTTTCAGCGCTTATGGGTGATTGAAAGCCCCCAGATCAAGCATGGTTTGATGATATCTCTTCACAAAATCCCGAAGGGATTCGTGCTCCTCTTGCTTCATCCCCATCAACTCTATCATATCGTCCTTTGGGGCTACTGCTCCGCAGAACTGCTTAGCCAACTCTTGGCACATCTGTTCATAGCCTCTTATACTTCCACGCGGCAACTTACGGTACTACTCTCGGGATCGTCCCTCTAGTGTCAATGGGAATACCTTACACCTCTGAGCTGGTGTTAACCCCTGCACACCCGTCATGTCATTGAAACGTTTAATATGCACCAGCGGGTCGCTTCTCCCGGAGTATTTAAGGTTAGGAAAGTGAAAATCTCTAGGGATCACGGTACCCATGATCTCGGCTGATAGCGGAGACTCATCATCCAACATTATCCTTAAGCTCGATGGTTTCCTCTTGCCCTGAATCTCATCCATCACCTGCGCCAACCGTCGCACCTCACCATCCAATTCTAAAGCCCGGTCAGGATCGCGTGCAGTTACTTGGTCACGCTCCTGCTCGGCATGATGCAGCCGCTGCCTCAGCTCACTTCCCTCAACATTTGCTCCTCGGCTATCAATTCCCAAAACTCGCCCAGAGCGAGATTGGTCTCTCCCTTCATCCATGCGCTCTCTTGGGACCCGACCTGCACTTCTATGGGGATGTACCCCATAGGGTTGCTCCCCCAACTGAGGGATCTCCTCGATTCTACGCCTCCGATGGCTGGGTTCTGCAATGGCTTCATCTCTCACCGCGGTGGTCTCATAATCCCTTCTCCGCTCATCCCTCAGCTCATACAGTATAGCTGTGAGAGTCTCCATTTCCATCTCCATCTGTTCCATTTGTTCTTGCATCATTCTCTCTCTAGCCTCACTTGCGATTTCTCATAGAGTGATCGTTTCACCAGTTTCATTGTTGCCCCCTAGGGCATCCTTCCTTATCGCATCCATAACCGATTGTCCGCTACTCCTATGATGATTATTAACTTGGTGGTAGCTTTTTATCCAACTCCCCACATACGGCGCCAAAATATTGATGCTGAAATTTGGTCGCCTTTGGATCGACCAAATTGTTCTACCAACGCTTGTGTTGACAATGGAGAAGGGGTTTCACTCCACCGGCTTCAGCAACTGCCCGAGCTCCTGGGACCGAAATCACCCTTCTTCTTCCTTCCAAGCCTGGGTTCACAGAAATAAATCAGAGACGCCGGTGGTTTTTTCGGCGTAAACCCTTCAATACTTAAGTCAGTACAAGGTGTTTACGGGAAAACAGTATGGTTTAAGCTGTATAGATTAGTTGTAATCTTCTCTATAGGAAATGTATCAAAGATTCGTATATGAGAATTTCTAATAATAATTTGGCAGAGTTTCCCCTTTTTCTCTCAATTTTTTCTCCATTTTTCATCGATTTCTTGGCCTTTTATAGGCAATCATCCCACGTTTTTTTAGTATTCTCCATGCCCCTCATTTTCGAGTGATGATGGACCTTCATGGGTCTCCACCCACTAAATCGTGGGTAACCGTGGGGCGTCATGTTCTCCCCAGCGGTTTGGGGCATGGCGAAACTGTCGTGAGTTTGTGAGATCGTGTCCTCTTTCTTTGAATGATGAGTACCTGGTCAGTATATACCTCTGGTCAGTACTCTTTTCTAGTCGGCATATGCTCCATACAAGATGTATTACCAAGAATCTGCTCGTGCCATTCAACCGGGGAGATTCGCCCCAGGGTGAAAGATGAGGAGATAGCTAAGCTGGCTTTTTCATTACTCAACACATGTATAGAAACTAGCTATTCTTTTTATTTTATTTTTTTCACTTAATTGCTTTACTATGTTTGAAGTAATTGTTCTTCAATTTACTAAAAGATTAGGTGCACTGGATTTTGAATTTAGTCCAAGAAGCACTGGAGCCGTGAAAGCCAAATTAAGAAAGGGGAAAAAGATATATAATTAGCTAGTATGGGATGCCATAAATTTTTTTTAATTTTTTGTGTGTGTGTTTTTACATATTTTTCCAATCACACTTCTACTATTACTCATCTAGATCCCCTTTTGCTTACTTTGTTTGCGGGGAAACTCACTGTTTTTATCTTTTATAAATTTGTCCCTTTTTTGGTAGTTATACAGATTTACTTTTTAAAAACTATGGTCGATAGTGTTATTAGATAAGAACATGAGTACTTAAATTTTAACCATGCACTGCTATAAATATATGTGTGATAAAAGATTAGGTAAGCACAAAAAAGGTTCGTATAATTCATAGCTTTGCATACTTTGTTTAGTTTTGGTTGCTATTTAAAGTCTAAAGTTTGCTCAATTATTTTAATTAATTTTTCATATGTTTGATTTTACATCAATGTTGAACTATACATTGGATAAGCACATGAAATGTTTTACTTCACACACTAGGGATCAGAAGAATGAAAGCTAAAAAATTAACTATGATAATTTAACTTCACATATGTGTCTCATTAAGTTTAAAAAATGATCTGCCATATACAATAAAAGGATGAAGAAGAAAATTCATGAAAAATTACAGAGAAAAAGGCTATTTCTGGAGTGGCGCTGATTCAAAGTCAACTAATAAAACATGTATAGAAACTACACTCACCGTTCTATGCATCCACCAATTGGTAATCAGAATAGGTTGGAAATAGAATGGACAGGAATCATTTACCAATTGGTAATTAGAATGGACTAGAACTAGAATGCGCAGGAGCCGAGATATGTTAGAATGGTAATGGGAAGTGGAAACCAAAATAAGTTATTTACTTAAACTATAGGAATTGGAATCAAAATCAGAATGGGCTTTATTCACATTGATGTATTTACTCTGTCTAAAAATAGGAATGAATTATTTGAAGTCACTAAAATAGTAAAATGTCCTTAGTTAATTATTTTCATATTTATTATTATTTATTATAATATGATGATTATTAATTAAAAAATATTTTTTATTCATAATAATAACAAAAAAATGATGATGATGATGAAAATAATAATAACAACAACAATAATAATGATTAGCAACAATTAAAACAATAATAGCAATAACATTAAGATATAATAATAATTTTTTTGAGGAAAAAGGCGAAATTATAAAATTTAGGTGTGGTAAAATGATGAGTTCAAGCAATGAAACTTAATTTTCATTCTTTAGTCCAAAAAATATATGAGCCTCATATATTTTATTCACATTCTCTCTTTTATTTTAATAAATAAACACTATCAATTATTTTTTACTTTCGATTTTAATTCTCCAGTCCCACAAATAAACACGTCATCGTGGGCTTCCAAGAAATATTTGATATGCTTACATTAATTTTCAAGAAAGAGAATGCCATTCATCTTCTTTGTGGACAGATTGTACCCCTACTTAAATAACTGATAAGCCACAGTCAGAGAAGACAGCAATTGTGGAAATTTTTGGCAATATGACAAATACAAAGGGAAATTATAGATATGTAATTAATGGGTGGGGTTCCCTTGATTTAAAATTTGACTTACCTTTAAAGGTCTGAACGCGTTGACGAGTTTACATTGACTTGTAGACTCAACGAGTGAATGTAGCTTGTTCTCTGTGCCGATTCTTAATTAATTTATGTGCTTTTGGGAGCCTAGCTAGACAAAGAATCAAATTATCTTTTCAATTTCAGTCACTTCAGTTTATCTTTGCTTTCTTTCTGTAATTGATCTTGTGTTTTTGCAACATCAATGGGGTCAGGGTCACCAATCTTGAATGTAGTAGTTTCCCTCATCCTAATTTTTGTGTTTTCATTTACTGTTTCTCCTGATTGCCGTGAAGAAGCGGATGCTCTTCTCAAATGGAAAATCAAGCTTGACCAAAACCAGAATCGTTCTCTCCTGCCTTCTTGGGCTCTTCATTATCCTGCCAATGCCACCAAAATATGTGCTTGGCCTGGAATTCATTGCAACCGAGCTGGAAGAGTCAACAGCATTAACCTGACAAGTACAGGCTTAAAAGGTACGCTCCAGGAATTCTCATTCTCATCATTTCCTCATCTCGCATATCTTGATCTTAGCATTAACGGCTTCTTTGGTACCCTTCCACCTCAAGTTAGGAACCTTTCAAAACTCAAGTACCTTGACCTATCAGAAAATGAGTTCTCCGGAAAAATACCACCAGAAATTGGCCTCCTAACCCATCTTTTCAGTCTGGATTTGAGTTTAAATCAATTTAGTGATACTTTTCCGCCTGTTTGTAATTTGAGCAACCTAAAATATATATCCCTCCATAACAACAAGCTATCCGGTTCCATTCCTGAAGAAATTGGAAACCTCATGAAGTTGAGTTATTTGATGTTGGATACAAACCAGTTCACAGGGCAATTACCTCGCAATATTTGCCGAAGTGGATTGCTTGAGATACTCACTGTAAATGATAACCATTTTCTGGGCTCAATTCCTAACTTGAGAAATTGTAGAAGCCTAGTCAGAGCACATCTCGGACGGAACAATCTTACTGGAAATATATCTGAAGATTTTGGCATTTATCCAAATTTGAAATTTTTAGATCTCAGTCACAACAATTTTTACGGTGAAATCTCATCTAATTGGGGAAAATGTCACCGATTAGGCACTTTGAATGTTTCCGGAAATAATATTACTGGGAGGATACCGCCAGAGATTGGAAATTCATCTCAACTACATGTACTTGATCTTTCTTCAAATCATATTGCTGGGGAGATCCCAATGGAACTTGGAAGGTTGATTTCTCTAAACAAGCTCATTTTGAGGGGGAATCAACTTTCCGGGCATTTACCTAGAGCACTCGGTTTACTCACCGAACTTGAGTACTTTGACTTATCCTCAAACAGATTGAACAACTCAATCCTAGAGGCTCTAGGTTTCATGTTCAAGTTGTTCTACCTAAATTTCAGCCACAACCAGTTTAGTCAAGAAATTCCAGAGGATCTGGCACTGTTGGTCCATCTTTCAGAACTAGATTTGAGTCATAATCTTTTCAAAGGTAGCATACCATCCAGAATATGCGCTTGGCAAAGCCTGGAGAAACTCAATCTCTCCCATAATAACATCTCAGGTCAGATTCCAGCTTGCATTATGGGAATGTCAGGCTTGTTAAGCATTGACATATCATATAATGAATTAAGGGGTCCAATTCCAAATAGCACAGTATTCCGAAACGCCCCTAGGGAATCATTTCTAGGCAATAATTTCTCAACTTTTAATGGCACTAGTGATTTGATGTCCCATGAAGAAGCCTCCAAAAAGACGCGGTTTCTAATTTTGTTCCCTCTTCTGGGAGCACTTGCTCTGTTAATTTTCTATGTTGTGATGGTCTTTATGTTTCGAAGATGGAAGAGGGATTCACAAAGTCAAGGAAGCTGCAGCAGTAAAAACGATACTCCAGGAATATTTCATTCAGTATTGGATTTTGATGGTAAAATTATGTACGAAGAAATCATTAGAAGGACAAAGGATTTCGATGCTAAGTACTGCATTGGAAAAGGTGAACACGGAAGTGTTTACAGAGCTAAGTTGCCATCTGGAGATAAGATAGCAGTTAAGAAATTTAACTCTCCATTTCCTAATGATCAGATGTCCGATCAAAAAGAATTCTTGAATGAAATCAAGGCGCTGACAAAGATACGACATCGAAATATAGTGAAATTCTATGGTTTTTGCTCCCATGTGCGACACTCGTTTGTGGTTTATGAATACATTAACAGGGGTAGCTTGGCAACAGTCCTGAGCAACAATTTTGCATCAGAAGATTTTGACTGGAGAAAGAGAATGAATGTTATAACAGGTGTAGCCGATGCATTATCTTACATGCACCATGATTGCTTTCCACCAATTGTCCATCGAGACATATCGAGCAATAATGTGTTGCTAGATTTGGAATATGAAGCTCGTGTTTCAGATTTCGGAACCGCTAAGCTTCTCAAGCCAAACTCATCCAATTGGACAGAACTTGTAGGCACATTTGGGTATGTTGCACCAGGTATGTATTATTCATTCCTTGTCATTGTTATCCGTAGGGAGAATGATATTCTCATCCCTCTTAAAGTTTGTTTTTACCACTTAGGTCCCTGCTTATAGCACATGGTAATTTTGGTTTGCACCTTGCAGAACTTGCTTACACAATGAAGATAACAGAAAAATGTGATGTGTATAGCTTTGGAGTGTTAGCATTGGAAGTAATCAAGGGAAAGCATCCAGGAGATTTTCTTTCATTATTTTCGTCTTCATCTTCAAGCATTAACATTGAATTTAACGCAATGTTGGACCATCGGCTTCCACATCCATCGCTTGATGTTCAAGAGAAACTGATATCAATCATGGAGGTTGCCCTCTTATGCTTAGATGGGTGTCCAAATTCCAGACCAACTATGCAAACAGTTTGTCAATTATTAAGTAAGTGAATACAAGTTGCCTAGAGGAATGAGAAAAACTATATATCTTATTACTTTTTTGTTTTCACATTGTTATTTATGGTGTCAATAAAAAGAGAAAATAAACTCTCACGATCATTGGAGAGATACGAATCGTCCATCTTAAAGTTAATGGAATGATTGAATTGAAGGAGGTGTCGACCAACTCAACTAAGGGTTGTTAGGATAGTTAAGATTTTATTTTGTTTCATTGATTTTATCTTATTTTTATCAAAATTTGATAAAGCATATTGTATTTACACTTTTTTCTCCAAATTTAATTTTTCTTACTTTTATTCATATTTGTAATTAATTAATTTACTTTAGTTACCAAATAATTTGGAATTTAGTAAATAAAACGTGGACAAAGAAATTAAAAAAAAAATTAAAGAAAGAACAGTTTATTGGACTTGTGGCAGAATGAGTCTGGCAAAATCAGGCCCATTTCAATGTCATCACAAGAACAAAAGCATTAACAAGGGCCTTTTCAGTGCACAAGGCCCACTTCAGTGCCATTCGGTGAACAAAGTGACTAAAATTAGTATAATTAAAAATCCAAAGCTGCTTCCTTACTTTGGCTGCTCACAATTGGTTCTAATTTGATCATTGTAGGTTTCTCTATGATCACCAAATAATTGTTGCAATAATTAACTATAACTAATTATAATGCTTAAGCCCTCAAAAAAAAAAAAAAAAAAAGCTCCACCAACACGTTCTGCTGTTAGTGCTATCATATAGAGAGAATCCGGCCATGATATGGACTATATATGAATCTTTAATTTGAATTTGGAGAGGCCCCTCCTTCACACATTTTAATGTGCACTTATTTCTTTACAAATTGAGTACACACAATCATAATTCATCACTTTTCTTTTTCCCCCATATTTAAAGGTAGCACCAAGCAAAGACTACTTTTTATGGATATAATTATGCGTGTGATGATGTTTGTACGAAGGTTTTCAAGTGCTTATTGCGCAAACCAAATCTAAAAAAGAGAAGTTTTATGCTCTTGAACTTTGAGTTTTTCAAACCAACCATGCCAAGATTTGTTGGATGTGTCTGGAGCTCAATTATAACATTAACATCATTTTTAACTATTAAGTGGCATGAGTTTTATACTAAAACTCTAATCTCTAATTACGTTATTATCTATAATTGGCTAATTTTATGCGTGCAGAAGAATCTTGCAACGATGAACGATTAAACATAGCTCTCACATTGAGAGTAAGCTATTATAAATTAAAATATGATTTGTAATAGAAAGGATTTTGTAAAACTTACGTTAAAGTCAAAATTTATGTTTCCCGTGCATAAAATTTGTAATGCAATAGCAGACACTTTTTTTTTTTTTTTTTGAGCGGAATATTAGATAATTTCTATAGAAAAAAAAATTAAAATATTCTTTTGTGGGTATTTAGGGTTTAGGGTTTATGGGCATTTCTGAATCATGAAATTTGCATTAGCATAATCATGTAATAATAAATTAGTCTGCGGAGTCACGATCCAATCGATGCCATTTGAAGACGATGCTTTTTTGGTCTATGATCCATATAAAAAGTCGCTTCATTATATTGGGTGATCGATAATTCTCACTTATAATTAATTAATCAAATAAATTATATAACATGGTTTACTATATAACTTAATTTGAGTATGGGCTGTGTATAATCTTCGTCTCAAATGTGTTGGTGAAATGTACAGTTGTATGTATATAATTGAGCACAAGTACATTGAAGAATAATAATGAATGAGTCCACGTCAATTTGTATAATTGAATTCAAAATAAATAAATAAATAATCATAATTTAATATTAGGACTCATCCTTTTCAAATCGGACAACAAACAAGAGCAGTGGCAGGAGACAACTTCCTGACTTTCAACAATGTTTTCAATTAGATATTTTGTTTTCTAATGAATGCTATATAAAAAGTTAAAAACACAAATTGAGAAATTTGGGTTTCATTTTCTTGCCATGTGCTTAGTAAAATTTTATATGCTGATAAGGTATAGCCTTTATTTTTGCATGGGAACAAGGCTCTATTTTCCGGGGACTTAGCTTTCTATGCACTCAAAATACCATTAATTGATCGTGAGCCATCAGACAATGATCAAAAGATTGTTAATGTGCTTTACATAAACTTTACAAGATATGATATCTTGTCCATTTGGATTAAATGATCTTTGATTTCTTGACAAAATGATAATTTTAGGATCTATAACTTATTCACAAAGCCCTTTATTTTTAAATTTATTAGGCACGTTTCCTATTCGCACGGAGAAATGTCTTTGTTCTGCTAGGAAATCAAAACTTATTTGATAAAAATAAACCAATCTTAGTCCACAAGAGCTCTAAATAATTACCTCTTATTAAGATCGAGTTTAGCTCTAATGACTAGTTGATTGAATTGTTTTTTTAAGTAGTTTTATTTAATTGACCAATTAAATTCAAATCTTTAAATAAATGAAAGCTAAAACATTAATTTTAGATCCTATTCACCTCATATCTTTTAAATAAATATAAACATTTAAAAAATATAAGATTGTAAATTTCTATCTTACTGAAATAAATATATACCACTTATCCCCTCGTTTATAACAGCTAATAACTTCTATTATAACATAATTTTATAGTATTGCCCTTCTTTTTAAATATACTTTAATTTATATTTATTATACATTACATAAATATAAATTAAAATTAAAAATTAGAATTAAAAATAAGATATAAATGTTTCAATGTGAATAAAAAATTAATGATAAAATATTTTTCTTATATTTTTTATTTTTTGTATAATTTTTCTTATAATACATATATATTTTATTTTTTCAAGATAAATTATCGAACAGATGACTCATTTATCTATCTTTTCATTCAAATTTTTAGTGCCAATAAAATTTTTAGATATTACGAAAACAGTAAAAAAAAAAAAGTAGTATACATTAATTTTAATATTGGAGAAATTTGCAATCTCCCATTAAAATAGATGAACATTATCACTCCGAAAGCATGCAAACGATGCATATTTACAGCTTCCTCGTAAGATCAAGATCAAATTGAAAGAGAACAAGAAAAAAAAAATTAGACAAATAATCAATGAAATTACCCAAGAAATTAAAAATTCTAAAAGATAAATGAGTAAGCATTTCCCAAGAAAATAATTAGTTAATTACTCAAAACTAGAGGAGACAACGTGTTAGGCAGTAACGGGGCCAGAGTAGGGAGACACGCCATCAAGTATGATAAATGCAATTGCAAACAAACATTCTTGTTACCACTCAAATCATTTTTTATAATAAATAATTTTTTTACTTTTAAATGAAAACAATGTGTTGGACTCTTGATCAGTGGTAACGTTGCGCATCGTTGAAAGTTAGGTCAATTATTGAATTCTTTATGCATGCCAGCCCCCTCTTTTTTTTTCAAACATTCTACGTGTTTTTTCCATTTCGGGAGATCCTCGTTATCTCACTTTTCTTACTCTCTCTTCACTTTATCGCATTAACAAATCATAAATATTTTCTTTTTATTCGATTATGTTAAAAATGCTCTAAGGTTAAGGACTCTTTCACAATTATGCAATTAAAGTTATAATAAATTTATTATTATTTATTATTTTATATGTGTGGTTGTAATTCATACTTTTTCTTAGAGCAGCTCTTAAGCAACCATAGCTATTTTTAAATTATAAATTTTCTATTACATATCGAATATAACTCCTAAATCCAAAATGGAAAAAAAAAACGACAAACGTAAAAAATTTACTAAAAATTTTATAATTGTAACACACAATGATTGTAAGATAATTTGATGGTAGTTATAAATAACAGACAGTAACTATAAATAACAATTTATCTCTAATAACATACTCTAAGAGGCCGTAATGTTTAGCTCATTCCCTTACAAAACTATTTTTAGAGTGTACAGTAATTTATATTCTAGTTAGATACCAGCTCAAAATTTATATTTATTTACAGAGCTGAATGAATGGAAATTATATTTATCCTTTAAAAAAAGTCTAACAATGATATGAGCATCCACATTTTGTAAAATATAGACTTTTTTGTGCACGGAATAAAAAGTAATTCAACATTAACTTACATGAATTTATGAATTAAGTTTTATAACACATGAAGGATATGAAAGCATTATTTTATAGGATAAATGTTCGTTTAGTCATTTAATTCTAAGTTAAATGTTCGTTTAGTCTTTATATTTAAAAAAAATACCTCAAGATGCCTTCACTGTAAAATAAGTTACACTTCTATCCTTACTTTATTTTTTCCTATTACAATAATAACCTTATAATAATATTCTTGGGGATATTAATAAAAAAATTATCAAATTAATCTTAAAAGTAACATAAAAAGTTACACAAAATATTATATTATTATTTTAATTTTATGATTAATTTGGTAAATTAATTTTGTATAAAATAATTTTTAGTAAGATTGTTGAAACATTTCTTTAAGTTAGCTAATATTAATTTATTTATAAATAATTATTAGTAAAATTATTGCACAAGTACCAAAATTCTATTTTTTCATATTGATATTTATAATTTATTTTCTAATAATTAATTATTTGTTATTTTTATAAATTAATTAATTAATGTCAAGAATATTGTTAGAAGTATATTATTCTAAAAAAATAAAAGTAAAAATATAACATATTTAACTATAAAGATATTTTAAAATATAAAAATTAAACGAACACTTAATTTAAAATATAAAGACTAAATAAATATTCATCCTTATTACTGTACATGTATGATTTGAGGGGAAATATACATTTAATTTTAAAAAAAATGAATTAAGTAGATTGTTAGTGCATTATGTTTAGGGATTTGTTTGGTCCACGTGTGGGTGGAAAAGTGGCAGGCATATAAAATCATAAATTTTGGAAATGTGTACCGTGTATGTACTAAAGGATGATTTCTCTCTCTCTCTCTCTCTCTCTCTAATCTTTATATAAACATATGGTATGATTGAAGACATAATTAATGCAGCATATAATTGTGTCTTCTTAACAGCAAACTTTTTAACCTATTATTAGAGTAATATTAGCCAAATCTATAGTGACTTAAGACCAAAGAAAGATGGTTTATAATTATAGCACTTCTTTATCCCATTTCATCACTAATTAAAGCTTAGCATTATTGTTTGATTATTCTTTTCCTCAATCTCATTGATAGATTAATCAGTCGATGGTTTTTCTGAATCAGGCCAAAATTTGACTCTCAACATGATTTAAAACGAAATATAAAATAAATTTGAATTCTGTTCTTTTCGAAAATTAATTAAGCAAAAAAGTTTCAAATTCAACAAGAAGGAGCGCAAAAATTCAAGTTAATTTAAGTATTATAAACCCAGAAGATGTTGACTCGGAAACCTGCAGACAAATCTGAGGCCCACCACTACTAGACTACAAGTTTCATTGCCGAAAGAAAAAGTACATAAAACAAAAGAAAATTGCTTAAGAAAAAAGTGCTTTTGAACAAAATTATAAATAAAGAGAAAATTTGAATCACTGCTTCGTACAAATTTTTTCAATGGGAAAGTTGAATCCTAATGTAATCTGACCTCACAAGTTGGCACTGTTTATTACTTTTTCACAAGATCCCGAATTTTTAAGTGGAAAAAGATCACCTTTCACACTCTTTTTAGTACAATTAAAGGTTAAAGCTTTAGAGAAAGGCAGAATAAAATCTGTTGAAATAGTATTTTTATTTATTTATTTATTTATTTTACTCAATCTTTTACTTTCGTGTGTTGAATTATCAAAGTATTTTTCACATTAAAAAGAATTAAATGATGAACGTAGTAGTGCGGTATTCCATATTAATTTTTAAAATGAAAAGTAAATAATTAAAAAAATATTCATGACTTTAAAAAGAAAGTTGAGTTGGCAAACATTTTTTAGTCAAAGCTTTTATAACAAATAATACATAAAAATGTAGGATACATCATATATTAATATTTTCGTAGTTTTCTTTTTTCTTTTTAAAGAAAGAATGTATCATCTAGTTAAATAATCCTATTTATTTGAAAGACTAACATTATTTATAAATTAAGATAGGAAGTTTATATTCTAATTGAAATGACATATACCACACAAAGTAATTTACAAAATTAACCCAAAACTTTTATCAATTTTTAGAATTAGCCCTCCAAATTTATTTCTATCAACATTAGCCAAACAACATATAAAGTGGCGAAAATACATTTTTCATTCACCAAGCTTCCTCTCTCTCTAACAAACGATTCTCTCCCAAGTTCACTCATCGCTAGCAACTTTTCGGAGTCCATTCTCGGCAACCAATATCACCAAAATTTCAGCCAAAATCTGAAATCAACAGTTAGTTCAAAAATCCTAAATTTTATTGCATGTTCTATTGTCTTTTCTTCTTTTTATGTTGTTATTATTATTATTTTTTTTTGTGTTGGTGATGGTGAGGGAAAATTGAATAGTTTGTGATGTTGGTGGCTTGGACAAAGTTGTTGATGTGGGTGATGACCGAATTCGTGGGGGTGTGGGGTGCCGGCCATGGCTAGGCATAGCACCTGATCAGTTGCAACAAGCAGCCTGTCACACAAAATTAGTGCGACAACGTGTTTATTGCACCAAGAGATGGTTGCACCAACACTATCTCTTGGTGCGACAGGCAGCCTGTCGCACAAAATTAGTGCAACAGGTGCAATGTGGGTGCAACTATCTCTTGGTGCAACATGTACTTGTGCAACAGGTTGATTGTCGCACCAAGAGACGGTTGCACTAACACTGTCTTTTGATGCAACAGGTAAATTGTCGTACAAATTTGGTGCGACATACAATGCCATCGAAACTCTTGTCGCACCATATCAGCTCAACAAACGTCTCTTAACACTTTGGTGATGTAAAAATAAAGTATAAATAATCTAAAAAATATTTTATCAAACACCTAATGTGCAATATTTTTACAAAACTAATTTTTTTTTTCAATTAACTTATCTAGGTTTTGGACTCTAATTTACTTTGTCATAATCGTGTTAGATTGGTGTTGGATTTGGCTGCATTTGATCGGACTTCACTTTTATTGTTGTTGTCGCCGATCGTCGTTGCCATTTGCCGTTGCCGGTGATGATTCAAGAGGGAAAAGCTATGTTCGGTTTGATAAAGGGGAGAGAAGTTGGGATTGAATTAACAACCCTCGTATAAACTATTACGTAGTAGTGAAAGGATAGGTAACTATTTAACACACCTCTTTTAAGTCTTTAGGCATCTCGTAGGACCCCTTCGGTTGAGACTATTTTTTGACATTCTCTGTGACTTTAAGGTGCATTTCGAGGATGTTTTCCTATGCTTCTGGGAAAATCAAGCATCATTTTATGCTAAAATATATGCTATAAATACAGCTTGATGTTGCATTTTCCATGAGGTGTCGCGCAATTTAGTCGAGAAGTGATTCGACTTCTACTCTTGTTTGTTCACGGAGTTCCATTTTAAGATGTGATGGCAGCTTCGTATCCAATAGTTGAATTGTAAAAAGAAGTTTATTAGTGGTATGAATTTTCATTGTAGTCATATATTTTTGAGATGCTGATTTTGTTACAGATTATTTGACAAATACGAGAGTTGTCAGCTCCTTGTATATATTTGGTGGGATACTTCGCCTGTCGAATTTGTAAAATTTTGCATGAAATTTTTTAAATTACTAAAGTATCGATTATTTACTTAGTCGATCTGTAATTCAATATTATTCTTTCTCTTTTTTTTTCTCTTTAATATAATTTGCATTATTCATTATTAAAATATTAATTCACATTATATGCACCTAAGTTGGAATTATTGTATTTGAAAAGCACTTGTATTCAAACATACATGATTATACAGTCAGCTTAGGTAGTGTTTACTTGCTGGAGTAGGAGTGTGGAGTGTGAATTCCTCCCACTTTAGTGTTTACTAACTTTAAAAAAAGGGGGAGTGGGAGTGGGAATCCGTGAGTCCCACTCAATTTTGGAGTGGGGAGTGGAATTCCCACTCCCATGGGGGGAGGTGGGAGTGGGAATCCACTCCCCCCTCTTCCCATTTTATCCTTATAATTAAAATTAAAATAAATAAATAAATAAATAATATTTAATAAAATAAATATTATCATATTTATTAAAAATAATAATATTATCATATTTATTTTATTAAATTTAATAAAATAAATATTAAATTTAAATTAATAATATTAAACATTAATTTTAATAAATATTAATTATTTATTTAATTAATAATAATAAATATTTTATTCTAAAAATATTAATTTTGTACTATATTATCAATAATAATATTTCATTTGTGTTGCTATTATTAATAATTTTTATTCACATAATTTAAATTAAAATTAATAAAAAATTATGATTTACATAATTAAGAATATTAGTAATTATTATTAATTTATAAAATAAAATATTTATTTTATTTTCCAAATATATTTTTTAATTACAAATTATAATTCTGTACATAAGGATAAAATTATAATTTAAAATAATTTACTCCCAACCCAAGATAAAGTAAACAAATAATTAGAATTTTGATTGATAATTCATACTTTCATTTAGTGTAAGTAAACACCTTACTCCCACTCCCACTCCACACTCCTAATCCAAGGATTCTCACTCCTTAGGATTCCCACTCCAATCCAAAAAGTAAACGCAGCATTAATAAAAACATGCTCCAAAGTCGAAACACTCACTCGAGCCCCTTACGGCATATGAGTTCTGAAGTTGAATTACGGTATATTGTAATATAATTTTATTATTGGTGTAATATTAAAACTTTTTAATTCATTACATTTTTTTGTTTATAATCGTAAAAGTTTCTGAAAGTTAATTAATTATTATTATTTTTTCACAGGAGGTTAAAATTAAAATGGTAAAATCAGGGAGGATGATAACTGATAAGAAATGAGAATGGGGATATGGTTTTTACTTGTTCAAGAATTATTCTGTTGACTGACAACAGCCGGTGAAGCAGAGAGTGGGGCCACGGGCACAAGCCTCTAGAAACCGACACGTGTCGTTTTCCCAGGAGCCAAGTTCCAGGCCTATACAATTATTACGTGTCATTCTCGTCCTTTCACAATCGTACGGCCACCACCCATTTCAACTCTTTCTGTCCTCTTCCACCGACATGTAAAACGTCGTCGTCCTGTGCCTTCACAAACCTATTCACATTGTCATTAGATATTTTGTTAAGATATTTTGTTTGAATTTATTTCAGCATTTTTTAAATCACGTTACATGTATTTATAATTAGAAATCTATGGAGTGTTTGTGATTATGCAATCTAAATATTTTACAATTTACTTAAATTATAATTAGAAGCCACCATGAGCTCCTAAATATATTAACTTTATGGGGTGGACGTACTTCCAATATTTGAAAAATAATATTATTTTAAATACACACATATTAAAGAACTTGTCTTAGATATTTGGGACGAGGGTAATTTTTAAAAACCTCCCCTGAGATTTGGGCTTGTTGCAAGTAGATGGCGAGAATTGATTTATTTGTAAAAAACCCCCTACCGTCAGTTAAGTTTAACATTGACCGTTAGTTGACCGTGCAAAGACAATATTACCCTTAACAATAGTTTATAAACGAAAATAACTATAAAAAAACTAAAATTATTAGCTATTTTACACTTTTTAAATTATTGATATTTTCTTAAAGTTCTTATAAAAAATTAAAATTAAAAAATTAAAAAATCCTCTTTAAATTATTGATATTTTCTTAAAATTCCTACAAGAAAGATAAAATTAAAAATTAAAAAATGAAATAGTCATAATCTTTACCTATGATATTGTAAATTTTTAAAATTGACAAGGATAAAATTGTCAAAAAATAGGGTTTGTGCTTTTTACACCAATAATTTTGGTTTTTTTAGTTATTTTCGTTTACAAACTATTGTTAAGGGTAATATTGTCTTTGCACGGTCAACTAACGGTCAATGTTAAACTTAACTGACGGTAGGGGATTTTTTACAAATAAATCAATTCTCGCCATCTACTTGCAACAAGCCCAAACCTCAAGGGAGGTTTTTAAAAATTACCCTTGGGACGAAGAGAAACTATAGGGTGCATTTACCAATATAAATATATAACTATACCGCATTAATTTATTAAAAAAAAACTAGTGACTTGATCATTACTTAATAGAAAAATATATTTTGATAAATATTCAATTTATTCTGCCATCAACAATTAAGCAGAAATCTATAATTTAGAAAATAAAAATGTTCGCATTAAAATTTTTTTGCATAAATTGTTGAAATTATAATGTCATATTAATCGTAAGTGTTGCAATTTGAAGCTTCCAGCCAAAAGAGGCAGGTGGTGTCTCTATATCACATTAAGGGCAGTGATCCGTTCGAATATTTGATAACAACTTACTATAATTTCCTTATCCCCCAAATTTTTTAGGTTTTGGAAGTCAATGATATATATATATTTTCAATGCATAAGCAGCTAAAAGTCAACAAAATTTTCAATTTTAGCATTATGGAATCTGTTAATCGTCATACATCTACTTAACAATATATTTAATTATAGTTAAAACATCAAGCTCATTATCTCCTTCATTAACTACATTTAATAGCGATAATCTCTACCAAAAAAAGGGTGAAAGTTCATAATTTTACTTGTAGTATTTCTCGGAGATTTTTAACTTGAAAACAAAGCAATATTTGAGCTCATAGTATCGTTTGTTATTTCTTAGAACGGGGGCACAAGAAGTTGGCAGATCAAATCGATCATGCATTAAAAAAGCTATAATTAATAAGGTTATCTCATTTTACGTTAAATTACACCCATTTTGCCTAACTAATTTAGTCAATTTTCATGATTATTCCACCTAATAACCAACAAAAAATTTGGGTTTCAGATATAAGTTTTTTTTTCTTTTTTTTTTGGGGTGAGTTATATAATTCGATGATAATGATTCTATTGAAATTGTATTCCATTTAATGATGATGGTCTACAAAATTTTAATTCAATCCAATTTAAACATCACATGACCCTTTTATTTTGAAAAAAAAAATGATTTGTTTAATCAATTTATATAAATTTCTACAGGAAAATTTTACCAAAGGAATTAGCAATAAATTCAATTTAGCAAGGTCTTCGAATTGATTATGTTGGATTCGCAAGTCACAATGATTAGAATTGAATTCATTGATTCAAATCCACCATATTAAAATTTAAAACATCCTAAAGTTCAACAAACGACAATGACATAACAAAGTAGTCAATGGCCAAGATGATTTTGGTGGAAAAAATATTATGAACAAATGATAGGGCCTTTTTTTTTTTAACTGTCTCAGCAAAAATGAAAATGACAATACAACATCCAACAACTTTAACACGTGAATTTATTTAGTGAAAGGACATGATTAACACATAATACTAAAAACAAAAAATCATCATCATACGTTCCAAAAACTTTGCATGGGTTGGCCCCAACTAGTCCTATCTCAAATTTATTGATAATTTAGATTTATGTTACATCTTTTTCGTTCAAATAAATTAAGAGAGAAAAAAAAAATCTTCATACAAATTTTCATTGAATGGCATATTATCACCATTATATTATTCGGCATAATTTCTTTTAAATGATTCTATTTTTTTAAACTTTTACATATCTATTAATTTCATTTTATATTTGTTTATAAAAATAGTTTATAAATATTTTTGTACATGTAGTAACTCAAAACAATAAATTTATAGACTTTGTACCATAACCCATAATATGTGTACAATTATTGTCAAATTTTATTTTATTTTATTTATCTTTATTTTTAGACCATGTGAATATGTGATAGAGTCTATACAATAAGATATGGTACCTTAAAAAACAGTAGTCGAACTCAAATTTATAATAAAATATGTAAATTTATAATTGTAATACTTTAATATGTTATTTCTGAAAAACTAATCTAATACCACCATCACCCACCATTATATAAAATTTACAATTTTGTACACTTAATATTATGTGGGGGAAAAAATGATAGAAATTGTAATTATCTACCAAACTTGATTTTAACCATGATTAATATTTTTTTGGCCTTTTTGCTTATTTATTGATAATGACACAATTTATTACCAAATCTCCATATCTAATAGTGATTTAGTGAACACAGCAAACGAACAAAATCTTTTAGTAAACCCAAAAGTTACTCCGAGAGCCCCAAATTAATTAGCAAAATCTACAGCCAAAATCTATGAAAAGTGCTTTCAGCTTTCACTTCAGTCACTCCTGGAAAACAGCTCATCTTTTCCCCTGTGAATTATGTGATGAGGAATAATAACATCAGAACTCCTATATTTTTATAATATCTAAGTAACTGCACAGCAAGTCCAATTTCATTAAATACGTCACTAAGCCCGGAAATGACTATCATACCCCTGAATGTAAAGTTATATAGTCTTATATTATTATAAAAGGACAAAGAACATAGATTATTCCACAATTTATGCTGGACGAAAGTTTCAAATCATCAATCTCACTATCAAGTACATTATTAGATACTTAATTAAATATTCACGATGTATGATAATCAGATAATAAAATGAGTTGTTATTAATCTCGATAAATACAATAATTTTCTTAAGACACAATGTTTTAAATTATTTAATTTTTCAGTCTCTTTTTTTTTTTATACTAAACTCCAAATATAAGTAGAGAAATTGAACTTAGATTTTTTAGGATAACATTGTCAACATGCTATTATTTGATTGAAATTATTTTAACATTAATTGCGATTAATATTTTAATATATAATATTAATATTCATTGTTAAATAATAAATACATACATATGAGATGTTTTTAAAATAAGAAATTATTAGATATAAATACACAAGTTATGCCAATATTTGATAAATATAATAATTTAGGGGGCCACATGTTATTTATTGCCTTGTTAACTTTGTAATGAAAGATTCTTTCTCTGTTTTTCACTTGTGACTGCAAGAAGGAACAACGATTCAAATCCCAATTGTGAAAAATGTCTGTCTATCTGTCAGAGATTTTTAACCTTTTGTGTGTATTTTCTCCTCATCATTTATTGCTTTCCTTTATTTTCAGTACTATCTTCTCACTTCTAAAGAAGGCATCTGTAAAAGAAATTATGACCACATGAGTGGTTAAAACAAATAAAGGTCGTTATTATTATAATTAATTTTATTATCATTTTGCTCATTAAAAAAAAAAAAGTTTTATTTCTTGGAATTAAAAATTTAGAGCATCACCATAAGATTTTTTAAATAAAATTTTATTACTTATTTAAAAAATTATATTAATATTTAAATTTCTAAAAAATAAATAAAATTATAATATTATAGTGGTACTAGACCATAGCTGATCCAGCCGACAATTGTGACCATAACTGGATTAAATTATGATATGGTATCACTATAGTATCATAATTGGACCCTTAAAAGACACTTTAATTAAATTTTTTAAATAAAAAAATTCTCTCTTCAAATTTAGAGAATTATTTTCTCTTTCTTTAATTTATATTTTATTATTTTTCACTGAAAAAAGAGAAAGAAATATTTTAATTGCTTTTGATTTTTTCTTTAAAAGAATAATTATTTAATTAAAATAATATTAAATTATTTC
Source organism: Citrus x clementina (assembly GCF_000493195.1). Lineage (NCBI taxonomy): Eukaryota > Viridiplantae > Streptophyta > Magnoliopsida > Sapindales > Rutaceae > Citrus > Citrus x clementina. Next base: position 27,811,821 of record NW_006262339.1, on the reverse strand, counting down.
TATTTGAAAAATCTATTGGAGAATAACATATTTTTTTATCCTTCTATTTATATTTTTTTACTATTCTATTTATCACATAAGTAAGTAAAAAAAATTTAAAGAGTAAAATTTAAAGAGATTTTTTAAGATACTCTTAGTTAGATATTATTAGGAACTTCGATTTAGGTCATTTCTGCATTTAAAGATGATATTTTTGAATTTAAGATATTGTTTTTATATTAAAAATTATATTTAAACTTGTATCTATCAAAATTTAGATATTATATTGTATAATTGAGACACCATTAAATAATTAAGTTTTATTTATTTTTAATTAGTTTTTTAACCATTTGACCGTGCCTAAAATATGGATATTTTGCTCTGAGTACCACTAGAACAATTTTATAACAAAAAATTGAAATTTCTAGTGTAAATCACAAGATGATGTGCCACGGTCAACAGTGGATCCCCAGCCTCCCAACCAGTCAAACCTCTAGGCTCCTAGTTTAAGTACAGTCATCAACCCATAATTAATTATCACATCACTGTCATATGGTTACTAGTTTCCCTTTTGGGTACTAAACAACAGGGGTTTTCTGTAACTTAAAATTAAATTAAACAGAACAGTGGATTAGCTGAGCAAGTGAATGAATTTTATTTAGTTATAAATTATATTAAATATAATTTTAAAAAATCAAATAATAGAGCTTTAAATTTTTTGTCTAAATATATTTTAAATAAATTAATATAGAATGATTAAATTAAATATTTTTATAAATTATTTTTTTTAATTTTATTTTTATCCCACTAATAAATTTTATGTAAATTTTTGTACATTTTTTTTTTAAAT
>NW_006262339.1:27770049-27810780 GCF_000493195.1 Citrus x clementina | reverse complement strand
GATCACCCATCAGTCATCACAGGTAAACATTTACTCTCTCTTCTTGCTTCAAACTTCGGTCTTCCCTTTGGTGGTTCTCTAGTTCAAATCCACCCATATTTTCCCATCAACCAAACAAGCTTTTTCCTTCCACCTTCTCTCTCTGTCTCTCTCGCTCTCTATCTATAACACTCTTACCAATCTTCATTTGACAAAAAAGTTGACACCTTTGAGCAACGAAAGATAAAAAAATTTCAGACTATTCTCTGTCTTCCTCCTTAAAACCTCACACTTCCTGCTTTTCCAATCAACCAAACAACATTTTCCCTCTTGAACACTCCTACCAATCTTCTTCACGTGACAACAAGATCACACCTTTGAGAGAAAAGGTAAAAGAAACAAATTTTCCCATCTGCCAAACAACATTTTCTCTCTATTAATCCTAGATAACCAATCTTCACATGACCAAAAGTTCAAACTTTTTAATTGAAAGCTAAAATGCCGACAATCATTTTCCTCTTTTTTACTCTTTTTACCACCACCACGACTAGCCTCCCCCTCCAACACCACAACCGACGTCGTTTGCTCCACCAGCCTTTTTTCCCAGTACCCACTACTCCCCCACCGTTACAACAGCCCTCACCGTCACCGTCACCTTCTCCGTTTCCTCAACCCCAGCACAAACTATTACCAAAATACCCATTTTCCACTACCCCACCAAACAACCCTCAAAAGCCTTTCTTTCCGTCATACCCTTCTCCGCCGCCGCCGCCCCCGGCGCCGCCCGTTCTCTCGACGTTCCCGGCCAACATCTCCTCTCTTCTCTTCCCCCACCCACCTTCTAAGTCCGCCCACCGCCACGTAATCATCCTTGCCATCTCCCTCTCCTTTCTCTCCGCCGCTGTCCTTATCGCTGCTGCGGCAGTCTTCATATACTTCCGAAGCAAGCACCGCAGCAGTCCGGACAAAACTTCAACATCCGACGGCCAGCGTCTTTTCCCGCCAAATTTACCTCCATCAGACGGCGGCCACAAAACTCCAACTGTCCAGCGCAATGTGTCGTCGTCGTCGAACCAACCCAGCACGTCGTCAGAATTTCTCTACCTGGGCACTCTCGTAAACTCCCGTTCTGGAGAAATGCCTGTCGATACAAGAAACGCCGCCGTGAAAATTGGCGTTTCAAAATCTCCGTCAGGGTATCACAAGCTTGGCTCGCCGGAGCTAAATCCTCTGCCGCCGTTGCCGAAGCAAAATTCCAGTTTCACGAGCGGGGAAATGTGTTTCAGCAAAGAAGATGATAATGAAGTGAAAAATATAACAACGGAAGAAGATGAAGATGATGAGGAAGAGGAGTTCTTTTCGCCGAGAGGGTCGTCGGGTCGTAAAGAGAGTCGAGAAATCTCGACGCCGGCGCGTATTGGGTCGAGCTCAAGAAATTTTGGAAGCCGCAGCTTTAACTCGAGAACTGCTTCGTACCCATATTCACATTCTTGCTCACCGACTAATTCCATCACCAGTTCTTGTAACTCTGTGTCGAGAAATTCAAGTCCTAATCTGATGATGAAATCGAGATTTCAAGAAAATGCTCATAACAAAAATAACTCGTCTGTTTCTTCATCGTCGAGAAGTGATTCTAGTGGTACCCAGAACTCGCCTGATCGAGCTGTTCCTGTCAAACTTCCACCACCACCACCACCTTTGCCGCCGGCGCGGTTCTGGGAGGTACCGATGGCTGCTCCGAAAAGTTCAGGGCATCCAGTTCTTGTGGCACCTTCGAGTTTGAGGCCTGTTGGGTTGAAGAATTTGGGGCTGAGTTTAGGTAATGAGGAATTGATGAAGAATGAGAATGTGGAGAAGAGTGAGGAGACGCCGAGGCCGAAGTTGAAGCCTTTACATTGGGATAAAGTCAGGGCAAGTTCTGATCGGGCTATGGTGTGGGATCAGTTTAAATCGGGCTCGTTTCAGTGAGTAACTATTGACCCTTTATTGCTTTTTGCCTGTTAATTAAGTTTTTGTCTTTGGATTAAGTAAATCCGTGTGTTTTTTGAGTTTGCAGAATGTTGTTTTGGTTGCAGATTGAATGAGGAAATGATTGAGACATTATTCACGGTGAATAGCTCGAATCTGAATTCTAAAGATAATGGTAGAAAGCAGGTTCTTTCAGTTCCAAATCAGGAAAATCGGGTGCTTGATCCCAAGAAGTCTCAAAACATTGCAATTTTGCTGAGGGCACTTAATGTTACTGTTGATGAAGTGTGCGAAGGTCTTCTGGAAGGTAAAGTTGTTGCAGTTATTTAAAGTATGAAGCATCATAGATGTTGTGTGCTATGCATTGCCGCACTATTGTATGTTAAAATATTTCTTTTGAAATGTATATTGTTTTGTTGGGAGTTGGCAAAATTTGATACGTCCTGATTACCCGACACGAACACGACACGCATAAATCAGTATAGGTCGTCAAATTTTACATGGTTATTAAATGGGTTGGGTCCAGGTCGATATGATTTTTTTCAGTGTCGGGTTAGTGTTAAAGTTCTTGATCCATTTACTATTAATGACACGATTATTTTTTAAAATTAATTTCTAGGTTCTTGTTATTGAAACTCTAATATTGAACATGATTCTCTCTTTTTATTTTTTGGGAAAGGATAAACATATACACTGTTTTATTTATAAAATTGTATATAGGTTTAGAACTTTAATAATGTAAGTGAACTATCAGCACACATGTATATTTTATGATATTGATATATAGTGTCATTTACATATATATATATAATTAAAATTTTATTGGTGCAAACGTGTAATATTTTGGTGGGTGTAACATTTATTAAATATATATATATTAAATGGGTAATTAAGTAACCCGATTATTTTTCGTGTCGGGTTTGGATCTCAATTTTTTGACATGATTATTAAATGGGTCGTGTTTGGATCGACCTAAATTTGACTCCTAAATTTGACATGACACGAACCGACGTCCTGTTTTGCTAGCTCTAGTTTTGTTCGAAAAGGCAGTTTGCTTGATTGCTATAAAAGTCATCTGAATGTTACATTTTTTTCTACTTCCAAAATTTCTTGGAAAAAGTTTTGTAAGCCTTAAGAACTCATGAGCACTTTGAGTCTTTGATTACTTATGCTGAACAGTTACAGTTACATTGCCCCTGCTAACAGTGCAGAGTGTACTTCTAAACCAAAAAATTGATTGCCACTGCATGCGTAATTAGCAGAAAAAATAGCACTTGGTTGTCAGAAGAACTCAGAAAGTTGGTTAACTTATTGTTTTGCCTGTCCTTTTGTCATTAACTTGTTTATTTGCTTGCTTTTTATCACATACCAAATTGCCTAATGGGGGCATAGCTTGGCTGGCATGAATATGGTTTGAGCATATTCAACCAGCTGAGTTTGAGTAATACTGAGAGGGTAAGGGTTGGTGTTTATTGGGTGAGGTTTCTCATCCAATAAAAAAAAAAATAGAAAAGTAAGTCATGAGCTTAAAATCTACGTTTCTGTGCTTTGGTGTGATGTGATCAATTAGCAACTTTGTGCCTCTAAAATTATTGTATTTTTTTATGCTCATGAACAGGAAATTCAGATACACTTGGGGCAGAGCTGCTGGAAAGTTTGTTAAAGATGGCTCCAACCAAAGAAGAAGAGCGTAAGATAAAGGAGTTCAAAGATGAATCACCATTTAAGCTAGGACCTGCCGAGAAATTTCTTAGGGCAGTGCTTGAAATTCCTTTTGCATTCAAGAGAGTAGATGCAATGCTCTACATTGCCAATTTTGACTCTGAAGTTGAGTACCTTAAAAGGTCTTTCGAAACTCTGCAGGTAAATTGTGATCCTTCTTCTCTCTCCCTCTCTCTCTCTCTCTTGCTTGCACGCACAGGCACTCGTGCACATGCATATTCATTATTTTACTTTGTTTTGTGTTTGTTTAGGATGTTTCAAACTGGTTCCTCATAGACATATGCTGTGAACTTCATTGACTAATTCTTTTCCATGTTGTTCCTTTTACTTGAAGATGCCCTACCTTTCTACTAAGCAATTTAATTAATTTTATCATGATTTGGAATCACCAGTGCTTAGAACAAATCAAAAGATAAAACAATTGGATATAGGAAGAATTGTTGAAACATGTACTTTCCATTGCAACTTATTTCTTTTTAGCTAACTAGTTTTGACAATTAGAAAGCTTATTACGAGTTCTAGTTTGTTATGGCAGTCAATTATCGATTCCTGGCCCCCATCTATCCTTTCATTTGTGCTAAAAGATTCAAACATTAAGTCACATTAGCGACATATAATCAATAATCTAAACCACTGAAAAGTTGCTTGTGCTCATCCTGTTGCTTTTATGCTTGAGAACTAAATGGTACAATGTTGTTTAATGTGAGAAATTCCTCCTCTTAACTACTGCTACTATGCTGCAATTTTCAGTTGGTTTTTATTATTTATTTTTTGGGGACTGGAAGTTGTCAAGGCAGAGAGGCTTTCATAAAACCTTGCCAAATATGTGAAAAGAGTGTATATATCCCCTTCAACATTGAGCCAACTGATTTTCAGCATGGAACTTTTGAAATGTTATTAGGTGTGCAACTTCTGGATGATATGTTTCTTTTAGGCCTTGTCTCTTTAGCCAAAGTAGGGCCGGTGGGCACAAAACTTTAATTACTATTCTAATCTATATAGCATTTTCCTTCGATGTTCATTTCAAAAACCTGATTGGGTACGGTGGTGGAGTCACAAGGTGAGAAGTTACAATTTAGCATAACAAAAAAAATATCTGCAGTCAGGGTGAAATAAGTATTTTAATGGAAGATACATATGCTAAACTCATTTTCTTCCAGATTGCATAGTTTTCCAAGTAATCGTTATCTGATTTTTTGAATTGAAAATATTCAAAGTTTTCTATTTGCCATCTTAGTGTTCATTTTCTGTCTGCTTCTTAAACCTTTCTTCCTTGTTGGCAGGTGGCTTGTGGAGAACTGAGGAAAAGCAGAATGTTCCTTAAGCTTTTAGAAGCAGTGCTGAAAACTGGGAATCGCATGAATGTTGGCACTAACCGCGGTGATGCCCATGCCTTCAAGCTGGACACACTACTGAAGCTTGTTGATGTTAAGGGTGCTGATGGGAAAACCACCCTCTTGCATTTTGTGGTACAGGAAATCATCAGAGCTGAAGGTTCTCGTCTGTCTGGTGCCAATCCAGATACAAAAACTGAGAAAACTCAACAGTCTTCTTTCCAAGATGATGTTGAATTCAGAAAGCTCGGCCTACAAGTTGTTTCAAGTCTAAGTGGGGAGCTTACAAATGTGAAAAAGGCTGCTGCAATGGATTCAGATGTGCTTAGCAGTGAAGTCGCAAAATTAGCTGCAGGAATCACAAAGATAATGGAAGTAGTGAAATTAAACGAAGAAATTGCAATGAAGGAAAGCAGTCGGAAATTCTCCCATTCAATGAACGAGTTCTTGAAAAAGGCAGAACAAGAGATTATAAGCATCCAATCCCAAGAGAGTGTTGCTCTTTCTATGGTGAAGGAAATAACTGAGTACTTCCATGGGAACTCAGCTAAGGAAGAAGCTCATCCATTCCGGATTTTCTTGGTGGTAAAGGAATTTCTTTCTACTCTCGATCAGGTATGCAAGGAAGTTGGCAGAATCAATGAGAGAACTATATACAGTTCAGTGCGTCCAATGCCAACAAACCCAGCCCTTCCGCCAGCTTTCCCTGGCTTTAATGGACGGCAGCATTATAGTTCGTCAGATGATGAAAGCTCATCCCAATCTTAATGCCTTATTTTCATCTCAGGCAATTCTGTATTTCTCTGCTAAAAATCACAAGGACGCAGATCAGAAGTGGTGGATGCTGAGTGTATTTTGGATAGAGCTTGCAGTAGAGTTCATAATCTTCATTTGGCTGCTGCATTTTCTGTATAATCTTCACATTAAGATTTTTAGAAACTAATTTATCTTTTGTGTAACATAGGCGGAGCGGAGGGAATAGTGTCAACAAGTAATTAGCATTTGCTGAAACAGTAGATTTTGTATATCTGTTAAAAACCTTTTCGAAATGATCTGTCAGAAACTTAAAATTCAAAGATTATTCTGTCAAGTAAAAGCAGCAGCGGTCATAATTCTCATTATCTCATAGGTTATCAAATCCAAGAAAATGATCAATCACCTTAATGGTATCAACTAGCAAGGCAATGGGACAAGCTTATATTGTACCTTTGAAAGAAAGATGATCAATTTGACAAAGTTTTCTGCCTGTGCACGTTCAAACTTGCATTGAACCTTGAAATGAAAGGTTATCAATTTGACAATATTTTCTACCGGGACATGTTCAATTGTGTAAGTTGGATGTTGATTTAATCAATCGATCATTTGCTATTACTATAAAGTTACCACAAGTTTCATGTCACGACCTGAAACTTCTACAAGTTTCCCTCGAGAAAAAGAAAATGTTATTCTCCGGTGCTTTGTTCATGCTGAACTTATTTTGCCTTAGAGAAAGATCATGGTTGTGCCAACTGGGAATTCTCAGCATCCATACGTTCCAGCACCCGTCGCGCTTCCTCTTCTGTGGCAGGAACAACATTCCGAATGCTCAATCCATCTTTCTTTACCTCAGGACGGATAGTAAAGGTGAAGTAGAATTTATTTGATATCTGTTCATATTACAAGACAAGCCAATCGGAGAAGGTAAATTTAAAACAGATAAATATGCTAGCCTAGGATTAGCATAAAATTCTCAGGCATTAGCATTTGCAAAGTCAATGGATTCGGAAAAAATATAATAAGCCATCATAGTTTTATATCACAATCAAGAGAAGTTTAGGATGCTTCTGATGGCATTTAAGATGAACTCCTTGCAAAACTGGATACAACTTCATACATTTCCTTAACAAATTTCCTAGTTATTTCTTTTTCATTTTTTTTTTCAGGATGATGAATGGCTCGTCAGATATCTAACATGGCAGATGAGTTTATATTCATATTCAGGTGCTCACCTCACTGGCCCTTAGTTCAGGACTTGTAACATGAGCTACAACTTCTACATTTATCAGAGGTCTGGCTGGGTTCTCAAGTTCCGTATACAAAACACATGACTTGAGACGGAGGAAGTTTCCGACATCCACCTGCATCAGCAAAGTAAGTATACCATGAATATTTAGCAATAGTTCCTCAGCCAAATCCATAAGCAACGAATTTTGTTCAGAGCTTTTTGGCATATTTTCCATCTAATTGGATTAATCAGCGGTATCTGACTACTATAAAAATGAGTGAATCTTGCATAGTCTCCTGCTCTCTCTTAGTTTTTGAAAATCTGCAATTTTTTACTCATTTTCTTCCGACCTACTACAGGAGCTCAACATCTTAGGCGTTCGTAACACAAACATGCGTACTCACAGGTTTTAAAAAATCAACATGATCTACTTCAACAAAGAGAGGTGCTGCACCAGCAAATGTGTAAGCAGTTGAGAAGGCCAGTTCAGATGCTTTACGCATCAAAAATCCGCCAAAAATCCGACCATGAATGTTCCTTTGCTGTGGCTGACACATCAAGGAGTTCTCATGGCATGTATCCTTAATAAGAATGCTATCTCTGTCTGCCAGTGCTGGCATGTCACAGAAGATTCGCCCTTCAGCCAACAATGCATTAAGCCTGTCTTTATCTCCATTTTCAGCAGTCATTTTCCTTTCTGCTCTCTTTGTTTTCCGCATTTTGTTCCTTTGCTCAGCTTCTTCCCAAAGCAATTTTTCTTTCTCTTTTTCAGGCAAGATCTGGTTAATTGGAGCTGATTTTCCTGTCTTCGTGTCACGAGCTACAAATGTGAAGTTTGCCACAAGGGCTACTGATTCCGTTGAATCTGTAGTATCTGCAAAACAAGTTTCCTTACTAAGACATGGCCAGTGCAAATACCAGATTGAAACTTTAAAAATACGAAGGTACGTAAATATAGAGATAATTTTGGAACACCTCAGTAGAAGAACATAAAAAGAGTTTCTAAGGTTCTCCCTCAGTTTTGAACCTAGTTTAAAGGCTTAACACTCTAATGTTTCCAAGGTCCTACCTGCTCCACGCCCATGGTGGAATATACTTTACATGTTATAGGCAACAGCAGTGTTCATGATCAGATTATCAAAGAATTTTTAGGTGAGCTAAGACAAATCTCATGCTGATATAAAGTTTTTTTTTTTTTGGAGAGATTATGCTGATATAAAGTTAATTCAGAAAATGCAGCCCTGTTCTTTCTTTGGTGGGGAAAATAAAATCCAACTCAGACTGGTCTAATTTCCACAGATAATCAATTTACGCTTGGTGGGGATAAATAACTTTGACCCTACACGTTTACTACAAAAAGAAAAATCTTCGGAGACATATGCTCAACTATATAGCCAGACCAACTCCATGACTGGATGCATCTCTAGCTTCGGATGCTGGTTACTTCACTGCCTTTACACTGTATAACTCACCCATGACCATATTCTATAAGTGGTTTATGATTACTTTCTTGATTACCATCATAAAATGATCTTTCACTAATTGAAAATATACACAAGCCCATTTCCATTTTAAAGAACATGGTTACCTGCACAATTATATTAGACAGCAAGATGCCAAATAATTACCCAAGGTTATTCAGAACAAGAGACCACGGTCCAATCATAGCCCAGAAAGCCAAAAACACGAAAACTCTTGATTCATATGGAGTACCTTGTGTGGATTGAGTCACTTCAAGTTGAATCTCCATGGAAGACCGCCCAACCCATGTAACAGCTCCAGTTAGTTCCAAATCGATGTCAACACGGATTGGTTTCTTCACAACCATCCTGTCAACAGAAGCAGTGACCAATAATATAGGCCTTGTCGCGCCATCATCATTGCAACAATGCTGGTTGGCACAAACAAATGAATTACAAACTCCAGATGTTGTCATCTATTTATCAACAACAATGAACCTGTTGCGTAATTTCCAAGTGACATATTATGCATAACTACAATCAGACAAAAGGAATTCACGGTCTTGACTGTGATGAGCTAAAATCATTATGAAAATGTTAAAATTTTAAAAAGCACTAATCAAACTGAAAATTGAACAAAAATACAAGACTTAGCTATTATAACATAGAGATTAGCAAATTGGCTTGGAAAGCAATGGATTTTGACAGAACCTAGCCCCCAGTAATGATAAATAACCAAAATTCCAAGCTGTGCTGGCAGCATTACGTGAAAAGAGACTGAATAAAACGATTGTAAATTTTACATCAGCCAGGCAACAAGTATGAGACCACTGATAAACGACACGCGTCAGATAGTAATACACACCACTCTAAAAACCAACAAACCGTCAAGTGAAAGAATCCACCGTTCAAAAGAACATCATCAAAGCAATACCCAACAAATCCTATGTGAAAACAAACTAACTTGCAAAAAAACTCATTTTAGAATTCACTGGAATCTTAAAAGCCTTAGTACCTTGTATGAAATGGTTCCAGCAAGAGCATCAAGATCCTCAAGTAACTTCCCCATCCTCATCTCATTCCAAGGATTCCTGTACTGCTCTTTAAGTATATAATCACTTGAAAACTTGTAAAGAATACTGGTCCTGCTCTTAGATGGGGGTTTTGCAGCCAATTCACTTTGTGCAATCGAATCAATTGGCTTATCTCCTGTTTTTTCAAACATCCTTGTTCTTGCTTCCCATAAAGCATTAGTTACAGGCGAATGGTACATTCCAGGCCACAAACTGAGTGGTTTCCGCATTGAAGAACCTGCGTCTATAGGTTTTGAGCTCTCAAATGAAGGGGATGAGTCAGAAATTTTATCAGAAAATGATCTTGTTGGAACAAATTTGTATAAAAATGGATCAAAACATTTAGTTTTGAACATGAAGCTTGATTCTTCGGATGAGTTGAACAAAAGGGTATTGATGGGTTCATTATTTAAGTGAGACTTCAACGATGACAGGGAGCTCAAACTAGCAAAAGACATGATTTTGCATATGGGTTTTGGTTCTTTTGATGAACTAAGCAAGTGGGTGGTCACAAAATTGGATCTTGAAAACTGAACAGTGTGTTGAGCAAGATTGGGTTGTGATTTTGAATCAGAAATGAATTTGGATTTTGGTTTTCTGAGTGGTCTGAATCTCATCATGGTTGAAATTGAAGGGACGATCAAAATGAAAAAGAAGTCTTAATCTTGAGCCGAATTATAGGATAGAAAGTTTATGAATGAGATAGCTATGTGACAATGAACTGTTTCAGTTTGACTGGTTGGTTGCTTCCATCATTTCAGGAAACTTTGAACACTGAGCAGAGCATAGGTTTCATTTTGGATCTGGTTCATTCTGAAGGATGTTTGTTATGTGGTTCAGTTCATATGGGGAGCGTATAAGTTAATGACTATTTCAAAAATAATTTATTAATTAACCAACAGGACAACAACCCGGCACTAAAATGACTATTGAAAGTTTTACTTTCCTATAAAAAAAGATTGCATCGAAAATATGATATTTAATATATATATTTATTTATTTATTTATTTGTGTGTTGTGTATATTTATTTTAAAAAGTTATTATATAATTAATAATTATATTTGAATAAATTACACATATCATACATATTTTAAAATATATTTGACCATCAGGGCAGAAATCTGCACACGATAATGTACGTTATCAAGAATCCATTTGTGAAATATGCAACTATAACGTAAGGAATAATTAAAAAATTGGGAAGTAATGAGAAAATGGGATCAAAATTTTCACTAGAAAACTTAACTGAATATGTTGGACCAAGCAGTTTAATTATGTATTCAATTGCCTAAGAGACACAAAATGTCATGTATTTTAGGATGAAATTACTTATTTTATTTTGCACATTATGTTTCATGCATAAATATAAATTATATATCCAAGATTTATGTGAGGTCAATTTTTGAACTTTGAGATCTATCTTTCACGACAAGAAACACATCCCGTTAAGTTATCTTTTAGAATAATTGGGGTTTTTATTTGGTAAAGAAAAAAATTATAATTAGACATCAGATTGTGATATTTCCACTCATTGTGTAAACTCATCCCACTTTAGAAAAATAATTACAAAAAATTTACATTCTCAAATAATTTTTTTTGAACAATTAAACAATTAAATCCCCATTAATTATTTAAACTTATGGTACAAAACAATATATTTTGAAAATTTTAGTTATTTTATGTTATAAGGATAAAATAATTAAGTTACAATTATATTAAAATAACGATCAACAATTGTCAAGAGACCTATATAACAAAAAGAATATAATTGATTAATATCCTTATATTTAAAATTTATTATATAATTTGTGAGGTGGCTTACTTAATTATTTTTATTTTCCAACCAATCTATACATTTTACGTAAGCCCCCGCATGAGAGTGTGTTTGTAGATTTTATATATGTATAGTTGTATTTGGTGAATTAGTATTATACTTCTATTAGGCAATCAATCTAATTAAAATTGAAATAACCCTAGCCCTCAATTAAATTATTTAACTATCGCTATTATTACTTCCGCCCATCGAAGCTCTGCAACTTTCTGTTGAGAAAAAAAACCCTAACTCTTGTCAGCTAAGCGAGAGCAAACGAATCCAATTCATCAGAATTCCCTCATCCCGTTTCAGCTCGAAGCTCTCCTTCTTCTTCCCAGGTAACTCAGATCTTTCCTCATAGAAATTTCATTAGATGCCTATATCAACTCTTGATTTTTCTTTTCATTCTTTAATCTTTGTTGAATAACATTTAAAAATATGATTTTTCTTTTGAAATATTTCTGGGTTTTGTGAATAATCAACTGGGGTTTCAATAACTCTTATATGTAAATCAGAGCTGCACGAGGAACTTGAAAATTCTGAGCATTTGTTTATTATTTATTTATTTATTTATTTTTGGTTGAAATTTAGGTTAAAGAAGATGAGTACAGGAGGCGAGAAAGGTTCGGCCACTACAAAAACTCCCGCAGATTTCCTCAAGTCTATTCGTGGTCGACCCGTTGTCGTAAAACTCAACTCTGGTGTTGACTACCGAGGTTGGCCTTTTTGAAAATCTTTTGTATTGCGTATTTTGTTCGTTATTTATGTTCTAATTTTTGTTTTCTTTTTAATGTGAATATGAATTATAAGGATAATTGTTCTTTTAGAGGTTTGTCATTGGAGAATTTGATTTAATTTGATTCAATATTTACAAAATGTGAGTCGTGGCTTGAGCTCTTGCATGATGATTTGGCAATCTCGTGAAAAGTCGAGAAATTTTCCCTTTTAGGCTTTCTTCTCCTTTTGGGTTTGGTTTGCAAGGGTTTTGTTTTAATTTTAGGGCTTATATTGTGTAGAAAGTGTTTTCGAACATATAATGTGATTTTGTTATAGCTACGATGGCCTCAGTTGTACAATTGTTATCAAAAGTTTTATTCTGACTCCATTTCTCCCATCGTGTGTATTCCTAAGAGAGAAAGAAAGGAGAAAAATATAAAGAAAAACCTAGTCCTGTTCCGTTTGTCTTAGGATTGCGCCATGCTTGATCTTTAGTTGGTCCAACTTTGTCTTAAGCCGCAACAGCAAAAAGATTAAAGTTCCTTAATGTCTCTACTTTGCTACTCGTTGTTCTGATATCCTTTGGAATCCATTGAATATATGAATGTAGGAGGTTTTGGGGTTTGGTTATAAGTTCTCTTTCAAATTAGTTGGACTTTAAACTAGGAGTCATGCTCAATGTGCAAACAATGCTGAGGAAATACAGCTTGGAAATGTGTATATGTTACTACTTTCCTAGTTATAATGTTTTTGCTAGGTATCATGCTCAATGTGAAAACAGATGTTGAGTTAATACTGCTTGGAGTTGTGTATATGTTACAACTTTCCTAGTTATACTGTTTTTTGTACCATTACCATTTAATGTGTTGGAAAAGCCAGATGCTGTCAAATTTAAGGACAACAATCAAGCTTTTTTGTTGCTACTCTGTCATTGCTCTTCAGGATGTATGAAGCTCTATATTTGTTTTACAGAATGAGCGTCCATGTTAATTTGAATTTATATTCTGAAGAATTGCATGAATAAATGATCTTTAAATTTGCAAGGATTAAATCATATTTGTCTTTTGAATGGAAGTATCACCTGGAAACTTGAAGATATATTAAAAAAAAGGGGCTAAAGAGCTAAAGATGTAAACACAAGGCAGCAAAGATGAAAGATTGAATTTTTAGCCAGCATGACTTTTGTTGCATTCATGACTCTAATACATACAAAATGCATTCTTCTTCGCCAAAAAATGCCCAGCACAGTCGCTGCTGTAATACTCATCTATCAAGAGAATTCCTGAGATTGCCAATTCATTTGTATGGGTCATCATTTCTTGCTGACTCAGTTTCCATGCAGTGAGCTGATATTGAGGTTCATGCTAAGTCCATTCACCAAGACATTTATCAAATACCTTCTTTATTTCAGCAAGGTGTCCGGTGTGTTCATTAAGTTTTGGTGACAGCTTGTGCGTGTGGTCTGCTTGTACCCATAGTTTTGCTTGGCTATGATATGAATCTGTTTCAGCTCTCCTGACAGTTTTTCTTTTCATACAGGCATTCTGGCTTGTCTAGATGGATACATGAATATTGCTATGGAGCAAACAGAAGAATATGTCAATGGACAGCTGAAAAACAAGTATGGCGATGCATTCATCCGTGGAAATAATGGTAATAATCATAAGATTTTTGTCTTTTTTTTTTCTTTAAAGGTTAGTTTAATAGCAATAATCATTTACTTTGGCAATAACCAGGTCTTTCATTCCTTTTATGCAGTTCTTTACATTAGTACATCAAAGAGAACATTAGCAGATGGGGCCTAGTTCTCATCACAAGTTTCTTCCCCTGCAATCAACATTTTCCTGATTAATTTGAATTGTAAGATTACATGGATTTTGAAAGTCAGAGTGTACTAGAAATGTGTCCAACTTGAATGAAACAGTGAGACTTTTGCTATGTATTCATTATGTCGTATGGAAAAAAAAAATGTCAAATTCTTCATTTGTAGCAATATTGAGAATTTGGTATAGTCAAATGAAAAAAAAATGTTGACAGCTGTTTCATTGCTCTTCTGATGAATTTGTGCATAGAACAGAGGTTCGTTGAACTGCCTTGTTATTAAAGCCTGAGTTGTAGGAAAAATTCTGTCCCGCATGCTTCTGCTTCTGTTACATGTATATCCTGTTAGTGCAGCTCTCCGGTATTTCAGAAATTGAGAGAGAGATTCCAGTCCAGTATTTTGGATTTGTTAAACTTTATGAAAGCTATTGAACTGTGCGGTTTATAGTATAATGGTATAATATTATTAAACTGTATGGCTTAATATATAACCAAACTATATTGCCTGCAGTTCAATATCACTTCACATTAAGATATTAGAGGGTATTAAAATATGAAATATGGAGAAGAAAAATTAAACCACCTTTTTGTACCTGAGAAATAAACAAAATTAACTAAAGCAATTAGTGGATTTCGTCGTAAATTTATTCTTTTGTTTACGTTCAATAGTTTCCATAAAGTGATTTTGGTATCGGATAATATTTATAAAACCAAGCAGATTAATCATTAAGTATTTAGCATGAAAATTGTAAACAATACCATGAAAATTACAATTAAATTATTCCTAAGTAATGAACTCATAATGAAACAAATTAAGAAATATCAACGGAAGAACAAAGTTTTTTTTAGTATATTCATGCTATGGATTTATCATGTATAATTTGTCATTCGTAGTTAATAATAATAATAATTGCCCGATATATATGACACAAGTGAAATTATATCAAAATGTTATTTACATTCTCTTTTCCTCTTAGCTACTTTCAACAGAATAGAGGGTACAGAATTTAAATGTCTACTTAGAAAATTAAGATCTCATGATGCTATCACAAAACTTCTCCAAAGATTAATTAAAAATAAGATAATATATGGTACTAAGAAAGTAAATAATTCATATTGTCATCTATAGACTTTACAATTGTGTTAGTTGATAAAACATAAACCTTTTAATTACTAATTTATCAAGTAAAAATTGATAATGTGGCAATTGTTAACATCTTTTCTCTGTCACATTTTAGAGACAAATTTTTTTCCCACCCTTAATTAAAAAGTTGAAAAATATATGCTAGCGGCGACCCATACACATTCACCAAGTCGTGGCATTAGTTTGACGCACACAAGATAATTGCGGGAAAAACAAATGTATTTATTTATTTTTAATTTCCGGCCGTAATTCACAAAATTATAATTACCCCTTGCGTAAGAAATTATTCTTTAGAGTTGATCAAAAAAGAAATTATTATCTAGACAAAAAATAGATACTAGAACTTCCAAATTTAATGCTCTGGTTTTGTTACATAAATTCATTTCTTTTAGGTTTATTTTATTAAATCTAATGGACAACCAAATCAACTTCAGAGAAGTGTGTGTGTGTGTGTGGGCAATTTTTATTTTTTTTAATAGCGTGTTTCATTCAAAAGAGAAAAAAAAGAAAAGAGAAAAAAGAAACATCACAAAATGAATATTTAGATCTGAAACTGAAACTTAATCGTTTCACTTCACCATTCTCCTGCAAGATCCTCTTGCCAAGAAACAAAAAATTTTATTCGCTCTTATTCTTTTATTTTTACAATTTTACCGGGTTTCCTCCAGAAGTCTTGGGAAATATTATTAACCCCAGCAGCATTCGAACAGATACAAGAATGTGCTGAAATTAAAGGACGTCATAATAAACCTGCATGCCGGGCAGAAAATGGTCCTAATGCTTTCTTTGCTGATATTACCTTGCTCACCAACAATTTCCACTTGGCTTCGTCTTTTTTGCTCTGCTGCTGCATTTTTTCCTTGAAATGCCTAAGCAATCCATATTTACAGAAACAGTGTTAATACCACTGTAAAAAAGAACCCCATATCCTGTTTTCTTCTTTTCCAAAAAACAAAAACAAAAAAATTCAAGTATTTAAAGCTTATTTTCCCAAAACTACGATCTGTTAACAAGATATTCTATTAGAGTATAAATGACTTTCAGTTCTTCTTTCCCAAATGTTTAATGGCACAAACACAGGTTAATTTCATGCTTACCTACAAAGAGGGACCTTGCATAAATCAGGTTCATTGCACATGCGAGAATGCAGTTCAAGCAGCTGCCACATGCGTTTACAGTGAACACATCCACCAGGAACCCGAGTCTTACAGTTGGAGAAATGACGGACTAAAGCCTCGAGCCCTTTGCAAGCTGGAAAATTGCAGGCAACCTGGCTTCCTTTCAGCACTTTGTCACGTGGACCAATTGTCCTACAGCCGTCCCTGCATATGTGAAGAAGTGCCTCCATTGCCTCATGCAGCTGTAAGTACACCTTTCGCTCTTCCACTTTTCTTAACCTCTCTTGTTTTCTCTGAAATCAGGAAGTGATTCTAAATGAGTAACAGAGTTCCTGAATCCATGTGACAACAACGGAAGTGATTCTAAATGAGTCATAAAATTCCTGAAACCATATGACAGCAATATCACGAGTTGACTTTCTAATTAATAAGGGAATATTTTTGCACTCTACTTTCTAAATAACTATCTCAGAAAAGCGCATTCAGTACACACTTATTCATGCTCAATATTACAAGTAAATCATAATTTGAGACAGCAGTTCTTGTCCTCTGCAGTCCAATGATGCCTGCACTAGCATCATGTTTTAAGAGAGAAATTATAATGAAAGCAAACACATTTTTTAGCTTTCATGAAAGAAAACAGAACTCTGGATGTGGAAATTAATAAAATGAGAAATTACCACCAAGGTATTGAGAAGTAAATTGATTGAAGTAGTGGTGAATATGCATTCAGGGGTTTGAAATCATAATAAACTACAAATTTTATTTATGTCATTCAGAAAACTGGCAACTATATTGCATTTAACTAAGCGCACGTGCCTTCGAGGAAACATGTTCTATCAGACAAAAAGTCGCTAAATGATTAAACTGGAGAGCTTTTACGGGGTCCAAAGATATTCCACAGAGAAGAAATATAATGCCAAATGTGCAAAAGCTCTGCCGTGGTTAACTTAAATACATTCTGAACATCAAAATGCCTTTAAAAAAGTGATTCAAAATGACGTATTTCAGAAATAAATTGAAAAACAGGGTTCAAGCATAATGCACAAACACATTTTATTTGAGACTGACTACAAAGAAAAGGTTGGAAAATTTATCAAATTTTGAAGGAAGTGAAAAATAAATTCTCATACGTTTAACCAATACTGATGCTTAAATTATAGAATTCTTTACAGGAAAGAACACAATGGTTATTAAATTGAGAAGCAAACTATAGGGAGTTGTATTGTACTCAACATTTATCATGCTGAGCAGGCGCATAGGGGCTAATGCAAACATTTTTGGTGCAGATATTAATACTAAAATCAATATGAAAACAACAATTACCACAATCCAATAAAGGAATCAAAATTTCAAAACGCAAACAGGAAGACATTTGGCAGTCATCATAATAGATTCCACATAACGTAAGGCAATATCATTAGCATCATCAAAAAACCAATATAAATTGCTCCAAAATAAGAAGAGGAACTGCCTTACGGAGTCTTCATCAACAACGGACTCTACAAGTTCTTGTTCCAGTGCAGGATTAGCACGCTTCATGATTTTCCAACCTTCAGTTAAAGTTATAGCTTTGAAGTCCTTCACAACCATACGCACACATATTAAGGAGAGTCTTGGTGCATCACAGTTCCTTGCTAACTGTAGCACATCTATTACATTTTCTTTGGTTAACCCTCCCTGTTCTAGAAAGTATTCACACACTCTTTTCAGAGGTGGAACCAAGTAGGAGTGTGACAAAACCAACAAATGGAGAACAAACTTCTTCAAATCTTCCTCTTCAAAGCTGCATTAGGATATGGAAGAATCAATAAGTCAAACAAGGTAAGCCAGGACGGTTGAAAATGCAGAAAATAACTGAAAGGTAACTTGGACCATCTTGTTCTACCAAAGCAAAAATTGGATCAACTACCATTTATCATGCAAATCAAGAAACAAGGTTCTCTCTTTCAGAACAAGCATATAAACCATGTAAGACTCTCTTTCCTCTGTCCAAGGGTTCTTTTACAAAACCAGAGTTTAGATACCGAGTCATTTCTTTTGTGTTTCAAGCCTCAGTTACCATCAATGTGGACAATTATGACATTGGAAGAACTATAGGTAGAACCACAGACCAGAAGATAGGTCAGCTGGAAAATCAAACTCACCATAGCTTGAGTCAAATGCCTGAAAGCTATTTCTCAGGAAATAGTCTTTATAAGAATTAAACAGAATAAACAAACTAGATGCACTGAGTATTTTTAAAATACAATGACTAATGTAAGCGTAAATGTGCTTCACAGGGACTCTAATGTTGCATCAACTATTATTGATAAACATTATAAGAACATAATATCAAACAGGAACAAAATCAAATGTCAGAGTTACTGCAGTGAAAATCTGGGACCCATTTTTGAATCATCAACACCATAATAATTCATTTTCAAGGAATCTTAGGACCCAATAAATTAGTAACGTGCAAATCCTCTGAAAATTATATTCATCATTTTACGAAACAAAATAATGTTCAGAATATGACAAAAGATACAGATAGGAAAATTATCACAGAAATGATTTTGACAGCCCACTTAGATATTCAAGCATAATGAGAATATGGCAAGAATTCTTTCAACATACCAGGAGGAATAGAGAAAACGAAAAAATGCATAGACAGCTTCATGAGGCACCCCTGGAATTTTGATATATTTGAAACCATTCTTTACTTTTGATTGCTGCAGAATATTCCCCAGCACAGGTGAGGCAATACTCTGCACAAATAACAGTTCTAACTTCAGGAATTTTCTCCCATCAAAATTGAATATTAACGGTCCCAGGATTTCTTCTATCCATTTATAAACAGAGTAATTCCAAACACTGTATATTTATGTTGAATAGATGCCAACTCTTCACGCAGGTTCTAAAATTGCTAACATAGCCACTGGAACATCTATTTAACATCCATAACATCTCCGAAATGAAATTACTTTACAGTACTAAAGAAATTGTCAATGAGATAATCCCGAGTAGCTCCACTTTAACAGAGAAGTAAGGCAAAGTTCAATTAACTAACCAGTATACTGGAATGAGCTTGAATACAGGATTCGTCCATGGTTATAATATAGACATCTGCACCATTTCCTTCCTTGAAAAGCTTATCCCATACATCCTTTGTTTCCTTTGGAACAAAACTACAATGTAAAAATCTATTGGGATATTTGTTTTTTGTACAGGGTTTAATAGGGAGAGGGGGTGGCTTGGGTATACTACAGTTATAGGTTACAGAAGAGGTGGGAACTTCCAGCACATGTAAAATATCGGCTGCATTCCCCTCCTCCACACGTATATTAAACGACCCACAGAAGGATTCGCCAGCGGCACAAAGCCAGGGAGACTCAATATCTGGCGAAGCCATCAGCTACGGAAGTATCTGAATATTCAAATTACACAATCTCTCTACAAGAACTGCATAAACAAAGTCAAATAAGAAAGTGAACATCAGTCACGAACCCGTTATACGAAAGAGCACTAATCAATCAAGAACTTGTATAATGTTTGCTCTTTAACTAACATATAATAAGCAATCAAGAGCGGAAGTAACAAAAAACATCTAAATGCAACAATCAACAGTTGATATGCTATAAACTAATCCAAATATATAACTACATAGTTCAAAAGGAATCTGAAGGTTGCATCAAAGTTCTTATATGAATAAACAAACAAGAATAGAATCAATACCATTCCCAAAGCTATTTGCTGAATCATACTGTTCGTGGGATTAAAATACTTCTACAAAGGAATCTTACAAAATCCAGTCAATCAAACACACGTATTCACTTCAAAATTCGTGTTCATCAGTTCAAGTAACAATAAAATTTGGTCAAATGAACCATGCCATAAAATTAAAATCTAACATGTACCCAGATCAGAGATCACCACATACATGAATCTAAACATCAATGAAAGAGTACACACCAACTCATTCACATGCAAAAAGCTTTAAACTTTACAGTACCACATTTATTAAAGCCACTGCACTACACGTGTGCGATAAATATTGAAACATCAGAAGTCTCAAACCATATTTAAAAAATAATAAATCCACAAATAAATAAATTAGTCTAATTATATGTTAAAATAATATAAAGCTGTAACCAAAGACGTGCTTAGCTCCACAGAAAAATATAAAAAAAATTAAAAAAAACTTTAAACAAAGTAGCAAATCCGGATACAAAGTTAAGAAAAAAATGAAGTGAAAATTGTATCAATCTTCAGCTAAAAAAAGAATTTTAATCGTATCAATTAGGTGAGCTTTAATTTTCAAGGAAGGTAAAACGAAATCTTGAAGCAAAAGCGTTGACTGAAAAAACTGAAAAAAATTGAAGCTTTAGTACATCGTCATAGTCGATCAAAATTAAGAAGCAGCAAAAAGCTGGAGGAGATATTTGGGGTTACCTTTTTGATTGATTTATTTCAATAAAATTATTATTATTAATGTTAAAAAAACGAATTTTTGAGTTGATACTAAACGAAGGAATGTGGGGAAAAGTAGAGGGGTGTGAGGAAGGAGTGAGAATGAAACGGTGACGTCTTGGGGGTGTAGTGGGGGAAACAGGTGGCGAGATGAGGAAGAGGCGGGTGACAAAAACAGGAGGTAAATGGAAGGCACGCACGAGTCCTTTATATTTATTTTATTCATTGGGAAATTGGGAGCGGTGAGTTCCAGTACACTTGTTGCTTTTTTTTTTTTGTTTTTATTTGCTTTTAAAAAAATTCTTTAATATAATTAAAGAAAATACCCTAGTTTTGATGGTGAAATTGATATGACATTTTATTAAGCATTTATCGTATCGTGATAAATTAAATGAACGTGTTTCTTTTTCTTTTTCTTTTTTGTTTTGCGCTTTTAGGTAGGTTTCGTGTGGACTTGTCTGCTTACGTGTCGTTTTTTAATTAGATCGGAATATTATTATCTTTTTGTAAGATTTTGGATACGAATAATTGAAAATGGAGTGCGATTTTTGCAGGTAATTATTTTTCTGAATAATAGACTTCATTTATTTCCGAATAACCAATCAAAAATAACAAAGTAATTGCCTGGGATCTAGCCAAACATAAAAATCAAAGCATCAGAATACAAATTTAGATAAAACATCTGTCATTTGATTACAAATATGAAAGACATGGCGAATCAAAAAATTTTATAAATAAGCACTACATTTTGTAAACTATAAAAAAAAGTATATTAAAGTAACATTTATGTATATTCAATAAATTGAATCAAGGTCATGTTCATGCAAGGAAGTTGGCTACCGTATAATTTTTTGTTTTTATAATTTCTCAAAAGGAATATCAGTTGAATTAAAGTAACATATACTAAGATTGATTGATGACAGATGAGTGTATAGATGATTATAAATGAGCATTAGGATTGATTGTCGAGTAAATATTAAAAAATGATTTAATGAAGTTGGTAGTTAATAAATGGCACATGAGGTGCTCGACAAAATATCTATTAGGGATTTTTTGTCTCATTTTAGGTAGATTAAGGTGTTGATGGTGCATTCATGCAAAGTCATGTTTTGTAAACTCATCATCTAGTACAAAACGTTTGCGACAACAAGCTTAAGAGGCTATTTTGGATTTCTATAAAATCGCGCACGCAACAGGGCCTATCGCAATCGCGCCTACTTTTTAAGTGACATGCACTGTCTCCTGGGCAATAGGTGTTTGTCTCCCCAAATTACAGAAAACTTGTTTATGTAATTTTAAGTGAAGAATGCTCATCTCCCGGGAGACAGGTGGCTGTCTCACCAAATTACAGAAAACTTGTTTAACTAATTTTGAGTGACGAATGCTCGTCTCTTGGGAGACAGAAACTGTCGCGTGAAATCAAAACCACTAAAATATAATTTAGTTTTCTCAGCAACAGACTATGTCAGTCTCCAAAATACATTAAAGGATTCCATCACCACTAAACTAGTAGTATTTTAGTTGTTTAAAGAAATAAGTAAATTCCAAACCATCAAGTTGTATATCACCAAACCAACAACATAAATAACAAACATTTAAATTTGTACCAAAAGGAAAAAAAAATAGTATGAGTTAATTGAATTAGAAAATAATACTAAGTAGAATGACATCATAATTTAAATTACAACGACATGTGCATTTCCGCAGCTTACAGTTGGTGACAGTCACAAATTGACTCAATTTCATCAACCTATACATCCAACAGTCACTCATATACACAAAAAGAACAATTGCACTAACAATATGCTATGATAGTTAAGTTATACTTTATACATGGCATTGTCACTATAATGTGAGTTCGTTAGTATCACATTTATACAGAATATACAAAAACTCAAGCGCAGCGCCAACAACTTCATTAAACTCTCCTTCGCTATCAGCGTGAGGCAAATCATTGTCAATATCATTTTTTGTAGGTTCATCCGCATAGTGATCTCCATCGTCATTTGCTGGCATCCTCTCAAGAGAAGCTTCTATTGCTGTCACCTACTCAATGTGAACCTCATCATTCAAATCAGGGAGAGCAAACTTATTCTCGTCTGCTAAGTCAAACCAATCCATTTCTGCTGCAGGTTCTAGTGAAACAACAGACGGTTCAGTTGGCATTTCGTCCCGATCATATGTGAATATGCAGACACTAATAAGTGAAAACAAAGTAATAATTAAGAAGAAGAAGAAGAAGAAGAAGAAGAAGAAGAAGAAGAAGAAGAAGAAAAATAATAATAATAATAATAATAACAACAACAACAACAACAACAACGATATTACTAAAAAATAAAAACAACGTTTACAATAATAAAGAAAAATAATGATAATAGTAATACATTTTAATAAAGTTATTAATAATAATTGTGATAATAATAATGTATATATATGTTTTAATTATGTGTGTGTGTGTGTTTGTTTACTATTTTTATTTTGAATTAATATTAAGCATAAACTGTGTTTTTTGGGCGACAAGGGTTGTCGCCTGTATGACAAGCATTGTCACCCAAAAACACAGAAATTGAATTCAGACGACATAAGCCCGTCACACGGGCGATAATGCTGTCGCCCAAAAACAAAAACTGTGTTCGTGCAACGTGGGTCTGTCGCACGGGGGACAGGCCCCTGTCGCTAAAAAACACAAAAATTGTGTTTGTGCGACGGGCGCACAAAAATACTACAAATTTATAAACAGATCAACTTTAGTAAACTTTGGCCGAAAAAATAAACATTACAGCTAAGACTACTTCTATTTTACATACATATTTGTCATAAAAATCACAAATTATTAGTTTTATATGTTTTATTATACTATTTATGGTGTAAATCACAAACAAAAACACAACCAATAACAATTTTTTTTCAACTCATGCCCACATATTGCTAAACCCATTCTCTTTTTAATCAATTTTTCCACCATCAACCCAATGAACAAGAAAATCAAACCCAACCAACAACTACTTATGAAATCTCTAAAAATAAGAAAAATTAAAGGTATTTAAAAATTTTAGACTTTAATAAAGTAACTAACTTCTTACAAACTCCAATACCAGTGGCATATCCCGACCGCCGTCAATCGTCACTGGTCGATGGCCTTTTCCGACCACCCATGCTTGTCTTTTTCATGGGTTATATATTGTTTATTTACTTTTGTTCTAGCAACTGAGAGTAGGGGAGTAGAGTGGAAAATGCTTTGATTCTTGATGTGAGAGCAAGATATTTTCATTACTTTTTTGTGCTGGAGAAAGAGAAAATTCACTATTTTACACAATAGATATTTAGTGTAATTGGATAATATAATTATCTAATGAATTTCAAACCATTTTTAATTGTTAATTTTTTTTTTAGATTTTCAACATGTCTTGTACATTTTTGCCCTCAAATACTAACGTTATATGTGTATGTATAATAACCGTAAAGAAGATAAGTGAGAATATAATTAATTTCACCATCTAACTGGAATTATATCAAATCGGGAGGGATATTTAAAATAACTCTTATTTTATTTATTGGAAAATTGGGAACGCTAAGTTGCAGTACAGTTGTTGCTTTTTTTTTTTGTTTTTATTTGCTTTTAATTTTTTTTAATCTATATAAGAAATTACCGTAGTTTTGATGGTGAAATTGATATGACATTTTGTTAAGCATTTATCGTATCACGATAAATTGAATGAACGTGTTTCTTTTTCTTTTCTTTTGTTTTTCTTTTGCGCTTTTCGGTCGGTTTCGTGTGGACTTGCCTGCTTGCGCATCATTTTTTTTAATTAATTAGGAATATTATTACCTTTTTGTAAGATTCTGGATACGAATAATTGAAAATGGAGTACGATTTTTGCAGGTAATTATTTTTCTGAATAATAGACTTCATTTATTTCCGAATAACCAATAAAAAATAATAAAGTAATTGGCTGGGATCGAGCCAAACATAAAAATCAAAGCGACAGAGTACAAATTTAGTTAAAACATCTGCCATTTGATTACGAATTTGAAAGACATGGCCAATCAAAAAATTTTCTTTTGGTCGTAATAAGTATTGCACAAGTACTCTGTTATTCCAAGACTAGCTGAACAACATGTAAATTTTACTTTTGTTTGAATTTAATGTTTTTGTTATCGAATTTACACAATTTATTAAAGCATAAACTTCAAATGTTAATGTTGGATCCTTATCTAATAACTTAAATATTAATATGATTATTCAGCGAAAAAAATATAATGACAGATTCATTAAAAATTTAAAGTCAACTTGTAACTGCGATGTTAATAAATCTATTTTTTTTTAATTTTATTTATGTGATATTTGAATTCATATTCTTATATGAATTAGCGACTAAGATGTGGTCCCGTTAACATGATAATTATATTTATTTTTATTAATTTAAATTTTACTCTCACAACCATCAAACAATTAAAAAATCTTTAAAGAAAATGCCACATGATGCTTAGTGAATTAACATTCTCACATGAGAGATGAACTAGAGTCTTATCTAAAATTCTAAATCTAAGTCACTAGGCGGCTAACTAAAATTTTAATTAAGTAAATACCTAAATATAATTTCTTAAATGATATAATTTTGTAGTTTAATTAATATTTTAATCTTAAGTCACACAACACTCAACTTGTTGCTAATATACAACAAAAGGTCAAGTTCTCATTATATTCAGGGGACCTTGTTTGATTAATTGGTTGACTAGCCAAAGTTTTCATTTTTCTGCCACATAATGTATCCATATAGAATACGTAAATGTTTCTTTAATAGGTAGTTCTAGCCAAATTTGATATATCTTTCTAACTTTGGCTTAATAATTTTACTAATTCAAATTAATTCTATAGATTTACAATGTGAAGTAATAGATTAAGGTTATTTTAATATTGTATTATAATGTGCTAATATTTACAATCAATAATTAAAAAATTGTTAAATCTTTTATTGATAATTAAGTTATGAAACAATTTTAATGTTTAAGGTTTAGATCATATTATATATTTATGAATACAAATTCTTAATATAAAGTTGAAACAATATTTCTTGACAGCTTCTATTATGACGAAATACATAATTTATATTATATAGAAAATTGTTTAATACAATGAAGAATCTTTATTGAAGATTTAATAATAATGTCATAAGATGTCAAAATTAAATAGTATACCAAATACGATACAACATAATGTTAGTTTATAAAATTATATTTGCTTCAACCTACATACACATCCATTATTTGGTATACGAAAGAAAATAAGCACTACATTTTGTAAACTATAAGAAAAAAATATATTAAAGTAACATATACGTATGTTCAATAAATTAAATCAAGGTCATGTTCGTGCAAGGAAGTTCACCACTGTATAATTCTGTTTTTATAATTTCTCAAAAGGAATATTCAGTTGAATTCTTTTGATTTTTTTATGGGTAATTTTTAAAAACCTCCCCTGAGGTTTGGGCTTGTTGCAAGTAGATGGCGAGAATTGATTTATTTGTAAAAAACCCCCTACCGTCAGTTAAGTTTAACATTGACCGTTAGTTGACCGTGCAAAGACAATATTACCCTTAACAATAGTTTGTAAACGAAAATAACTAAAAAAAAACTAAAATTATTGGTGCAAAAAGCACAAACCCTATTTTTTGATAATTTTATCCTTGTCAATTTTAAAAATTTACAATATCATAGTTAAAGATTATGACTATTTCATTTTTAAATTTTTAATTTTATCTTTTTTGTAGGAATTTTAAGGAAATATCAATAATTTAAAGAGGATTTTTTAATTTTTTAATTTTAACTTTTTTATAGAAACTTTAAGAAAATATCAATAATTTAAAAAGTGTAAAATAGCTAATAATTTTGGTTTTTTTTTAGTTATTTTCGTTTATAAACTATTGTTAAGGGTAATATTGTCTTTGCACGGTCAACTAACGGTCAATGTTAAACTTAACTGACGGTAGGGGGTTTTTTACAAATAAATCAATTCTCGCTATCTACTTGCAACAAGCCCAAACCTCAAGGGAGGTTTTTAAAAATTACCCATTTTTTTATTTACTATTTATAAATAAAAGATTAAAAAAAGAGTTGAATTCAATTTATCACGAGAAGATAGAATGATTTACAGATTTTAATAGTTTTATTTTCTTTTCACAAAGAGAATAGACGGTGTGGTCTGCGCAGAGATGGGGCCCATCTCGTACGTCCATTTGACGAAAATCTTGTGATTAGAACCGGAGAAGCAATCATGGTGGGACGCGTGGACAATGGCTCGGAGTGAAAGAAAATGGGGCGGCTATTTAAGGGTTGGTGGAGGCTGACGAAAACGAAAGGAAAGACAAAGAAAAGACGGTGTCGTTGTAAAGCGGGGGTGTTTTTTTTTTGGCATGAAAAAGATATGATCATCAAGATTAGTGGGCCCACGTGACGTCTCGTTCATGGGGTCCATGGTTTTTATTTTAAGAGTAATCATATTGGACGGAAAAATTGGATAGTGCACTCAACCAAATAGAATACTGTATGTATAGGTGCTGGTTTACGCTAACATAAATAGAAGACTCTACATATCGGTGCAGATCAATAACCTAACTATAAATTTTTATATAATTTTATTTTATATAAATTAATATGACATAATTAAATTAAATAAAATATTTTTTGTTTCACATAATTTATTTTATTATTTTATATTTTTATGATTTTATCTAACAAATAATTTATGCATCAGTTTATACAAAATAAATTTATATAAGAGTTTGTAACTCTATCATCACTATAACTTAGAAACTGAAATGATAGAAAACTTATGTATCTTTATTATTTTTATCAAAATTATCATTTAAAAGTTATATTTATTACAAATTACTAACTTTTACTTTTTTATTATACCTTTATTTTTCACAATAATTGTGATTTAAAGATAACAATACCTTAATACCAAACAAAACTTCATTCACAATTTTTTTGTTAATTCACGTTGGACAAATCTCAACTATTGATTTAGTGCTTAATAGTCCACACAAACTCAGCCGATTTTTATCCAAACTTGTGCAACCAAAGGACGATGTAATTCATAATTAATAAGGATCATTAACTCTGTCGGGTTTTGTAGCAAAATTATGGCCCAGGGGATTTGGGACATATCTCGCGAGGGTTATGTAGTGTCAAGTGCGTCCAAGCTCTCAAAAACTTCAGGCTAGAAATGGAACGCTGAAAAGTTGAATATGAAGCCCAGGTTCAATGGCTCTATATCAATGATAGTTTTGAAATTGGGGGCATAGAAGCAGATTTTATTTATTTTTTAGCAAAAACGAAGCTAGTCTTTTGTGGCCATCTGTCAACTAAATTTTCTATTTTGTGTTGAAGACAGACTAATTAACTATGAATTACATCATTCTCTAGTTGCACATTCTGTCAACTAATAACATTATTTTGCTCCGAATTAAGGCCTGCATAAGCATGATGCGTATAATTAACTTGTGCAGCAGAAATGAAGGCAGATATTTAAAATTCAAACAGTAATGACCAACTTGCTCTGAACATCGAACTATGGATCAAGTGGAAGCCGAGAATCCAACATTTCATCAAGCGGCATTGGAAGATGAAGCTGAAACTGCGGAAAAAATACATCTGATCTCTTGGATGCTTTCCCTTGATCACTTCCAATACTAACACTCCGAAACTGTACACCTCGTATATTTCTGTGATCTTGATTGTGTAAGCAAGCTCTACAAGGTCAAGGACAAATAAAAAAAAGAAAAAAAAATGTTTACTCTCTTTTTAAAGATCAATGCGTATAAATTAGTAAGCTGTTATATCTCTATAGAATGTGTTGCATAATAATATTCCTCAAAATGGCAACAAACGAATATTACAAGGCATCGGCAACGCCTTTTATCCCATTCATTCTCTGACTCCAGCCCGCTTAACTCTTTTGTGGCTGCATTAACTTTGACATGACAAAATTAAACATCCAGAAACAAGATTAACGTAAATTAAGTCATTCAATCGAGATTCACAATCAAACTTTAACCATCAAAGTTGTTATCACAACATTGGCGATTCTACAAAGTATAAGCCATTAGAGCATTCAAGACAATTGGTGAGAGCGATAAGTTCCTTCAAATCGTTTACTCAAAGCTAAGACAAATCATTCAAAAAAAAAAAACTAATTATTATTGCTTTATTTGATTTTTGGTTAAATCACTAGGACTACATTGTAAATTATCCTCAATTTTTAATTTTTTCCCCATATCTATTCCTTTCTTTTAACATTTAATTTAACATTATTGGTACGTAAGAGCCAGCCATTAATTAATACAGTGGTACGCACTTTCAAGTTTAAATTTGAGGGGTTCACCTTTTTGTACATGTCGCAAGAAATTATTATTTTTAATTATTACAAACTGTCTTACTAATCTTGTTCTTCATTGTACAGACTCCACATGTCCTCAAATGTGCTCACCACTGCCCCATGCGTTCTTTTAACTAAACTTCTAAGGTATGAGCAAACTTTATTTATAAATGAAAAGAGTACACCATATACCAATTATATATGGATGACGTAATAACCAACGCCTCCTGATTCTTGAAAACTAAACCAATCAAACGACAGTACATGAGACAAATAAACCAAGCAAATTAGAAGAAAGAAAAAAAAAAAAGACACCAAGTAAATTAGAAGTATACTTAGAAAATTAAGACTCAGTCAAGGCAGCTGAAATCTGCAATTGTCGACTGACTATCTTCATAGTTGGTCTAGACTCCGGACTCTCATTTAAGCATGAAGACGCAACCTCCACGATTGATCTCAGTTTTTCTTGAACACTGCATGATGGAGCTGGAAGACGCGGGTCCAACATTTCATCAAGTGCTGTATCCGTGTTGAGAGATGAAGATGAAATCGAAGAAAGAAAATCTCTTGGATGCTTCCCTTTGATCACTTCCAACACTAACACTCCAAAACTGTACACATCGCATTTCTCTGTGATCTTCATTGTGTAAGCAAGCTCTGCAAGGTCAAGGACCCAAAAAAAAAAATGTTTACTCTGTTTATGAGATAAATGTGCATAAACTAGTAAGCTTTTACAAGTCTGCTGAATGTACTACATAAATACCTGGTGCAACGTATCCGTATGTGCCTGCAAATTCAGTCCAGTTGGACGAGTCTGGCTTCAGAAACTTAGCGATTCCAAAGTCTGCAACATGAGCTTCATATTCCAAATCCAGCAACAAGTTCTTACTTGATATGTCTCGATGGACAATCGGAGGAAAGCAGTCATGGTGCAAGTAAGACAGAGCATCAGCTACGCCTTTGATCACATTCATTCTCTGAATCCAACCCAGTTCTTGTGCTGCTGCATCACTGCTCAAGATCGCAGCCAAGCTACCCCTTTCAAGAAATTCATAGACCGAAAAAGAGTGTCGGGCATGTGAGCAAAATCCATAAAACTTCACAATGTTTCGATGTCGTATCTCTGTCAAGGCTTGAACTTCGGTCAAGAATTCTTTTTGATCTGCAATCTGATCACATGGGAGTGGTGAGTGAAATTTCTTAACAGCTACGACTTCCCCACATGGTAGCTCAGCTCTATAAACACTTCCGTGTCCACCGTTTCCAATGCAATACTCTGCATCAAAATCATTTGTTGCTCTAACAATTTCATCGTACACGAGTTTCCCTTCGAAATTTAATATAGAAAACAATCCCTGAGGGTTCTGGTTGCTACTCTGTCGATCTCCTGAGTCTGACTTATGCTTTCGGAGAATGAAAATTGCTATCAACGCCATTGAAACAAATAGTGCTCCTAAAACAGGGAACACTAGTGCAAACCACTTGGCTCCAGAATTTTGCTTGTGTGTCGAGAAAACTTTGCATGGTTGCATTCCTTTCACACTTCCACACAATTCCTTATTCCCCTCTAACGCTTCCACTGGGGCATTCCGAAATGCTGTGCTATTTGGAACTGGGCCTTGCAATTGATTATCAGAAATGTCAATGACTGATAGACCGTGCATTCCCTCAAAGCAATTTGGAATCGAACCGGAGAGATTATTGTGGGAGAGATTCAACTTTTCCAAGCTTTTCAAACTGCATATTTGAAATGGTATCTCTCCTCCAAAGAGGTTATGACTTGCATCTAATTCTGAAAGTTGAACTAGCTTCTCCAATTCCTTTGGCAATTCTTGGACAAACTGGTTGTTGCTTAAGCCCAAGTAGTACAATTTCAGCAAGTTGCCGAGACTTTCTGGTACTGAATTGTTGAACTTATTAGCAGAAAAGTCGAGGTATTCAAGTTCAATGAGTGAGCCGATTTCGGTAGGTAGACGCCCTGTCAGTTGATTCCCTCTCAAAATGAGCTTGGTTAGAGAATTTAACTTTCCCAGTTCCTTTGGAATCTCCCCAACTATATGATTCAATGAAAGATCAAGTGCTTGTAGTTGATACGAGTTTCCAATCTCACGCGGTATACCTCCAGTAATGTTATTCATCGAAACATTGAGAGTGCCTAATTTTGGGCATTTCCCCCAATTAAATGAGATTTCACCGTAAAAATTATTGCGGCTGAGATCTATAAAAGTCAAGTTAGGATAAGTGCCCAAAGCTTCTGATATATTTCCAGTAAGGTTGTTTCCATTAAAGCGTACTCGGAATAAGCTTGTGCAATTTCTCAAGCTTTTAGGGATTGTTCCTTGAAAATGGTTTTCAGAAACAGTAAAATACTGTAATGCTCCACCTCGACAAACATTGTGCGGTAAATAACTTGTAAAATGATTGAAATCCAATACTAGATAGGTTAACATTGAATTCCCAAGGGAGGGAGGAATGGAACCGGATAGGCTGTTATTAAGGAGGTATAATTCTTTTAGGTTGGTCAAATTACCAACAAATGGCGGAAGAGAACCATAGAGCTTATTTTTGGCTAGAAGTAAAGATGATAAACTTGTTACATTACCTAAGGAATATGGGATGTAACCAGTGAGTTGGTTAATGCTCAACTGTAAGTCAATGAGCTTCAAGTTTCCTAAACTTGACGGAATAGAACCAATGAGTAAATTTTTATAAAGGTACAATCGAGCCAAGTTACTCAAGTTACCAAAAGAAAGAGGAATTGAACCACCAAGTTGATTATCACTCAAATCTAATTCAAAAAGAAATTTCAAGTTTCCAATGTTCATAGGAATAGAACCAGAAAGTGAATTATTACTAATATACAATCGAATGATATTGCTCAAGTTACCCACAAAAAGAGGAAGCGACCCGTTTAAATGGTTAGCATATAAGAAAAGCTCCTCGATAGAACTTAACTGACAAACTTCTGGTGGAATTGAGCCATCTAATTGATTGAATTGAAAACCAAGGATCTTCAAATGAGTCAGAAGACCAACCTCCGCTGGAATTTTTCCGGAAAACTGATTGGAATCTAAAGAAATGTAGCTGAGTTTCGAAAGGTTACCAATTTGAGATGGGATGGTACCAAACAATCCATTATGACTGAGATCAAGAAGCACAAGTTGAGGAAACGATGAGAATGACAAATCACGAAGCGTACCACTTAATCCCGTATTTCTGAGGCTGATGTTGGTGACTCTTCCAGCGTCATCGCAACTGATTCCATACCAAGCACACGGGCTTATTTTGGACGAAACATTGGTGGTGGCGTTAGTCCAGGAAGGAAGGAGAGATTGGTTATGGCTTTGAAGGCTGGCTTTCCATTTGAGAAGAGCATCAGCTTCTTCATTAGATTCTGAAGAAACAGTTATTAAAAAACTTAACACAAAAAATAGGATCAACAAAACAAGTGAAGGAACTACTGTACTGAGGGTTGGTGACCCCATTGATATTACAAAAACAGAATCAAATAAATAAAGTTAAACCGAAGTGTCATTGAAATTCAAAAGATCTTTTGATGACTCTTAGCTTTTGGAAAACATACAAAGGTGCAGAAAACAAGCATGCTGGACGCCAAATTTATAGAAGCCACACACAAGTGCAATTGAGAGGTCAACAAGTCGATGTGTCAAGTTGGGAAGATTTTTCCAATGTTTCATAAGGTGGAAAAGTTTTCCAAGATTAGAATGTTTTTTACATAGTAGTCTGAATACTATTGCTCTGAAATTATCCAAAAAATGGTTCCTTTGGTTGCAGTTCAGTAAATCAATCACCGTTTGAGCCGTATGTCAGGTTCTTCTACGTCGATATGCAACTTTTAGTCGTCCATCTACTACTTTTTGGTTAGTTATTTTGATTATAAAATAAGAAGCAATCAATTAAAAATATAATATAAAATTAAATGTTTTCTTATTAATTTGTGTTCTAGATTAATTTAATTTATAGTTTAATTTTTTTTATTATATTTACTGTTAATATTAACATTTTAACACTAAAGTCCAATGGGTGTACTTGTCCAAATAAAAAAAACATGTAATTTCTTTCCCTTTAATTTTTTTTGTAAAGCCAAACAATAGAAATCAATTTCTCATTACCCCTCCACTCCTCTCCATTTTTTCCCCCTCCTCTCCTACTCTTTCTTAAAACTAAAGACTGGCTGAAGGTACAGTTCTAAACACACGCACACACCACATCATCGTCATCATCTTCTTCTTCTTTTAAAAGGTGGATATGATAAACGCGAAGATCCGCAAGATGCCCAAAATCAGCCACTGAAGGAGGCTTGTGAAATGATGAAATTACTAACTGTAAAGTATTATTACTATTATAATAATAGTTATTTATAGTATTATTAGATTATCATTATTATTATTATTATGGTTATTAATATCATTATTTTTCGTTATTATTATTGTTGTTGTTGTTATTTTCATTATTATTATATTTATCATTATCATTATGGTGATGATGATGATGATTATTATTATTATTTTAAAATTATTATTATTATTAGAATAATGACAATAACTTAAAATAATATTTTAATTGAGGACAAAAAATGAAATTATGAAATGTGTGTTGGGAAAAATGGTGAATTCAAGGAATGCAAGCTTGATTCTCAATCCCATGCGAATCAAATTTCTTTTCCTTGACTAAAAAATATGTGGATATTACATATTTTATTCCGATTCTCCATTCCATTTTAACAAGTAAAAAATATCAATCATTCCCACTGTGAATTTTGATTTTCCAATTTCACAAGTAAACACACCATAAATTTTAATTTTTAGATTCTCATATTATAACAATTTTAAAAAAAAAAATCCATGCCCAAGGTTGGGGTTGAATTATGAAAATAGAATAAACATTTTTGGTCTAGATTAATGGACAAATTAATTGACTAAGTAACGTTTATTTGGATCCTAACAGCAACTGATCAAACTTGCTTACTGGGCATTTATCTCCTCAAAACTATGGCGGAGAGAGAATGGAAAGTCTAAATATTTTTTGCCATCAAATATTTTTTTTTCCATCAAATGTACCTTTTGATTAAGATATTACAATGGTTGAGACAGAGAGACTTTAAAAGTTGAATTACAATTTCTTTTTATATTCATATCGACCAGTTTCACACAGAGCTAGTTAAGATCACATTTGTGATAATCACGAATCACTCTGCTTCGACACACTTGCCCATCAGCACCTTTTATACCTGACTCGGCTAATAAAGGATGTTATTATTATTATTATTATTATTTGATGAGAAAATGCAAAGGATGTTATGTTAGTTCGTAAAGAAACTCAGAAACTTCATCGTAACGAACTCAAATGCTGAACTTAGAAGTACAAATCTTATATTACATTTAAAAAAAAAGCTATTTTTGATGCTTCTATTAATTGTGATTGATAACGCAAAGCTACTGAGCAGTGGCGGTGCCAGAAATTAAACTTAGCAGGGGCTAAGTATAAATAATATTGTAATTTGAAAAATGTCAATAAATAACAAGTATCAAAAATAAAAATTCATTAATATATTCAATACATTTATAATTGATCTCGACGTGTTTTCATATGTTAAAAACGTTAAAAAATAAACTTATCATCAAGAATACAAAATTAATCTTTTTCTACATGTGTAATAATAATATTACTCAATTATTAATCTCTAATCTAATTTCATAGACGATTTTTCACAAAATTCATAGTTGAAAATGCCTTTTACTACTGTAGTTATGACAACAAGTAAATTTAATACTAATGTTATCAATAAACAAATTAATGAACATAATTTATCTTTTTTAGTATCAACTATTTTTCTTGTTAACCTATCAATCTCTTTCAATTTTGAAAATTTGTTATTAGAACCCACCTATGTAATATAAACATCAAATTGAATTTTAAGTGTCATAAGATTTATTGAAGTAAAATCATTTTAATAAACGCAATAAGATAAAATAATTTCTTTTTTTCTTTGTGTGAGGAGAGTTAGCGTGCAACAAATCTCAAAATAACAATATCTTTGTGGGTTGGAAGTTAAAGATAAATACTTAATATTTTGATTATTTGTTTAATTTTAATAAGGAATTTTATAATAAATGAGACAAATATAAAATTAAATTTGTAATTTTGAAAGTTAGGGGGGCTCTAGTCCTAACGTGGCACCGCCTATGCTACTGAGGATTCCTAGACAAAACATGGACTCGCAAAGCGGGTTCTTGTAAATCAAGCTACTTCAAACATTTGGTTTCCATCAAATAAACAGCAGGATGATGTTTTATTTTTTTATTTTTTTATCAGTAGCATACTATATTGGAACTTGTATATCTGATTGAAACTTTTCATTAGCGCAGACGTTATTACTTATAAATTATGGCAAAAAAAAAAAGCAGTAAGTTAGCTCATTTTTATACAAATAAAATCACTTCACGTAAAGTTCTCCTTAAATAAACAATATATTTAAAAAGTTGGGAAACAAAGTTTATGTCACTTCTTGATATAAAAATTATTGATTTTACCTTATAAGAGTGTGGCCTCAGGATAAAATGGTGTGGTCCCAGTCTAATTCGAATTTATTCTGTCACTAAATGTTTCATATGTATGAATCAGACTCCCAATAGATATACCCAGATTGTATAATACATACGCCACCAGCGTACAGGACTTTAAAAAAATAAAAAAATAAAAAAAAGTCAGAATTCAGAGACTGTAATAAAACTCAACATAAGAGGCTCCATTATTATTGGTGGTTCATAAAATTACGACTGTCATTTTTGAGTTCTCATTAGCAACTGGCCAATTTAAAAGGCAATAGAAAAATTATAATGCTTTGGCGTACAACTATTGCGGACTGCATTAACTTTTGTGGGGCAACTGATGGAGTCAGTCCACACGGTGTTCAATCTAACAAATTCTCAGCACGTTTTCAAGCGTTGATAAGACGGATAAGCTTCCCGTGATTTGCACCATTTTTGTACTTGTGTAGACTTTTTGGGATTGACTACGTTGACATTAAATCTATTTGCAGAGGTATATGCCTGTAAATTGAGTAATCTAATTTTTGAAGGTATATGCCTGTAAATTGATTCCTTTCCCCCTAAAAAATGAGTTCCGTTAGATTAATTAACTTTCAAAGTATGTTTTTATGTACCGAATATTGGCTAAAATATAGACCGTTTTCACTTCGACTATGAACTACATAACACAATGTTCGTCCGTGCCCAAAGTCTAAATGGTTAAAGGCTAAAGATTATGGTTTTAATTTCAGGAAAAATCATTGGAGTTATTAGGAGGAATCCACGAGTAGCTTTTTCCACACGAGCCAAAATTATATAGAATCTAGACTAGCAATTGAGAGGTGTATGAGTCGATGCTTGATCAAGTAGGGAAGAGTTTTCCCAATTGCTTAAGGCAAAAGTCTTAAAAGACATCTACAATTTTAAAATTACCCAAACAAAACGTTCACTTGTTGCAAGCAATTCTGTCAAAATAATCTTTGTATTGATAGCCACTCCCCTTCCAACTACAATTAAAGTCCATGGCAAGTCGTCCCACAAAATAGGATAAACATTTGTGATCAAAATTAATGGAAAGACTTGACTAATTTACGTATCTTTGGATCCAATCATTGATTGATCAAACTTTTGTTCACTGGGCATTTGCTTCCCCGAAAATTACGCCAGAGAGAGGATGGAAATTCTAAATATTTTGGGGTTGGCTTATCCATACCCTTCTTTTTTGTCATCAAATTAATGTGCATTGATTAAGATATTAAAATGAGTGAGACAGAGAGACTTTAAATGTTGAATTATAATTTCTATTCACCTTCGTATCGACCAATTTAATAGACGAGACTGTATTGAATTTGTCGGGACTAGCTAGCTTTCCTATTTACTAACATTGTTACCATAATTTTGATTTGCACCTTGTAACAGTTTCATCATATTGAATGCTTGTAATTAATATTGGAAGAATGCATATAACACTTCGAGCTTAATTTTCAAATTAATTTACTTATCTGTAATCAAGTAATGATGAATTAAGCATAGAGCAAAGAATAAACATACTTTGGTAATAAATCCATGCTTAATTTTAAACTATAAAATTTGCAAACAATCATTTCAAATCTCAATACTGTCATAATAATTTCCTTGGAAAAAAGAAATGACAAATATGCAGTAATCTTCATTGTGTGAGCAAGTTCTGCAAGGTGAAAGACAAATATGATCAACGGATTTCGGAAGAGAGTATTATTTATACAGAGTATTAACAAGATTACAAACATTATCTTGCACTCAGAGCTAGCAAAGATCACTGGTGTGATGATCTCAAATCACTCTGCCCATCAGCACCTTAATTTTATACTTGACTCAGCTAATAAAGGATGCTATTTTACTTGATTACGAAACTCAGAAACTTCATCATAACGAACTGAAATGCTGAATTTAGTAAGTACAAATCTTTATTACATCAAAACAAATTTTCTTTTTGATGCTTATATTAATTATTACAACGCATGGCTACTGAGGCTACCTAGGCAAAGCATGGGCTCGCCGATCGGGTTCTTGTAAATCAAGTCACTTTGAACATTTGGTTTCCATCAAATAAACAGTAAGATGACGTTTTATTTTTTTTTCAATTTTTTTGTGTTTATCACTGGCATACTATGTTGGAACTCGAATATGTAAGTGAAAATTTTCGTTAGTTCAGACGTCATTACTTAAAAATTTTAGCCCGAAAAAAAAAACAGTAAGTTAGCTCAGTTTTATATAAATTAAATCACTTCATGTAAAGTTCTCTTTAAATTAATAATATAAGTAAAAAGTTGGGAAACAAGTTCTATGTCACTCATGATATAAAAAATTATTGATTTTACATTGTAAGAGTGTGGGCTCAGGATAAAAAGTTATGGTCCCAAGATAAGTTATTGTCAATGATCCTTGCACCACCAAAAAGAGAACCGAATTAATTTTTATAAAAAATTACAGTCTAACTCTTTAAATTTATTCTGTCACTAAATGCTTTATATGTATGATCAGAGACTGTAATAAAACTCAACATAAGAACCTCCATTATCATTGATGGCTGACAGTGAGGATCTAATGCTCAATGTTTTTCCGGGAAGATTCTTCAATTCTCTCTCTCTTTCTCTCTTTTTTTATTTATTTATATAATGCAAGGACATGAAAAGCATATCGGAAATATAATAAAAAAATATATGTGATTGTTAATACTTATTTCTTTTCTATGTGAACTGAACCAAGTGCGGTAGATGGAAGTCATTTGCACACATAATAAACCAAAATGTGAAATGGGACAATTGGAAAATGAGATTTCCGAATTCCACTGCGATGCTTAAGTTAGCAAAGATGTAGAACTGTTGTAAAGGTATCGACTTTGTTTTGAATTATTATTATTTTTTTCCTTGCTCTCCTATCGTTTCCTCCTCATATACCTTTTGTATTTTGAAGGGGTGGAGTGTTTCTAGGGGTATGGGGATCGTGCCCACAAGCTTTTTCTAAACAACCATTTGAGAGGCGTATGAGTCAAAGCCTGATCAAGTAGGGAAGAGTTTTCCCCCATTGCTTAAGGAAAAAATTTTCAAAGACATCTACGATGTTAAAATTATCCAAACAAAAGGTTCACTTGTTGCATGCGGTTCTGTTAAAAAAATCTTTGTATTGATAGCTATTCTCCTTCGAACTACAATTAAAGTCCATAAGTCGTCCCAGAACATAGAATAAACATTTGTGACCAAGATTAATGGACGAATTGACTAATTAACGTTTCTTTCGATCCTAACGGATCAAATTAACTTGTTTGCTGGGCATTTTGTCTCCCCGAACATTATGCCAGAGAAAGAGCGGAAAGACTAAATATTTTGGGGTTGGCTTTTCCAATACCCTTCTTTTTTTGTCATCAAATGTACATACTTTGTTTAAGTTATCAAAATGTTCGAGACAAATTAAAGAGACTTTAGAAGTTGAATTACAATGTCTTTTCATATTCATATCAACCAACTTAACA
The DNA here is from genome assembly GCF_000493195.1 of Citrus x clementina. NCBI lineage: Eukaryota > Viridiplantae > Streptophyta > Magnoliopsida > Sapindales > Rutaceae > Citrus > Citrus x clementina. The sequence goes on along the minus strand of NW_006262339.1, from coordinate 27,771,755 downwards.
AACAAAACTAAGTTTAATTTCTCGATCCTAGCCAAATTTCCGGTATACTAACATTGTGACCGTAATTCTAATTTGGACCATGTAACAATTTGATCATATTCATTTAGAGGGAATGCTTATAATTAACATTAAAAAAATGGATACAACACTTTGAGCATAATTTGCAAATTAATTTGCTTATTTGAGAGAAAGTCATGCAGAATTAAGCGTAAAAAGCAAAGAATAAATTTATACTTTGACAATAAAATCATGCTCAAGACTATAAAACTTTTAGTAACTACCCTGAAGGAAAAAGGAAGGCAAATATTCAGTATGTTTAAGCAAGCTGTGCAAGGTGAAAGACAAATTTGATTAATCGATTTCAGAAGAGAGTAAAGTTATATATAGAGAGTATTAACAAGATTACAAGGATGATCTTTTCACTCCGAGCTAGTAAAGATCACTGGTGTGATAATCACAAATCACTCTGCTTTGACACACCTGCCCATCAGCACCTTTTATACTTGACTCCGCCAATAAAGGATGTTATCTAGGTGATTAAGAAACTCAGAAACTTCATCATAACGAACTCAAATGCTGAATTTAAAAGAACGCACAAATCTTTGTTACATCAAGCTATTTTTTATGCTTCTATGAATTGTGGTACCTTAAGCCGACTGAGGCTTCCTAGAGAAACCATGGACTCGCGAACCGGGTTCTTGTAAATTAATCAAGCCACTTTAAACGTTTCCTTTCTATCAATTGTAGCCAGGTTGCCTTGATCAATTTTCTAGGACTTCTCCAATGTCCTGTAGAACTCGAGCACGATAGAAAAAAAAAGGATTTGTAACCCTAAGTTTATTAGACTTTTAAAGATCTAATGGCAAATGATATATCAAAATATGAGTAGTCTAGATTGAGTTTTTCTCATACTTAATGCCACAATTAATTGTTTATATTTTCGTTTACATCCTAACTCTACCAAAATTGTTCATCCTTCACTAAATTTGTTATTAATTCCTTTCATTTATTTATAGACAAACCTAAAATTCTTAATAAACGTTAAAAATATGAATTGTTAGTTAATGATTAAAAACGGTCAGAGAACTTATCTGGAAAATACTAATCATTAGTTATTACAACAAGAACTACATTTTAAAAGGAAGAGATCACCTAGTATGGAAGTCGTAATAACCTACACAATTATCAACCACTGCTACATGAGACTAAATAAATCAAACGAACTTGATGCTGAAAAACAAGGAGGATTCCCACATGAAATAAATAATAAAAATATACATCTAAATTACAAGATATTTAAATGTATTATTATTTGTAATACATTCTTTTATTATTGCCAATAACATATTTTATATTATTAACAAAAAAAAATTTGGTACTGCTTATTATTTGAATCAATGTAAATGGAAGTTAATTAAATATAAATAAAAATTTCTATAATTTTTTAATTTATGTAATATATGTATCATTAAATAATTCAATTAGAATAAGTTGTTTTACCTATAATATTGTTATCTTAGTAATAATTAATTTAATTTGTCTCTAGGCCCTGACTGAATAGTATCATGGGGAGGTAAAGGATAAAAAATAATTTTGATTTTGTCCCACCCTCAACCTTTTTTTTTTAATAATTTTAATTAATTAGTTAAATTATTGATTGCTTTTCCCAACTTATCCTGTTGGAGGTACGGTTCCAATAGATATGT
>NW_006262339.1:27749418-27769329 GCF_000493195.1 Citrus x clementina | reverse complement strand
TATTAAAAAAAATTAATTTAGTTTATTATTATGAAATAAATTTAATTAATTAGTACGTGTTAGATTTCATCCCCGGGTTTTTCAATGATAAGTAAAAATTCTAATACAAACACGTATAAAATAGAATCAACAAAACAGTAAAAGATACTCTATTCAAGGTTCGTGACACCATTGATATTATAAAAACACAAGATCAATTACGCAGAAAGGAAACAAAATAATTAAGGTAATACAAAAGTTGATTGAAATTGAAAAGGTTATCAAACACTCATATATAATTTAACGACGTTGCAGAAAACAATTACAGCGGAAGCAAAAGAGCAATTGAGAAGTGAAGGAGTCAATGTCTGTGTTACCCCGGTGATCTAAACTCCAGAGAACTAATCTGGTAGACACCATCGCTCATCTTATGGACACGTGGGCCTTGAATCTTTGCTTTATATAAACACTGAGATCCAAACAGGAGAAAAGGAAAAAAAGTTGTGACTTGTGAGATACAATCCAAAAAAGTTTATCAAATTTTGACTCCTTCTAACCCGTATCTTATCTACTACTCCTCTCTCCTTTCATTTTGACGCTCGGCATGTCCTCTGGCCACTTTATATTTGAATGATAAGTAAATTATTTAGAAAGCTGAGATATAAAATTTTATCCCAATTAATGACGAGCCTTGGAATTTGATATTTCTAAGCGGTATAATGATCAAAGCAAGATTTTCTATCCAAAATTAAGCAACTAGATTAGGATGTAATTCATAATTTATAAGGGGCAATAATTCCATTGGCTTTTGTATCAAAATTATGGCTATAAGTAGATTTTGGAACATATCTGGCCGCGGGAGTGTCAAGTTTGTCCGTACGGAGTTTATTTATTTTCTGGCTGTGTATCTGTCAACTGGAATTGGGCCCTGTAATTCAATGTAGGAGATGCACCAACCAATGACAAGCCATGCATTTCTTCAAAATTACTTAGAATTGAACCTGACAGGTTATTTTGGGAGAGATTTAACATCTCCAAGCTTTCCATACTGCAAATTAGAAATATTTATGTAATAAATGCCGTTGTTTCTGTTTCGCACACCTGATGAGAAGTAATACCAAATTCACAAATTAAAGGAAACACACACACACGCACACGCACACATATGTATAAATTTGGTACCAAAAATATCAAATTTCTCCAGCCAACAAATGAACTTGCCTAACTACCAGCACGCGAATCAGCGAATGGTTGAAATTAATCGCATCATAAAAGTGGGCTGCTAAGAAGTAGATATTTTCGCTTACTTTGCAGTACGGTGAATGGTCAAACACGGTCAGAGGACTTATTTGAAAAATAGTACTAATGATTTCTGGCTTACTTGATTTTTCCTTAAACCACAAGGACTGCATTAATTGTAAATTATCCTTAATTTTTTTTTCCCAATCTATTCCTTTCTTTTAACATTAACAATAACTATGAATTGTCCATTATTTAATCCAGTTGTGAACACTTTTCAAGTTTACATTCGAGTGGTTCACCTCTTTGTACATGCGCAAGAAATTATTTTTTAATTATTACTATGCTGAGGTTATGGCACTTGTTTTAGTGATTGATTCTGACCCTTCAATGGCAGTTCACCTTCAATTTTAGTCTCCAACCCCTTTGGATTATTCGTAATTATTTAGCTTAATTGTCATTATATTTTGTCGAAAATGAGCTAATATCACCTCTTGCAGATGCTTTACCTTTTCTTTCACTTGTGGTCTTCGCCTCTCGTAGAAGCTTTGCCTTTTCTTTCTAGAGATGCTAATGGCTTTTCAGACGATTGTTTCTGTTAACTTTTGGTTCCTTACTTTTCCTGCTTCCTGCGTGAAGCTTTTCAATATTTTAGTTTCTTGTATTGAATGAGCCGTAAAACTCATTTTGTCCCCCGCTAAAAGTTCTTCTCGTTTATCGCGGTTTTAATCAAGTAAAAATGAAAAAGTCAGTCGTTTTTTAGCCCAAAAATTTTGGTTACGAAACTCTTCAACATACATATGCCCCATTCCATCTCCTCACATGTGCTCACCACATGTGATGGAACAGGCAAGCTATTTTTATTCTGCTTGTCTCTTCCTATCTTGCCCTTACACTTGGTAACGTTAACAGTTGGCTGATTCGAGGAAGCCAATCCCTCCAAGATGTAACACAAGTATTTCTTTGATAAAATGATTCATGCCTTCATTATTCAACAATGGCTTATTTATACAAGCCAGACAAAACAGAAACAGGAATGAAACAAAATAATCTCAACAAATCAAGAACTGGATACTTAATTGACAAACTAAGTTGATAATATCTCAACTAACTTAGACTTATTCAACTTTACTACTACTTTAGACTTATTCAATTGGACCGAACATGACCATTAACTCAATAAGCATATCATATGATCTAACATTAGTACAAACTGTCATGTTTTTAATTGATAATTTACCTTATCATCATCTCACTGTCACATGGTGAATTGTGTAAATTAAGACCATGTATATATTACACTGGTGATAAACTCTATATCTCTACTTTATAAGTATAGCGTCAAATTTTAGTCATCCAAATCTTTGCTTTTGTATAAACACTGAGATCCAACCGAGAAAAAAAAATGTTGTTAGATACAATCCCAAAAGGTTTTATCAAATGTTGACTCGTTCTGACACATATCTTATCCATCTATAGCTACCCTTCTCTCTCCTTTTCCTTTTACACTTCAAATGGCCTCTTGCTACTTTAATTATATTTCAATGATAAGTACTTCTATTTACGAAGTTGAGATGTAATTAAAATTTTGTCCCAATTAATGACAAGCCTTAGAGTTTGATATTTCCAATCGGAATGATGATCAAAGCAAGATTTTTTTAATCCAAAATAATGCAAGTAGATTAGGATGTAATTCATAATTTATAAGGATCATTAATTCTATTGGCTTTTGTAGCAAAACTATGGCGATAAGGAGATTTTTGACCATATCTCCCGAAGCTTTAGGCGAGAGATGGAACTAATGGCTCTATATCAATGATAGTTTCGAAATTGGGGCATGGAAGCAGTTGGTTTACAGAGGCCGTACAAACAGATTATTTCTTATTTCTTTTCTTTCTTTTTTTTTGGACAGAAATGTAGCTAGTCTTTTGTGGCCATCTGCGAACTAATTTTTTATATTTTGTGTTGTGTGTCTTCAACTAACATTCTTTTGTTCCGAATTGAGACCTACATAGCATGATGTGTACGATTAGCTTGTGCAACAATGAGTAATGAAGGCAAATATTTAAAACTCAAATAATAATGACTAGTCTAGCAAAAATCAATAGATATAGCAGAGCAGCTACTCGTGCATGTTCATGTTGGAAGATGAAGACGAAACTGAGGAAAGAAAACCTCTTGGATCCCCTTGATCACTTCCAGTGTAGCACTCCGAAACTGTACACGTTGGGTTGTTCTGTGATCTTCATTGTGTAGGCAAGCTCCGCAAAGTCAACTGAAAAAAAGAAGAAGAAAGAAACATGGTTTACTCTGTTTCATAAGTCAACGGAATGTGTTACATAATGATATTCCTCAAAATGGAATCAAAAGAATATTACATACGTGGAGCAACAATGACAAATCCATACGTGGTTGCGCATACAGTCCAATTGCTCGAGTCTGTCTTCATAAACTTGGCAATTCCAAAGGCTGGATCTGAAAAGTGAGCTGCATATTCCAAATACAACAACACATCCTTGCTTGATACGGGTCGATGGACAATCGGTGGAAAGAAATCGTGGAGCAAATATTATTGTTGAGTACATAAGAGCACCAGGTCGGCACCAGGTCGACCATGCTACTATTCTCGCCCCGGCACGGATTGCTTCAGCCAAAATGATATGAGCAGAACACGGGGGCGAGCATGAGCGGACCAGAGATGGATACAACCAAGGAAACATACCGACCAGAGGTATATACCGAGCCGACATTCATCCCCGGAAAAGCGGGAACACGATCCCACGAAATCACAGTAGTTACGCTTTTCCAGAACCGTCGAAGGACACGCGAGATCCACGTTTGCCCACAATGTAACAGTTAGAGTCCCATGAGGGTTTGCCACTACCCGAAAAAGGTGGGATGAAGGGCAAACGAAAACGTGGGGGCAACGGCTATAAAATGAGAAGAAATCGATGAAGAAGGGACAGAAAAACTGAGAGAGGGAAAACGCTGCCAAATTGCAACCAGGCCATTTTCCTATAAACTTTGAGCAAATCTCGAACCATTCGTAAATCCAAATTTAATCGCTTTCCCGTAAACACCTTGTGCTAACTTAGGCATCAGAGGGTTTACGCCGGCAAAACCACCGGCGTCTCTGATCCGTTTTTGGTGTACGCAGGTCTAGTGAGAGAGAGAGAAGGTTAATTGCAGCCTTAGCGGTTCAAGCAGCAGTCGAGAACTTAAACGTTGGTGAGCGAATCTGGTCGGTCCACGGACGAGCATATTTTGGCATCAACATTTTGGCGCCGTCTGTGGGGAGCTGAATAAAAAGCTACCACCAACTTAGTAATTATCGGAGAAGCAGCAAGCGATTGGATATGGATGTGTCAAGAAAGGATACTTTAAGGGAGGACAATGAAACGGTGGAGACAATCACTCTCCGGGAGATTGCAAATGAAGCCCGAGAGAGGATGATGCAAGATAGACTGGAGCGAATGGAGAAACAAATGGAGACTCTCGCGGCCGTATTGTTTGAGCTGAGGGACGAGCGGAGAAGGGATTGTGAAACCCCCGAGGGAAGAGATGGAGTTGGAGCTGAACCCAGCCTCCAGGGGCGTAGAGTCGGGGAGATCCCTCCGCCCGCAGACCAACCTAACGGGGTGCATCCCCACCGAAGTACTGGTCGGGTCCTAGGGGAGCACGTGGATGAAGGGAGAGATCAACCTCGCCCCGGACGGATACTGGAAATAAATGACCGAGGGGCAAGTGTCGATGAAGGAGAGCTCAGACAGCGGTTGCAGAACGTCGAGCAGGAGCGAGACCAGGTAGCTGCACGTGACCCTAATCGTGCCATAGAATTGGAGGGGGAGGTGCGCAGATTGGCGCAGGTGATAGAGGAGATGCAGGGAAAGAGAAAGCCCCCGAGCTGGAGGATAATGCTAGATGACGAATCTCCGTTATCAACTGAGATCATGAGTACCATAATTCCAAGAGATTTCCGCTTCCCCGACCTCAAATACTCCGGGCGAAGTGACCCGTTGGTGCACATTGAGCGTTTCAACGACATGACGGGTGTGCAGGGGTTGACACCAGCTCAGAGGTGCAGGGTGTTCCCGTTGACACTAGAGGGACGAGCCCGAGAATGGTACCGCAAGCTGCCCCGAGGAGGAATAAAAGGGTATGAGCAGATGTGCCAGGAGTTGGCCGAGCAGTTCCGAGGGGCAGTGGCCCCGGAGGACGACATGATGGAACTGATGGGGATGAAACAGGAGGATCATGAATCCCTGCGAGACTTTGTGAAACGATATCACCGAGCCGTGCTGGATTTGGGAGCTTTTAATCACCCGCAGGCGTTGAGGGGATTAAAAGAAGGTGTAAGAATCGGCCGATTGTGGTATAACCTAAGGAGCCCCCTCGTACAGAATTACTCGTCAGGGTATGAGCAGGCGAGACGAGATATTGAAATCGAAGAGGAGAAATCAGCTAGAATTAAAAGTGAACAGCTGGAAGAGCTGAGGCAAAAGGAACGGAGAGCCCCGAAAGGGAGCGGGTCGGGAAAGCGAGCTGGAGAATCTTCAGGGATGGGTGGAATTTCAGTTCGGACCCGCCCTTACCCCATAGCTCCGAGAGCACAACAGTTCCAACACAGCCGGGCCCAACCTCCGCGCCCTCCGATCCCAGAGCGGCAGCGAGAATTCAGGTAGATGGCCGCCCACCCTTATCACAGCACTCCCAGAAGTTTAAGTGCACCTAATTACAGGTCGGGACGACCAGAGCAGCCATCCGCTATACCAACCCGAGGTGACATTCATGATAGCCGAACAGTTTAGCTAGTAGACCAGAGCTCGGCATATAGACAGTACACGCAATTAAAGATTTCCATGGAGGAATTATATGAGAGGATCGAGGGACGAGGCCTATTGTACCCTCCGGCCCCTATAACAAAACCCGCTCACCGGCGTGATAAGAGCAGGTTCTGCAAATTCCACAACACTCATGGTCATACTATCAACCAATGCCGTGACCTAAGGATTCAGGTGGAGGATTTGGTGAGAAACCAGTACTTGGGTGAGTACGTAGATGGAGTGTCCCCCGTCAGTGAGCCGCAATATGCACAGGATGTAGGAGTTGAAAGGGGTTTAGAACGAGAACAGCCGACTATCCGGGTGATAGCAGGAGGGCCAACATTGGCCGGGGATTCAAACAGAGCACGCAAAAACTATGGGAGATATGCCATGACTGGCAAGGAAGTGCTTCTCAATTTGCCAGCAGCCAAGAGGGCAAAAGTGCGGCAAGTCCCTATTATGTGGACAGAGGACGACGAAGAGGGCATTTTGTACCCTCACGAGGATGCACTGGTGATTAGAGCATTGGTGGCCAGCACAGAATTGCGGCGAATATTGGTAGACACGGGCAGCTCAGTAGACATTCTGTTTAAGTCCGCCCTAGATGATATGGGGATTTCAGACTTAAAGCTGGAGCGAACGAATACATCCTTGAAGGGATTTGGAGGGGGACGGTTAACTCCCATGGGGGTCATTGAACTCCCGATTACTGTGGGGACAAAGCCATTTGAAAGAACAATGATGCTGGACTTTGTAGTGGTAGAGGAGAGGAGCCCTTACCAGATGATATTGGGTAGACCGTTCATGAGGATAAGCCAATGTGTAATGTCCACGCATTACCTGGCACTGAAATACAGAATAAATGGAGTTGTGGGTGTCGTGAAGGGCGACCAGAGAATGGCCAGGAGCTGCTATGCTACAGCGGCCAAGGAAACACTGCAGGTTACGTCTCTAGATAACCGAGGGGATTCAAAAAACGGTCGCCAGGAACCTGTTGAGAAGCTGGAAGAAGTTGTTGTAAGCAGGAGTGACCCTAGCAGAGTGGTTAAGGTCGGAACAGAATTGGGCGAACCAATAAAAGGCGAGCTGGTGAAATGTCTACAGTCCCATGCAGACATATTTGCCTGGTCTCATGAGGATATGCCAGGTATTGATCGCAGGGTAGCATGCCACAAGCTGGCAATCAAGAAAGGGGCAAGGCCGGTGAGGCAAAAAAGGAGGTGCTTCAACCATGAGAGGTACGAAGCCATAAATACCGAGGTGGAAAAACTGCTAAAAGCAGGGTTTATAAGGGAAGCCAAGTACCCGGAGTGGATTTCCAATGTAGTGCTGGTAAAGAAGGCCAATGGGAAGTGGAGAATGTGTGTAGACTTCACGGACCTCAATAAGGCATGCCCGAAGGACAGCTTTCCACTACCAAAAATAGACCAGTTGGTGGACTCAACCGCGGGTCATAGTCTGCTCAGTTTCATGGATGCCTTCTCCGGATACAACCAGATACCCATGAACGAGCAGGATGAGGAAAGCACGACCTTTATAACTAACATGGGTTTGTTTTGTTACAGGGTGATGCCCTTTGGCCTGAAAAATGCTGGAGCTACCTATCAAAGGTTAGTGAACAAGGTCTTCAAACCATTGATCGGCCACACTATGAAAGTATATGTGGACGATATGATCACCAAGTCAAGAGAACCGAGAGATCATGTGAAGCACTTGGAATAGACCTTTGATTTGCTGAGGAAGTACGAAATGAAGCTGAACCCGGAGAAATGTGCATTTGGGGTCAGCTCGGGCAAATTTTTGGGGTACCTGGTGAGCCATCGAGGGATTGAGGCCAACCCGGAAAAGATACGGGCGGTGATAGAAATGCGGTCCCCAAGAACAGTTAAGGAGGTGCAGAGCCTTACGGGGAAATTGGCAGCATTAAACCGATTCATTTCGCGAGCCACTGATAAGTGCCACCCTTTCTTCCAAATCATAAAGAAATGGAGGAAGATGGAATGGACACCAGAATGCGAGGAGGCATTTGGACAGTTGAAGGAATACCTAGCCCGCGCCCCGTTACTATCAACTCCCAGAGAGGGTGACCAGCTGCTTTTGTACTTGGCAATCTCTAAGTGGGCTACCCGCTCGGTCTTAGTCAGGGAAGAAAAAGGAAAGCAACACCCAGTATACTACACAAGCAAGGCCCTGGTAGACGCAGAAACCAGATATCCACTAATGGAGAAGTGGGCGCTCGCCCTGATAACGGCAGCACGCAAACTCCGACCATATTTCCAAGCCCACCAGATCATTGTGATGACTGACCAGCCCCTTCGGCAGGTGCTTCAAAAACCAGATGTGTCTGGTCGACTAGTAAAATGGTCCGTGGAGCTAAGTGAGTTCGACTTGTCCTACAGGCCCCGAGGAGCAATCAAGGCTCAAGCCCTGGTAGATTTTATGATTGATCGTGCTGAACCAGGGGAAGAGGTTCACGAGGAACAATCAGCTGAACATGAGGATTCAAAGGGGGTATGGCTGGTAATGGTTGATGGATCGCGTAGTGAACAGGGATCCGGGGCAGGAGTTATAATACGAAGCCCAGAAGGTGTTGAGGCATCCTATGCGGTGAAGTTCGAGTTCCAGCTTACGAACAACCAAGCTGAATATGAGGCCTTCATTACTGGGCTCGGTCTTGCACATGCGCTGCGAGCAGAAAAGGGTAGAAATCCGAGCAGACTCCCAGCTAGTATGTAACCAGCTCACTGATCAGTTCCAAGTAAGGGAAGAGAAATTGGGACTTTATTTGAAGAAGGCAAAGCAGATGGTTGGGTTTTTCCAAGAGGTGGAAGTAAAGCAGATATCCCGGAATGAGAATTACCGAGCAGATATGTTGGCTAGGATGGCTGCTATTGCAGATCCAAAATTACCGAAGTCAGTTCCACTAGAGATAAGGACCTCACCAAGTATTGAGGAAGATGCAGAGGTGATGAGAGTAAGTATTGGAGAATCCTGGATGGACCCGATTTGCGCGTATGTCCGCGATGGAGTTTTACCAGAGGATAAGAGACAAGCAAGAAAACTGAAATGCCGAGCAGCAAGGTATACGCTACTGGATGGGGTGTTGTACCGCCGAGGGTTCACCTTGCCCCTGTTGAGATGTTTGGATGATGAGGAGGCGGATTATGTGCTGAGAGAGATTCATGAGGGAATATGCGGCAATCACTCGGGAGCAAGAACTTTAGCCTTCAAGGCACTCCGGCAAGGATATTTCTGGCCAACCATGCACCAGGATGCCAAGAGGATGGCAAAGAATTGTAAAACATGCCAAAGCTTCTCCGAGGTTCCTACACAACCCCCGGAAAAGCTGACGGCTATGACATCCCCATGGCCTTTCGCTCAATGGGGAATCGACTTGATTGGTCCGTTACCTAAGGAACGAGGAGCGGCGACACATGCAATTGTGGCAATAGACTACTTCACCAAGTGGGTGGAAGTGGGAGTCCTCAGCCAGATCACAGAGAGGAAGACAACAGATTTTATTTGGAAAAATATCATCTGCAGATATGGGATCCCCTATGCCATCATCACAGACAATGGGAGGCAGTTTGACAACGGCAACTTCAGAGAGTTTTGCCGAAACCTGGGGGTGGACCTGAAGTTCTGCACCCCCGCACACCCCCAGGCAAACGGACAAGTGGAAGCAGCCAACAAGGTGATAAAGAAGCTCCTGAAGACTAGATTGGGAGAGAAGAAGGGAGCTTGGGTTGACGAGCTTCCAGGGGTACTGTGGGCCTACAGGACAACTCACAAAACCGCCACAGGAGAAACACCGTTCGCTTTAGCCTTTGGTCATGAGGCGGTAATCCCAGCAGAGATTGGAGTGGGGACACATCGAACGGAACATTTCGCTGAGGAGCAAAATGACGAGCAGATCTGCCTAAGCCTAGACCTGCTGGAAGAGAAAAGGGAAGGGGCCTCGAAGAAAGTGGCCCAATGTCAGCAAAGGGTCATGCGTTATTACAACAAGAATGTACGCGTGAGGCAGTTCCGAGCAGGAGATTGGGTACTTAGGAAAGTGAACCAGAACACCAGGAATCCTAACCATGGAGCTCTTGGTCCGAAATGGGAAGGCCCGTACAGGGTGATACGAGCAACTGGTCCGGGAGCTTATAAGTTAGCATACCGAGATGGACGAGACGTGAAGAGGTCATGGAACGCCGAGCATTTGAAGAAGTATTTCCAGTAAGCAAAATACTCTACTAAATCTTCAATTTGATAAGTTATATTGATCAAATGCATGATGGTTTGGTGCACATGCATATGTTTTGTACTTTTGTAACGCATTCAAATTTCAATAAAGAGGAATTCAGCTCTGCTCGGTCAAACGAAAGACCAGCAGCTAATCTACTAAGGCAACAGAGTGCCTATTTCTGCTCGGTCAACGAATGACCAGCAGCTAAAGCTACGAACACTCTCCTAAGGCAAGTGCCTACTTCTGCTCGGTCCACGAACGATCAGCAGCTAAATTTACGAAGATTTTACCAAGGCAAGAAAGTGCCTGCCTCTGCTCGGTCAAACGAAAGACCAGCAGCTAATCTACTAAGGCAAGAAAGTGCCTACTTCTGCTCGGTCAGCGAAGACCAGCAGCTAATTTCTCCAAATTTGCACTAAGGCAAGTAAGGGTCTGTTTCTGTTCGGTCAACGAGAGACCAGCAGCTAAATCTGCGAAAACTTTACTAAGGCAAACGGATGCCTATTCCAGTTCGATGCACTAAAGAATCACAAGCAATACCAGATAAGAAAGCCAAGGGAGAACATTCCAGAAATTTTATAAATGTTCAGTCGTTTACAAAACAAATGCAAATCTAGAGTTTATACAAAAAATAGACTCAAAGCTTAGCAGAGTCAGCGGCTCCAGCAGCTGAAGGATCAGCGAGCCCGGGAAGTAAGGGATCAGCAACATCAGGAGGTGGGAGATCAGCAATGCCGGAAGGAGGAGGCATGGACCCTTGACCCATTTCGAAAGTGCGTCCCCCAGCTTCCCCCTCTTGCCCCCCATCCAAAGGGGCCTCCACCTGCTCCTGCTCACCCTGCTCCTTATCTGCTTGGTCGACCTGCGCCATATACCGCTGTACTCCGGCCTCCAGTTTGCTCATGTCCATCTCGGGATATTCTGTCTTAAGCACAGACATGATGCACTTGTAGGAGAAGCCAACCCCAGAATCATACTCGGCATCAACCCGATCATCCACATCAGCGGATTTGCCTTTCTCCTCGGCCAGCTGCTCACCCAAGGATTTGATTTCCTCCTCAAGGGCGACCCTCAAAGTATCCCTTTCTGTTTGAGTAGCCTGAAGATCAGATCTCAAGTCACCCAACTCGCCCTCGAGTTTGGAGGAAGTGGATTCAGCAACCGCAACCTTCTCCTCTAGCTCCGCAATCTGCTTGTTCAGCTCAGCCAGTTTCTCCTTGGAGCGGTCAGCAGAGTCAGCTTTCTTCTTCAATTCCTGATTGTCAGCTTGGAGCTTCTTCTCATGGCGCGCAGTCCCAATCTTGTAGCACGAAACCATAGTGGCCAGCTTGAAGGACACTCTCTGAACAGAAGCAGCTAATTCGGAGAGATTCATACTCTCGATGTCCTTCACCATCTTGGGCCCCACCGCCTTTTTGTAATCCTTCTGATACGGGCTCAGGTAGTCCACTTGATCCCGAGATGGTAGAGGAGAAGATCGGTCCCCAGACTGCAAGCTGACCTCAGGACTCTTGTCAGAGGTTTTCTCCCCACCACTCTTACGAGGTGGAGGAGGAGGCAGAGCAGGAACAGGCGCCTTGGAAGGACCAACGCTAAGTTTCTTCGGAGGAGGAGGGGGGTTGCTGGAGCTACTCGGGGCCCGACCACGCTTCCTGCTCATCGCGCTGAGGATCTTGTTATCCATTCCAGCAGCTATATCCACTAGGCCCGAATCGACCAGGTTTGTTGGAGACAGGAGGTCTTGGCAAGTAGAAGCGTTCACCAGAGTAGTTTCCACCTGAAGCAAGGGTCGATCTTCAAGCCCCCCGATCAAACCCCATGACTCTGAAATAACAAACAAGGTTAAAGAACCCAATAAGTGGCAATTCGAGAAAGAATACAGGTAAAAAATGAACGACCTGGGGTGACAAACTGCGTTGGAACGTAAACATCACCACCCAACGAACGGAGTGCTGAACACCAATTTCCCCCAGCAAAGAAGAATTTGTTCTTCCAATTTTTGCAGGAGGAGGGGAAACCGGTGATTGGCTTTCTCTTCGCAGAACTGGACATGAAGTAGTACCAGCCCGCCTCCCTTGGGCTGCTCCGCAGCTGATACAGATGTTTCACTTCAACAAGGGAGGGCTCCTCTGATCCACACCTCTCCCACAACACATACATAGCCGAGAGAACCCTTCAACCGTTGGGGTGTAGCTGACCTGGGGCCAGGTGCATACCACCTAGTATCTTAGCAAAATAGCGTTGAAGGGGTAGCCGAGCTCCTAATTTGAAGCTCTCCAGATGCATCGTCACATACCCCCGCGGAGGCCGACTAGGAACATCACCCTTCCCAGGAACTACAAGAAGAACATCGCTGGGGATGTTGTAGAGATTCCTAAGTTTAAATAGATCGGTGGGGGTGGTGGCACAAGCCATGAAATCAATAGGGTAGGAATCAGCCTCCACCCTATGGCCTAGGTTCCTTTTCTGAGCAGGTCGGCTCGGTCCGGAACTGCTCCCCTCACCATCACCAACTCCTTCAAGGACCCCAACCCCACCAGAACCGTGATTCTCACCAGAGCCCGACGCAGGTCCACCTCTATTCCCTACAAGCTCTAGTTCGGGGGAAGGAGAGATAACCAAAGGGCGTGGGTATTCAAGGGTATCCCTGCCATGGGAAGGACCTACACTACTAGAGGGGTCTAAGTAATCAGTGGGCATTGGCACATTGAGGCCTGAGTCCCCTGACTCTTCATCACCCTCATCAATAATTAACTTCCTCTTCCGATTTGACATACCGGAATCCCCAAAAGAAAACAGAGAAAACTCAAGTATATGGACACAAAGAGGGCAACACAGAACCCAATCAACAACAACCAGAGGAGAAGTTAAAAGACTATACCTGGAATAGACTGACACTGATAGCGCTGCCGTGACAGAGAAAACACCCGGCAAATGGATACTCCGGACGCTGGAAGTGTAAGCAAAGTTCAGAGAAAATTTGGTTGACGGCGGAGAAACGAATAACAAAAGGATGATGACTCCAGTCTAGGGATTTGAAACGAAAAAGGGGGAAATGGAAGCATTTAAGTGATGGGATATGCCAGCTCACCCCCCATATATCGAGGACGAATAGCCCGTCGTTTCAAATTTCAAATACGGAGAGTCGGGAAGCGCCACGTCACCAACCGTTACGAGAGGCCAGGATAGATGCAAGCCCAGATATGCAATGGGCATGCTTATTTAGGCCCATGCTCAGGTCGGAATCCCCCCAGAACAAGGATGGTACCTCAGGTCCGCCCCAGCAAACAAAAGACCAGATGAGAAGTTCCCCGGGTTGGCGAGATTTGACCATCAGTTTCTGCTCTTCATTCATTTCACTCACCAGACCAGAAACTGGGGGACTGGTGTTGAGTACATAAGAGCACCAGGTCGGCACCAGGTCGGCACCAGGTCGACCATGCTACTATTCTCGCCCCGGCACGGATTGCTTCAGCCAAAATGATATGAGCAGAACACGGGGGCGAGCATGAGCGGACCAGAGATGGATACAACCAAGGAAACATACCGACCAGAGGTATATACCGAGCCGACATTCATCCCCGGAAAAGCGGGAACACGATCCCACGAAATCACAGTAGTTACGCTTTTCCAGAACCGTCGAAGGACACGCGAGATCCACGTTTGCCCACAATGTAACAGTTAGAGTCCCATGAGGGGTTGCCACTACCCGAAAAAGGTGGGATGAAGGGCAAACGAAAACGTGGGGGCAGCGGCTATAAAATGAGAAGAAATCGATGAAGAAGGGACAGAAAAACTGAGAGAGGGAAAACGCTGCCAAATTGCAACCAGGCCATTTTCCTATAAACTTTGAGCAAATCTCGAACCATTCGTAAATCCAAATTTAATCGCTTTCCCGTAAACACCTTGTGCTAACTTAGGCATCGGAGGGTTTACGCCGGCAAAACCACCGGCGTCTCTGATCCGTTTTTGGTGTACGCAGGTCTAGTGAGAGAGAGAGAAGGTTAATTGCAGCCTTAGCGGTTCAAGCAGCAGTCGAGAACTTAAACGTTGGTGAGCGAATCTGGTCGGTCCACGGACGAGCAGATTTTGGCATCAACAATTATCACATTCATTCTTTGACTCCAACCGAATAAATTCTTTTGATGTTGCATTACTGCTCAAGATTGTCATTGTTAATCCTGAGCTTCATTGTACAGACTTTATTTGGTGATCTTTACCTCATGTAGACGCTTTACCTTTTCTTTCACTTGTGGTCTTGACCTCTTGCATAAGCTTCAGTTTTTCTTTCTAGAGATGCTAATGGCTTTTCAAACTATTATTTATGTTAACTTTTGGTTCTCTACTTTTCTTGCTCTCTGCGTGGAGCTTCTCAATTTTTTTATTTCTTGTATTTAATTAAGGTAAAACTCATTTTGTCTCCCATAAGCTGATCTGTTGCGTTTTTTTATTTCTTTTTGATTTTTTAGTCTTTGCTTAGCATCACTTATCTAATGACCATAAGTATTTATTTAATCTCATAATCTCTTTTAAAATTTATTATTATTGTTAGTTAATTTTTTAATAGAATTTTTGATGATTAAATAAGTTATTTTACCGTTGCAAACAAAAGCTCAAATTTTGGATTTTTGACAGTAAAGGTTGATAAGCTTTTTAAAATGTTAAAATTTTAAAACTATCATTTACTTATTTGACAATCTTATTTCATTTCTTTCACAACATAATTTTAAAAGAAATAAAAAATATCGTTAACAATCAAATAATTAATTCTTTTTTATTTAAAAATTTTACTTGTAAAAGCTCAACTAATAAAGCTATAGTAAAATAAGCTCTATTTAAAAAATTATACTAAGGCTCGTACACTAAAAGCTTTTCTTGTATTGTCATGAATTTAATCAACTGAAAAGGAAAAAGTTAGTTGGTTTTGAGCTACAACATTTTAGTTACAAAACTCTTCAACATATCCCCCATTCCAACTCGTCAAATGTGTTCATCACTGCTCCGTATGCCCTTCAAACTAAAATATATTTAAAATCAAAACTTTGATTGGACGTAGTCTTTTATATATACAGAGATGGATGTCATTAAACCTCTAAGGAATGAGCAAACTTTATTTTATTTATAAATGAAAGAGTACACCATATACCAAGCATATATGGATGACGTAATAACCAACGCCTCACGATTCTTGAAAACTAGAACAAACGAACTACAGTGCATGAGAAAAATAAACCAAGCAATTTTGATATATCATGGACCCCTTTTTCAATCATCAACACCCATAATAATTCATTTTCAAGGAATCTAGGACCCAATAAATCAGTAACATGCAAATCCTCCGAAAACCATATTGATCGTTTTAAGCACAATGAGAATATAGCAACATTCTTTCAACATACCAGGAGGAATAGAGAAAACGAACGAATGCATAGACAGCTTCATGAGGCATCCCAGGAATTTTGATATATCTGAAACCATTCTTTGCTTTTGATTGCTGCAGAATATTCCCCAGCACAGGTTAGATGGTCCCAGGATTTCTTCTATCCATTTATAAACAGAGTAATTCCAAACACTGTATATTTATGTTGAATAGATGCCAACTCTTCAGCCAGGTTCTAAAATTGCTAACTTAGCCACTGGACCATCTATTTAACATCCATAACATCTCCGAAGTGAAATTACTTTACAGTACTAAAGCAATTGTCATTGAGAAAACCCGGGGTAGCTCTACTTTAACAGAGAAGGCAAAGTTCAATTAACTCACCAGTATACTGGAATGAGCTTGAATACAGGATTCGTCCTTGGTGATAATATAGACATCTGCACCATTTCCTTCCTTGAAAAGCTTATCCCATACATCCTTTGTTTCCTTTGGAACAAAACTACAATGTAAAAATCTATTGGGATATTTGTTTTTTGTACAGGGTTTAATAGGGAGAGGGGGTGGCTTGGGTATACTACAGTTATAGGGTACAGAAGAGGTGGGAACTTCCAGCACATGTAAAATATCGGCTGCATTCCCCTCCTCCACGCGTATATTAAACGACCCACAGACGGATTCACCAGCGGCACAAAGCCAGGGAGACTCAATATCCGGCGAAGCCATCAGCTACGGAAGTATCTGAATATTCAAATAAGAAAGTGAACATCAGTCACGAACCCGTTATACGAAAGAGCACTAATCAATCAAGAACTTGTATAATGTTTGCTCTTTAACTGACATATAATAAGCAATCAAGAGCGGAAGTAACAAAAAACATCTAAATGCAACAATCAACAGTTGATATGCTATAAACTAATCCAAATATATAACTACATGGTTCAAAAGGAATCTGAAGGTTGCATCAAAGTTATTATATGAATAAACAAACAAGAATAGAATCAATACCATTCCCAAAGCTATTTGCTGAATCATACTCTTCGTGGGATTAAAATACTTCTACAAAGGAATCTTACAAAATCCAGTCAATCAAACACACGTATTCACTTCAAAATTCGTGTTCATCAGTTTAAGTAACAATAAAATTAAAATCTAACGTGTACCCAGATCAGAGATCACCACATACATGAATCTAAACATCAATGGAAGAGTACACACCAACTCATTCACATGCAAAAAGCTTTAAACTTTACAATACCACATTCATTAAAGCCACTGCACTACACGTGTGCAATAAATATTGAAACATCAGAAGTCTCAAACCATATTTAAAAAATAATAAATCCACAAATAAATAAATTAGTCTAATTATATGTTAAAATAATATAAAGCTGTAACCAAAGTCATGCTTAGCTCCACAGAAAAATATAAAAAAAATAAAAAACTTTAAACAAAAGTAGCAAATCCGGATACAAAGTTAAGAAAAAAATGAAGTGAAAATTGTATCAATCTTCAGCTAAAAAAAGAATTTTAATCGTATCAATTAGGTGAGCTTTAATTTTCAAGGAAGGTAAAACGAAATCTTGAAGCAAAAGCGTTGACTGAAAAAACCGAAAAAAATTGAAGCTTTAGTACATCGTCATAGTCGATCAAAATTAAGAAGCAGCAAAAAGCTGGAGGAGATATTTGGGGTTACCTTTTTGATTGATTTATTTCAATAAAATTATTATTATTAATGTTGAAAGAATGAATTTTTGAGTTGATATGAAACGAAGGAATGTGGGGAAAAGGAGAGGGGTGTGAGGAAGGAGTGAGAATGAAACGGTGACGTTTTGGGGGTGTAGTGGGGGAAACAGGTGGCGAGATGAGGAGGAGGCGGGTAACAAAAACAGGAGGGAAATGGAAGGCACGCACGAGTCCTTTATATTTATTTTATTCATTGGGAAACTGGGAACGGTGAGTTTCAGCACAATTGTCGCTTTTTTTTTGTTTTTTTGGGTTTTTATTTGCTTTTAAAAAAATTCTTTAATATATAGAAAAAAATACCGTAGTTTTGATGGTGAAATTGATATGACATTTTGTTAAGCATTTATCGTATCACAATAAATTGAATGAACGTGTTTCTTTTTTTTTTTTTGTGCTTTTCGGTGGTTTCGTGTGGACTTGCCTGCTTACGTGTCGTTTTTTAATTAATTCGGAATATTATTACCTTTTTGTAAGATTTTGCTTTTGGATACGAATAATTGAAAATAGAGTACGATTTTTGCAGGTAATTATTTTTCTGAATAATAGACTTCATTTATTTACAAATAACCTATAAAAAATAACAAGATAATTAGCTGGGATCTAGCCAAACATAAAAATCAAAGCAATAGAATACAAATTTAGTTAAAACATCTACCATTTGATTACAAATCTGAAAGATATGGCCAATCAAAAATTTTATTTTGGTCGTAATAATTATTGAACATCATAACTCTATATGAGTACTATGTCATTCCAAGACTAACTGAACTACACGTAAATTTTCCTTTTATTTGAATTCAATGTTTTTGTTATCGAATTTATACAATTTTATTAAGTGTTAACATTGGATCTTTATGTAATAACTTAAATATTTATGAGTATTTAGCAAAAAAAGAATGTTATGACCGATTCATTAGAAATTTAAAGTCAATTTGTAGATGTGATGTTAACTAAGAACAGCTCTTTCTCTAAGTAACTTGGGCAATGAGCTCCACTAAATATAAAGGCCCCAAATTTCTCTCTAACATTATAGCTATAAAATTATTCATTTATATTTAATAACAATTTTAATCCTACAAAATTGTCATAAATAAATTATCAAATCCCTACAAAATCTCCTTTTTAACGTTATAATGACGATTTTAATCTTATTTATTCATACAAAATCTCTATTTAACATTATTTTATTTATATCTCTATAGAAGCCACACATTTGTTGTTATCCATTAATATTTTTATCAATTAAAAAAAAAGCACCACACATTCAATGCTTTAGTGCGTAAGGAAAAAAAAAAGTAAAACCGCTTTCTTTAAATTTTACTTTAAGAAATTCAAAATCTTTTATGAATTAATATTCTTTTATGAATTAATGACTCTAATGCGGTCCCATTAACATGATAATTACATTAATTTTTATTATTTTAAATATGACTCTCACAACCATCAAATAATTCAAAATCTTTAAAGAAAATGCCACATAATGCTAAGTAAGTGAATTAACATTCTCACATGAGAGATCAACTAGAGTCTTATCTAAAATTTTAAATCTAAGTCACTCAGTGGTTAACTAAAACTTTAATTAAGTAAATACTTAAATATAATTTCTTAAATGACATAATTTTGTAGTTTCATTAATATTTTAATCTTAAATCACATAAAACCCAACTTGTTGCTGAGATAAAGCAAAAGCTTAAGTTCTCATTAAATGCAGGGGACCTTGTTTGTTTGATTAATTGGTTGACTATTTATCTAATTTGGATCGTTTGCTTTTTTAAGGCAAAAGTTCCGTGAATTTATTATCTTTCTTTTGATTTAGACTAAAAGCAAATGGATTGTAAAAGAGATTAATTATTTATCATCAACACTGCAATTTAGATATTTGTCAAGTTTGTTACAAAAATCTTCATTTTTTTTGCTACATAATGTATCCATACAAATACGTATATGTTACTTCAATAGGCAGTTCTAACCAAATTTGATATACCTTTCTTTGGCGTCATAATATTACCAATTCAAATTAATTCTACAGATTTATAATGTGGCAGTAATAAATTAACTTTAAGGTAAATTTTATATTGTATTATAATATGCTACTATTTATGATGAAGAATTAAGAAATTGTTAAATCTTTTATAGATAGCTAAGTTATGAAAAAATTTTATAAATGTAAGGTTTAGATCATACTATATATTTATTTATAAGTACAAAATCTTAATATAAAGTTGAGACAACCTTTCTTAACAGCTTCCATTATAACAAAATACATAGTTCATATTACATAAAAAATTGTTTAATACGATGAAGATTTTTGATTGAGGATTTAATAATATTTTCATAGATGTTAACACTAAATATTTTACCAAGTATGATACAACATAGTGTTAGTTTATAATATTATATTTTCTTCAACTTAATATACACCTCCACTGTTTGGTATTCGAAAGAAAATAAGCACTACATTTTGTAAACTATAAGAAAAAGGCATGTTAAAGTAGGGTCCAGCTATGGTG
>NW_006262339.1:27667556-27748552 GCF_000493195.1 Citrus x clementina | reverse complement strand
CCCATGGATTCTAGCTATAGTACATGAGTGCAGCTGGATCTAATGGTTAGGTGCAGCTGTGGTATGGTACCACAGTTGCACCATAGTTTTGTCCGTTAAAGTAACATATAAGTGGGTTCAGCTATGTTGCAACAGTTCTACCGTACCCCGACTTTTGTTTTTTATGATTTAAATATCATTGAGCACCCTGCACTCCTTTCATGTATAATTTGTTCATAAATCTTAAAAAGACAAAATTACCCTTCTTGACAAAGGTTTAAGAAAACGGATAAAGCGCAAGATTTAGGCATTTTGGGGTCATGAAAAGCCGTGGCAACAATCCCTCTCCTGGCCGTCGTCGACCGTAAAGGAGTCTTGGGTGAGGGATGGAAGCCGATAGAAGACCCCAAGGAGCCGCATATGAGAGAGATCGGGCAGTTTGCGGTGACGAAGTACAACAAATAGTCAAAGAATGAGCTGAGTTTGGGAGCACGGAGTAGGGAGAGACTGAGGTTGTTTCCGACGCCAATTACCGACGGATCTTGGTTGTCAAGGACGGAACTTCGACAATTGTTGAGGCTTACATCTCTCCTATGGCTGGGAAATAAGTTGACTCTGAAACTTCCCAACAATCTGAGCAGCATGGCATCTTCTCTGGGCAAGTTATGACAGCTGTTAAAGATGCATGTAGACAAGCTGTGCTCAAGAAGAAACCCCGACTTGTTGAAGCCATGTATTTTTGTGAGTTGAACACACCAGTTGATTCTTTGAGTAAAATGTATGGAGTGGTTTCCCGAAGGCGGGCCTGGGTGCTGAAGGAGGGAATGCAGGAAGGTTCTGCACTTTTCACGGTTCATGCTTATTTGCCTGTTTCTGTAAGTTTTGGTTTTGCTGATGAGCTTAGGAAAGAAACTTCTGGTGCTGCAAGTGCTCTTCTTGCCCTTAGCCAGTTTGAAGCTGTCTTTTGCGACATTCTTACAGGAGATCCATTTTGTGTAAAATGAATTACAAGGTGTTAAGTTAGAATTGATATAATTATTGTTAAGATTTTAAGTCTAAACCACAGCAAGACTCACGAATCTTGGTGAGTAGAAACACCAAGAACACAATCGAATCAAGAAAAGCCAGAACAAAGAAGCTAAACCAGAGACAAAACAAAAGACACAGACCAGCAAACTTAGAAGGAAAATTTACTCATTATTATTGATCAAGAACTAACCCAATCACAGGTGATTTACAGAAGATTATGCACAGATCACAATGAAACAGATTCTATGCAAAATGATGAACAAATGAAGACGATATTAGCACAGTATGAGGCACCATTCGTCAGCCTCTGTTTTATATCAGTGTGCTGGGCTTCGTTATAACAGATTATAACGAATTCATGCCACGTCAGCGGAAGATATCAAATAGACCCCATCAACTGAAGTCAATCTGCACAACAGCTCTCTACTTTTCCAGTTTCTTCATTTAAGTCCATATACACATATCTTCACAATCTCCACCTTGCAGTTGATTCAGTTGATCCCTTCAATAATACAGCACCTAAAAACCTTCATTCAACTACAATTCATCTTCTTGAATTTAGTTAGATTTGGGCATGATGCCCATTAGATTCACACAGAACTCAAATTTTGCAGTGGGAAGTGATTTTGTTAGAGCATCAGCTGGATTCACACTGGTATGGATCTTGGACACAACCACTGTACCCTTTCCAACTTCATCTCTGATAAACTGGAGCTTCACATCAATGTGCTTGGTTCTTTCATGATACATTTGATTCTTCACCAAGTGTATGGCACTTTGGTTATCACAAAAAACCTGAACAGTTTTCTGATTTAACCATAGCTCATTAAGCAAGCCCCTCAGCCACATGGCCTCTTTTACTGCCTCTGTAGTTGCAATGAACTCAGCTTCAGTTGAGGATAAAGCAACAACAGACTGAAGAGATGACTTCCAGCTGATCAGGCAACTATTTAACACAAACATATATCCTGATGTAGACTTTCTTTTGTCAAGATCTCCAGCAAAGTCAGAGTCTACAAACCCCATGACTTCAATTTTGTCACTCTTAGTCTTCCCATACAGCAAACCACAAGTAGAAGAACCCTTTAGATACCTCATTATCCATTTGACAGCATTCCAGTGAACCTTGCCTGGACAACTGAGATATCTGCTGACAACACTTACTGCATAAGCTATGTCTGACCTGGTGCATACCATTGCATACATCAAGCTCCCCACAGCCTGTGCATATGGGAATTCATTCATCTGAGACTCATCTTCTGATGTTGGAGCTGCTGACAACTTGAATTGTGGACCAAGTGGAGTCTGAACAGGTTTACAGTCTTGCATCTCAAACCTCTCCAGAACTTTCTTGATATATTTCTCTTGACTCAAGAATAAAGTGCCAGCAGATCTATCTCTGATAATGTCCATCCCAAGGATTCTTTTGGCATTGCCAAGATCCTTCATTTCAAACTCAGCCTTTAACAGATTCTTTAACCTCTCTATCTCTGACTTGTATTTGCTTGCAATTAACATATCGTCAACATACAGAAGCAAATAAGCAACTCCACCTTGATCTGATCCACCAAAGTAAACACAGCTGTCATATCTGCTTCTGTGATAGCCCTTTGAGACCATAAAATCATCAAACCTTCTGTACCACTGTCGAGGGGATTGCTTGAGTCCATACAAGGACTTATGCAGCAAACAAACATAATCCTCCTTTCCTTTACACTCAAATCCTTCAGGCTGTGCCATCAATATTTGTTCTTCAAGATTACCATGAAGGAAGGCTGTTTTTACATCCATCTGCTCCAGCTCTAAGTCAAGTAAAGCTACCATGGCTAATAAGATTCTTATTGAACTGTGCTTCACTACAGGAGAAAAAATTTCATTGAAATCTACACCTTCCCTCTGTGTAAAACCCCTAGCCACTAGCCTTGCTTTATATTTGGGAGGTTCAACATCTGGAATTCCTTCATTCCTCTTGAAAATCCACTTACAGCTGATCAACCTCTTGTTTCCTGGATTTGGTATAAGTGTCCAGGTCTGATTTCTTTGAAGTGACTCCATTTCATCTTGCATTGCCTCAAGCCACTTGTCACAGTGCACACTTTCCATGGCTTTAGAGAAGTTAGCAGGCTCTTCAATTGTCACTTCATCAACACACAATAGTGCATAGGCAATTAAGTCAGCATAGCCATACCTCGCTGGTGCTCTGACTTCCCTTCTAACTCTATCTCTAGCTAACTGATAGTTATGTAAGTCAGCTTATGGCAATTCTGATACCTCATGTTCCTCACTTTCAGCTGTGGCCCTCTCATCATCAGAAGCTGCTTCTTTTTCACTGCTTTTATCAGTCAATAGCTCCACCTTAACCTTGGAAGTTTTAGATCCAGATTGTTTGTTAGCTGCTGGATTGTCTTGCAGTCCAGCATCATGTTCTGCACTTTCTTTCAGCAATACAGATTCATGAAACACAACATCCCTGCTGACTATGCATTTCCCTTGATCCTTACACCAGATTTTGTACCCCTTAACCCCATCAGGATATCCAACAAAGACTCCTTTCAAGGCCCTTGCTTCCAGCTTGCCTTGATTGATGTGGAGGTAAGCAGGGCACCCAAAAACTCTGAGATTTTGGTAGTTTGCTGGTTTTCCATTCCACAATTCTTCTGGTGTTTTGAAGCCAATTGCAGAAGATGGGCTTCTGTTAACTAAATAACTTGTTGTATTGACAGCTTCTGCCCAAAAACTCCTTGGAAGCTTTGAATTTATCAGCATACATCTGGTTTTATCCACCAAGGTCCTGTTCATCCTTTCAGCCAAGCCATTCTGCTGGGGGGTGAACCTCACTGTTTTGTGCCTCTTTATGCCATGTTTTTGGCAATATTCTTCAAATACTTTGCTACAAAATTCCAAGCCATTATCAGTCCTCAAGCATTTCAGCTTGAAGCCAGACTGATTTTCTACCAATGATTTCCAGACCTTGAATTTTTCCAAAGCTTGATCTTTGGTCTTGAGTATGTAGATCCATACCTTCCTTGAGTAATCATCAATAAGTGACATGAAATATCTGCCACCACTCAAGGAAGGGACCTGAGCAGGCCCCCAAAGGTCAGTATGTGCATAGTCCAAAACTTGTTTAGACATATGCTCCCCTTTGTTAAACTTGGACCTGTGTGTTTTGCCAAAAATACAGTTTTCACAAAACTCCAGTTGCTGGATTCTATCCCCACCAAGTAGCCCTTGTTTACTAAGCTCTTGCAGCCCCTTGATACTCATATGACCAAGCCTAAGGTGCCATAACTTGGTTCTATCTTCCTCAGAAACAGCAGAAACTCCCTCTTGAACAGGCACTGATGAGCCTTGCAATACATATAGGCCATTCTCTTTAACCCCCTTCATTACTATCTCAGTCCCCTTTCTTATCTCTAAACCACCAGTTCTTGATTTAAAGAAGTACCCTAAGCTGTCTAGCATGCCTAAAGAGATTAAATTTCTCTTTAGCCTAGGAGCATGCCTCACCTCATGTAGAGATCTTATAGTTCCATCAAACATCTTGATCTTTACAGAACCAATACCAACAATATTACACACATTATTGTTTCCCATTAAGACTCTACCACCATCAACAGCTTCATATTTGTAAAATAGGGTTTTTTCAGGACATAAATGAAAAGAGCACCCAGAGTCTATGACCCACTGACCTTTTGTATTGCTGTTTGAGGCCACAAGTAAATCAGCACTTTGATATCCATCAGAACCATCATCAGAGGCTACTGCTGCATCCCCTGACTTTTCTTGACTTTCTTTCTTCTTCTTCTCAAAGCAATCCCTTATGTAATGCCCCTCCTTTCTGCAGTAGAAGCACTTTCTTTTCTTTTTCTTCTTGTCTGCAGTTTCTTGGTTCTTTCCATGCCCTTTTCCTTGATTTTTGTTCTTCTGATCTTTCTTCTTTTCTGTTCTTGCCATCAGCCCCTCACCATTACTTGTTTCAAGCTCACAGTTCTTCTGAATCTCCTTTGAGCTGAGGGATGCTTTGACATCTTCAAGAGTCAAAGTGGTCCTCCCATAGAGCATTGTATCTACAAAGCCTTCATAAGACTTTGGTAGAGAGCTCAGCAGGAAGAATGCCTTGTCTTCATCACAGATTTTTACATTTTCCACCCCTTCAAGATCAAGAATGATCTTGTTAAAAGTGTCAATGTGATCTTGTATTGTAACCCCTTCTCTCATTGAGAATGTGTACAACCTTTTCTTCAAGAACAATCTATGAGCCAGGGATTTCTTCATACACAGGGTTTCAACCTTGTTCCAAATTCCTAAGGCTGTCTTCTCTTCAGAGATCTCTCTCAAGATTGAGTCACCAAGACTCAAAATCAGAGTGCTATGAGCTCGATTCTGTATTTGTCTCCTTTTGTCATCAATCCCAGAACCTGTAGAGGCCTCTGGATCTTCTTCGTCCAGGGCAGATTCAAGCCCTTGATGCACAAGGAGAGCTTTCATTTTCAGCTTCCAAAGCGAGAAATCACCACCAATGGTGAATTTTTCGATTTCATGCCTTGGAAGAGACATGGCTGAAATTCACCAGGCTCTGATACCACTTGTTAAGATTTTAAGTCTAAACCACAGCAAGACTCACGAATCTTGGTGAGTAGAAACACCAAGAACACAATCGAATCAAGAAAAGCCAGAACAAAGAAGCTAAACCAGAGACAAAACAAAAGACATAGACCAGCAAACTTAGAAGGAAAATTTACTCATTATTATTGATCAAGAACTAACCCAATCACAGGTGATTTACAGAAGATTATGCACAGATCACAATGAAACAGATTCTATGCAAAATGATGAACAAATGAAGACGATATTAGCACAGTATGAGGCACCATTCGTCAGCCTCTGTTTTATATCAGTGTGCTGGGCTTCGTTATAACAGATTCTAACGAATTCATGCCACGTCAGCGGAAGATATCAAATAGACCCCATCAACTGAAGTCAATCTGCACAACAGCTCTCTACTTTTCCAGTTTCTTCATTTAAGTCCATATACACATATCTTCACAATTATGATAGTTTGGAATGTTTGGTATAAAGAAGTAAAGCCTTTGGAAGTTGTGATGGCTGCACTGGTTTTGTTTTGTACCCAACACGAAGAGAATATTTTATATGTAAGTTATCAACATCAAGGAGAAGAAGCCCCATGTAAGATATCAGTCAAATGTAATCACTTTAAGGAGTTTGTAGAAACTAACAATAAACTCTTTTAACTTAAACCATACCATGATGAAATGTCAAGTTTTGAAAGAATATGAATGAAGCCTTTTAAACTCGGAATTTGCTGTGTTGGTGAAACAAGAATCAAAAGAGTCAGAGTCGTGTTCTTATGTTTTATTGGTATTGTTGTATTGTTCATGAACCATTGAGAGAATAAAGGTGATGGGTGATGGGTGAGTCTTTGAGATTTTTTTTTCTCTTTTTTTTTGTGGTACATTTTCTCTTTCTTTTTTAATCGTTACTGACTGATGATGATGGAGATGAAGGTGAGAGGAACAAGCAAAAAATTTTAAAATTTTATTTTTAATTTATAAATTTAGGGGTATTGTTGTCTTTCCATCAATACTAGTATTGGATGTAAACAAATAAGTACTTTAATATTTATAAAAATAATAAATAAAAAGAGTGTAAGGTGCTAAATAAAATTTTAATAATGTATGTAAATATAAAATGGAGTAAAAGGTGTTCTGTTAAATTTGACGTCAGTTAAATCACAAAAGACAAAAAATGAGATTAGGGATGGCAATGGGGTGGGGTGGGGGTGGGGAGGCCTACCCCATTCCCCACCCCGTTAGAAATTTTTGCCTCCATTCCCCACCCCATTCCCCAATAAATTTAGTGGGGTGGGGATGGAGAATTCTCATGTGGGGAATGATTTCCCCATCCCCACTCCATTCTCCATCTATCTATTTTATAATATGTATAAATATATTATTTTAGTAAGTTAAAAATTAAATAAAATCATCATCATATTATAAAGTATTTAAATTCTTTTAAAAAAAAATCTAAAAGTTTGAAACAATATCTTAAAATGATATTAAAAATGAAAAATATTTAAAGAGCGTAGCACCTTAAAAGAGAAAAGAAAATATAACAATGTTTCAGAGTTGAAAAATATTATAGGATTTTCTTTCATTCATATCTTGTTTATATTGCATAAAAATTAAAAAAAATTATTAATTGACATTATAATTGATAAAATAAAAATTATTAAATAAAAATTAAAAACATATTTATATATAATGGGGATTGGGGTGGGGGTGGGGAGTACAAAACCAAACCCCACCCCATTAAGAATTTGGGGATTATTTTTCCCCACTCCCCACCCCATTCCTAAAAAATTATTCAAAATTTTTTCCATTTGGGGTGAGGCTCCATGGGGCCCCAAACCCGTGGAGGATTTTGCCATCCCTAAGTGAGATACTTTATAACTGTTGCAACATAGTTGAACCCCATATAAGTATGTTTAATAAATTGAATTAAGATCATATTCATGCAAGGAAGTTCGCTACCGTATAATTTTTCAAAAGGAATATTCAGTTGAATTCTTTTGATTTTTTAATTTACTATTTATAAATGAAAGATAAAAAAAAGAGTTGAATTCAATTTATATTTAGAGATTTTAAATAGTTTTATTTTCTTTTCACTGAGAGAATAGACGGTGTGGTCTGCGCAGAGATAGGGCCCATCTCGTTCGCCCATTTGACGAAAATCTTGTGATTAGAACCGGAGAAGCAATCATGGTCGGACGCGTGGACAATGGATAGGAGTGAAAGAAAATGGGGCGGCTATTAAGCAAGTGTTTACAAGAGTCAAGAGCAATAACCTAATTACAATTTTTTTATATAAATTTATTTTATACATATTAACATGACATAATTAAATTAATTAGATTAAATATTAGTTATCTCACATAATTTATTTTTATTATTTTATATTTTTAACTTACTAATAAATTTATACCACATTAATTTATATAAAAATTTGTAACTATCATAATTGTGACTTGAAAACTAAAATAATTTGCTTTTAATGATAGAAAACTTATAATATTTTTATTATTTTTATTAAAACTATTATTTAAAATTTATGTTTATTATATATTATCAACTTTTATTTTTTTGTTATTGCTCTATTTTTCTTAATAATTGTGATTTAAAGATTACAATACCTTTATACCAAACAAAACTTCATTCACAATTCTTTTGTTAATTCATCAAATATTCAAGAAATTATAGTTATTCATTTTTTTTAAAACAAAGAAACAATTAATTTCGTTTCATCCTAATCAGATTAAGCAGATGTAAACAAAGAAACAATTAAACTTTTTTTTATCGACAAGTCCGTACACAAAGAAAACGATTGTCGATGCATTAAGTATTGATACAAAGTATTTACATGATTTATTTTATTTTTAAATCATAAGCATATTGTGTTGGGTACAGAATCTATGGTCAAGAGTTCATTGAGATCCATGTGAAACTCATGTCGGATAAATATTGACTATGGATTTAGTGCCTAACAGTCAACATAAGCTCAACCAAACACCGAAACTGGTCCAAATTTTTTATCCAAAATTGTGCAGCCAAAGGAGGATTTAATTCATAATTAATAAGGATCATTAATTCTATCGGCTTTTGCGGCAAAATTATGGCTGAGGTCCTGAGGAGATTTTGGGACATATCTCGCGAGGGTTATCTAGCGTCAAGTGTGTCCATGCTCTCAAAAGCTTCTCGCTAGAAATGGAACTCTGAAAAGTTGAATATGTAGCCCAGGTCCAATGGCTCTGTATCGATGATAGTTTTGAAACTGGGGGCATTGAAGCAGTTGGTTTACAGAGGTCATAGAAGCAGATTTTATTTCTTTTTTAGCAAAAACGAAGCTAGTCTTTTGTGGCCATCTGTCAACTAAATTTTATATTTTGTGTTGAAAGCAGACTAATTAATTATGAAGTACATCCTCCTCTAGTTGCACAATTCTTCTATTAACATTCTTTTGTTCCGAAATAAGGCCTGCATAAGCATGATACGTATAATTTACTTGTGCAACAATGAGAAATGAAGGCAAATATTTGAAACTCGAACAATAATAATGATCAATCTGGATTCTGGATTCCCATTTAAGTAAGAGAAGGCAACCTTCGTGATTGATACTAACTTCCTCTGAACATCGAACAATGGATCGGGTGGAAGCCGAGGATCCAACATTTCATCAAGGGGCATTGGAAGATGAAGCTGAAACTGTGGAAAGAACATCTGATCTCTGGATGCTTTCCCTTGATCACTTCCAATACTAACACTCCAAAACTGTACACGTCGTATTTTTCTGGGATCTTGATTGTGTAAGCAAGCTCTGCAAGGTCAAGGACAAATAAAAAGAGAGAGAAAAATGTTTGCTAAAAAAGAAAAATGTTTCCTCAAAATGGCAACAAACGAATATTATAAGGCATCGGCAACGCCTTTTTTCCCACTCATTCTGACTCCAGCCCGCTTAACTCTTATGTGGCTGCATTGTTGCTCAAGATTATGGCCAAGCTACCCCTTTCAAGAAATTCATAAACTAAAATTGAATGTCAGGTCATGTTTTACAATACTCTGATGTCGTATCTCTGTCAAGCCCTCAATCTCGTTCAAGGATTCTTTAATTTTGATCAGCCATCCACATTGATCAAATATAGGACATCAACTAACTTTGACATAACAAAATTAAACATCCTGAAAAAAGATTAACTTGGTAGAGGTCGGTATAAGAATCAAGTGTAAATTAAATCATTCCCAAAAAAAAAAAAAAATACTAATTATTATCTGTTTATTTGATTTTCGGTTAAATCACAAGGATACATTGTAAATTATCCTCAATTTTTAATTTTTTCCCCAGTCTATTCCTTTCTTTTAAAATTTAATTTAATATTATCAATAAGTTAGAGCCACCCATTAATTAATACAGTGGTACACACTTTCAAGTTTACATTTGAGGGGTTCATACATGTCGCGAGAAATTATTATTTTTAATTATTACAAACTGTCTTACTAAATCTTGGTCTTCATTGTACCGACTCCACATGTCCTCAAATATGCTCACCGCTGCCCCATACGTTCTTTTAACTAAACCTCTAAGGAATGAGCAAACTTTATTTTATTTATAAATGAAAGAGTACACCATATACCAAGTATATATGCATGACGAAATAACCAACGCCTCCTGATTCTTGAAAACTAGATCAAACAAACTAGAGTACATGAAAAAAGAAAACCAAGCAAATTAGAAGTGTACTTAGAAAATTAAGACTCAGTCAAGGCAGCTGAAATCCGCAATTGTTGACTGACTATCTTCATAGTTGGTCTAGACTCCGGATTCTCATTTAAGCATGAAAACGCAACCTCTACGATTGGTATCAATTTTTCTTGAACACTGCGTGATGGAGCTGGAAGACGCGGGTCCAACATTTCATCAAGTTTTATATCCGTGCTGAGAGATGAATATGAAATCGAAGACAGAAAATCTCTTGGATGCTTCCCTTTGATTACTTCCAACACTAACACTCCAAAACTGTACACATCGCATTTCTCTGTGATCTTCATTGTGTAAGCAAGCTCTGCAAGGTCAAGGACCCAAAAAAAAAAATGTTTACTCTGTTTCTCAGATAAATGTGCATAAACTAGTAAGCTTTTACAAGTCTACTGAATGTACTACATAATTGTTTCAACAATATCTAGTTACATTGTTCTGTTACCGCAGACTCCTCAAAATGGCAACAAACAAATACTAAATAGACTTGTAAAAGCTATTCCAAAGTCTGCAACATGAGCTTCATATTCCAAATCCAGCAACAAGTTCTTACTTGATATGTCCCGATGGACAATCGGAGGAAGGCAGTCATGGTGCAAGTAAGACAAAGCATCAGCTACGCCTTTGATCCCATTCATTCTCTGACTCCAACCCAGTTCTTGTGCTGCTGCATCAATGCTCAAGATCGCAGCCAAGCTACCCCTTTCAAGAAATTCATAGACCAAAAAACAGTGTCGGGCATGTGAGCAAAATCCATAAAACTTCACAATGTTTCGATGTCGTATCTCTGTCAAGGCCTCAACTTCGGTCCATAATTCTTTTTGATCTGCAATCTGATTGCATGGGAGTGGTGAGTGAAATTTCTTAACAGCTACGACTTCCCCAGATGGTAGTTCAGCTCTGTAAACACTTCCGTGTCCACCATTTCCAATGCAATACTCTGCATCAAAATCATTTGTTGCTCTAACAATTTCATCGTACAAAAGTTTGCCTTCAAAATTTAATATAGAAAGCAATCCCTGAGGGTTCTGGTTGCTACTCTGTCGATCTCCTGTGTCTGATTTCCGCTTTTGAAGAATGAAAATTGCTATCAACGCCATTGAAACAAATAGTGCTCCTAAAACAGGGAACATTATTGCAAACCACTTGACTCCAGAATTTTGATTGTGTGACGAGAAAACTTTGCATGGTTGCATTCCTTTCACACCTCCACACAATCCCTTATTCCCCTCTAACGCTTCCACTGAGGCATTCCGAAATGCTGTGCTATTTGGAACTGGGCCTTGTAATTGATTATCAGAAATGTCAATGACTGATAGACCCCGCATTCCCTCAAAGCAATTTGGAATCGAACCAAAGAGATTATTGTGGGAGAGATTCAGCTTTTCCAAGCTTTTCAAACTGCATATTTGAAATGGTATCTCTCCTCCAAAATGGTTATGACTTGCATCTAATTCTGAAAGTTGAACTAGCTTCTCCAATTCCTTTGGCAATTCTTGGACAAACTGGTTGTTGCTTAAGCCCAAGTAGTGCAATTTCAGCAAGTTGCCGAGAATTTCTGGGACTGAATTGTTGAACCTATTAGCAGAAAAGTCGAGGTATTCAAGTTCAATGAGTGAGCCGATTTCTGTAGGTAGACGCCCTGTCAGTTGATTCCCTCTCAAAATGAGCTTGGTTAGTGAATTTAACTTTCCAAGTTCCTTTGGAATCTCCCCAACTATATGATTCAATGAAAGATCGAGTGCTTGTAGTTGAGACATGTTTCCGATCTCGCGCGGTATACCTCCAGTAATGTTATTCATCGAAACATTGAGAGTGCCTAATTTTGGGCATTTCCCCCAATTAGATGAGATTTCACCGTAAAAATTATTGCGGCTGAGATCTATGAAAGTCAGGTTAGGATAAATGCCCAAAGCTTCTGATATATTTCCAGTAAGGTTGTTTCCATTAAGGCGTACTCGGATTAAGCTTGTGCAATTTCTCAAGCTTTTAGGGATTGTTCCTTGAAAATGGTTTTCAGAAACAGTAAAATACTGTAATGCTCCACCTCGACAAATATTCTGCGGTAAATAACTTGTAAAATGATTGAAATCCAATCCTAGCATAGTTAAAAGAGGATTGTCGAGGGAGGGTGGAATGGAACCGGATAGGTTGTTATCAAGGAGGTCTAGGTTTTTTAGGTTGGTCAAATTACCGAAAGAAACAGGGATTGGACCACTAAATTGATTTCTGCTCAAATCTAGGATGTACATAGATTTCAAGTTTCCAATGTCTGGAGGAATAAAACCAGAAAATGAATTTTCACGAATGTACAACAAAGAGATGTGTGTCAAATTACCTAAAGGAGGAACTGAACCGTTCAAGTTGTTAGAGAACAAGAAAAGCTCCACCAGAGAACTTAATTGACCTACTTCTGGTGGAATTGAGCCATCTAATTGGTTCGAATCAACGTAAAGGAACTTCAAATGACTCAGAAGACCAACCTCTGGCGGAATATTTCCTGACAATTGATTGGATGTTAAATAAAGGTTGCTAAGATTCGTAAGGTTGCTAATTTGAGGCGGGATAGTACCAAAGAGTCCACTCCTACTGAGATCAAGATAAGCAAGATGAGGAAACGATGAGAATGAGAAATCGTGAAGCTTACCTTTTAATCCGACACCTGGGAGGCTGATCTTGATGACTCTTCCGGCATCATTGCAACTGATTCCGGACCAAGCACATGGGCTTATTTTGGATGAAACATTGGAGGTATCCTTAATCCAAGAAGAAAGGAGAGATCGGTTATGGATTTGAAGGCTGGCTTTCCATTTGAGAAGAGCATCGGCTTCTTCATTAGATTCTGAAGAAACAGTTATTAAGAAACTTAACACAAAAAATAGGATCAACAAAACAAGTGAAACAACTGTATTGAGGGTTGGTGACCCCATTGATATTCCAAAAACACAATCAAATAAATAAAGTTAAACCGAAGTTTTATTGAAATTCAAAAGATCTTTTGATGACTCTTAGCTTTTGGAAAACATACAACGGTGCAGAAAACGAGCACGTTGGACGCCAAATTTATAGAAGCCACACACAAGAGCAATTGAGAGGTCAACAAGTCGATGCGTCAAGTTGGGAAGATTTTTCCAATGTTTCATAAGGTGGAAAAGTTTTCCAAGATTAGAATGTTTTTTACATAGTAGTCTGAATACTATTGCTCTGAAATTATCCAAAAAATGGTTCCTTTGGTTGCAGTTCAGTAAATCAATCACCGTTTGAGCCGTATGTCATGTTCTTCTACGTCGATATACGACTTGTAGTCGTCCATCCACTACTTGTTGGTTAGTTATTTTGATTATAAAATAATAATGAATGAATTAAAAATATAATATAAACTCAAATGTTTTCTTATTAGTTTATATTATAGATTAATTTAACTTATAGTTTAATTATTTTTATTATATTTACTGCTAATATTAACATTTTAACACTAAATTCCAATGGCTATACTTGTCCAAATTAAAAAAAACATGTAATTCCTTTCCCTTTTATTTTTTTTTTGATACCAAACAATAAATATCAATTTTTGCACTCCTATCCTCTCATTACCTCTCCACTCCTCTCCATTTTTTACCCCTCGTCTCCTCCTCTTTCTTAAAAACAAACGCTACTTAAAGGTACATTTCTAAACACGCACACACACCACATCATCATCATCGTCATTCACTTCAACTATGAACTACATAACACACCGTTCGTCCGTGCCCAAAGTCTAAATGGTTAAAGGCTAAAGATTATGGTTTTAAGTTCAGGAAAAATCATTGGAGTTATTAGGTGGAATCCACGAGTAGCTTTTTCCACGCGAGCCAAAATTATATAGAATCCAGACTAGCAATTGAGAGGTGTATGAGTCGATGCCTGATCAAGTAGGGAAGAGTTTTCCCCGTTGCTTAAGGCAAAAGTCTTAAAAGACATCTACGATTTTAAAATTGCCCAAACAAAACGTTCACTTGTTGCATGCAATTCTGACTCCGTCAAAATAATCTTTGTATTGATAGCCACTCCCCTTCCAACTACAATTAAAGTCCATGGCAAGTCGTCCCACAAAATAGGATAAGCATTTGTGATCAAAATTAATGGAAAGACTTGACTAATTAACGTATCTTTGGATCCAATCATTGATTGATCAAACTTTTGTTCACTGGGCATTTGCTTCCCCGAAAATTACGGCAGAGAGAGAATGGAAATTCAAAATATTTTGGGGTTGGCTTATCTATACCCTTCTTTTTTGTCATCAAATGTACATTGTTAAGATATTAAAATGAGTGAGACAGAAAGACTTTAAATGTTGAATTATAATTTCTATTCACCTTCGTATCCACCAATTTAATAGACAAGACTATATTGAATTTGTAGAGACTAGCTAGCTTTCCAATTTACTAACATTGTTACCATAATTTTGATTTGCACCTTGTAACAGTTGCATCCTATTGAATGCTTGTAATTAATATTGGAAGAATGGATACAACACTTCGAGCTTAATTTTCAAATTAATTTACTTATCTGTAAGCAAGTCAAGATGAATTAAGCATAAAGCAAAGAATAAACATACTATGATAATAAATCCATACTTAATTTTAAACTATAAAATTTGCAAACAATCATTTCAAATCTCAATACTGTCATAATAATTTCCTTGGAAAAAAGAAATGACAAATATGCAGTAATC
The DNA here is from genome assembly GCF_000493195.1 of Citrus x clementina. Lineage (NCBI taxonomy): Eukaryota > Viridiplantae > Streptophyta > Magnoliopsida > Sapindales > Rutaceae > Citrus > Citrus x clementina. The sequence continues at coordinate 27,733,500 of NW_006262339.1, read as the reverse complement.
TTCATTGTGTGAGCAAGTTCTGCAAGGTGAAAGACAAATATGATCAACGGATTTCAGAAGAGAGTATTATTTATACAGAGTATTAACAAGATTACAAACATTATCTTTGCACTCAGAGCTAGCAAAGATCACTGGTGTGATAATCTCAAATCACTCTGCTTTGGCATCTGCCCATCAGCACCTTAATTTTATACTTGACTCGTCTAATAAAGGATGCTATTTTACTTGATTAAGAAACTCAGAAACTTCACCATAACGAACTGAAATGCTGAATTTAGTAATTACAAATCTTTGTTACATCAAAACAAATTTTATTTTTGATGCTTCTATTAATTATTACAACGCAGGGCTACTGAGGCTACCTACGCAAAGCATAGGCTCGCTAATCGGGTTCTTGTAAATCAAGTCACTTTGAACATTTGGTTTTCATCAAATAAACAGTAAGATGACGTTTCATTTTTTTCACTGGCATACTATGTTGGAACTCGAATATGTAAGTGAAAATTTTCGTTAGTTCAGACGTCATTACTAAAAATATTTTAGCAAAAAAAAGAAAGAAAGTATATTAGCTCAGTTTTATATGAATTAAATCACTCCATGTAAAGTTCTCTTTAAATTAATAATATATGTAAAAAGTTGGGAAGCAAATTCTATGTCACTCATGATATAAAAACTATTGATTTTACCTTGTAAGAGTGTGGCTCAGGATAAAAAGGTATGGTCCCAAGATAAGTTATTGTCAATGATCCTTGTACCACCAAAAAGAGAACCGAATTAATTTTTATAAAAAATTACAGTCTAATTCTTTGAATTTATTCTGTCACTAAATGCTTTATATGTATGAATCAGAGACTGTAATAAAACTCAACATAATGCAAGGACATGAAAAGTCATATCGTTTATGTTTTTCCGTGAATTGCTTACCGTGAATTGCATAATTTCTGGGATTGAATTGACGTTAATGTTTTTCCGGGAAGATTCTTCAATTCTCTCTCTCTTTCTCCTTTTTTTTTAATTTATATAATGCAAGGACATGAAAAGTCATATCGGAAATATAATAAAAAATGCATGTGATTGTTAATACTTATTTCTTTTCTATGTGAACTGAACCAAGTGCGGTAGATGGAAGTCATTTCCACACATAATAACCCAAAATGTGAAATGGGACAATTAGAAAATGAGATTTCCGAATTCCACTCCGATGCTTAAGTTAGCAAAGATGTGGAATTCTTGTATAGTTATTGACTTTGTTTTGAATTAGTTTTTTTTTTTTTTTTTTTTTTTTTTTTTGCCTTGCTCTCCTATCGTTTCCTCCTCATATACCTTTTGTATTTTGAACGTGTGGAGTGTTTGAGAGGCGTATGATTCAAAGCCTGATCAAGTAGGGAAGAGTTTTCCCCTATTCCTTAAGGCAAAAGTTTCAAAGACATCTAGGATATTAAAATTATCCAAACAAAAGGTTCACTTGTTGCATGCGGTTCTGTTAAAAAAATCTTTGTATTGACAGCCATTCTCCTTCGAACTACAATTAAAGTCCATGGAAAGTCGTCCCAGAAAATAGAATAAACATTTGTGACCAAGATTAATGGACGAATTGACTAATTAACGTTTCTTTCGATCCTAACGGATCAAATTAACTTGTTTGCTGGGCATTTTGTCTCCCCGAAAATTATGCCAGAGAAAGAGCGGAAAGACTAAATATTTTGGGGTTGGCTTTTCCAATGCCCTTCTTTTTTTGTCATCAAATATACATACTTTGTTTAAGTTATCAAAATGTTGGAGACAAATTAAAGAGACTTTGTAAAGATAAAAGAGTTGTTTGGTTGCAGAGAAAATGAATGAGAAAACAGAGAGAGAATGTTGTATTTATCTAAAGCTCAAATGAGCTGAATTACAAGCATTTATACAAAAGGCTGTATGGAATATTCTTTACTCTGCATGTGAGTAATGTGTTTGTTTAAGCTAACGATCATAACAGATTTAGCTGACTGGACTGCCACATCAGCACTAGTAACAAATTCACTTAACTAACTAAAACAAAAAGCTAAATGTAATTAATCAATTCAAATATCTTAATAGCCCCCTTCAAGCTCAAGGTCTGGGAAGAACATTGAGCTTGGAACGCAGATAATTGAATTGATCATAAGCCAAGGGTTTTGTAAGTATATCGGCAACTTGTTCATGGCTGGGAACATGGCTAACTTGAAGTTCTTTTTTGGCTATATGTTCTCTAATGAAATGAAGATAAAGTTCAATGTGTTTAGTCCTGGAATGATACTTTGGATTGCTGGCTAATGCTTCAGCACTTTTGTTATCACACTGGAGAACTGGAGTTTGCTACAATGACACCTTTAATTCTTTAAGTAAGTAAGTAATCCATAGCACCTCTGCTGCAGCTAGAGCTAAAGCTCTATACTCAGATTCAGCAGTGCTCCTGGACACTATGTGTTGCTTCTTTGAAGACCATGAAATCAAACTATTTCCCAAGTAAACACAATAGCCTCCCACTGATCTTCTATCATTTAAATCTGAACCCCAATCTGCATCTGAGAAAGCTGTGAGATTAAGAGATCCAGAATTATAGAACTGCAAGCCATAGTTTGCTGTACTTTGTAAGTATCTCAGCACTCTTTTGCAAGCCTGCCAGTGAAAGATTGATGGATAAGCAAGAAATTGACTGAGCTTGTTCACTGTAAATGCAATCTATGGCCTTGTTAAAGTAACATATTGCAGAGAACCAACCAAGCTTCTGTAAAGTGAGGGATTTTCAAACACAGCTCCTTTGTCCTTAATCAGCTTCTCTGTTGAGCTCATAGGAGTTTGACACCCTTTGCAATCTAACATCTAAGCTTTCTTCAATAAATCTCCTATATACTTAGTCTATGAGAGATGCAGCCCTTCAACAGATGGGGTAACTTCAAGACCAAGGAAGTAATTAAACTCTCCAAGATCCTTTAAAGCAAATTCTGTACCCAATTTATTTATAACTCCTTCTACAAGCTTAGAGCTAGAACCAGTTATCAAGATATCACCCACATAGATAAGTATTACAATAATGTCTTCTGCCACATGATGAATGAACAATGAGGTGTTAGATTTAGAAGCAATAAACCCCCACTACAGTAAGGATGATTTCAATATATCATACCAGGCCCTTGGTGCTTGCGTAAGTCCATAAAGTGCCTTGGTAAGTTGACATACATGTGATGGAAACTGAGGATGAACAAAACCCTCAGGTTGATGCATGAAGACATTTTCAGTAAGTATGCCATGAAGAAATGCATTATTAACATCTAGCTGCCTTACTGTCCAGTTATGCATAACAGCAAGGCTAAGAATAATGCATTGCTTAACAACTAGGCTAAAGGTTTCAAAGAAATCTACACCTTGTGTTTGATGGAACCCCTTTGCAACTAGTCTTGCTTTATACTTGGATATGCTGCCATCAGGATTATACTTTACTCTGAATACCCATTTGTTGCCAACAATCTTCCCTCCTGACTCTTTGGGAACCAGAACCTAGGTTTCATTTTTCTGCAAGGCTTCATATTCATCTTGCATATCTTGTCTCCACTTAGGATCTGCTAAAGCAGTTTTTACAGAATGTGGCTCAAGCTCTTGGACTGCTGCTAGGTATGTTTTGGGTTTAAACACTCCAGCTTTTGATCTAGTTACCATGGAATGGGTATTTTGGATGACATGTGTTGATAAAGGTTGTGTTTGAAGCTGTGTTTGTGGCTGAGTAGAATGATTAGTAGATAATGGCTATGAGAATGAACTTTGTGATGAAGTGTTTGGAGATTGTTGCATAGATTGTGTTTCAGAATGACCAGAATTAGGAGCGGCATCTGGAGTTGGAGAGCTGAGAGAGGATTGTGTGCTGCTTATATCTTCAATGACTGCTGGAAGAGAAATATTTGTAGAAAGAAACTGACTTATCTGTATTTTATGATTTGGCTTATAGAAAGGAAAAAGTTCTGAGTATGGAAACTTAGATTCATTAAATGTCACATGTCTAGCAACATAAATCTTCCCAGAGGAGTCAAGACACTTATACCCCTTATGTATGGGACTGTAACCAATCATAACACATTTTTGTGTATGAAAATTGAATTTGTGCTTACTGTAAGGCCTGAGAAAAGGGTAGCATGGGCAACCAAAAGTTCTAAGGAAATGATAATCAGGTTTTCTACCATAGAGTTTGGTAAAAGGTGACAGATTATTTAAAATAGGTGTTGGCATTCGATTTATAAGAAAATAAGCAGTATGAAATGACTCCCACCAGAAGGATAAGGGTATTTTGGCTTGAGCAAGTAAGGTCAGCCCTGTTTCCACAATGTGTCTATGCTTCCTCTCTACCACACCATTTTGATGATGTGTGTGAGGAAAGCTATGCCTAAAAACTACCCCTTCTTGTTCAAGAAAATGTTGAAAACTCCTGTATTCTCCCCCCAATCTGATTGTAAAGCTTTGACAGAACACCCAATTTGTTTTTCAACTAAGGTTTTGAAGAATTTGAAGGTGTCTAGAGCTTCTGATTTTAGAGTTAAGGGGAATATCCAACAGTATCTGTTGTAGTCATCCACAAAACTTATATAGTATCTATAACCATTTGAGGAAGGTAATGGTGTTGGACCCCAAAAACCAGTATGGATAAGTTCTAGGGGAGCTTTGGTTTCGATGCTTGTTGAGTAAAAAGGAAGCTGATGCATTTTTCCATATTGACATGCATCACAAAAATCAGGCATAGTAACAGGGCAGTTAAGTGACAGTGAAGACAAAATACATTTTAATACATGCTTGCTATGGTGACCAAAACGTTGATTAAACAAGTTTGCTGACATTATTGACTTAACAGTGTTTGTATGACACTGAGGAATACATGTTTTATTCTCAGCTGAATCAGAATGATTACAAGTTGAGCTATTGAAAATAGAAAGCATAGAACTAGGACCACATGTCAGATTACAAGAGTTGGAGACAAAGTCATTTTTTTATAGCAGTTGATACAATCCTCCTCTAGCAATCCCTTGAGCCAGATGCACATCCCTCTTCTTGTCCTTAATAAAACACATATTTGCAACAAATTCAATGATTAAATTGTTATTCTCAAGCAACTTGGAAACGCTAATAAGATTTTTGGTGAGTTGAGGAACATATAAGATATCATGTAAATGTAAAGATGAGCCACATGATGTAGATAGACATGTATATCCAATGTGTGAGATGTATAATCCTTGACCATTACCAACATGCAGTAACTGATTACCTGAATACTCTTTTCCAAAATTCAGATTTTGTAAATTGTTGGTGAGATAGTGGGTTGCCCCACTGTCAATGTACCAGCCTTGATCAGCCATTTCTCCTTCAGAGGTTGTGAGAAAAACTGCTCTTGGTGCTTGAGACTGAGCTGGATTGTAGCCAAAGGTTGGATAAAAGGGAACAAAATCTCGGTTAAACATGTTTCTGCACTCAGCTGTAGTATGCCTTGGTTTAAAGCAGATTTGGCAAGTGACAGTGGCAACATTTGGATCAAGGAAATTCTTGCCATTATTAAAACCTCCATCATTCTTGGCAAAGTTGCCATTGCCATTGCCACCAACATAAACTCCATTTCCAGCATAACCTCTTCCTTGATAGTTCCCAGTTTGGAATGATACTCTTCCTTGATAGTTTTTAGTTTGCACACCATTACCATTCCAATTATTATTCCAATTACTTCTCCCCTGACCTTGTGTATAACCTCTACCATAGCCACCTCTGCCTCCATTATTATTCCCAGCATTTTTGTTCTAATTAGTATTGAACTGATTGCTAGATTTATTATTAGATCCAGTTTGAGCAATGTTAGCGGCATAGTTCAATTTAGCCTCCTTGCTAGCACTTGACTGATGTGCTTCCAGCCTAGCTTCATGAGTTAAAAGCATAGAATATGCTTCATTGATGGTCATTTTGGCAAGGTTTGCTTCAATGTATACGACTACAGGGTAGTAAGGTTGACCTAATCCAGAGATCAGGTGAGTAATGAAATCTAAAGAGCTGATAGGATTTCCAGCAATGGCTAATTCATCAGTTATCGTTTTTAGTTTCCCAAAGAAATCAGTCATAGACATTAATCCTTTTTTCAGATTGTTAAGCATCATTTTTAGGTGAACCTTCTTAGCAAATGTTTCAGATCCAAACTGATGTTCAAGACTTATCCACAGATCAAGAGAGGTTTCAGAATTTACCACGAGGCTAAAAATTTCGAGATTAATAGATGACATCAACCAGCTCAGCAACATTTGATCCTTCCTCTTCCAAGCTGTGAAGGCTGGATTAATCTAAGTTTCAGCTGTTGAGTCTTCAGAATCATGAGGAAGAATTTGATCTGGACAACACTTTGAACTATCAAGAAGATCTTCAAGTCCATTAGCACGAACTGAAGAAAGGATATGAGATTTCCAGATTGTGTAATTCGATCGATCAAGCTTAATTGGTGATGTGAACGTAAAAGAAGAAATGGAGGTTACTGTGTTTTGATTAGAATGAGCTAAGGCCATTTTCAGCTTACAGATCTAGCTCTGATACCATGTAAAGATAAAAGAGTTGTTTGGTTGCAGAGAAAATGAATGAGAAAACAGAGAGAGAATGTTGTATTTATCTAAAGCTCAAACGAGCTGAATTACAAGCATTTATACAAAAGGCTGTATGGAATATTCTTTACTCTGCATGTGAGTAATGTGTTTGTTTAAGCTAACGATCATAACAGATTTAGCTGACTGGACTGCCACATCAGCACTAGTAACAAATTCACTTAATTAACTAAAATAGAAAGCTAAATGTAATTAATCAATTCAAATATCTTAACAGACTTTAAAAGTTGAATTACAATATCTTTTCATATTCATATCAACCAGTTTAACAAACAAAACTAAGTTTAATTTCTCAATCCTTGCCAGATTTCGGGTATACTAATATGACAAAAATGGCATGTGGGCACCACCCTTCTAGAAGGTGGGCCTGGCCATTTTGAAGATGAAAGCATTACTTCCGTCTTTGACGGGAAGAAAAGAAAAAATGGAGAAAGAAGGAAAAATGGGTACCGGGCCGAAAAGGGCAAAGAAAAAAAATTAATAAAATAATATATAATTGATGAATAGTGCCAAAACTTTCTCTATAAATAGAAACGAAGAGAATGAGCAAATTCATTCCATCGACAGAGAAGCATTTCCTTCCTTTAGAAAGTTGAGAGTATTAAGAGTTTAATAAACTCTTGAGTGATTAGTGTTTTGAGAGTTTGGGTGTATTGGGATTTTGGATAATAAGCTAAAATACCACAATACTTGTAATTCCTTTTCACTAATAAAATATTTTCCTTTTGTCTTCGTCCGTGGACGTAGGCTAAAAGTCGAACCACGTAATTTCCTGAAAGTAGTGAAAATTATATCACTTTTCAGCTAAAAAAAGAGTTTTAATTGTATCAATTAGGTGAGCTTTAATTTTCAAGGAAGGTAAAACGAAATCTTGAAGCAAAAGCGTTGACTGAAAAAACTGAAAAAAATTAAGAAGCTTTAGTACATCGTCATAGTCGATCAAAATTAAGAAGCAGCAAAAAGCTAGAGGAGATATTTGGGGTTATTATTATTAATGTTAAAAGTATTATTATTAATGTTAAAAGAATGAATTTTTTTTTTGAAAAGAAAGTAAACCTTTCATTAATCACAACACCTTAATGATATCATACAATTCAACTGGAATATTCCCCAGCCACATACAGGGAGAGATTTTCCCCAAAGCTATCTTAGCTAGGTAATGGGCACAAGCATTACAGTGTCTTGGAATGTGATTGACAACCACTTTCTGGAAGAACTTCATCGCCAGAATTGTCCAATAAATTTCTGATCTGCTGCCCTTGGTGTTGTTCACTAGCTGGACCACCTCTAAACAATCAGACTCAATAATCAAAGAGGATACATCCACCTTTCTTGCCAGCTGAAGGCCCCAAAGCACCGCCTCTACTTCAGCCAAGCTCGCTGACCCCTTTAGGAGGTTCTGATTTACCCCAGCCGCAACTATCTTCCCATGAGAGTCTTTAATCACAGCTCCCACTCCTGCACTCAGATTCTTCGAATTAAGAGCAGCATCCACATTGACTTTAAAAACATTCTGGGGAGGGGGGAGCCACTCCTACTGCTTCTCTTTTATGGAGATGGAGATGTGAGCTTGCTGGGGCTTCCTGACTCTCTGAAAAGCTGTCACAACCGACTCCGCTTTAGCCGCTGATATAATAGGATTAATCTCCCTACCATCAAAGATACATTTGTTCCTAGCATACCAGGCTGACCAACACAGAGCTACCATTAATTCCATATCTGATTTCCTCAGCTCATTAGCCATTTTCTGCAGAATGCTGAAAATGTCCTGAGAATTAGCTTCTAATCTAGGGGCTGGAAAGGGGGATTGGAGCCAAATTTTCCTTGCTGCCTTACATTCCAAGAGAGCATGGCTGATAGTTTCAACACTAAGCTTGCATCGCTTACAAGTTGGCTCCTTCACTACCTTCCTTTTTCACAGATTTTCCGCCGATGGAAGCAGATTATTAGAGGCCCGCCACATGAAAATTTTTAGCTTCTCAGGCAGCTCCAGAGTCCAAAGAGCACTCCAGTACTTGTGGGAAGCCTCTGTGCAGCTGGTGGAATCTGGAAATTTTGATCTCAATGCTAGCTGATACCCACTCTTGACAGAGTAGATCCCTCTCTTGTCGTAATGCCAAAGCACTTCGTCTTCAGCTTCCTCAGCTGGAAGGGGAATCTTGAGGATCTCTGTTGTGTCCACATCCAAGAAGTGCTGTCGAATCTTTATTTCATCCCATTGATTATCAGCCTTAATTAAATCTGCCACAACTGAGCTTACGGGCAAAGATGGAGGGAAGATAGGTCTGAAGGTCTCTGGTCTTGGCAGCCAGTTATCCGAGAAGATTGCAATCTTCTTGCCATTGCCTATCCGCCATCTCATACCCTTCTCAATCACCTGCCTACCCCACATGATGCTTCTCCAAATATATGAGGCATTGGCTCCTGCCTTTGCACATAAAAAGCTGGAATTCCTGAAATATCTTGCTTGAAGGACTCTGGAGACCAGCGAATTTGGGTACTGCAGTAACCTCCAAGCTTGCTTAGCTACCAGCGCTTGATTGAAGCAAGAAAACTCTCGAAATCCTAGCCCCCCTCTAATCTTAGCCTGGCTGAGCTTCTCCCATTTCCGCCAATGGATTCCGCGCTTATCCCCTTTCGAGCCCCACCAGAACTTCGCTATAGCTCGCTGAATATCATCACAAAAGCCTCTTGGGAGCTTGAAAACACTCATTGCATACGTCGGAATTGCTTGGGCAGCCGCTTTGATCAAAACTTCCTTCCCCCCACTAGACAAAATTTTTTGCTGCCATCTTGCAATCTTGTTCAACACTTTCAGCTTGATATCATTAAAGAACCCCATCTTCTTTCTCCCAATCATTGACGGTAGACCGAGGTATTTCTCGTGCTTTGAGACAACATTTAAATTAAAAATACCCTTTATAGCAGCCCGTTGATGCTCTGGAATTTTTCCACTGAAGAACAATGAGGATTTCTGGAAATTAAAAATCTGCCCTGATGCTGCAGCATATTTATCAAATGCGTGCATCAGTGGCTGAATGCAGGCATTTAAAAGAATGAATTTTTGAGTTGATACGAAACAAAGGAATGTGGGGAAAAGTAGAGGGGTGTGAGGAAGGAGTGAGAATGAAACGGTGACGTTTTGGGGGTGTACTAATATGACAAGATATTTTTGAATTTTTATTTCCCAATTTGGACAGAACTATCTTGCCTCTGTTATACCAAACACCCAATTTTAACATTTTCTTTAACAGTCCCCATTGTTTTTGGCAAATAATAAAAACTATAAATTTTAAAAATTTTACACAATAAGCCCTAATTAAAATATAATAATTTTAGAATTCTAAAAAATTTATTTGGCATTTTCTTCAGCAATCTCTACTGTTTTCTGTAATATTAAAAACTATAAATTTCAATAAATTTACATAATAAACCCTAATTAAAATATGAAAATTTTAAAATTCTAAAAAATTATTCTCTCTCGGTTTTCTTCTCAATCATTTTGTTCTGCTTTGACCTTAATTTATTCATTTATCCAACAAATAATTCTTCTAAAATATCAAAAAATAGAGTCTTCTAACCACATAATTAGATTAATTTCTTGAACACAAAATCTCATAAAAATAATGCTTGCATTCTCTTAAAAGAAATCTATTGTGTTTATTTTTATTTTTTTTTACTACCGTAATAAGAGAAGAACTATATCTTGCTCTTTATAACAAAATCTAAACAATTAGGGTCTGTTGAATGTGGTTAAAGATGATGACATAGGTTTATTTTACTAAAATTTAATTCTAATATAGTGTTTGACATTAATAAGTAAATTAAGAATAATACAATTTGTGCCAACCAAATTATCATATGATAATTTATTTTTTGCCCGAAGGGGACCCTTTGAATAAATTTTTTAGACTAAATTTATATCTTATGCTAACAATTATAAGGTTATTTGATGTTGAGCAAATTTATAGAAATAAAAGTTAAGTTTCATTTATTTAATTAAAATAATTATTTATCCTTATAAGTAACACTATCTTAAATGGTAAAACATTAAATGGGTATTTTATTTTAAAAAAATATACTAAAAATGGGATTTTTTGTAATTGATATTTTAAATAAATGGGTGTGGGGAGTGTTTACTAAGTTAAAATAATCCATCCATATTTTTGTATATCTAAATATATTTATTTATTAAATTACTCTTGACTTATATAAAGATCATAAAATATTTTGATGGACTTATGTATCAAAATCTTGAAATTTAACATTTTCTTTTTTTTTTATGAAATAGGAGGGGTTGCAGCGTTAATAACCAAGTAATTGCAACCTTTTCGTTGAAATAGTTTTTGCAACTCTTGGGTTGAATTTAATGGTTGGATCACAAACAGAAAAAAAATGAGGTACCAAATCACGGTTGCAAACTAGCTGGACCTAGCCAATTTTGATATATCTTTCTAACTTTGTCTTAATAATTTTACTAATTCAAATTAATTCTATAGATTTATAATGTGACAATAATAAATTAACTGTAAGGTTATTTTTATATTGTATTATAATGTGCTAATATTTACAATCAATAATTAAAAAATTGTTAAATCTTTTATTGATAACCAAGTTATGAAACAATTTTAATGTTTAAGGTTTATATCATATTATATATTTATGAATACAAATTCTTAATATAGAGTTGAGACAACCTTTCTTGACAGCTTCCATTATGACGAAATACATAGTTTATATTATATAAAAAATTGTTCAATACAATGAAGAATCTTTATTGAAGATTTAATAATAATAATGTCATAAGATGTCAAGATTAAATATTTTACCAAATACCATACAACATAGTGTTATTTTATAAAATTATATTTGCTTCAACCTACATACACATCTATTGTTTGGTATACGAAAGAAAATAAGCACCACATTTTATAAACGATAAGAAAAAATATATTAAAGTAACATATACGTATATTCAATAAATTGAATCAAGGTCATGTTCGTGCAAGGAAGTTCACCACTGTATAATTCTGTTTTTATAATTTCTCAAAAGGAATATTCAGTTGAATTCTTTTGATTTTTTTATTTACTATTTATAAATAAAAGATTAAAAAAAGAGTTGAATTCAATTTATCACGAGAAGATAGAGTGATTTAGAGATTTTAATAGTTTTATTTTCCTTTCACAAAGAGAATAGACGGTGTGGTCTGCGCAGAGATGGGGCCCATTTCGTACGTCCATTTGACGAAAATCTTGTGATTAGAACCGGAGAAGCAATCATGGTGGGACGCGTGGACAACGGATAGGAGTGAAAGAAAATGGGGCGGCTATTTAAGGGTTGGTGGAGGCTGACGAAAACGAAAGGAAAGACAAAGAAAAGACGGTGTCGTTGTAAAGCGGGGGTGTTTTTTTTACATGAAAAAGATGTTATCAATACTTATCATCAAGATTAGTGGGCCCACGTGATGTCTCGTTCATGGGGTCCATGGTTTCCTTCATTTTAAGAGTAATCATATTGGACGGAAAAATTGGATAGAACACTCAAGCAAATAGAATACTGTATGTATCGGTGCTGGTTTACACTAACATAAATAGAAGACTCTATATATGGGTGCATATCAATAATCTAATTACAAATTTTTATATAAATTTATTTTATATAAATTAACATGACATAATAAAATTAATAAAATTAAATTAAATATTTTTTGTTTCACATAATTTATTTTATTATTTTGTATTTTTATCTAACAAATAATTTATGCATCAGTTTATATAAAATAAATTTATATAAGAGTTTGTAACTCTATCATCACTATGACTTAGAAGTTGAAATAACTTTACTTTAATGATAGAAAAATTATGTATTTTTATTATTTTTATCAAAATTATCAATTAAAAGTTATATTTATTACAAATTACCAACTTTTACTTTTTTATTATACCTTTATTTTTCACAATAATTGTGATTTAAAGATAACAATACCTTAATACCAAACAAAACTTCATTCACAATTCTTTTGTTAATTCATCGAATATTCAAGAAATTATAGTTATTTATTTTTTAAAACAAAGAAACTATTAATTTCGTTTCATTCCAATCAAATTAAGCAGATGTAAACTAATAGATGGACCATTAAACTTTCTTGGTGCACAAAGAAAATGATTGTCAATGCATTAAGTATTGATTCAAAGCATTAACATGATTTATTTTATTTTTAAACCATAAGCATGTTGTGTAGGTACAGAATCTATGGTCAAGAGTTGATTGGGATCCACGTGAAACTCATGTTGGACAAATCTAAACTATTGATTTAGTGCTTAATAGTCCATACAAGCTCAGCCGATCACCGAAACTGGTCCAATTTTTTTATCCAAAATTGTGCAACCAAAGGACGATGTAATTCATAATTAATAAGGATCATTAATTCTGTCGGGTTTTGTAGCAAAATTATGGCCCAGGGGATTTGGGACATATCTCGCGAGGGTTATGTAGTACTGTCAAGACTCAAGTGCGTCCAAGCTCTCAAAAACTTCAGGCTAGAAATGGAACGCTGAAAAGTTGAATATGAAGCCCAGGTTCAATGGCTCTATATCAATGATAGTTTTGAAATTGGGGGCATTGAAGCAGATTTTATTTATTTTTTAGCAAAAACGAAGCTAGTCTTTTGTGGCCATCTGTCAACTAAATTTTCTATTTTGTGTTGAAGACAGACTAATTAACTATGAATTACATCCTTCTCTAGTTGCAAAATTCTGTCAACTAACATTGTTTTGCCCCGAATTAAGGCCTGCATAAGCATGATGGGTATAATTAACTTGTGCAGCAGAAATGAAGGCAGATATTTAAAATTCAAACAGTAATGATCAACTTGCTCTGAACATCTAACATTTCATCAAGCAGCATTGGAAGATGAAGCTGAAACTGCGGAAAAAAACATCTGATCTCTTGGATGCTTTCCCTTGATCACTTCCAATACTAACACTCCGAAACTGTACACCTCATTTTTATGTGATCTTGATTGTGTAAGCAAGCTCTACAAGGTCAAGGACAAATAAAAAAGAAAAAAAAAATGTTTACTCGCTTTTGAAAGATCAATGCGTATAAATTAGTAAGCTTTTATATCTCTATAGAATGTGTTGGATGATAATATTCCTCAAAATGGCAACAAATGAATATTACAAGGCATCGACAACGCCTTTTATCCCGTTCATTCTCTGACTCCAACCCACTTAACTCTTCAGCGGCTGCATTATTGCTCAAGATTATGGCCAAGCTACCCCTTTCAAGAAATTCATAAACTAAAATTGAATGTCAGTCATGTTTTTACAATGCCCTGATGTCGTATCTCTGTCAAGGCCGCAATTCGTTCAAGGATTCTTTAATTTTGATCAGCCATCCACATTGATCAAATATAGGACATCAACTAATTAACTTTGACATAACAAAATTAAACATCCAGAAAAAAGATTAACTTGGTACAGGTCGGCATAAGAATCAAATGTAAATTAAGTCATTCAATCGAGATTCACAATCAAACTTTAACCATCAAAGTTGTTATCACAACATTGGCGATTCTACAAAGTATAAGCCATTAGAGCATTCAAGACAATTGGTGAGAGCGATAAGTTCCTTCAAATCGTTTACTCAAAGCTAAGACAAATCATTCAAAAAAAAATGATTATTATTGGTTTATTTGATCTTCGGTTAAATCACTAGGACTACATTGTAAATTATCCTCAATTTTTAATTTTTTCCCCATATCTATTCCTTTCTTTTAACATTTAATTTAACATTATCGGTAAGTAAGAGCCAGCCATTAATTAATACAGTGGTACGCATGTTTGTGGGGTATGCTTCGACGAAGACCAGAAGTGATTAGCAGACATCTGGTAGCAGGGTTCCTCGAGCAGATATATCTTGTAAGAGTCTGGTGTCCAGGGGAGCAGGGGCAGGAATATCCTGCTCGTCCACGAGCACGCCATTCACGAGGCCAGTCTCCTTCTGGAAGCATAAAGTCATTCCTGCTACATTCTTGTTAAGGGTTGAGTTGAGGAGACCCGGTCAACGACAATTGACGAGACGTGCTCTCCAGTCCGAGAATCAAGGCACGAAGCCCACGCAACCACCCACGATTACGGAAATGGAGTATCCACTTTCGAGAGGTGGGCACGAATGGAGTGGAGGCCGGAGTTCAGAAGTGGCCTATAAAAAGGTAGCCAACGAAGGTAAAAGGGTTAACATTTTTGATATTATAACTAAGAAAAGAAAGCTCTAAAGAACGGGTACTAGAGAAAAGCCAGAAGATTATTGGCTAGTGTTCCCAAGAGCGCAAAAGACCTTCATATCTGACTTGAGCGTCGGAGAGTATACGCCGGGGAAACAACCGGCGTACTCTGACCTGCTTCTGTGTACACAGGAACTTTCGGAGAAGAAGCCTTGCGAGGAGGGAACCTGGTCGTAGTAGAGTTGATCGAGCAGAGGCCCTGGTCTTGGTAGAGAAGGCAACCAGAATCTCGCATCAATAACGCACTTTCTAGTTTACATTTGAGGGGTTCACCTTTTTGTACATGTCGCCAGAAATTATTATTTTTAGTTATTACAAACTGTCTTACTAATCTTGTTCTTCAAATGTGCTCACCACTGCCCCATGTGCAAACTTTATTTTATTTATAAATGAAAGAGTACACCATATACCAAGCATATATGGATGACGTAATAACCAACGCCTCCTGATTCTTGAAAACTAAACCAAACAAACTGCAGTACATGAGAAAAATAAACCAAGCAAATTAGAAGAAAGAAAAAAAAAAGACACCAAGCAAATTAGAAGTATACTTAGAAAATTAAGACTCAGTCAAGGCAGCTGAAATCTGCAATTGTCGACTGACTATCTTCATAGTTGGTCTAGACTTCGGACTCTCATTTAAGCATGAAGACGCAACCTCCACGATTGATCTCAGTTTTTCTTGAACACTGCATGATGGAGCTGGAAGACGCGGGTCCAACATTTCATCAAGTGCTGTATCCGTGTTGAGAGATGAAGATGAAATCGAAGAAAGAAAATCTCTTGGATGCTTCCCTTTGATCACTTCCAACACTAACACTCCAAAACTGTACACATCGCATTTCTCTGTGATCTTCATTGTGTAAGCAAGCTCTGCAAGGTCAAGGACCCAAAAAAAAAATGTTTACTCTGTTTATGAGATAAATGTGCATAAACTAGTAAGCTTTTACAGGTCTGCTGAATGTACTACATAATTTTTTCAACAATATCTAGGTACATTGTTATGTTACGACACACATAACATAAAAATATTACTCAAAATGGTAACAAACGAATACTAAATACCTGGTGCAACGTATCCGTATGTGCCTGCAAATTCAGTCCAGTTGGACGAGTCTGGCTTCAGAAACTTAGCGATTCCAAAGTCTGCAACATGAGCTTCATATTCCAAATCCAGCAACAAGTTCTTACTTGATATGTCTCGATGGACAATCGGAGGAAAGCAGTCATGGTGCAAGTAAGACAGAGCATCAGCTACGCCTTTGATCACATTCATTCTCTGACTCCAACCCAGTTCTTGTGCTGCTGCATCACTGCTCAACATCGCTGCCAAGCTACCCCTTTCAAGAAATTCATAGACCAAAAAAGAGTGTCGGGTATGTGAGCAAAATCCATAAAACTTCACAATGTTTCGATGTCGTATCTCTGTCAAGGCTTGAACTTCGGTCAAGAATTCTTTTTGATATGCAATCTGATCACATGGGAGTGGTGATTGAAATTTCTTAACAGCTACGACTGTCCCAGATGGTAGTTCAGCTCTATAAACACTTCTGTGTCCACCATTTCCAATGCAATACTCTGCATCAAAATCATTTGTTGCTCTAACAATTTCATCGTACACAAGTTTCCCTTCAAAATTTAAAATAGAAAACAATCCCTGAGGGTTCTGGCTGCTACTCTGTGGATCTCCTGAGTCTGACTTCCGCTTTCGAAGAATGAAAATTGCTATCAACGCCATTGAAACAAATAGTGCTCCTAAAACAGGGAACACTATTGCAAACCACTTGGCTCCAGAATTTTGCTTGTGTGACGAGTAAACTTTGCATGGTTGCATTCCTTTCAAACCTCCACACAATCCCTTATTCCCCTCTAATGCTTCTACTGGGGCATTCTGAAATGCTGTAGTATTTGGAACTGGGCCTTGCAATTGATTATCAGAAATGTCAATGACTGATAGACCGTGCATTCCATCAAAGCAATTTGGAATCGAACCAGAAAGATTATTGTGGGAGAGATTCAACTTTTCCAAGCTTTTCAAACTGCATATTTGAAATGGTATCTCTCCTCCAAAAAGGTTATGACTTGCATCTAATTCTGAAAGTTGAACTAGCTTCTCCAATTCCTTTGGCAATTCTTGGACAAACTGGTTGTTGCTTAAGCCCAAGTAGTGCAATTTCAGCAAGTTGCCGAGAATTTCTGGGACTGAATTGTTGAACCTATTAGCAGAAAAGTCGAGGTATTCAAGTTCAATGAGTGAGCCGATTTCTGTAGGTAGACGCCCTGTCAGTTGATTCCCTCTCAAAATGAGCTTGGTTAGAGAATTTGACTTTCCCAGTTCCTTTGGAATATCCCCAACTATATGATTCAATGAAAGATCAAGTGCTTGTAGTTGAGACGAGTTTCCAATCTCACGCGGTATACCTCCAGTAATGTTATTCATCGAAACATTGAGAGTGCCTAATTTTGGGCATTTCCCCCAATTAGATGAGATTTCACCGTAAAAATTATTGCGGCTGAGATCTATGAAAGTCAGGTTAGGATAAATGCCCAAAGCTTCTGATATATTTCCAGTAAGGTTGTTTCCATCAAGGCGTACTCGGATCAAGCTTGTGCAATTTCTCAAGCTTGTAGGGATTGTTCCTTGAAAATGGTTTTCACTAACAGTAAAAATCTCTAGTGCTCCGCCTCGGCAAATATTGTGGGGTAAATAACCAGTGAAATGGTTTAGAGACAATTCTAGCTCTCTTAACACGGAATTCCCAGGGGAGGGAGGAATGGAACCGGATAGGTGGTTATCCACGAGACCTAGTCTTTTTAGGTTGGTCAAATTACCAACAGATAGAGGAAGAAAACCTCTAAATTGATTAATGCCCAGATCTAGGAGGACAAGAGATTTCAAGTTCCATATTTCCCTTGGAATAGAGCCATATAGAGAGTTATCAGAAACGTCAAATAGTCTCAGGTTGGTAAAATTACCAACAAATGGAGGAAGAGAACCATAAAGCTTATTTTTGGCTAGAAGTAAAGATGATAAACTTGTTACATTACCTAAGGAATATGGGATATAACCAGTGAGTTGGTTAGAGCTCAACTGTAAATCAATGAGCTTCAAGTTTCCTAAACTTGACGGAATAGAACCAATGAGTAAATTCTTATAAAGGTACAATCGAGCCAAGTTACTCAAGTTACCAAAAGAAAGAGGAATTGAACCACCAAGTTGATTTTTACTAAAATCTAATTCAAAAAGAAATTTCAAGTTTCCAATGTTCGTAGGAATAGAGCCAGAAAGTGAATTATTATTAATATACAATCGAATGATATTGCTCAAGTTACCCAAAAAAGGGGGAAGGGACCCGTTTAAATGGTTAGCGTATAAGAAAAGCTCCTCGATAGAACTTAACTGACAAACTTCTGGTGGAATTGAGCCATCTAATTGATTGAATTGAAAGCTAAGGACCTTCAAATGAGTCAGAAGACCAACCTCCGCTGGAATTTTTCCGGACAACTGATTGGAATCTAAAGAAATGTAGCTGAGTTTCGTAAGGTTACCAATTTGAGATGGGATGGTACCAAAGAATCCATTAAGACTGAGATCAAGATGCACAAGTTGAGGAAACGATGAGAATGACAAATCACGAAGCGTACCACTTAATCCCGTATTTCTGAGGCTGATGTTGGTGACTCTTCCAGCGTCATTGCAACTGATTCCATACCAAGCACACGGGCTTATTTTGGACGAAACATTGGTGGTGGCGTTAGTCCAGGAAGGAAGGAGAGATCGGTTATGGCTTTAAAGGCTGGCTTTCCATTTGAGAAGAGCATCAGCTTCTTCATTAGAATCAGAAGAAACAGCAATTGAAAAATCTAGCAAAGAAAATAGGATCAACAAAACTAGTGAAGAAACTACTTTATTCATGTTTGTTGCCCCCATTGACATTATAAAACACAATAAAACAAAGTAAGATAAACCAAAATGTGTTAAAATTCAAAATTAAGATCACTTGAGGACTCTCAGCTTTCAAAAACATACAAATTAACAACGGTGCAGAAAACAAGCATATAGGATGCCAAATTTATAGAAACCACATACAAGAGCAATTGAGAGGTCAACAAGTCAATGCATCAATTGATATTGTGGAAAAGTCTTCCAAGATCAATGTATTAAAATTAGTAGAAATGCTAAAGAGAGAAAGCAGTAATACTGTTTCTTTCTTGATATAAATTAGTACTGCTCTAAACTTATCCCAAAAATGGTTCACTTTGTTGCAGTTCTGTCAAATCAATCTTCGTATCGAATGCATCTTCTTCTACGTCAATGTACAACTTGTAGCTGTCCGTCTACTACTTGTTGGTTAATTAACTTGTAGGGTAAATTTCTTTGGTACGGTAAATGAGAGTAAGTTAATTTAGCTTGGCGTCACAAAACTATATTCGCGTTGCGTCTTCAATGTGCAATTCATAAAATGTTAAAATATCTAGCCTTTTCCGCTAAAGCTAACAAACTGTTAGATTAGTGCTCAAAATTTTTTCTCAGAGATTCTTCTCATTTGGATAGCAACAATTCAGAAAATGTTAAAACGCTTGGGCATTTCCACTAAAGCTGACAAACAATCAAGCTAATGATCAAAGTTTTTCCACAAAGGTTCTTCTCTCTCTCTCCTTTTTTTTTTTTTTTCATAGAAGAGCATGAAAAGTCATCCTACGAAATAGAATAAAAAAATATTTGTGGTCAAGATTAATGGACAAATTGACTAAGGTTTTTTTGGATCCTATTGTACCGAACAAACTTGTTTACTGGGCTTTTGTCTCCCGAAAATTCATGCCAGTAAATGAAAGGAAAATAACACACCGTTTGGGATTGTCTTTTCACTACCCTTTAATTTTGTCATTATATGCCTCTTTATTAAGATACTAATTTTTTTTTTTTTTTTTTGTATAGGTTAAAGTCTAAAGAATATGATTTTAATTTCTGGAAAAATCATTGGAGTTATTTGGAGGAATGCCACGAGTTATTTCTATTGTATTTAGGGTGCGTTTGGTATGCCAAATTTGGTACACCAAGTTTATCCCCACGCAGTAAACCCTTGCCAAACATTCGATAAGTTTTAGGGCATTTGTGAATTATTAAAATTTTCAGAAAGTTAATTTACTTAAATATAAAAAATTATTAATTCACTAAAATTTTGTAAGTTTAATTTATTATGGCTTTTGTTTAAAAAAAAAAATCCAAATGACCTGTTAGGATCTCACATTTGCTACAGAAAACACAGCTTCTTGAATTTATTTTTACTACTTTGTTCCTTGATAAATTTTTAATATTTCATTTCATCACCAATGTCCAATCATTCCAGAAAAAACACACAATTGAATGGTAAAAATTCTAATCCATCTATGCTCACATAGCTTAGTTGAGATCGATTCCCCTCACAATCGGGAAGCTTTACTTTAAACGTGAATGGGGGTTATGGTGTGTGAAATGGAAAAAAAAAAGAAAAAGAAAAAAGGACATCTATATCCCCAAGGTTTAGAGAAACAGTCACCAACACCCAAGTTTTTAAAAAAGGACGTCAAGACCCCTTTTAACCATTATACCTTTTACCTCTATTGTTCCTAAAAAAATTGACTTTAAAATTTTTAATAAATACAAATATTATATGAATAATGTAATCTATGCAGTAGACCAACGATATTAAAATATTTTAATTTTTGAATAAATTTAAATATGTAAATTTATTATATTTATTTTAATAATAAATTTTATTTATTGTAGAGATTTTAAATTAATATTTTCATTAAATAAATTTACACTTAAAATAAATCTCACATACTAATAATATTAAAATTATTATTTTACATAATATTCAAAATAATTTAAATTTTAATACATTTATTTTAATATTATGATTCTATTTATTATAAAATTTACTTTAATATAATAAAATATATCCAATAGATTGTAAAATATTAAAAAAAAATTAAATATTGAAATTATTTTCAAATGTATATAGTATTACATTTATTTTAATGTTATATTCCTATTTATTATAAAATATTAGAGTTAATTTTTTGGGATCGTAGAGGTAAAGGGTATTATAGTTAAAAAGGGGGTCTTAGGTCTTAATGCCCCTTTTTAAAAACTTGATGGTATTGGTGATCATTTTCCCAAGTTTTAGAGTGTAGATGTTCTTTTCTCCGAAAAAAAAAGGGGAGAAAGTTTAAACGTGAATTGTGCTTCTGTGTAGACTGGCATGATTATTGCTTGGAAAATGTTGTTCTTTTTTGCGACAACCGACGCACATGGTACATGTTTAATGTGAATTCATTTATTTCCATGTCACTTGGCTTATTAATTTTTTCTTCCATACACACTGATTATGCAATGATTCTTCCATGCCTTAAAGAAAATTTCAGATTCATTCTTCCGATCTGAGTCAGACACTTTGTAGTATTCAGAATTAATTCTGATTTTTTTTTCAAAATTTATGAAAAATTAAATGCAAAACTAATGTGTGTGTGTGTTTTAAAACATTAGGGGAGTTTCAATCAGTTTTTTCAAACAATAAGAAGGTTTCACTCTTTTCACCCTTGTTTCATGTTGCTCTCTTGCTTATTCGACTGATGAAAGTGATGGATTCTGTCATATATTTCTACATTTTTCTTTTATTAGCTAGCATTAAGAAAATAGAAAAATTGACTGTAGCTATGTGAGACGGCAAAGTATGACGTCACATATAAGAGCCTTTTCCTTGAAGTGACTTTTCCGTAATCTTCGATCTGTATGTCTTCTTAATTTTCTTCAATTTGAGCAATAAACATGCTGTATAGTGTTGATAATTGGTTCAAATTCTATTTTCACGATGTGAAAACTTGAATGGTGTTTTGTGAAACACTCATTGATCCAAATTTTCAAATGAGCTAGGCATGTTGCATGCAAATTACGTGTGCTCGTGGTAATCAGGCATCATAAATCACTCTTGGACTTTGTTACCATTGACCCAAGAAATTTATTCACATGTTTTAGTTGCCACATTACTGTAGATTTGATGGCTCTAAAACGCACCCTAATGTAGTTAACTTGCCACATGAAGTTTGCAATTGAAGTTGTAAAGAAAGGATAGGGTTAATTTGGGTATTTAGTTTTGTACCCTATATAATCTAGCATTTTGAATTGAAATGCAATAATTTTCAATGCTCTTACGTGTAAATAGCAAAACATTTGATAGTCAATAGATTCCATGAGATATCATATCACAAAGAGTTCTCGTCAGTTTCATTGAAAATTAATGATCATATTAATAAAGTAATAACTATAAATCATTCGGAAATATATAACTTTTTACTGAAAAGTTATTGAAGTTATTAAAATAGTTTTATGAGTATTTGGTACTTATAATAAGAGTAAAATATTCAAATAAAATTTATGTTAACGACACCTTAGATTGGCTCCCATGGGATATGTTTTTCTCTATTTATCCCTCACCCATATAAAACCCTTTGCCAAACATGGGACTAGCGTTGGTTGGACAAAAATTGTCCATGTCCATGCCCTTTGTAAATGTGAACAACAGGACAAATCATCTCTGGGTTTTTCTTTTGAAGGTAATGTTATCAAATTATAAAAAAAAATGTAATAAAAACAGTATGTGAAAAATTAAAGACATAAAATAGGATCAATACTACGTACTATATTCAAGGTCGGTGACCCCATTAGAAAAACAGAAGATCAATCACAGAGAAATGGAATCAAAACAATTAAGATAATACCAAAGTTGTTTGAAATTGAAAAGGTTTTCGAACACTTATATTTTAACAATGTTACAGAAAACAAGCACAGCGGAAGCAAAAGAGCAATTGACAAACATGTTTACTGGGCATTTGTCTCCTTGTAACAGAGAAAGAAAGGAAAGTAGATCCTTCCACTTCAGCAAGCACTCTCTCTCTAATTCTAAATAGTTTGGGGTTCGCTTTTTAAATTTCAATTACCCTTAATTTTGTCATCACATTGGCTTTGTGATGAGCATATAATACATACATATTTTACCCTTAATTATTTAATTGCTAGTTATTTTTCTTTGTTATTTTTAATTAATTAAATTATTTTATTGAATAGGAATTAATTGGAGATTATGGATAAAAAGAGCACAAAGGAGTTCAATTTGTGAGCATTAAAGATTAATTAACTTGGAAGCAATTATGCTTATATGCATGTTAATTCAAGCCAAGGAAACCGAACTCAACAAATGCATTCACCATCCACGTGCAAACAAAGAAGAAGGTTAAAGCTAAAGTGGGCAGCACATTAAACAAAGCTTTTAATTAAAGCTTTGAATGGAAAGTCAAAGTAGAATAAAGGAAGGAAATCAATAACTTTTGGCTTTTATAGTTTTCAATTACGTGGCCAAGTAAATAAAAGGGCAAGCCTTGTGGCTTTAGGATTTAAGAGAGATGGGGCCCATTTCAAAGATTATAAAAGGGAGTTGTGGCTTTTGGAGAAGAGGGAGAGCTGCCAGAAGGGAGTGCAAACGCAAGGCAGAAGAGGGGAGAAAAGGACGAGTGCAGCAGTTCGGCTTCATGGCTGATTTTATTTCTTGTGTTGCTCTCAATTCAAGTATGTCTAGCTAATTTTCTTATACTGAGGTTAAGGATGAAACCCTATTCAATGAAATAATTATCTCTTTTTATTTAATTAATTCCCTATATATGTTCTTTAATGATTATGGTTTTTATTTCACATGATTAATTGGATGTTATTAAAATCTTTTCATCAATTCTGTCATGCATTATTGATTGTTAGGATTAATATTCAATTAATTCTATGCTTGGATCTATAAAGTTTATACATGATTATCTTTAATTTTATGTCTTTTATTAAATTGTTTACATAGAGTGCTTATGAAAACTTTGACTCTTTGTTATTCAATATGTTTACATGAGATTCTTGGATGTCATATTATTAAGCAGAAAAAGAACCTACATTAGATTTAATTACTTGGGCTTAATTGTTATATCCATGAGATGACATAGATTGATTTCGAGTTGTCACTCTAAAATTGGGGATTAATTAATAATTAGATAATTACTAGTTGAATAGTGGTGGATTCCGAAACCTTGGTAATTTTTATCTCATTGAATTCTCATTTGCTTTAATTGTTTTCTTAGTTTAATTAGTTTAATTTCTCTTAAAACTCAATTTGGTCAACTAGGTTAGAATTAATATTAATTTTAGATTTAAATTAGACTTTTCAATTTATAACAATCCCTGTGGGATCGACCTCGTTACCACTACTCTATTTCTAGATTCGTGCGCTTGCGAGTACATTAAAATTTTCACAACACTTTGATTAAGATAATAAAATGGCTGAGACAGAGAGACTTTAGATGTTGAATTAGATTTCTTCTCATCTTTATGTTAACCCGCTTTTGAACAAACAAAACTAATCTGAATTTGTCAAAACTAGCTATTATTCCAATTTACTAACATTGTAGCCACAGTTTGATTTGCATCATGTAACAGTTTGATCAGATTAGTTCACAAACTACAAAGAATGCTTGTAATTAATATGAAAAGATTAGTGGATATAACAGTTTGAGCTTAATTTTCACACTTAGTTATCTAAGGGCAAGTCATGAATTATGCCTAAAGCAAAGAAATTTAATTTGATAATATATTAACCCAGTGCCCAAACTATATACTCTTCTTGTAATAAATAAACCTCTCATTGCGTAAAACTGCTCAGCAAAGAGCGGCCATGTCGCAATTGCCACGCCCGCACATATCCCTTTAAGCATTGAATTGCATGCACAATGTGTTAGAACCACTTCGAATTAATCTCAATTAGTGTGACATATGATCTAACGTTATTACAAATTGTCATGTGTTAA
Organism: Citrus x clementina; assembly: GCF_000493195.1. Taxonomy (NCBI): domain Eukaryota; kingdom Viridiplantae; phylum Streptophyta; class Magnoliopsida; order Sapindales; family Rutaceae; genus Citrus; species Citrus x clementina. The sequence continues at coordinate 27,708,695 of NW_006262339.1, read as the reverse complement.
TTGATAAAATTGATAATTTATCTTCTCATCATCTCACCGTCAAATGGTCAATTAATTGTATGAGGACCGTGTCTTTGTTACATCTGTGATAAGCTCTACATCTCCACTTTATAAGTATAGCTCATATTTTAGTCATCGAAATCTTTGCTTTATATAAACACTGAGATACAACCAGAAAAATTGGAAAAAAAAAGTGTTGTTAGATAAAATCCTAAAAAAGTTTATCAAATTTTGACTTCTTCTAACCTATATCTTATCCATCTACCCTTCTCTCTCCTTTTCTTTTTACACTTCAGATGTCGTCTTGGTACTTTAAGTTTCAATGATAACTACTTTTAGTTATAAATTTGAGATATAATTAAAATTTTGTCCCAACTAATGATGATCTTGGAATTTGATATTTCCAAGCGGTATAATGATCAAAGCAACCCAAAATTGTGCAACTAGATTAGGATGTAATTCATAGTTTATAAGAATCATTAATTCTATTGGCTTTTGTGGCAAAACTGTGGCGATAAGGACATTTTTGAACACATCTCGCGAAGCTTTAGGCGAGAAATGGAACTTGGAAATATTGAAAATGAAGCACGCGTTCAATGGGGCATGGAAGCAGTTGGTTTGCAGAGGCCATAGAAGCAGAGTTTATTTCTTTTTTAGCAAAAACGAAGCCAGTCTTTTGTGCCCATCTGTCAACCAACATTTTTTTGTTCCGAATTAAGGCCAGCATAAGCATGATAACGTATGATTAACTTGTGCGACAATTGAGTAATGAAGGCAAATATTTAAAACTCAAACAGTAATGACTAGTCTAGCAAAAACCAATAGATATAGCAGAGCAACTACTTGTGCATGTTCACGTCGGAAGATTAAGACGAAACTGAGGAAAGAAAATTACCATTTTTTACCCAAGTTGCAGGTTATATTTACTAGTCTTATATTTGATTTACAAAATCAATGTGTTATTTGACACTTGATGGTTATTTATAAGTTTTACATAACATTTACAAGTTTTTGCTTTGGTTACAATTCTAAAGACCAATTTACCACTCCAACATGAATTTACCTATTTTTCCATCAATTTACTAGTCTTATGTATGGTTTACAATTTTTTTTTTTATATCATTTCACACTGAATGTCAATTTACGAGTTTTATGTCATGTTCCTAAATTTTTATAATTCTTACAAGTCTGAAGATCAATTTACCACTCCAACATTAATTTATCCCTTCTTCTGTCAATTTACTAGTTCTATGAGCGGTTTACAATTTTTTTGTTTCATTTCACACTTAATTTCAATTTATGAGTTTTCTGTCATGTTTTTAACTTTTTGTAATTCTTACAAGTCTGAAGACCAATTTACCACTGCAGTATTAATTCACTCCTTTTTGTATCAATTTACTAGTACTATGTACAATTTACAATTTTTTTTGTTTCATTTAACACTTAATATCAATTCATGTGTTTTATGTAATTTTGCTTAAGTTTTTGTATTTCTTCCAATTCTAAAGACCAATATACAACTCCAATATTAATTTATCCATTTTTCTATCAATTTACTAGTCCTATTTGAGATTTACAATTTTTTTTTATTTCATTTCACACTTAATGTCGATTTACGAGTTTTATGTCATGTTTCTAAGTTTTTGAAATTCTTACAAGTTTAAAGACTAATTTGCCACTACAACACGAATTTACCCATTTTCCATCAATTTACTAGTCCTATATGCGGTTTACAATTTTTTTTGTTTCATTTCACACTTAATCTCAATTTATGGGTTTTCGGTCATGTTTCTAGGTTTTTGTAATTCTTACAAGTCTAAAAACCAATTTACCACACCAATATTAATTTATCCCTTTTTTGTCAATTTAATAGTCCTATGTGCGGTTTAATATTTTTTTGTTTCATTTCACATTTAATATCAATTTATGAGTTTTTTTGTCATGTTTCTAGGTTTTTGTAATTCTTACAAGTCTGAAGACCAATTTACCACACCAATATTAATTTATCCATTTTTCTGTCAATTTACTAGTCTTATGTATGATTTATATTTTTTTAATTTCATTTCACACTTAATGTCAATTTATGAGTTTTATGTTATTTTGCTTAGGTTTTTTATTTCTTCAAATTATGAAGACCAATTTGCAACTCTAACATTAATTTGCCCATTTTTCCATCAATTTATTAGCCCTATGTGTGGTTTATAGTTTGTTTGTTTTATTTCACAGTTAATGTTAATTTACGAGTTTTATGTCATTTTTCTAAGTTTTTATAATTCTTACAATTCTAAAGACCCATTGACCATTTGAACATTAATTTACTCATTTTTCTGTCATTAGATTAGCTTAGTTAACCTGACCTAGATCCTGGGTGGAATTAATTAGAGAGTTAGACTTTTGGCATTCTTTTGGAAGTCTTTGAAAACTATTTTATGTGTTTACAATTTTAGATTGCATGAGATTTGAATGATAATAACACCTTTGCAGTGAGTATGAATTTAATTGATGAGTTTTTTTTTATGCTAATTTAATTGATGAGTTCATAATGGATCAATAGTATATTTGCAAGAATGGTAGTGGGTTGAGTCAGGCTCATGCTTAGCCATTTCCAAGCCTGACCCTATAATTGAAATAAAATTTTCAAGCCCAAAATATTCCGATTATTTGAAAGCCCGAGCCCGATCATAGTTTCTCTTAAAGGTTTTTTAATTTTTTATTAATTTAAAATTAAAAAAATGGACATAGCCTCCTTATATTCATTAAAATATAAAAGCTTTAGAAATTGTTTGAAACAATATAAAAATAAAATTACTCAAGTTTGCAACCATATTATTACATAAATAATAAACATAAAATAAACATATATAAACATTTTTTTTAAGTTTTAAGGTCAGGTCAAGTCGAGTCCGACATGTAGGGCCTGAACCCTGATTTGAATTTAACCGGGCTCTAATATTTAGGCCGAGCCCGATTGTAATCCCTTAAATTCATGTCAAAGCCCATAAAATTTAGGTCAAGTCAATTGGACTAAAAGTGGGGTCGGGTCATCCTTGCATGTATATATGTTTGCATCTTAATTTTTATTTTTATTTATCATATAAACTCTTCTATAAATTTGTTTTCTACAAGCTGATGTAACATAATTCATTTGGTTGGATTAAATACCTCTCGGCCCACATTATTATTTTTACTATTTTTATTATTATAAATGTTTTACCCAATAGTCAATGATTTGCTATTATTTTCCTAGAGAAGGAACTTAAAGTTACAGAAAAAAAAAATTAATTTGGTTCATTAGAGTAAGATCTGGTCCTAATATTTGCAAGCAAGTAGTTGAGAGTTTCTGCCATTTTTTTCTGCCCCCTTCCTTTCCCATTCTTTCACTTCTAGTAAGGCTTAGAGATATTGATCATGTGGCTTCTAAGTTGGATGAAGTATTTGCTTAGTTGAAACTTATCCTTTTGAAAGGAAATACATGATTGACAACTTGCGTATATTATGGACTTAGTCCATTCTTGCTGATGCTGCTGAACTACTTGGTGGATCAGCTTGTGTTTAATTTACTTTTCTGCTCCAATTCTGCATCTAATGATGGAGAAGTTAATGGAAATGGCACTGCCAGTGAATGGAGAAGTACACGCAATCATTCAAAGAAAGTAGATCATCTTTTACATGATTCAATTGGAATCCATTCAAAGAAAGTAGATCACATATTTGTGGAACGTTTATGTTGTGTTTTTGGTTGTCCTCTTGCTCTTTCCCTGTATTTCATTTTCATGGTTTCATCTTTTTCTCATGTTTTATTCTTATTGTATTTATTTTGGCATTGTCATTTAACTTGACGTTTTGAAATATCATCCATATCTCTAATCATATGATTAATCTAAATGTGTGAGCCATTTTATTTTATTTTTTTTACTTAATCTCTTATTTCTTTCAACTTTATATTTACTGTAATTCTGTAAATGTTGATCCATTGACTGCTTAATAATTTAATTTAGTTTTGTGACACCAACTATTTAATAGATTGACTTAAGAGTTTTGGATGCAAAATTTGTGCAAGTGAATCGAGGTTGATTATGTGCGTATTTGTAATCTTTTGATAATATTGTTATTCTGAATAATGAAAGCAAGTATGTGCTTGTAATCTCCTAGTCTTTCATCTAATTTTTTTGAATGAAAGAATTGATTGTGGACATGTTTCATTGAGAGATTTAATTAATGTTGCATTCTAACCTAAATATTTTTGTTTAGCCTTGCTATTTACTATTCTTTTATGCATTGGCAATAAGATTTTCTTTTATAAGATTATTCTTCTACAATCAATTAAGTGTTTTCTCAAGTTTTTATTATTATTAATATTTATTTTTTTAATCATGTAGGGCCAAATGAAATGACAGATGGAGAAAAATGATGTACCAATAATAGATGATCAAAGTCATCCTCAACTACAACATTGTCTTAGCAATCAAGGATAAAAATTAAAATCAAGTAACAAGTTAGCAAATTTAAGGAAGTTGAAGCATTCATGAAACAACAACCTTTGTTTACTTAATTCTCCTTTTGTGTAATGTTATTTTAATTTTTCTTCCACAATGTAATCTTATTTTTAGACTATTGATCATTTTACTATTTAGATTTTAGATCTCTTTGTGATGAATTATATTTATGTTAATAATATTTTTTATTTTAAATTTTTTTTGTCATTAAATTTTGAATTCTATGACTACATATTGTTATTAAAATTTATGTGACACCATATAAATTGTTCTTAAAACAAATTTGAGACTAAATTAATTACCAATTGTATTTGCAGAAATTGTCACAAATTACAACTACTTGAGACGATTATGTAATGTCGTGATATGTAAACTTTTACATATTCATGAGACAAATATTATAGCCGCTACAAATCACCTATTGTGACAGATATAAAGTGTCATTGATTGCATTTTTTAATATCTAATTTGACCATTTTGAATATCATGTGTGACAATTTTAGCTTAATTTTAAGATAATCATTTTTGTCGTAAAAAACATATTTTTAACGACTGAAATAATTTTGGTCGCTAGAACCTTTTAAGACGGTCTTTCTATGACTAACATGTGACAATTTATTTTTTGTCGTAAAAAATATAAGGTGACTAATCGATTATTTTTAGTGACTAAATTTTTTGTAATAAAATACCATTTTTCTTGTAGTCAATAGATAATGCATCCTAGATAATGGCCAGAGTAACGGATTTTATGCTTGTCTGGCTTCCTGCTTGCACTGTTTTTCTTTGACACGATTCAAAAGTGTTTAACGTACTCCCAAGTATAATAATGCCTAGTTATACTATAGCTCGGTGAGTCCGAGGTCAATCCACATAGAAAAAGATTTAATTTGTTTATTTTAGTTTATCTAAAAATGAATTTAAAATTTAAATATATGTAATTTAATTTGAGCAAAACTATAAAATTAAATTAGTTAGGGTTATGAATCCACTCTTAGTAATAAATACAATTTAATAAGTTCTTTTTATTTTTATTCTATTGCCCAAATGATTAATTTTATAAATTACAATTATTTTCCCAATAATTTTATTATAGATTAAGTACCTAGTGTGCCAAAATTTAACTTGTCTACAATAAGTCAAAATACCATTTTACCATACTTTATACTAGGATATTAAAATATAAATAAAGTAAAATTTCAAAATTTAAAATATGGATAAAATTAGATGGAAAATAATTTAATTTATGTAATTAAAAATAAATTTTGATTAAATCATATTTTTTACGGAGAGTTTCACCTTCTCCTAACTATTAGTATTTAGCTAAACATATTTGAAATAAAGGAAATTATTCAAATTAAAAAAACATTGTTAAAAAAGTATTTGAAAATTGAAAATAAAAGTAATTTTATTTATTGAAAATATATTACAAAGAGAGATGAGAAGAAGAATTTCAGGGGAAAGAAAATAAGGAAAGGTGTAGAGAGGTGTGTTACCCCCCTCTATTTATACTAATACACGATTAATCCACACTACACAAATAAATAAAACTAATTACATCTTAGCCATACAATTGTCCCGCTAACAAAATATAAACCTAACTTAATCCACTCAAGCACATCCAACAGATTCCACTAACAATTACCACATCTAATATAGTAAAATCTTATAATTTCACAATTACCTCATTTATCGTGGTAAAAAACTTATAAATTTACAACAAAAATCACAAATTCTCCTCGACAATGACCTAATTTCTCAAACTTTCAGAATCCAAATTTGACATCCGTACATTTGTTTAGAGCCTCAAATTGCGTGAAATTATTATTTTTATCTAATAAACACACAAAAATACACGAAATCAAATATTTAGAAAAATAATTAGAAATTCATAATATGTTACATAATTACAAATATAAATTATATTATAAGTACAAAATAACATTTTTACCCCTCAATAAACATATAATTTTTAACACTAATCACTCTTCGACCTCTTCTTCCAGTGACTGCAGGACCAATTGCTAAGTCCTTATACAGCTGTCCTACTAACACTAAGTTGGTTTGATGATTCCTCTTCAGCAGAACAATCCTCATTTTGGCCATTATCCTACAAAGGAAAAAAAGAAAGACGTTTTATAACTTAAAACTCATCTATGCACTATTCTGTTTTGCTTGTGAAAAAAAAGATCATAGTTTATTGCTAAATACCTGTAGTTGCATTGTTGAAAATTTGTTTACACTTTCCCTCATTTAGGTATGACTCACTCAACAAAATTCTCTCATCATGTTTCTCTTCAGCATTCTCCTCATCCAGTAATTTCTTTAAGAATATCATCTCCCTTTGCCTTTCTTTGGCTCTCTTCATTACTTTGTCAAAATTAAAATTTTCATGGCTTGATTCATCATACTTTTGTCGCTTTCGGGAAAGAGAAGTAATTCCAAAATGAGTGCCATTATTCTCCTTTTACTACTCTACTTGCTGTTGGTTTAAGCTCTCTTTAAATGTTTCCATTACTTGTTGCATTTGTTGCATCAAGTTACCCATTGAATGTTTTAAACCAAAAGGCTCCAATGCCATGCGGCCAATATCTTTTCGAACAAGTGATAATTCCTTCTAATGTTGACAATTATGTATGCACTATTCATTCTTCTGACTTGTTCCATCAAATGTTTCTTGGGCCGTGTTTTGTTGAGGACGGATTTCTCACAAATTAACCTAATAAATACCACATACTATTAAATACATGTCATTTTAATATGATACGTTAATATTTAATTAATAAAAAGTAGATGCCATACTTTTGAGCTCCCATAACCACCGTTTTTCTTAACAAAACTCAAGAAGTTAGTAACATCTCAATTTGTCCATGTTATTATTGGACTCAAAGATTTATCAATAAATTTTCCTGGGAATGATATAGTATCCATGTAAAAAAGTTGCAATATAATTAACAAAATGATCAAGACAAAGCAAAAAGAAAATAACATGTTAATTGATGAAATCATTTTAAAAAAATTATTACCTCAAAAAATAGTACACAACCATTAACAAATTTCACTACAACAAATATCACCTTTAGTGGCAATAGATTGTAGCACTTTTTTTTAAGTGCTACTAAATGTCATTCTATTGTAGCATTTTGCCCATAAAAGCTACTATTAACTACTCAATAGTTACATTTTATTTTTTTGATAGATATAACATTTAATTTGTAACATATAGTAAATGCTACCATAAATTTTTAATAATGTAGCACTTTATAAATGTTACAAATTTATGTTGCACTTGAAAAAAATCATACAGTAGCATTTTAGAAGAGCTATGTATAACATTTAATAATATAGCATTTTATAAAAGCTACAATATAAATATTAATTTTGCAGCACATAAGAATTGCTACCAAAAAAGAGCAAAAACTATAGTGGGAATCTAAGACTGCCGCCAAATAAAAAAAAATAAAAATGAAATTCTATAACTTAATTCTAACATCCTTTTGCCTCTCTCTCAACTTCCACGTTAACACCCACCTAAAAGTCAAAGCCTTTGTTTTCTTCTTTCCTCAAGTTGTCACTGCCCACACACCAAAGTAACTAAAGGCCTAAAAACCTAATCCCTCAAAATTTCCTTAGAAATCATATCATCTAATGATCCATTAATTTGTTGAGCAACTGAATCTCCAAACGACTTGAGCTTGACAGAAGTAATTGACGGATTTTGTTCCCAAAAATGGTTTCATGAAGGTAATTCACAAGTTTTCCTTTTGGATCTTTAAAGTTTTGTTATAATTTTTTTTTCCAATTTCTCTCTTAAAATTGTTGATATCATTAATTTAGCTTTTGGATTGAATTGTGAATTTGGGTTTTGTAGAAAATTAATTGTCTGACTATTTTTTTTACTGGGATTTGATATGATAAATGATGCCTCCCAATTGAAGAAGACACAACTCCTACTCCTATAACTTTTGGCCAATTGCATACTAAACTAGTTTTGTAACCTTTGCCAAAGGTGAGTGTTTCGGCATTTTCTTGTCAAATTATTATTATTATTATTATTATTATTATTATTATTATTTGCCTATTTGCTTTTTGTTTGCTATCTTTTTAAAATTCTGAATTTTTTTCCTGATTTATTTTTTCGTTATAGTAGTTGCCCAAATTATATCATTGAGTTATTTTTTCTTTTAAAATTCTGAATTTTTCCTGAGTTAATTTTTAGTTATAGTAGTTGCCCAGATTATATCATTGAATTATTTTTTCTTTTAATTTAGTTTTGGTATTTTTTTATTTTGTTGAATTTTTTTAATTTTTCTTTTTAAAATTATGAAATTTTTTACTGAGTTATTTTTTAGTTATAGTAGTTGTCCATAATATATCATTGAGTTATTTTTTCTTTTAATTTAGTTTTAGTTTTTTCATTTTGCATATTATTCTTGTAATCTTAGTCATACATTATTGTTTCCAATATTTGTTTTGCCATTCTATTTACTTATATATAGAATTATGATGTTGCTTTTGAAAATCATTTCATGAGGATGGTACATAAAACTTGTATGTGTACTAGGAAATATATTATCCAGTGTTATTAACATTAATGAATAAGGAGTGGGTACATCTAAACAGGCAATGAAAGATATTTCTGTTGCCCAATGTGTTGTAAATATATTGTTAACATGCTTTTAGCATTTGATTGGGTAGAGCTACAGATGATACATGAATGCAGCTTGGAATTTTGTGAAGATGGCTGAAAAGAATAATAGTTACCCTAAAAAGATTTTGTGCCCTTGTAGAGACTGTCGAAATTTAAGTCATCAAACTATTGAGGCAGTCTATGAGCATTTAGTCATTGAGGGTATGGATCCGACATACACAATTTGGTTTTATCATGGGGAACAAACTGATGGAAAACAAGAAGAACAAAAAATATCAGATACGTATAATTTATTTTCAGCTAGATACATGGAAGGTGGAAATATAGAACCTTTAGAAGAGAGAAGAAATGAAGAATTCAAAGAATCATTGGAAGATGCAAAAGCACTTTTATATCTAGGTTGCACCAAATACATAAAACTGTCAGCCATTATAGCTTTATACAAACACAAAGCTGTAAATGGATGGTCTAATAAGAGCTTTGATGGACTTTTAGAGATGCTGCATGACATGTTGCCTAAGGATAATGTACTTTTCAAGGCATTTGATTTAGGTTATGAGAAGATCCATGCCTGTGTTAATGATTGTTGCTTGTTTAGAAAGGAGAATAAGGAAATAGATTGTTGTCCAAAATGTGGTTCTTCAAGATGGAAGGTGGATAGGCGCTCTACTAAAATAAAAAAGGATGTTCCAGCTAAAGTTTTAAGATACTTTCCAGTAATACCAAGGTTTTCCAGTAATACCAAGGTTTAGAAAAAAATTGGCAGAAGACTTAAGATGGCACTTTACTCATAAAAGTGTAGATGGTAAGATGCAGCATTCTGTGGACTCTTTAGCGTGAGATTTAATTGATAAAAAATGGCCTTTATTCTCAAATGACCCACGAAATCTTAGGCTAGGTCTAGCTGCTGATGGATTTAATCCATTTTCTAACTTAAGCACTGCATATAATTGTTGGCCTGTGATGCTTGTCACGTACAATTTACCTCCTTAGTTATATATGAGAAAAGAAAATATCATGCTGACTTCACTGATTCCAGGGCCTGGACAGCCGGGTAATGAAATTAACGTGTATTTACAGCCCTTAATAGACGACCTTCAAGAATTATAGGAAACTGGAGTAAATGTTTTTGATGCATTTGCTAAAGAATCTTTTAACTTGAAGGCAATTTTGATGTGGACAATAAATTATTTTCCAGCTTATGGAAATCTTTCTGGATGTAAAACTAAGGGTAGACATGCATGTCCAATATGTGCTTGTGACACTTATTCAGAATGGTTGACATTTAGTAGAAAATTTGCATATCGAGGCCATAGGCTTTTTCTACCGCAATCTCATTCTTTTCGCAATAAAAATAAAGCATGGTTTGAAGGAAAAGAAGAGCAAGGACTGTGTCCAAGGATTAAGGTTGGTAAGAAAATTTTTGAAGATTTGAAAGATTTTGAAAATGATTGGGGGAAATGAAACAAGAAATGAAAGAGGTGTGATGGAAATTCTAAAATTTCTCAAATTTGGAACAAGCGGTTAATGTTTTTTATTTACCATATTGGAAGGTACAAAGCACTAAATATATATATATATATATATATATATATATATATTCATATATATTTTAAATATATTTTGATTATTGCCAAATGCTTTTTCTAATTCAATTTTAATTAATGTTACAGGAATTGCCATTGCGACATAATTTGGATGTCATGCATATTGAGTAAAATATTTGCGAGAGTATTATTGGTACACTATTAAACATTAGTGGGAAAACAAAAGATGGATTGAATGCTTGCAAAGACTTAGAAGACATGGAAGCCCGAGAAGAAATGCAACCAAAAGTTGATGAAGGTGGTAGATAACACTTGCCTGCAGCTTCATTTACATTAACCAAAAATAAGAAAAGAATTTTTTGCAAAAGGTTATTTGATTCGAAATTACCAGATGGGTACAGTTCAAACATTGGAAATTGTGTATCAGTTGATGAATGTAAGATTACGGGCCTCAAGTCACATGACTGTCACATTTTGATGCAGCTGTTACTGCCTGTAGCATTAAAAGGATTGCTGACCAAGGGATCTATGAAAGCCATATTTCGGATGTGTTTATTTTTCAACAAGTTATGCCAAAAGATTATTGAAAGAGAAGATATGTTAAACATTGAAGAAGAGATCAACGAAACCTTATGTATGTTTGAAAGATTCTATCTTCTAGCATTCTTTGATATAATGATCCACTTGCCAATTCATTTAGGATGTGAAGCACGACTTGGAGGACCTGTTCAGTACCGATGGATGTATTGTTTTGAAAGGTAAAAAAATATACTCAAAGTTTAAAATCAATTAAGTTTTAAAATAAACATCATTTTAACATCATATAACTATATTAGGAACATGAAGATTTATAAGGGATATGCTAGGAATCATGCATGGCCAGAAGGTAGTATCGCACAATGCTATCTTGCAGAGGAATGGATGAATTTTTGTAGTGGATTTTTGAATCAGAATATTGAATTAAGTTATCATGAACATTGGAATGAAGATTTTTTCAGTAATGTGATTCTTGAAGGTCGTCCAATCTTAGGGGGAACATTAATTACTTTAAATAATGAAGTGTTAGAAAGTGCACATCGTTATGTATCATTCAATATAGCTATAGTGGAGCCATATTTAGAAGGGAAATTATCAGTCATATACCCTTAAATTACACCAGTATCAAACATGCTACAACACTTTTCAAGTATATCACTCGTATATCCTAAGTTGACAAAATACTTCTGCAGTCCACCAATCCGTTAACTGCCGTTTGCAAGCGCTGACATCATAAAAAAATGTTGATACGGGCGTTGTAGCATGTTTGATACGGGTGTCATTTAAGGGTATATGGCTGATAATTTCCCTATTTAGAATAAGTACTTAAAAAAATTCATTATTTACTTTTTGTGAAAAACTATAACTTTACTCAATTTTTTCTTTATTTTTTAAATTATCAATTAGGATGCATGTGCAGGAGTTAAAGCAATCAAGCAAGATTTTACAAAAAAAATAAAAATTTTCTTTCGAAAAGACATGCTGATAATTTCTCTAAATGGTTAAAAGAAAAGGTAACATGCTAATTGATTTTTGGTTGTACATTTGGAAGCTTAGTTATAAGATTCTGATTAGTTAATTTTCTTGTCCACAAATTGTCTTCTCCACTGATGCAAATAATGATATGGATGAATTAAAATGGCTTTCATTTGGTCCTAGAAATCAGGCCATGAGCTACAAAGGATATATTATTAATCAGCAGCGGTTCCACACGAGATGTTGAAATATCAACACAAAACAATAGAGTTTCAATAGAAGCGATAACTATATGTAGGACAAGTGTGAAAGACACTGCACAAGTTGTTGATGTTGTTTCTTATTATGGAGTTATAAGAGAGAGAATTTTGCTTGATTACCATAAGTTTCAGATTCCAATATTCAAGTGTGATTGGGCAAATAAAGGGCACAATGTGAGGATTGAAGATGGTTTACAATTGTTAATCTACACCAAGGGCAAAATCAATATGAGAGAGAGCCTTTTATTCTTGCATCAGAGGCAAAACAAGTATTTTATTCGAAAGAAAATGATGCATCAAATTGGTATGTCTTACTTAAAGCGCCACCAAGGGGATATTTTGATTCAGACATGTACAAGGAGAATGTCGATACAACTTTTGGGCTGAAGGAGATATCAACACAGGATATAAACAATGATAATGAAAATGAAGAAGTTACTAATGTTACTAATGTTAGAGGGAGTGGTGATGACATATTGGTGTAACCTGTTTATTTTTTTTATTTTTGGTATCTTTTGGTGTTTCATTGTTCTTTTTGCTTTCTTATTATTTTTCAACAATATGATGTTGTACTTTAAATTTGTTAATGTCTTTGCTATGTAACTTTTGTGGTTGTGTTGTGTTGCATATATAAGTTATGCTTTATATTGTGCTTGTTCCTTAAACTTCTCATAATAAGTATCTTTGCTAAACTTTTATATGGTGAATATCTTATAATAAAATGTAAAAATGGTTACAGTGCATTGGTTACTGGCAAGATTTTGTGTTTCTAATTTTTATTTACTTAATTTCATGCCTAAAATAAGTTTTCTTTTGTTACTTTGTATTTGATATATGTAATGCTAACTTTTTTCATTTTTTTTGGCATTTTCAGATTGCTTTGGAGTAGATTAATTAACATGAGTTCAAGTAAGAAAGAATTACATCCTGAATCAGCTACAAGAAATGGATGTTTGCAAGCATCATCTAATATCCAAGTAGAAGATCCCATGGATTTAACTACTGCTCATTTGGAGAAGTCAAAAGTATCAAAAAGAAAGAGAGGTCCTATTAAAACTAAAATGAAGAACATTACCATGGATGGCGATGACAGAATTGAAGTCAAATTTAATGAAAATGGACAACCGATAGAAGAAGGATCTATTACATTATCGTCATTTTTAGGAAGTTTAGTTCGAGAGATTGTACCATATACAATTTCAAATTGGAGAAAGGTTCGTTTGAAAATGAAAAATATTCTATGGAATTGTGTTCAGGTTAGTTTTAATATCATGATTTCCATTCAAATTATGAAACTTATTTTCTTTACAGCATTTATTTGATTAACAATGCATTTTTATATTATAGGTGAGATACAAGTTGGATAATGAATGGCAAAACGCTTACATACTTAGAGAGATGGGAGGACTTTGGAGGACTTCAAAATCAAGAGTTGTGCAAAAAATATTAGAGCAAAAAATGTAGAAGAAAGATGCAGCTCAAACCTAAGAATATCAAGTCAATTCATGAATGGAAAGATTTTGTTAAAGAAAAAACTAGTGATGAATTTAAGGTATGAGCTTTTATATTAGTTGTGTGTTAGTTTGTGTCATCAATTTGTTTAATTAACTGTATAGAATTACTTATTAAATATAGTTTAAAAGTGACAAGTTAAAAAAAAAAGGAAAAAGCAGATTCTACACACCTCAGGTCATAGGGGAATTGCTCGGACAACTCATGGTATGGTAATGTCAAATATTTTTTTTTTAAGTTTTCAAAAGCCTGAGCATTACTTTACTATAAACTTTTTTTTTCTCAGAGGAAAACTAATGGAAAACCTGTATCTAGAGTTGAGGTTTGGAAAATAATACGTACAAAAAAATGGCGAACCTATAAATACAGTGGCTGTTGATGATTGTACATAACATTGAATGCATTTGAAAATTTGTAATGTCAAATAAATGAAATTAAAAAAGATCCTTCAAGCCTTACTTCAAGTGATTTGAAAGATGATGTTGTGTCAAAAGTAATAGGTCCTGACAAATCTTATGTGAAAGCACTTGGAAAAGGAATTACTTTTGCACAATTAACCCTTATATCACAGAAGGATGTGGTTGTAGCTCAAGTACTGAAGGATCAAGATGAAATGAAGAAAGAATTATCACAATACAGGAAGTTCTTCGAAGAAATGCAAAAAAAACAATAAAATTTCATTACATAACCCATATTTTATATATATATAGGACATTTTTTTTGTAACTAAATTATGAAATTTTTATTATATAGAGTCAAAAGCAATCGAGTCAAGAATGTGATGATGAATTGAATGCACATGTTCATATGGTAAGAATTTGAAAGTCAACCATATTTATCTATAAATTAAAATAAATGATATTGATTAAAATTATAACTTTATTATTATTTCATTGTGCTAGAGTGCGAATATGAAGACTAATAGCACTAAATGCAAGTTGCTTGATTGGGAGGGCTTTGAGGTTGTAGTAGCTGAAGGGCGTTGGTCTTCAAGTGATCCAAAAGCACTTGTTCATCATATTCCTATTGGACCAAAGTCCATGAGAATTTGGGTAGATGTATAAAAAAGAACATGAGACATATCTATGGAGGACTACACCTTATATGACATACATTGAAGAAGTTGTTGGTAGTACAGTCGTGTGGCCTGCAGATCGGGTTGTTATAGACTCTACAAATTGAAATTTGCGTCATTCACATATTTAGGTAATCTCATGTCCATTAACTTTTATGTATTTTCTTGAGTATTTCTTTATGTTTTTTTAGCGTATGTGTCAACATAGAGCTTGAGGCATCGTATATTGATTTTAATGACTATCGTAGTAGTTGTTGGCTGGAAAGTATAATTCTAGAAGTATTGAGTTGATGATATATATTATGTTATATGAGTTGTAAGTTGTTTGAGGAAATGTCCATGTTTTAGGGGAGACTCTGTCAAAATTTTTGCTAAAGATAAGATTAGTTGTATATTTGAGTTCACTGCTCAAAACTAGAATTGGTGTAAAACTGTAAGTTAAAATAAAAGTTTTTGCCACCAACATTTTATAGTTATTTAAATATTATGTTGAAATTTCTTTAGTAAAAATAATCATGATAGTAAATTAAATTTTCTAGTGAAATACTTATAAAAGTTTATCACTAGATTTGCTCTGTTTAGGTGATTTTTTGCACTTATTTTTTTGTTTTTAATTTATAATGCAGGTCTTGTAGATAAGTACTACTTGTAAAGGAGTTTCCGATGCAAATTAAAGATGAAATAATATTTTTTTTGTTTAATTATTGCCTTTTTGATATATGGCACATTATCTTTAAAGTTAAACATACTCTATATTTGTACTTGATGTCTATCTTTAAATTATGATGTTCATCTTCATACATTATTGTTTTGATACAATATTTTATATGTATGGTATAGTTTGTTCATATAGAGTATAGTTTGAGAAAGATTTTGTATTATTATACAAATTGATAGAGCATGTTCGATTCTATTTAATAATTGTGATAACAACCAATCTATAATAATTAAATGCTTCCGGCCACTACTTTGTAATATTCTAAGAATGCTTCAAATAATTCAATATTGTTGCATTTTTGTTAGGCTATGTAAAAAAGCTTTGGTAGGATTTCGCAAATGCAACGACTCGTGTAATTTGTAGCATCTTAAAATTGCTAATATCATGAAATTTGTAGCATTTTTGTTATGCCACGAGAGACAATGTGATTGCATTTTTTAAGTGCTACTGGATTAAAATGTGTAGCATGATTAAAGTGCTACAAATAATATATTTGCAACATTGTTATTATACTATAAAAGACGATTTGATAGCATTTCTTAAGTGCTACATAATGTGTACTGATAGCAATTATCTACTACAACTAAAACTAAATATGCAGCTTTTATTATATGCTACATAATTAAAATTTTATAGCATTCTATAATTGCTACTAAAAAGGAATACTTTTAGTAACATGGGCTAACATAGCACTTTGTAAAATGCTACAATTTACTTTCATTAGAACTTTTCACATGCTACTATATCTCAGTTTTGTTGTAGTGTTTTTGTTGTGTTGCCTTAAACTTTTGTATGCCCTCAATGGGCCCTTTAAAAGCCCATGTTGCCCAATTTTTTTTTTTTTATTTATAACACTGTTGTCTTTAAAAAAACCAAGTAATAAAGGGCTAAATTCAACCCCATTTAGGAAAAATAAGTGCAGTTATAACAAACAAAACAAAGCTTCTTTTAAAGTCATCATTCACCTCCCTTTGATTCACCAATTTTGACTCTAATGTTTTCAACTTAATGTATCTACTATCATCACAATATTCATCCTTCAATATATCTATGTCATTAATACTAAGATCCACATCAATGTCGACTCCACCATCTTTTAGTCCCATAATGTACTCAAAATCTCGAGGTGATAGATTGATACTCCTCCCATGCAAAAAAAAAAAAAAACATGAAGTAAATGGATCAAAATTTTGAACCAACTATGGACATAAATCTCGTTTTAGTCGACCACATTTTATGTGCAGAAGACTTTCAAATCCCAACTCCACAACAACTTTTTTTTTTTCTGACAATTTTGCTACTAGTTTTGCAAAATGATCTCGAGCGCATCTAGTTTCCATGGCTTTCTTAGTTCCTTTTAAAAAAATCATCTTCTTTGTCTTTATTCTGTGCTATATCACTGCCAACCATTCTAAATTTAGCCTTCTCTTCTTCACTCAAATTTTTGAAACATTTCCCTAATTTAATTTTATCCTAAAAAAATTAAAAAATATAACAATAAGTTATTGCTTGAAACATGTCCCAAATTTAATGGAAATTAATTGATATCATAACTGAACTCATCACTTATTTTCCTTGTTCCCGTAGTATTTTTGCTTCTTGCTTGCTGTAGTTAATTAAATATTTTGACAAATATATAATCAGTGCACCGTCACATGATTATGCTTGACTTTACTAAATATTCATAAATTTACCAACAATCAAATACATAATATTTAATGTATGAAGACTTACAAATACTCAATGAAAGGCTAATTTTTTCTTAAAATTTCATTTTCTTAGTTCACATTATCATTCTCCTTGAAATCATTCTCGTTACCCTTATCTACATTCTCAACCATTTTCGAGTTTACAACAAGAACCTGTACATGAAGATATTAGGCATTAAAAGAAATGTCAAACATCACAAGTTTTGGATCCGGTAAAAATATTTTACAAATAAACATTTCAACATAAAATTCAATCGCCCAAGAAAGAATTAGGAACACCTTTCTTGGAAAGTTAAACTAGTATTTGCTTCAAGAACAGTGACAGAAAATAACTATTTGCAACATTAGTTATAATCCTTAAAAAATATAAACAAACTTAAAAAATATATATAGATGTTTTGTAATATGATTGTTGGCTTGGTACATCAATCTAAACCTCACAAACAATTTGCATTTCTCATCATCTCTTTCTTCTTCCCCTCTACTCTTAACGGATTCTAGAAGGTCAAATGGAGCAAGTAGCAGCAGGAATAACACAAGCAACTTTTCCCCGTTCAAAATGCATCATGATCATTTTCTGGCCAGCCCTATACACAAAAACAACAACAAATTTACCTGGAAAAAGCAAAAAATTTAACTAAAAAATAGTAGTAAATTTGTCCGAGAACAACAAAAAATTTAACTGAAAAACAACAACGAATTTACCTAGAAGCAGTAGAAAATTTAACCCAAAAACTATAGTAAATTTATCTAGAAATGGCAAAAAATTTAATTGAAAAGCAGCAGCAAATTTAGCCAGAAACAACAAAAAAATTTAACCCAAAACAACGGTAAATTTATATAAAAATGCAAAAAATTAAATTGAAAAACAACAGTAAATTTACCCAGAAGCAGCAGAAAATTTAACACAAAAACAACAGTAAATAAATCCCAAATACAGCAGAAAATTTACCTAGAAATAGAAGCATATCAAACCCAAAATTTTTCCACAACTTCACATAATTCTCTATCACTTCAATAATATTTGAGACAAAAACCCACTTCCAATTTTAGAATTGTGGTCCCTTTGTTGTGAGATTTCTAAAACTATGGGTGTCAATGTGCAAGTGTATACAATAAGTAATATAATAATGAGTATTCAAGATCGTTTCCATATGGATTGATGTTATTAGATTTGCTACAGCAATCTTAACAGTGCAAATTTTGTTCTAAATTAAAATAAAACAATTAATGAAAGTAATATATTAATCAAAATAAAAATGCAATAAATAAAATGCAACAAAGTAAATTATCACGTCAAACTCAAGGATAAAATCAATGGGACTATAGAGTAGTTGAGTGAATAAACTCTCTTAATGGCGTTGACTATTTTCTCAATTCCAGTATCGTTGCCGTAACATCTACTGCAGCACTGGGCAAAATCCTTATGTATCCTCACTTGTCGCATGTTGGATGTCTTATATCTATATATAACCTAACAGTGATTAGTTGTTATACTTCCATTAGATATAGCATTACATGCTTAGGATCTAATTGCCCTACAAGGTGAATCCCTACGTTTAGTTCATCAATAATTTTAGATTAAGCATGACCCTTTTAGAATCAAGTAAAACTCAAATAAGGAAACTCAATCTAAAACTAAGTATTGCTCTGATATGTTCCACTAAGATAGGTTCTTTTGTGGCTCTTTCTTAGCTAGTATCATTAAATGAGTGATCATCCGAAATAATGAATAGAAATAAATACTATAAAAACAAAATGCTTCAACAAACATGCCGCAATACATATATTCAGTTAATAAACCATCAAGTTTGTTTATCACTCAACCACAAATAAATTTAGTTCATGGTTTGCAAAAGAAAAATAAATAAAAGAGTTTTAGCCATCGAATACATCCCCATGAATAAATAAAAAACAAGAAAAGAATAAGAAAGACTGATTTTTAATGGATCTCTACGTTTTCTCCTCTTGTGCAGCCCTTAATCGCTCTCTTAAATCCTATTTTTCTTTTGTTTTATTGTGGTTTTTCTCCTTGGGTGACGGCTCTCCTTATTTCCTCATACGCGTGCTTCTTTTATAGTTGAAAATTAGGGTAAATGAAAGTATAGGGCGCGCATTATCCAGATTAGGAAACTGCAGATCGCAATATTCTGGGTATCTCGCGCGAAATTTTCTTTGTCGTCTTTCCAAGTTTGGTACAGCAATGGTTGCTACAGCAGCTGCTACAACATCTGTAATGTTTTATAATTGTTTCAATTCTTCTGTAGCCAAGTTCTGTTCCATCTTTTGCAAGCCTATTACAACAGCATTTTTTTTCATCCACACCAAATTTTTAGTTTCTATTTCTTCATTAACCCAAGTGACACAAAACAATTCCATTAAATTATATGTTGAAATTATTTGTAGCAAACAAACAAATATACCAAAAATTAGGCTTACTTGGTAGAATTAACAAGAATGCAAATACGGTTGAGGAGAATCAGTGGCCTGAAACTTCCTTGCCTTCTCTTCCCTCAACAGGATTAAGGAGAGCAGCAACAACTTATGATCAACACTTGGTCCTCGGCTTCAGGCACAGTCACAATCTCATCAAAATTTCTTTGTCCCTTAATTTTCTTAGAAACCAAACAAAATACTAAAACTAGAACAGGCGCACATTAACCAAATATTATAAAAACTCCACTTAAAAAATGTAAAAAACGGTGAAAAAAATTCTTACGAAGAGTTCACCTTTTGAATCGCCGACGCGGAGCAGTTATCGTCGACCCGAAACCCCTTCACGAACAAGAGCCCAACCTGGTTCTTCTCAACGACATTTTAGAGCTTCTTCTTGTTGGATTAAATAATTTAGTGGTATTTAGCAGTCGATTTAAAGAGAAAGGGCTCGACATTGGGCTTATTTCAAATCAGTGATGGGCAAGAACTGAGGAATGAAAGAGGAAAACACAATATGGGTTAGACAGCAAACACAATTGCTTCGAAAATACAGTGGCTTCTTAGATTCAATTTGGTGATTGTACTATGATTTATGTTTTAAGGTTTCTTATGAGTTAGGATCGTGATTCTATTTTGACTTCTGCGGACTTTGTTTTAAAAAACTATATAGAACTTTTACAATATTAACTAGTTTTATTTCTTTTTAAATAAATATTTAACGAGTTGTAAACCAGTTAAAGAAACAAAATTATTTTTTTATATTATAATTATTGTGTGCCGTTGATCTAATCCAATGGTATATAATAACTTCAGTATTGATACCGTAATTTTTATTACGGCATTATATAATTTTCCTAAACTAAAATATCTTTAAAACTAAAGCTCTCATTGGACGTAGTCTTTTATATATACAAAGATAGATGTCATTAAACCACTGAGGAATGAATAAACTTTATTTAAAAATGAAAGAGTACATCATACACTAAGTGTATATAGATGACGTAATAACCAATGCCTCTTGATTCTTGAAAACTAGAACAAACAAACTATAGTACACGAGAAAAATAAACCAAGCAAATTAGAAATATACTTAGAAAATTAAGACTCATTCAAGGTTGCTGAGGTCAAATTTGTAATTGTTGACTGACTATCTTCATAATTGGTCTAGACTCTAGACTTTCATTTAAGCATGAAAAAGCAACCTCCGTCATTGACATCAATTTTTATTGAACACTGCATGATGAAGTTGGAAGATGCGGGTCCAATATTTCATCAAGTGCTATATTCATGTTGAGAGATGGAGATGAAATTGAAGAATGAAAATCTCTTAGATGCTTCCCTTTGATCACTTTTAAAACTATGTTGGGAATTTTGAAAAATCAAATACTAAAGAAATACTATTTATTTCCTCAACAACACTCCTCAACTACAAATTTTATTTTTCACTCTCTATAACTTAGAGACTTTGTTGCTTCACTTGATGCTTAAACTAAATACATGAGGGGGTATTTATACATATTACAAATCAATCACAACTATTCATTTATTCAAATGTAAAACAAATCTTAATCATTCATCAAAACCTAACACTCGCCTACTTTACCAATTACACCTACCATTCCTACCACAATAAAATTTTGTGTATTCGGGCTTGAATTTGTTCAAATTGCATTAAGTTTATGATCCAGCACCCTCTTTAAACTTGATCCTGTGACACTAAGCAAACATCTGAATTTTACAAAGTCTCCATGTTTGAGCAACTTGGTAAAGATATCAGCTACTTGATCCTTTGATCTAACATACTTGACTTGCACTTCTTTTCTTATAATACACTCCCTTATGAAATGGTAACAACTATCTATGTGTTTTCTTCGATCGTGAAAGACTTTATTCTTGGATAGTGCAATTGTTGATTTGTTATCAACACAAATCTCGATTGGCTCTTTTTTGTGGCAAACCCAACTCCTTTAGCAAATTTTTAAGCCAAATTGCATGACAAACATTTGATATAGTAGCTACGTACTCAGCTTCATCGGTGGAAAGTGTGATAATTGGTTGCTTCTTTGGCATCCATGTGAAAGTAATATCTCCGATAGAGAACATGAAACTACTAGTACTCTTTCGATCATCTATGTCGCCACCGGTCACAATTGCTATATCCAACGAGCTTGTAACCATTAGAATCTAAGTAAAACAAGCCAAAATTAATTGTTACTTTGATGTAGCAAAGGATTCTTTTTACAACTTTAAAATGGGTGGTATTTGGATTCTCCATGTAACGACTCACAAGTATAACAATATAAAGGATATATGGTCTCATGCACGCCAAATAACATAACCTTCCGACTAGACTCTTAAAGAACATTAGATCTACATCTTTGCCTTTATCATGTTTGGATAACTTAGCTCTGCATTCTACTGGCGTGCTTATAGGCTTGTAATAATTCATCTTAAACTTCTTAAGAATATCATTTGCATAACTTTCTTGGGAGATAAATATGCCTTCTTTCTTTTGCTTGACTTAAATACTGAGATAATATGCCATCAATCCAATGTTAGTTATCTTAAATTCTTTGATCATCACTTTCTTGAACTTTTTAAATAAGCTTGGATTACTTCTAATGAAGATGAGATCATCCACGTACAGGCACACAATTAAAATGTCTTTATCCTTTTCTTTGACATAAAGAGCATGTTCATATGGGTATTTAGTGAAGCCATACTCTTGAAAATACTAGTCAATTCTTCTATTCCATGCCCTTGGTACTTGATTTAACCTATAAAGAGCTTTCTTCAATCTCAGAACTTTGTCCTCCTATCTTTTCACTTACATTGCCCGATGGTTGTTCGATGTAAACTTCTTTTTCGAGGAATCCATTCAAGAAAGCATACTTCACATCCATTTAAAAAATCTTCCATTTTTCTGAGCAGCCAAAGAACTAATAAGTTTAATAGTTTCAAGTTGAGCTACAAAAGCAAATACCTCATCATAATCTATGCTAACCTTTTGACTATAGCCTTTTGCAACTAGTCTCGCCTTGTATCTTTCAATTTCTCACTTTGTATTTCTTTTCATTTTGTACACCCATGTAACACCGATCTCTTTATGACCCTTGGGAAGAGTAGTAAGTTCTTAGGTGTCATTTTTTACAATAGTGTTGATTTCGTTATCCATTGCTTTTCCCCACTTTTTATCTTGTACAGCTTTATGGAAGTTCACTGGTTCATATTTAGCAAAGAGAAAAAAAAAAGACTGAAATTATCAAGCCTTTCAGTTACCTCATAGAGATCTTGAAAATTCCTTCCACGCTATTTGGTTCTTTCTTTTAAAAAAGATGGTAGTGAATCTCTAATTGTGGTTGATGTTGGTAAGATAGGTGGAGTAGTTGGCTTTTGTTGTTCTTTTACTTGTTTTATTTGTGTATGATCATCTTCTTAAATAAGAAAGAAGCTGAAGTCATCCACATTAGAGTCAAAATCTTATTCTCCTTCTTCATAAAAAATTACATCTCGGCTAATCACAACCTTCCCACTATTTGGATTATACAATTTGTATCCTTTGGAATCGTTGTTGTATTCGATGAAGATGAACTTTTCATTTTTGTCATCCAGCTTAGCTCTTCTCTCATCTAGTACATGTACATGGACAATGCTTCCAAAAACTCTTAGATGGGCGATTTCAGGCTTTCTTCCACTCCATGCTTCTTGTGATGTCTTGTCCCACACACTTCTTATTGGAGATCAGTTAGATAAATAAACTGCATATGCAAAAGCTTCAACCCAAAATTTTTTGGGTAGTCTCTTATTCTTGAGCATGTTTTTAACCATATCGAGAATGATTCTGTTCTTCTTTTCTGCAACACCATTTTGTTGAAGAGATCTTGGAACTACTAAAGGGTGCCAAACTTCTTTTGCTTTACAAAACTCTATGAAATCTTTAGAGATGAACTCTCTACCTTGATCAGGTCTTATGGCTTTAATTTTGTGTCCACTTTCCTTTTTGGCTACAACTTTTAACTTCTTGAAAGCTGAAAAAACTTTTGATTTCTGCTTTAAAAAATGTACCTAAGATTTCTTACAAAATCATTCATGAAAAGAAGGAAGTAGTTACTTTTACCAAGAGAGCATGGCTTGAATGGACCGCACACATCAATATGAATTAACTCAAGAGGCTTCCACGCTCTTGAGTTTGACTCAATTGGAAAGCTCTTTCTGAACTGCTTTCCATGTAAACTTACTTCACAAACTTAATCAGGATGATTGACTGAAGGAAGGCCTTTCACTATGTTCTTCTTTGATAGTCATTTTAGTTAAGATGCCTATAACGAAGATGCCAAATCCAAGATGGATCTTTGTGACAAGCTTTGAGACACATTGCAACATCATTTTTGATATTTAAAGGAAACATTCTATTCTTCGACATTCTCACCCTTATAATTAAGTTTCCTTTGTCATCTCTTAGAAAAAAAATTATAATCTTTTAAGTAAATATCATAGCCCTTTTCCAAGAGTTGACCTAAAGTGAGGATGTTGGTTTTCATACTGGGCACATAGTAAACATTTGAAATTAATTAGTGGCTACCATCTTTTGCACGAGAGAGCATGTCACCTTTGCCCTTCACTAGTACTTTTGAATTATCTCTAAAAGCAATATTATCATTCATAAATTCATTTAGTTCTATCGACATACTTATGTTTCCGCTCATGTGATTACTAGCACTATGTCAATATACCATGTATTTTCTTGACCCCCATTAATGTCATTGCGTGCCAATAAAAGTGCACCATCTTCACCACTTTTCTCTTCAATCTAGTTCACTCTTTAATCAATTCTGGTACTTGGAACTCAACACTCTAAAGCATAATGCCCAAATTTTTGACAATTATAGCACTGTATTTGGGATTTATCATACCTCGATCTTAGATTTCCTCTACCTCGTCATCTGGTTGAGCTTTATCCTTTTTAATGATTAGAATTCTTTTTGAACTTCCAACCTCGTCCATGACCACGACTTTTACCTTATCCTCAACCTTTACCTTGGATATAATGTCTTTTCTCATTGTCGATGCTTTCTTCTCTTTTCTTTGGATTTACTTCTATCTTGAGGAGTTGGTCTTTGATCTCATGCTTCTTCTTTTGTTTTTCTTCTTAGGAACCTTCCTTGAAATTGCTCGATCGTTATATCCTCCAAATCTTTTGTTTCCTCGATTGTCACAATAATATAGTCAAACTTCGAGTCTACTAATCGAAGTATCTTTTTAATGATCTTTACCTCTTTTAACTCCTTACCATTTCATTTCAACTCATTATAAATAGTCACAACCCAAGTAAAATAGTCAGAAATCGACATGGATGCCTTCATGTGTAAGGACTCAAATTCTCCTTGTAATGTTTGGAGACGAACCTTCTTAACTTGTTATGCTCCTTTGTAAGAGATCTCTAACTTTTCCCATGCTTCCTTTGAGGAGGTTGCACTGGCAATCTTTTCAAAAGCATCTTTATCTAATGATTGAAAGATGAGATACTTTGCTTTATTCTTTTTCTTCTTTAAATATTTCAAATTCTCCTTTTGCGCTGCAGTTAAAGTAACTTCATTTTCCTCCAGAGTAAAGCCTTTGTCCACGACTTCCCATACATCATGTATGCCCAATAGAGCCTTTATTTTAATACTCTGGTTGTTAAACTTACTTCCCTTCAACTGTGGAACTTGGAATGACATCATGCCACCATTTACCATAATTTATAAATTGAGTGAGAATTTAGAGATTCTGAATACGCAGATGAATTTGGAATGTAAAAAAATCTTGAGAGGAACTCGAGTTAACATTCGATCAACAGTCAACACTGGTCAACTATCAACTCTAGTCAACGGTCAATGGTTCAGTTCTGCTCGATTGACTTGACTCAGACCTGGATCGGTTTGGTTTGGTTAAGCTCGATTTAGTTGGTTAAATTCATAGCAAACTTCCGACGGTGATTATGGGCACATTCGAACTCCAATTAGACTGATTTCTACGGTGATGCTTTCCACTCATCGACATCTTCGATTTGATATGCTATATGACTATGTTGAAAATCGATTACTAGCTTTGATACCACTTTATTGGAGAAATACTATTTTATTTTCTCAACAACACTCCTCAACTACAACTCTTATTTTTCACTCTCTACAAATTAGAGACTTTGTTGCATCACTTGATACTTAAATTAAATACATGAGGGGGTATTTATACATATTACAAATCAATTGCAACCATTCATTTATTTAAATACAAAACAAATCCTAACTATTCATCAAAACCTAACACTCACCTACTTCACCAACCACACCTACCATTACTACCACAAGAAACTTCTTTGTATTTGAGCATGAACTTGCTCAAATTGGATCAAGTTTATGATCCAACACACTAACACTCCAAAACTGTATACGTCACATTTCTCTATGATCTTCATTGTGTAAGCAAGCTATGCATGGTCAAGGACAAAAAAAAAAATGTTTACTCTATTTATAAGATAAATTTGCATAAAGTAGTAAGCTTCTACAAGTCTACTAAATGTACTACATAAATTTTTCAACAATATCTAGTTACATTGTTCTATTACTGCACACATAACATAAAAATATTCCTCAAAATGGCAACAAACAGATACTAAATACCTAGAGGAATGAATTTGTATGTGCTAATAAATTCAGTCCAATTGGACTAGTTTAGCTTTAGAAACTTAGCAATTCCAAAGTCTACAACATGAGCTTCATATTCCAAATCTAGCAACAAGTTCTTACTTGATCTATCCCAATGGACAGTCGGAGGAAAGTAGTTATGGTGCAAGTAGGACAAGGCATCAGCTACCCTTTTCAAGGGATTCATAGACCGAAAAAGAGTGTCGGGCATGTGAGCAAAATCCATAAAACTTCACAATGTTTCGATGTCCAGTCTCTGTCAACGCCTAAACTTCGGTCAAGAATTCTTTTTTATCTACAATATGATCACATGGGAGTGGTAAGTGAAATTTCTTGACAGCTACGACTTCCCCAGATGGTAACTCAGCTCTGCAAACACTTCCATGTTTACCATTTCCAATGCAATATTCTATATCA
Source organism: Citrus x clementina (assembly GCF_000493195.1). NCBI lineage: Eukaryota > Viridiplantae > Streptophyta > Magnoliopsida > Sapindales > Rutaceae > Citrus > Citrus x clementina. The sequence continues at coordinate 27,681,679 of NW_006262339.1, read as the reverse complement.
AAATCATTAATTGCTCTAACAATTTCATCATACAAGTTTCCCTTCGAAATTTAAAATAGAAAGCAATCCCTGAGGGTTTTGGTTGTTGCACTGTCGATCTCCTAAGTTTGACTTCCACTTTCAAAAAATGAAGAAAATTAATATCAATGCAATTGAAACAAACAGTGCTCCTACAAGAAGGAACACTATTGTAAACCACTTGGCTCCACAGTCTTGTTTTTGTTGCCTTAGAGCTTTACATGGTTGCAATCCTTTTGCACTTACACACAATCTTTTGTTCCCCTTTAATGCTTCCACTGAAGCTCCTCGAAATGCTATGCTATTAGGAATTGGACCCTATAAGTCATTGTAGGATATATCAATGAAGTTTAACTTCTCTAGGCTTTTCATTTTGTAGATCTAAGGTGGTAATTCTCTTACAAGAAAGTTGCAACTTAAATCTAATTCCGAAAATTGAACCAGTTTTTCCAATATCTTTGGCAATTCTTGGACTAACTTGTTTTTACATAAGCCCAAGTAGTGCAATTTCAGTAGGTTTTCGAGACTTTCTGGGATTAAGTTGTTGAACCTATTTACAGAAAAGTCGAGGTATTCAAGTTCTATAAGTGAGTCGATTTCTCTAGGTAGACATCCTACAAGTTGATTCCTTCTCAAAATGAGCTTGATTAGAGAATTTAACTTTCCAAGTTCCTTTGGAATTTCCCCAATTATATGATTCAATGAAAGATCAAGTGCTTGTCGTTGAGACGAGTTTCTAATCTCACGTGGTATACCTTTAGTAATGGTATTCATCAAAACACTGAGAGTGCCTAATTTTGGGTATTTCTCCCTATTAGATGGGATTTCACCATGAAAATTATTACGGCTGAGATCTATGAAAGTCAGGTAAGGATAAATGCCTAAAGCTTCTGATATATCTCTAGTAAGGTTGTTTCTATTACGGCATAGTCGGATTAAGCTTATGCAACTTCTTAAGCTTTTGGGGATTGTTCCTTAAAAATGGTTTTCAGAAGCACCAAAGTGCTCCACCTCGACAAATAGTGTGCGGTAAAAACTCTTAAAATGATTGAAATCTAATCCTAGCCTGGCTAACATAGGATTCTCAAGGGAGGGAGGAATGGAACCGTATAGGCAATTATAAAGGAGGGCTAGTTCTTTTGGGTTGGTCAAATTGCTAACAGATAGTGGAAGAACCCTTTTAAATTGATTTAGGTTGCTCAAATTGCTAACACATAGTGGAAGAACCCCTTTAAATTAATTTTGGTTCTACTCAAGAATGTTAAGAGATCTCATCTTTCCTAGTTCATTTGGAATGGAGACAAAAAGCTTATTTTTAGACAAACGTGAAGTTGATAAATTGGTTAGATTACCAAAGGAACTTGGAATGTAACTGATGAGTTGATTTCCATTCAACTGTAAATCACCAAGGGACTTCAATTTTCCTACATTTGACGGGATAGAAGCAAAATATGAATTTTCATAGAGGTATAAAAAAATCAAGTTACTCAAATTACCAAAAGAAAGAGGGATTGAACTACTGAATTGATTATTGCTCAAATCTAATCCCCAAAGAAATTGGGAGTTTCCAATGTTAAGGGGAATGAAACCAGAAAGTGAATTATTATGAATGATTAATAGAGCCATGTTGCTCAAATTACCTAAAGAATGAGGGATTGGACCACTGAGTTGATTATTGCTCAAATCTAAATCCTAAAGAAATTTGAAGTTTCCAATGTCTAGAGGAATGAAATCAGAAAGTGAATTATTATTAATATACAATCGAGCCATGTAGCTCATATTACCTAAAGAAGAAGGGATTGAACCATTTAAGTAGTTAGAGTGCAAGGAAAGCTCCCTCATAGAACTTAACTGACTTACTTCTAGTGGAATTGAGCCATCTAATTGTTCCAATGAGTGTGAAGGACCTCCAAATAACTCAGAAGACCAACCTCTGGCGGAATATTTCTAAATAATTGATTGGACATTAAATAAAGGTAGCTGAGATGTGAAAGGTTACTAATTTGAGGCCGGATAACACCATAGAATCCATTAAGGCTGAGATCACGATAAGCAAGATAAGAAAACGATGAGAATGAGAAATTATGAAGCGTACCTTTTAATTCTATAGAGATCGATTATGGCTTTGAAGGCTGGCTTTCCATTTGAGAAGAGCATAAGTTTCTTCATTAGATTCTGATGAAATGGTTATTAAAAAACTTAACACAAAAAATATGATCAACAAAACAAGTGAAAGAACTACTATATTGAGGGTTGGTGACCCCGTTAATATTATAAAAACACAATAAGATAAACAAAGTTAAACCGAAGTTTATTGAAATTCAAAAGATGTTTTTATGACTCTTAGCTTTTAAAAAACATACAACGGTGCGGAAAACAAGCATGTTGGAAGCCAAATTTATAGAAACCATACACAAAAGCAACAGAGATGTCAACAAGTCAATGCGTCAGCTAGGGAAGATTTTTCCAATGTTGATAAGGTGGAAAAGTGTTCCAAGATTAGGATATTTTTTACATAGTAGTCTGAATATTATTGCTCTAAAATTATACAAAAATGGTTCACTTCCAAAAAATGGTGAACGTGATTTCTATGAATTTTTGAAATTAATGAATCTACATTTCATGTATTTTGTGTGTTACTATTACTATTTTGTTGATTATGTTGCATTGGTAATATAGATACTTAAAAAAATGAAAACAAAAAGCATAAGAAATAATAATATTGATTAAATTAAATGGCTAACTAAATAAAAAGAAAAAGCATATTTCCAACGTGTTTCTTGAATTTTCGAGAGTAAATTATGGTTGGAATAGTAATTATTTGTGTTATCCAATCACATTTCCAAGGGCAGTCAATGCCATTTCCAAGGGCAAATGCAATTGGAAATATGTATTTTTTGGTTTTATAGGGACTATTTTCGAGGGCATTTGATATCATTTCTGATGGCATTGCCATTGAAAATAAATTTTTTCTCCGACGATCCATTGGAAATTGTGCTTTTCCAACGCAACTTAATACGACGATGGTCGACGGCATGACTTTGTTGGAAATGAGTTTTTCCGAGGGCATTTATGTATTTTCAAGGATATTTGCCCTTGGAAATAACCATTCTTCTTGTAGTGACTAGCGTGCAACTTTAGCATCAAGGTTCTCCTTCTTCGTGCATATATAGCCTGCCTCATCCGCAAATGTACCAAAAAACTGCCTCGGCCAATCAAATAAGAGTTTGCCAAATCAATAAGTGTCAGGTATTAATTAAAGATGTGATATCATTCACTAGGAATTATGATTAAAAAAACATAACTTTAATAGCAGCGAATCTAATGTGCAGATGTCTAAATTTGTCACTGTTGTGAAACTTCTCAAACTAAACCTGCAACTTATTACTTACCCAAAAAATAGCTCACAAATCAAACATAATTGGGGGGAAGAAAGGTTCTGCCTGCCCGCGTTGCTTCCCCTTTTTTTTGAAAAGAAAAAAAGACCGGAAAAGAGCTATCCGCACATGAACCCACTAAGGGGAAGGGGCTTTTCTTTTTTGTTTTTCCTGATAAAAGCTACGTAGAAGGAGGGAATAAGGAATCTTCCTATACCTGCACAAGAAAAGTGAGTCGAGTACCTTGTACCTTAGTTAGACCTCTCGAAAGCCATCTCACTTGGAAGAAGCATGTCACTTGGAAATGCCATCCAATGGCCTAAACCGCATCTAATTAGGCATTCAAACTATTTGACTGATGTAGTAGTAGTAGCAGCAAAAAGGAAACTGACCCCCGAGCATAACCATAGATATTGGAAAGGTGCTTGGCTCGAAAGGTTCACTAAGCTATTCTTGATGGAATGAATCATTCTAAACTGCCGAGATCTTTGAAAAGACGCAATTTTTCGTGGGCTACATGCGGAATAAACGAGTTACATACTTGAAAACGAGTAAGATACGAGCGTAATAGTAAGACTGTCCGCGAACACAGAGAGCGGGCTAGGGACGACTGATCCTGATAGTGAGAGACGGGGAAATAGTGAAGAGCAGCAGAACGTAAGAAGATATGGATATTTTAACGCCCTGCTACCGGAAAGCGCCTATTAAACAATAGGGACTCTATTAAAGGACTAATACAAGACTTCTTTCAGACCTATCCCTTCGCATGCTTCTAAGGCTCGAACTCGTCACTAAGTACGAGAGCTCTAAAGTAGGAGCTATTCCCCTTATTGTTGTGCTTTTATGGGAAGAGTACACAGGAATCGTTCCAACCTCTTTCAATTGGTCGGTATCAAAGGATCGAAAGAGGTCTGTCTTTCGGCTTGGTCAAGGACGGGGTCCCACTGTACAACCAGGAATCTAATGTGCAGGTGTCTAAATTTGTCACTGTTGTGAAACTTCTCAAACTAAACCTGCAACTTATTACTTACCCAAAAAATAGCTCACAAATCAAACATAATTGGGGCTTCCAGCCATTTATGACTTATGCTTCTAGTCATTTATTTATGCATCTAAGTTTTTTTTTTTTTTTGATGGATAAGCATTCTTTGTGCTCCATGAGTATCAAATAATATATTCATATATCCATATGATAAAACTTCTCTGATAAAGGTCCATACTATCATTTATTATGGCTATGAATATTGAAATTTAAGTATAAAATAAAGCATAGCATTTTAAAATATGTAATCAGAAAAGAGATGGTAGTCTAAACCATTAAACAAAGTCATATCATTTTATCATGGGGAGACGGTGCTATGACAAAATTGACAATATAGAACTAAATTATATATGTTGTAATATGTAATTTTTGTACTAGAAAATTGCTAACGATGACGAGTCAAAACCCGATCTAGCAGATATCTGAAGTCAATAAAGAGATTTAAAGGATTATAAAATTGAGGTCAAAGAACAAGTGCACCTGAGATTATGCTCTGCAATATTTGATTGGCATTTCATCATACAAATCCCGAGCTTGACTTCGCAAAGGTCCCTTCTCAGAATAATTCTTGCAATATTGTAACCCAGGCATAAAACGAATAAAATGTGTGGGAAACAAAAATCCAACTTCATCAATGCTTTGAAGCTTGAAGACATGCCTTTCAATTCTCATCATCAATAAGCATTTGTTTTGTTTTAAAAGCTTTATTAACCTAAGCCAAAATAACCAATACTTAGCCTTTTCCAAATTATGCTAATTATACTTCATCATCAACAATTATAGGAATTTATGCAATGTAAATGATAGCTATGATTTAAAGACATCATACATATATACATAATGGAGCAATGATTAAGAATAATTCATGCCCTTCAATTAGCTAGTTTCATGCTTATATAGAATAAATTGAAACTGAACCTAGATTTTGGTCCTTGGCCACTAGGTAGTGTTCTTTCAAGCGTCACTCCCTACAATTTCATTTGCTGCCTTTGCTTTCCAATCCAATTAATCTCAACATCCATTTAGTGTTGCAAGTCATCATGCCCCAAAAATTTCTCCAAAAGAAAGTCCATCATCACCATATTACTGTTTAGCTACTCGGAACACTTATTACTCAGCTCTTCAGGTTAATTTGATCATCTCAGCAATCTAATCGGTGTGTTCTTCCATAGATTCTTGAGCTTGTTCCTCATTCTCAAGGTATATCTCTAGATATGGTAATGGCAACAATTTGAGGCTGCGAACTCATTTCGATTCTTTCAGTCACTTTGTCGAACATCTTCCGTGTGTGATTTTGCATGACCAAATCACAAACTCCACTTCTTTGCATCCAAATAATAGACAAATCTTATTTTTAAGTGAATAAATCTATTGCAAATGTGTTAAAGCCGTGGCACAATCCAATTGTGAGTCTTGCGTTGGTAAAGTTATTGGATCATGTGCATGTGCCATCATGTTAAAGTAACTAAGATCTTAATTTGTCTAAGCTTGAAATCATGCAAAAGTTTATGGCAAGCACATGATTTGGAGAGGAGTTTGACTATAAAGCAACTAGCATTGGAATTCAATAGTTTTCAAATTCGTTCTCCACAACCAATTGATGTTTATGAAACTAAGCTTCTCAAATCCGTGTCATGTGAATACACAAGTTTACTAATAAGGAGATAAATTCAAGCTATACCAAGGTTGTGGGATTTACAATTGATCACTCAGATGAATATATCACGCACATAGATAAATAAATTGAAAGTAATTGCATCAATTTAATAGAAAATATAAGTAGAAATGAAACTGTGAGACATATGTTATCGATTGAAAGCTCCTAAATGTCAACATTGGATTAGTTGTTACCAATTCAGGCAAGTTCAACATTGAAAGACAACTTCTTCGATCCAGTCTTATGGACTTTGATTCAACGATCTTGTCTCTGATCTACTGATCTCCTCAAAGATGTGCTCATCACCCTTTTTTTCACTTTTCTTCTAATTGTGGTCTTACTGCAGGTAGTATGACTTTTCTTATCGTCCCCATAGACAACACCAAATATTGTTGCTAAAATTTGGTCAAGTCAATTAACAGCTTGATACCAGACTTTTGCACCAGCATTAAATTTATTTGTTGGGAAAGCGGCCTGCTAATCACCAAAGATGCCTACGACCACTAGCAAATAACCAACAAACACCTAAAATCACAAAAGAAAGTAAGGGGCAATGGAAGTTTTTGCAGCATTAACCCTATGATGCTCAATTCAATTTACGGGTTTTCAGGAAAAATAAAATAAACTGTGAAAGTAAGTTAGATCTATTACAAATAGATGTAGGCAGTTAAAACCTTAGAATTAACAACTTAATTAATTTTTGAAAATATTGTTCACCAAAATTGTTCATAGTTACTGTTCACTAACACTGTTTATGGGTGTTGTTCATCCGTATAAAAAATATTAATTTTTCAAAACACAATAAATTGCAGAGATTAAATGACACAATAATTTTTACGTGGTTTAGATTAATCAATCCTACATCCACGAGGCCATGCCTAGATGAAAAGCAATTCACTAAGTTGAGATGTTACAACCTATGGATTTACCAAACTTAATACTCACTTACAATTTATCACCATACAACTTACTCAACCTTAGACTGAATCTGCTTAATTGCTACCCCTCTTGATCCACAATCCTTAAGGCACTCTGCAAAGTGATCAATAGCAATTCTTCAATTCTTCAATGTCTAGTGATTCAAGATCTACATAAACTCTCCACAGAGATGAAAAGAGATAGTCTCATTACAAGACTTTGAATGAAAAAGAAACGAAAACAAATTAACACAACATGATATGCCAAATTCTGATTCTATAGGAAGAAGGCTGAATTTTGCTTCTCTGTTTTATGCTCTATGTTGTGCTTCATCAATTGTGAAATACTTCGCTTTATATAGGTATTAGGGTTTCACAAAAATTGTAAGTCTTAAAAGACTTGGATTCCTTCCAAATAAGAGTTTATTTTCTTTTATAATTCCTACAAATCTGAATAGTAATAAATCTAATCTTCTTGTCTTGTTTGTCTCCTAAGAAATATTTGGAGCGTTTAATAAACTTCATGTTTGAACTAATTTCTTGCTCTAAATAGATCTTACATGCCAATTGTAGAATCCCGTTATTAATTGACTTGCCAAATTAAACATCTAATTAAGCTAGGAAACAAATATTTCAAATAAATTAAAATCTCACTAAATTAAGGAACTAATAAATTAATCCATATTACAAGATATGCAATAAATAAAATTACAATTTAACTAGACTTTCCATAAGATGCCAACTCCATAAATAATAGACTTAACAAACATTTTATGGTTAAACAAAAAAAGCAGAGTGTTTAGGAAATCAGAGGCCGAAAGAAAAAAGAAAAAAAGAAAAACAAGCACAATGCCAAGATTGAATCTAATCAGCTTGGCTAAATTTAGAAAAAGCAACTAGCCGTGTTCGCCTAGGCAGTAGTCCCCACTATTGCTTATTATAATGATGATGATAATGTCCCTATTAGGATGATGGGGATGATGTTTTATTTATCTTAATTCTTTTTTTTTTCACCATTCATTTAATTGTGGTCTTAGTACAGGTAGTGTGACTTTTCGTACCATCCCTACAGAAGGCACCAAATATTGACACTGAAATCTAGTTGAGTTGGCTAGTGATAAATACCAGACCTTGCATCAGCATTAAATTTGTTTAGTGGAGAAATGACTTGCCAATCATCAAGGACTCCCTGCGACCACTAGCAGATAATTCACGAACACTTGAGATCACAGACGACGATCAGAGGTGCTAGAAATTTATCTAGTGTTAACGCTTCAACGCTCAAGTTAATTTATGGGTTTATAGGAAAAAAATGTAAATAAATAGTTTCTGAGTTTTTCTGAAGAAATAATCTCAAGGTTAAATTGTAATGGAAAAACAAATAAAAATTGGGAAGGATAGTTGATTCTCCCTCTTCATTAATTCTCCTAGAGATTTTTATAGATGTTGAAGTTTACCCCTAATGTGTTTGTGATCAGGAGATGGAATTAAGGAAAGGGTCTTCCCCCCCCCCCCCCCCCTTTTCCCCCTTTCTCCCTGCCAAGAAAAACTGATCTCCTCTATGGAGGAGTGATCCCCCGAATAAGCGCATATCATTCCCACTTTGTACCGAAGGAGTCGGTCTAGGTTGTTGACTCCTTCCAATTCTTTTGCCTCTTCCCTTTTTCTTTATTGTTATTAAAATAAAACGATAAAATAAAAAGAAATGGGCTTATTAAACGCACCCAAACAGAGAGTATTAACAATATTATAAAGATGATCTTTCCTCTCAGAGCTAGTAAAGATCAGTGGTGTGACAATCACAAATCACCCTGCTTTGACACACGTGCCCATCAGCACCTTCTATACTTGACTCGGCTAATAAAGGATGTTATCTAGTTGATTAAGAAACTCAGAAACTTCATCATAACGAACTCAAATGCTGAATTTAGAAGTACAAATTAATCTTTGTTGCATCAAGCTATTTTTTATACTTCTATTAATTGTGGTACCGCAAGTCGACTGAGTCTTCCTAGAGAAACCATGGACTCGCGAACCGGGTTCTACTAATCAAGCCACTTTAAACGTTTGGTTTCAATCAATTGAAGCCAGGCTGCCTCGATCAATTTTCTAGGACTTCTCCAATGAGCACGTTACGGAAAAAGGATTTCTAACCTTAGTTAGTTCCTTCTTGTTGTTCCTCATATCAATCTTAGACTTTTACGATTTAATGACAGATGATATATCAAAATATGAGTTTTTCTCATATTTAATGTTAAAACTAATTGTTCATGTTTTCATTTACGTCCTATCTCTACCAAAATTCTTCATCCTTCTATTGATTTCTTATTAATTCCTTTTACTTATTTATAGACAAACCTAAAATTCTAAATAAACGTAAGAAATATGAATTGTTAATTAATGATTAAAAACGATCAGATGACTTATCTGAAAAATACTAATCATTAGTTATTACAACAAGATCTACATACATTGTAAAAGGAAGAGTACGTCATATACTGTACCTATTATGGAAGTCGTAATAACCTACACAATTATGAAAAATAAATCAAACAATTTTGAAGCTGAAAAACAAGGAGGATTTCCACATGAAATATTTTATATTATTATTAACAAAAAAAAGTTTGGTACTATTTATTATTTGAATCAATATGAACGAAAGTTAATTAAATATAAATACAAATTTCTATAATTTTTTAATTTACAATATACATATTCATTATTACATAATTAAATTATAATAAGTTGATTCACCTATAATATTATCATCTTAGTAATAATTAATTTAATTTGCCTTAGGGTCTTGACTGAATGATTTTCAAATAGTTTTATTTGACTAACTATCTAAGTTCAAATCTTGGGTGAGGTAGGGAATAAAATATAGATTTGGACTTTGACCACCCTTCAACCTTTTTAAAAAAAATTAATTTAATTTATTATTACAAAATAACTTAAATTAATTAGTTAAAATTATTGATAGCCTTTCCCAACTTATCCTGTTGGAGGTATGGGTCCTATGGATATATTTTTCTTTGTTTATCTCTCACCAATATATAAAACCTTGCAAAACATGGGATGACAGTAGAAAGTGAATTATCATTAATAACCAATCGAGACATGTAGCTCAAGTTTCCTAAAGGAGAGATTGAACCTTCAAGTAGTTACAGTACAAGTAAATATCCTCCATAGAACTCAATTGGCCTACTTCTGGTGGAATTGAGCCATCTAATTGGTTAAGCTGAAAGTGAAGGACCTCCAAATGACTCAGAAGACCAAACCTCTGGTGGAATATTTCCAGAAAATTGATTGGATCCTAAATAAAGGTATATATCTGAGATTCGAAAGGTTACTAATTGGAGGCGGGATAGTACCAAAGAATCCATTCCAGGTGAGATCAACATAAACAAGATGAGGAAGCGATGAGAAAGAGAAATCATGAAGCGTACCGTTTAATCCTACATTTGGGAGGCTGATGTTGATGACTCTTCCAGCATCATTGCAGTTGATTCCGGACCAAGAACAGGGGCTTATTTTGGATGAAACATTGGTGGCGTCGTTAATCCAAGAAGAAAGGAGTGATCAATTATGGTTTTGAAGGCTGGCTTTCAATTTGAGAAGAGCACCAGCTTCTTCATTAGATTGACAAGAAGCAGTTATTTAAAAACATAACAAAAAAAGTAGGATGTAAAAAACAAGTGAAGGAACTACTGCATTGAGGGTCGGTAACCCCATCGATATTATCAAAACACAATCAAATAAATAAAGTTAAGCCGAGGTTTATTGAAATTCAAAAGAGCTTTTGATGACTCTTACCGTTTGAAAAACATACAATGGGGCAGAAAACGAGCATGTTGGACTCAAAATTTATAGAAACCACACACAAAAGCAATTGAGAGGTCAACAAGTCAATGTGTCAAGTCGGGAATATTTTTCCTCCATAAGGTGGAAGAGTCTTCCAAGATAAGGATATTTTTTTACATGCTAGTCTGAATATTGCTGTGTTTCTCATTGAGTTCTTTCTTAGAGCAGTTTTTTTTTTTTCACTCTATGGGGGGTTAGGCGGGACCCCTACCTGCCATTTAGAATTGATAAAGAAAATACATTTGGAGGGGGACATAAACCAAGACCTCCAATCAAGAGAAATAAAAATAACAGTAAACGAAATGATCTAGGCATAGCCTAACATAAGAAGAAAAAGACTAATGCAGACGATGATAATATCTCTTATGATACTTGCGGCCGACAAGTAATTTAATGCCTTTTTTTTAATGACCGACAACACTAAAATTAGGGCTAGAGTCAATTCTCTCAGAATTCTCAGGAGTAGACATGAAATGGTAATTATTCGCCAAGTGATTGTCAGAGCTATCATCATTATCAGTATGAGAATTGTAAAGCCTAAAATCTGTGTTGGATGCTCGATGAAGATGTGTATTATACTCACCTGGTTCTCGGATCCTAGAATCATGAGTCGTGACATCCTGGCCAATCGGCTCCTGAATGGAAGTAGAGTCTGCAGCGTTAGCTCGGCTCTCCGTAAGAACAATCGGAGACCTCGCAACAATCTGCTTAGTGATGGACGGCTCAAGTCGTGGAGTGTCCAAGGGTTGAGGAGTATCTGACAGCAGAACTTCTGACTTCTTATTATCTATTCTAGTCTGCTAATTCCCATTGGGCCACTGGGGACGGAGTCCCGAATTGGCCACGTAACACGTCTCAATGGAATGGCCAAAGTGTTTGCAAGAAGCACAATACATTGGGATTTTCTCAAAATTACACTCTGCCAAAACCCAGAATCTCCCACATCGATTCGTATCCGTTGCAATGGAGGTTGAGTGACATCATACTCCACTAACACTCTAGCTACAGAAGGGCGAACTAAAGAGGTGGTAGCTTGGTCAATTCGCAATGGTTTACCAATAGCTGATGCAATAGAAAATAATGCTTCCTTACAGTGCATGAAATAGACAGGCAAGTAAGGAAATGAAATCCAAACTAGGACTATAGGGGACTCCTCGGAACATCAAAAATCGGTGGTCCATTTAAAAATTCTCATGGCACTCCCATTGATGTACCATCCTTGCCTAACCCATAGGCAGGAGTAGTACTCCTCAACATCCAATTGAATTAACACATGTCGATTATCTAAAAGGGACACCTTGAAAATTCCCTTCAATCTCAAAGTATTAAAAAATTTATGAATTAATTCCATACTAGGTCTATTGTAGGAAAATTTATCTACCAATGTCAGCTTGAAAGGAATGGCCATCGCTTGATTTTCCGCAGTGGATAATTGAACGTTAGGCTCTCCCTCGAACAAAGTAATGGTCTTGATCGGAATCGTCAAGTTGGATGGGCCGTTCATAATATCCACCAAAGATTTTTTTAGTCGGTTTATTTTTATTTAGATTGGGGACGGATTTCAAAACCGAGGCGTAGGAGGGTGCGGACGTGGGCTGAGTGGTATTTTAGATTAACGGATCACTTTGGAGGTTATTTAATAAAAATGTGGAGGGCATTCAATTGGGCTAGGAGTTGGGATTTATTTCCAAAATGGTTTGGGCTTGGGTTTGACTAGTGGGAAAAGCTAGTGGGGCATGGGAAGTGCTAGTGGGAGACACACATGGGGAACACAATTCTTGAGTTACCGAAAGTATTCCATGGGCATGGAAATTACCACCCGCGTGCAGACTTTTGAGCTGGATTTGGTTGGATGTTTTCTGACTTTGGCTGCGTTCCATGATGGTTGTATGTAGCTGGCTTTCAGTTGACAGCTGCAACTGGCTGTTGAGTGTTAGAAAATACATATTTATAAAGGAGAAAACCGTCATTTTACATTTCAAGTCTTACTAACAACCCTTACTTTTATGTATTTAACCTTCTTGTGATTCAATTACGTGTGTTTTATTTTAATTAAGTAATTTATGTATTTTAGGGGCATTATAGTCATTTCACAATAAAGGAGAGATCAGATGGCAAAACGGACATCACTTTTGAACTCAGGACGGTCGAAAACCTTAGGAGGGGCATAAAAAGAAAAATGATACTATTCACGTGTACGGTACTGTCTACATTACTATTCACGACACTGTTCACATAGACAGATCGATGACGTGGCATTGACCGATGATGTGGCATTGACTGATGAGGTGTCACGATCCTGTTGGACTAAAATTCTTATGTACTGTTGATGGTGACGTGGCAGCATATCAGTGGACGAAAAATCTCGCGTACGGTACATGCATCACACAGGATTATTTTCAACCAAACCGCATACTGTTCAAACCGCGTGGTGAAACCGTGTTACTGTTGACGCGTACTGTTGACTGATGACGTGGCGCAATCCTGAGCGTCCAAACTGTTTTTAATCCGATAGCCATGATTTACTCTATGTATCTATAAAAAGGGGACCTCTCCCCCCTAATTTGGCATCTCTGAATCCATTTTTGGGATCTATTTTCTGTAATTCATTCTCCATCTTGTATTTTCTTCGTATTTTAATAAATTTTCATTTTGCCCCTAGTTCAATTATGAGTAGCTAATTTCCTTTCAAGCTTGGGTTGAAGGTGAAGTCTCAACATGTGTCATGGGCTTTATTTGGTAAATTTATTTTCTCTTCCCCTCTAGTTTTTGTGGATGTTTTGACTTCTCGTTGACAAATAATACTAATCTTGTCTAGTACCGCCTTGGTTTCACCGGCCCTCTAGTACAAGGTTATTATTATTTGGCACGATAAGCCCTTAGCACCATATTGATTAGAGTGTGGTTCATGAGGTGTGGATTCCCCCCTCATGATTTAATTGGTATTAATAAGGAATATTTAGCTCATGATGCATGTTGATACGGATCCAAATACCCAAGTACGCCATTTCAATAGAATTCTCTTCAATTTATTCTTGCCATTTCAATTCCAATTTTAGAGTTTATTCTCGCCATTTTAATTTAAGTTTTAGCATATTCCAAATCATTTCCACCACAAATCCAATCACCCATTTGTAAAATTAATTCTACACACAATTAAAATCCACCTCCTCGTGGGATCGACACTCGTCACCATTGATCTATACTATAATAGATTCGTGCGCTTGCGAGTACATTAAAATTTGCACAAC
>NW_006262339.1:27615996-27667456 GCF_000493195.1 Citrus x clementina | reverse complement strand
GCGCCGTTGCCGGGGACGTAAGTAATTTTAATTCATAGAATTAATTTTTGTGAATAATTTCTTTTATTTGTTTTCTTGTATTTTTTTAATTAAAAAAAAGAAAAAAAAGTGAATTCGCATTTAGAGGTTAGTATTTCTTTTCTTTTTCTCTTCTTTAAATTTCTGTAATTTAATTTTTAAGTTATATTTTTTTTCTTCTTTATAATTTTTGTTTATCTTACTAATTCTTTTTAGTTAATTTATTTCACGTATTTTTTTGTGTATTTTTATAGTAAGGTTGTAACAGCGTAATAAGATTAGTATCGTAATTTCTCATTTTCTTTATTTTTTTTTGTTTTGTTCCTATTTATTTTTGTGTTCTTTGCATGTATGGTCGTAGGTCATTATTTCCTAATCTTAAACCTATAGACCTTAAACTTGAGAAAACACTGCGCACACATAAACACGTTAAAAATAAAATGGATTTACAAGCACCACAAGAGTGGCCATTTAAGGAATATTTTAGTCCATTAGCTAATTTGAGCACATCATGCATAAGATACCCAAATGTAGCTGCTAGGAGCTTTGAATTAAAACCTAGTGTGCTAAATTATCTCCCCACATTTTATGGCCTAGAAAATGAGGACCCATATAATCATTTGAATGATTTTCATGCTATTTGTCAAACATTTAAATATGAGAATTTTTCAGATGATGATGTTAAACTCAGATTATTCCCATTTTCTTTAAAGGATAGAGCTCGTTAATGGCTTAATACATTGCCTGCCAATAGCATTTCATCATGGAAACAAATGGTAACGAAATTTTTGAATAAATATTTCCCAGTGCATAAAACCAACGCTATTCGCAGGGAAATCTCGAAGTTTACCCAGAGAGAGGACGAGCAGTTTTTCGAAACATGGGAGCGATTTAATGGGCTACTCTTGAAGTGTCCACAACATGGGTACGAGAAATGGCACCAATGCCAATACTTTTTGGAGGGTTTATTGCCAAATGTACAAAAATGGCTAATGGCAACAAGTGGAGGAGAGCTAATGTCAAAAAGTGCATCAGAAATTTGGAAATTCTTCCAGCGACAAGCGGATAATTCCCGACAAGCGGATAATTCCCAACAACGGAGTCGATCACTCAGGAATACTAGAAGAATTAAAGGAGTGAATGAGGTTCACATTGGCGAGTCAAGTTCAGAAATCAAATAAGTCAATGAGATAATTGAAGGTCTTTCTCGACAAATAGCATCGTTATCGACTGCTAAATCAACAGAGCCACATGACCATGACTCATACTCATATCAAGCCAATACCATAGGTGTAATGAGAAAACCATCAAATTACAATCCATACTCTAACACATATAATCCTGGATGGAGAGACCACCCCAATTTTTCATGGTCTCAAGGATTCCAACAGAATGGACCAGCGGCTCCAGCTCCACCAATGCAACCAATTCCTCAAGTTCCTCAAGCCTCTCAGCCCCCATTTAGACCATACAATCAGAACCAAAACTACTCTCAACCCAGACCATGGGAGGATGCATTCCAAAATTTCAAGAATGTTACTCACTCTACGATTGAGCAACAGAATCGCATCATTGATGGACTACGAAATGAGTTGAGAGCAGGCTTCAATTCACAAGCCCAATCGGTTTCAAGCCTCGAGAAGATGGTAGGACAACTTGCTTCTTCAGTTCAGACTTTGGCAATGACTGTTGAGAAAGGCAAGTTTCCAAGTCAACCACTGCCTAATCCTAAAGGAGTACATGAAGCAAGTACCAGTACACCACAGCAGCATGGAGAGGTCAAAGCAATTATGACCTTGCGAAAAGGAAAAAAAGTCGACAACAAAGTGGAGATGCCGGTGACAAAAGAAAATCAAATTGTACCTGTGAATGTTGAGGACTCACTACCGGAAGAAAAAGAAGAAACCAACCCAAGAGAATACGTTCCTAAAGCTCCATTTCCTCAGAGGTTAGCTAAAGGAAAGAAGAGAAAATCCACAGGTGAGATTCTTGAAATCTTCAAATAGGTAAGTGTTAACATCCCTTTACTTGATGTTATTAAAAAAATTCCATCTTATGCCAAGTTTCTTAAAGACCTTTGTACTAAAAAGAGAAACATTCACATTCAAAAGAAGGCATTTTTAACAGAAAACGTTAGTTCTATCCTCCAACCTTAAATTCCTCTAAAATGCAAAGACCCAGGCTCCCCACTATCTCATGTAGTATAATGAACCACACAATTGAGAATGCTTTATTGGATTTAGGAGCTAGTGTAAATATGTTGTCTTACTCAGTTTTCGTGAAACTTCGACTGGGAGAATTACACCCAACTCCAGTGGTGTTACAACTCGCTGATCGGTCCACGAAAATACCTTGTGGTATTGTGGAGGATGTGCTTATCTAGGTAGACAAGTTTTATTTTCCTGTTGATTTCATTGTAATTGACACTCAACCAATACAGGACTCAAGGAAGCACATCCCCATTATTCTAGGCCGACCTTTCTTGGCAACTGCGGATGCTCACATTCAATGCAGGACTGGAAATATGCAGTTGTCCTTCGGTAACATGACTATGGAGCCGAACATCTTCAACATTACCAAACAACCTCACAGTGCAGATGATGGAATTGTTGATGTGGATTTAATATAAACAATAGTTGATAATACTTTTCTTTCAAACCTTAGTGATGATCCTTTACAAACATGTTTAACTCACTTTGATTTGGATTTTGATATTGACAGATCGGTCGATGAGGTCAACGCCCTATTTGACTCAGCACCATCCATGGACACTAATAAATGGAAGTCAAGAGTTGAACAACTAACACCATCAGAGAAGCAACTCATTCCATCATCAGAATCACCACCGAAACTCGAGCTCAAACCATTGCCCAACACATTGGAATATGCATTTTTGGGAGAAGAAAGTACTCTACTGGTAATCATCTCATCATCCCTAAATGACGAACAAAAAGGTAAGTTGTTGGATGTTTTAAAAGAGCACAAAGGAGCATTAGGATGGACTATAGCAGACATCAAAGGTATAAACCCAGTAGACTGCATGCATTATATTCACCTCGATGAAAATGCTAAATCTACTAGGGAAATGCAACGTCGGTTAAATCCTAATATGAAAGAAATTGTTAGAACTGAAGTCCTTAAGCTATTAGACGCAGGTATTATTTACCCAATTTCTGATAGTTCATAAGTCAGTCATGTGCAAGTTGTCCCCAAAAAGTCAGGAGTCACAGTAGTTACCAATGCTGATAATAAATTGATACTCACTAGAGTAACTACAGGATGGCGTGTATGCATTGATTATAGAAAATTAAATTCTGTCACACGTAAAGACCATTTTCCTTTACCATTTATTGATAAAATGCTTAATAGATTAGCAGGCCATGAATTTTATTGCTTTCTAGATGGCTACTCAGGATATAATCAGATTCTCATAGTACCAAAAGATCAAGAGAAAACCACTTTCACTTGCCCTTTTGGCACATTTGCATATAGGAGAATGCCATTTGGATTATGTAATGCACCTGCTACATTTCAACGATGCATGTTAAGCATTTTTTCTGATATGGTTGAACGATTCCTTGAAGTCTTTATGGATGATTTTTCTGTCTTCGGTGACTCATTTGATCAATGTTTACATCACCTAACACTAGTTTTGCAGAGATGTATCGAGAAGAACTTGGTTTTAAATCGAGAGAAATGCCATTTTATGGTAAAACAAGGTATTGTTCTCGGTCACATCATTTCGAGTAAAGGTATTGAGGTTGACAAAGCAAAGGTGGATCTCATTTCTAATCTTCCTCCACCCAAAACAGTCAGAGAAGTAAGATCTTTCCTTGGGCATGCTGGTTTTTATAGACGTTTCATTAAAGATTTTAGCAAAATTTCTATACCCTTATGCAATCTGCTTGCTAAGGATGTACCTTTTGTCTTTGATGATTCATGTCTTGTTGCATTTGAAAAATTAAAGCATTTGTTGACATCATCACCCATCATTCAGCCCCCAAACTGGAGCTTACCATTTGAGCTCATGTGTGATGCATCTGATTATGCAGTAGGAGCAGTATTAGGACAAAGAGTTGATCGAATTCCCCATGTTATTTACTATGCTAGTATGACATTGAATGATGCACAGTTGAACTATTCAACTACTGAAAAAGAAATGCTAGCAGTAGTGTTTGCATTAGAGAAATTTCGATCTTATCTCATTGGTTGTAAAATAATTGTATTCATAGATCATGCTGCTCTTAAATATCTTCTCACAAAGAAAGATGCAAAAGCTAGACTAATTCGTTGGGTGTTACTTTTGTAGGAGTTCGACTTGGAATTTAAAGATAAGAAAGGCACAGAGAATGTTGTGACTGGCCATCTATCTCGTCTCCATTTTGACACAATTATGGAAACATTACCATTGAATGAGTCATTCCTAGATGAACAATTTATGAGTGTGGAAGTATTACCTTGGTATGCTGATATAGTTAATTATCTTGTTACAGGTAAACTTCCAGAGCATTGGACCAAGCAAGATAAGGCTAAATTCTTTGCAGAAATAAAGAATTTCTTTTGGGATGACCTGTATTTGTTCAATTATTGTGCAGATCAAATTGTTAGACGATGTGTCCTAGAAATTGAAATTTAGAATATCATTTCATTCTATTTTGAACAAGCTTGTGGAGGCCATTTCAGTGCTAAGAAAATAGCAACTAAAGTTTTATAATGTGGTTTCTATTGGCCATCTATATTTCGAGACGCTTACATTTTCTGTTCTTCATGTGATAGGTGTCAACGAATGGGAAGCATTACACAAAGGAACATGATGCCACTAAATCCAATTTTGGTGGTTGAGATTTTTGACGTATGGGGTATCAACTTCATGGGACCCTTTCCCCCTTCTTTTGGCCATCAATACATATTGGTTGCTGTTGACTATGTATCGAAATGGGTAGAAGCAATTCCATGTAGAACCAATTATCACAAGGTGGTGATAGGATTTTTGAAAAGCAACATTGTTTTGCGCTTTGGATTCCCTCAAGCGATAATCACTGATGGTGGTGCCCACTTTTGTAACAAAGCAGTGAAAGCTCTTTTGACAAAATATTCAATCACACACAAAGTGGCGACCCCATATCATCCGCAAACCAGTGGCCAAGTTGAGATCTCCAATCGAGAAATAAAGCACATACTAGAAAAGACGGTGAGGCCAGACATGAAAGATTGGTCATTATGACTTGATGATGCATTATGGGCATATAGAACTGCTTTCAAAACCCCGATTGGGATGTCACCCTATAGGCTAGTGTATGGAAAAGCTTGCCACCTACCTGTGGAACTCAAGCATCGTGTGTATTGGGCCATCAAGAAATTCAACTTTGACATGCAGCAAGCCAGCTCAGAAAGAAGATTACAACTGGCAGAACTTGAAGAAATTCGCAATGATGCATACGAAAATGCCAAGATTTACAAGCAACGAATGAAAGTCTTCCATGACAAGCAAATTATGCGAAAATCGTTCACTCTAAGTCAGAAAGTACTTTTATTCAATTCTCGCTTGCACCTATTCCCAGGTAAGTTACGCTCTCGTTGGTCTAGCCCATTTATTGTACATACTGTTTTTCCACATAGGGCAATTGAAATTAAGGACCCAAAGAACGGTGTCACGTTTAAAGTTAATGGTCAAAGATTAAAGCCATATCTAGAATACCAAGCACATGGAGAAGACACCGAAATAAATTTGAGTGACCCACCAGATTTGAATTGATTTTTTTCTTTTCGTTGATTTGATTTTTTTTCTTTCTTTATATTATTCTTTTGTTAATTGAAATTATTTTTGCATAAGTGTGTTTGTTTAACTATTAAGTTTTCTCTAATCATTTTTAATCATGAGTACCTTACTTAGACCGTTCCTCCTGAATATTCTTAAATCACTTCAACGTGTCAAAACTCATCTCAAAAGGCAGATTCAATTTTGTAAAACACATCGTATTTGGGCTCTACAGCCATCAGAGTTAGTAGCCTATGTTGAGGGTTTAGAAAGCCAACTCAGAGACATTAAGAGAAGTGTTTACGACATCCAGTTGGAGCTTGAGGTAAATTCAATAAGAGGACGATTTTAATTTTCTTTGTGTGTTTTAATTGTTTTTCTGTTTGTGTGCTTTAGTTTGTTACCCCGGTGAAGTGGCGGATAACGGTACTCCGTGACAATCAAGTCGGTTACTTCAGTTTCCCATAATAACTGATATTCTGAGGCGAAAGTATGGACATAAACGAGATTCTAGCGAAGCTTCACAAGCGATTCCCTTCACTTCCTCAAAATGCCCTCCTTACGATCTATAAAGCTCGGTCCGAACGCATGCGATTACTCATGAGGAATAACATACCTTCTGACATCCGTTGGTTAATCGAGGCTAAAGTATGATTGGCGGGTGAGTTACCTCCAAAATTTATTGCATACATGCCTGGTTGTGGTAAAGGAAATTATGCAAGAAAACGACGAGCTCAAAGAATTTCTGTTGCTTGTCATAAGTGTGCCAGAATGAGTTGCAATAAAAACTCATGTTCTTTAGGAATTGTGTCTAATAACAGGGAAGATAAGATTCAACTCATTAGGGATGGCTTGAATAAGGAGTCATTAGATGATATCCTTTTGTCTCTTGAAACGCATCCCAGTGGATATGTGCAAGGAGCGATTCTCCAGTTATGACCATTATTCCAGAAAGAGCATGCACGATATAGTCTCGGGAATCTGACTATAAACGACCATGTTTGCCAGTTTATAAGAAAACTGGATACGAAGCCTATCCTCGACCCATAGAGGGCGTTCAAGTCGTTTCTGGACGTAAAACCAGAGGAAGATGTGAGCCACAGTCGCAACTACCTGTAAATATCCTTTTACTTTACTGTTTCACTGTTGTTTTATTGTTTGCATTATTGTCTTTAATAATTTTATTACTGTTTGCTTTTTCCTTTTTACTTTTTCCTTTTTGACTATCGAGCCACGTGCTTTACGCGTTATTTGACATTGACATGCTACCTCATACACAGCTGTGACCCACTGTTACCAAGATTCTTAAATGTGATTTCTTTTTTGTCAAGCACTCACAAATTATTTTTGAGAAGTATCCCAATGGCAGCTACTCCAAATAGACAATTCAAGAACATTTGTGTGCTTTCTGGATTTAACTATGGCAAACATAAAGAGTTCGTTGAGGCAGCCATAGATCTTGGTCGAAGTATAGCAGAGAGAAAATTACACTTGGTGTATGGAGGAGGTAACCGAGGGTTATCAAAAATGGTCTCAGAAGCTGCTTTTATCATAGGAAGTCAAGTGTTAGGCATCATCCCAAGAGTCCTAAAACCATTGGGCAGTTCGTCTGACTCATCAACTGGAGAAGAGTTAGTCGTCTCAGGTATGCAAGAAAGAATAACTGAAATGCTTAATCATGCTGATGCTTTTATTTTCCTTCCAGGAGATCTTGTAACACTAGAGGCACTTATCATACTAGCATCTTGGGCCCATCTGCACATCCACCAGAAACTCATCGGTTTGTTAAATGTCAATAACTTTTATGATGGCTTTATCGCATTTCTTAACCATGCAATAAAAAACTATTTCATTCCCTCTAATACGAAAAAACTCTTTATTTGTGCTCACACTGCTAATGAGCTATGTTGAGTGTTAGAAAATGCATATTTATAAAGGAGAAAACCGTCATTTTACATTTCAAGTCTTACTAACAACCCTTACTTTTATGTATTTAACCTTCTTGTGATTTAATTACATGTGTTTTATTTTAATTAAGTATTTTATGTATTTTAGGGGCATTATAGTCATTTCACAATAAAGGAGAGATCAGACGGCAAAACGGACATCACTTTTGAACTCAGGACAGTCGAAAACCTTAAGAGGAGCATAAAAAGAAAAATGACACTATTCACATGTACGGTACTATTCACGTGTACGGTACTGTATACGTTACTGTTCACGACACTGTTCACATAGACGGATGATGAAGTGGCATTGACCGATGATGTGGCATTGACTGATGAGGTGTCACGATCCTGTTGGACTAAAATTCTTATGCACTGTTGATGGTGACGTGGCAGCATATCAGTGGACGAAAAATCTCGTGTACGGTGCATGCATCACACAGGATTATTTTCAACCAAACCGCGTTACTGTTCATCCGGGTCAAACCGTGTTACTGTTCATCCGCGTGGTCAAACCGTGGACTGTTGACTGATGACGTGGCGCAATCCTGAGCGTCCAAACTGTTTTTAATCCGATGGCCATGATTTACTCCATGTATCTATAAAAAGGGGGCCTCTCCCCCCTAATTTGATATCTCTGAATCCATTTTTGGACTCCATTTTCTGTAATTCCCTCTCCATCTTGTATTTTCTTCGTATTTTAATAAATTTCCATTTTGCCCCTAGTTCAATTATGAGTGGCTAATTTTCTTTCAAGCTTGGGTTGAAGGTGAAGTCTCAACATGTGTCATGGGCTTAATTTGGTAAATTTATTTTCTCTTCCCCTCTAGTTTTTGTGGATGTTTTGACTTCTCGTCGACAAATAATACTAATCTTGTCTAGTACCGCCTTGGTTTCACCGGCCCTCTAGTACAAGGTTATTATTATTTGGCACGATAAGCCCTTAGCACCATATTGATTAGAGCGTGGTTCATGAGGTGTGGATTCCCCCCTCATGATTTAATTGGCATTAATACGGATTATTTAGCCCATGATGCATGTTGATACGGATCCAGATACCCAAGTACGTCATTTCAATATAATTCTCGTCAATTTATTCTCGCCATTTCAATACCAATTTTAGAATTTATCCTCGCCATTTTAATTTAAGTTTTAGCATATTCCAAATCATTTCCACCATAAATCCAATCACCCATTTACAAAATTAATTCTACACAATTAAAATCCACCTCCTCGTGGGATCGACACTCGTCACCATAGATCTATACTACAATAGATTCGTGCGCTTGCGAGTACATTAAAATTTGCACAACAAGTTTTTGGCGCCGTTGCCGGGGAGGTAAGTAATTTTAATTCATAGAATTAATTTTTTTGAATAATTTCTTTTATTTGTTTTCTTGCATTTTTTTTTATTATTAAAAAAAAAGTGAATCTACATTTAAAGGTTAGTATTTCTTTTCTTTTTCTCTTATTTAAAATTCTGTAATTTAATTTTTAATTTATTTTTTTCTTTGTAATTTTTGTTTATTTTATTTAATTTATTTCACGTATTTGTTTTGTGTATTTTTTTTAGTAAGGTTATAATAGTGCAATAAGGTTAGTATCGTAATTTCTCCCTCTTCTTTATTTTTATTTATTTTGTTCCCATCTTTATTTTTTATTTTATTTGTTTTGCATGCATGGTCGAAGGTCATTATTACCCAATCTTGAACCTATAGACCTTGAACTTGAGAAAACTCTTCGCACACACAAACAAGTAAAAAATAAAATGGATTTGCAACCACAGGAGAGGCCATTTAAGGATTATTTCAGTCCTTTAGCAAATTTGAGCACATCATGCATAAGATACCCAAATGTAGCTGCTAGGAGTTTTGAACTAAAACCTAGTGTGCTAAATTGTCTCCCCACATTCTATGGCTTAGAAAATGAGGACCTATACAATCATCTGAACGATTTTCATGCTATTTGTCAAACTTTTAAATACGAGAATTTTTCAGACGATGATGTCAAACTTAGACTATTCCCATTTTCTTTAAAGGATAGAGCTCGTTCATGGTTAAATACTTTACCTGCCAATAGCATTTCATCATGGGAACAAATGGTTACAAAATTTTTAAATAAATATTTCCCAGTGCATAAAACCAACGCTATTCGCAGGGAAATCTCGGAGTTTACCCAGAGAGAGGACGAGCAGTTTTTTGAAACATGGGAGCGATTCAATGGGCTACTCTTGAAGTGTCCACATCATGGGTACGAAAAATGGCACCAATGCCAATACTTTTTGGAGGGATTATTGCCGAATGTGCAAGAATGGCTAATGGCAACAAGTGGAGGAGAGCTAATGTCAAAAAGTGCATCAGAAATTTGGGAATTCTTCCAGCGACAAGCAGATAATTCCCAACAACGGAGTCGATCACTCAGGACCACTAGAAGAATTAAAGGAGTGAATGAGGTTCAAATTGGCGAATCAACTTCAGGAATCAAAGAAGTCAAGGAGATGGTTGAAGGTCTTGCTCGACAAATAGCATCATTATCGACTGCTAAATCAACAGAGTCACATGACCATGACTCATACTCAGATCAAGCCAATGCCATAGGTGTAATGAGAAAACCATCGAATTACAACCCATACTCCAACACATATAACCCTGGATGGAGAGACCACCCCAATTTTTCATGGTCTCAAGGATTCCAACAGAACGGACCAGCAGCTCCAGCTCCACCAATTCCACAAAATCCTCAAGCCTCTCAGCCACCATTTAGACCATACAATCAGAACCAGAACCACTCTCAACCTAGACCATGGGAGGATGCATTCCAGAATTTCAGGAATGTTACTCACTCCACGATTGAGCAACAGAATCGCACCATTGATGGACTACGAAATGAGTTGAGAGCAGGCTTCAACTCACAAGCTCAATCTGTTTCAAGCCTCGAAAAAATGGTGGGACAACTTGCTTCTTCAGTTCAGACCTTGGCAATGACTGTTGAGAAAGGCAAGTTTCCAAGTCAACCAGTGCCTAATCCTAAAGGAGTACATGAAGCAAGTACCAGTTCACCACAGCAGCATGGAGAGATCAAAGCAGTAATGACCTTGCGAAAAGGAAAGGAAGTCGACAACAAAGTGGAGATGCCGGTGACAAAAGAAAATCAAATTGTACCTGTGAATGTTGAGGACTCATCACCGGAGGAGAAAGAAGAAACTAACCCACGAGAATACGTTCCCAAAGCTCCATTTCCTCAAAGGTTAGCTAAAGGAAAGAAGGGAAAATCCACAGGTGAGATTCTTGAAATCTTCAAACAGGTAAGTGTTAACATCCCTTTACTTGATGCTATTAAACAAGTTCCATCTTATGCCAAGTTTCTTAAAGACCTTTGTACTAAAAAGAGAAATATGCATGTTCAAAAGAAGGCATTTTTAACAGAAAACGTTAGTTCTATACTCCAACATAAAATTCCTTTAAAATGCAAAGACCCAGGCTCCCCCACTATCTCATGTAGTATAGGGAACCACACAATTGAGAATGCTTTGTTGGATTTAGGAGCTAGTGTAAATTTGTTGCCTTATTCAGTATTTGTGAAACTTGGACTGGGAGAATTACACCCAACTCCAGTGGTGTTACAGCTTGCAGATCGGTCCACGAAAATACCTCGTGGTATTGTGGAGGACGTGCTTATCCAGGTAGACAAGTTTTATTTTCCTGTTGATTTTATTGTAATTGATACTCAACCAATACGGGATTCAAGGAAGCACATCCCCATTATTCTAGGCCGACCTTTCTTGGCAACTGCGGATGCTCACTTTCAATGTAGGACCGGAAATATGCAGTTGTCCTTCGGCAACATGACTATGGAACTGAACATCTTCAACATTGCCAAACAACCTCACAGTGTAGATGATGGAATTGTTGATGTGGATTTAATTGAAGCATTAGTTGATGATACTTTTGTTTCAAACCTTAGTGATGATCCTTTACAAACATGTTTAACTCACTTTGGTTTTGATTTTGATATTGACAGATCGGTTGATGAGGTCAACGCCCTGCTTGACTCAGCACCATCTATGGACACTAATAAATGGAAGTCAATAGTTGAACAACTAGCACCATCAGAGAAGCAACTCATTCCATCATCAGAATCACCACCGAAACTCAAACCATTGCCCAACACTTTGGAATATGCATTTTTGGGAGAAGAAAGCACTCTGCCGGTAATCATCTCATCATCCCTCAATGACGAACAAAAAGGTAAGTTGTTAGATGTTTTGAAAGAGCACAAAGGAGCATTAGGATGGACCATAGCAGACATAAAAGGTATAAATCCAGTAGACTGCATGCATTACATTCACCTTGATGAAAATGCTAAATCTACTAGGGAAATGCAACGTCGGTTAAATCCTAATATGAAAGAAGTTGTTAGAACAGAAGTCCTTAAGCTATTAGATGCAGGTATCATTTATCCAATTTCTGATAGTTCATGGGTCAGTCCTGTGCAAGTTGTCCCTAAAAAGTCAGGAGTCACAGTAGTTACCAATGCTGATAATGAATTGATACCCACTAGAGTAACTACAGGATGGCGTGTATGCATTGATTATAGGAAGTTGAATTCTGTCACACGTAAAGACCATTTTCCTTTACCATTTATTGATCAAATGCTTGATAGATTAGCAGGCCATGAATTTTATTGCTTTCTAGATGGCTACTCAGGATATAATCAGATTCCCATAGCACCAAAAGATCAAGAGAAAACTACTTTCACTTGCCCTTTTGGCACATTTGCATATAGGAGAATGCCATTTGGATTATGCAATGCACCTGCTACATTTCAACGATGCATGTTGAGTATTTTTTCTGATATGGTTGAACGATTCCTTGAAGTCTTTATGGATGATTTTTCTGTCTTTGGTGATTCATTTGATCAATGTTTACATCATCTAACACTAGTTCTGCAGAGATGTGTCAAGAAGAACTTGGTCTTAAATTGGGAGAAATGCCATTTTATGGTAAAACAAGGTATTGTTCTCGGTCACATCATTTCAAGCAAAGGTATTGAGGTTGACAAAGCCAAGGTGGATCTCATTTCTAATCTTCCTCCACCCAAAACAGTCAGACAAGTAAGATCTTTCCTTGGGCATGCTGGTTTCTATAGACGTTTCATTAAAGATTTTAGCAAAGTTTCTAGACCCTTATGCAATTTACTTGCTAAGGATGTACCTTTTATCTTTAATGATTCATGTCTTATGGCGTTTGAAAAATTAAAACAGTTGTTGACATCATCACCCATCATTCAGGCCCCGAACTGGAGCTTACCATTTGAACTCATGTGTGATGCATCTGATTATGCAGTAGGAGCAGTATTAGGACAAAGAGTTGATCGAATTCCCCATGTTATTTATTATGCTAGTATGACATTGAATGATGCACAGTTGAACTATTCAACTACTGAAAAAGAAATGCTAGCAGTAGTATTTGCATTGGAAAAATTTCGATCATATCTCATTGGTTGTAAAATAATTATATTCACGGATCATACTGCTCTTAAATATCTTCTCACAAAGAAAGATGCAAAAGCCAGACTAATTCGTTGGGTGTTACTTTTGCAGGAATTTGACTTGGAATTCAAAGATAAAAAAGGGACAGAAAATGTTGTGGCGGACCACTTCTCTCGTCTCCATTTTGACACAATTACAGAATCATTACCATTGAATGAGTCATTTCCAGATGAACAATTAATGAATGTGGAAGTATTACCTTGGTATGCTGATATAGTTAATTATCTTGTTACAGGTAAACTTCCAGAGCATTGGACCAAGCAAGACAAGGCTAAATTCTTTGCAGAGATAAAGAATTTCTTTTGGGATGACCCGTATTTGTTCAAGTATTGTGCAGACCAAATTGTTAAACGATGTGTCCCAGAAAATGAAATTCAGAATATTCTTTCATTCTGCCATGAACAAGCTTGTGGAGGCCATTTCAGTGCTAAGAAAACAGCGACTAAAGTTTTACAATGTGGTTTCTATTGGCCAACTATATTTCGAGATGCTTACACTTTCTGTTCTTCATGTGATAGGTGTCAACGAATGGGGAGCATTACACGAAGGAACATGATGCCACTAAATCCAATTTTAGTGGTTGAGATTTTGACGTATGGGGTATCGACTTCATGGGACCCTTTCCCCCGTCTTTTGGCCATCAATACATATTGGTTGCTGTTGACTACGTATCGAAATGGGTAGAAGCAATTCCATGTAGGACCAATGATCACAAGGTGGTGATAGCATTTTTGAAAAGCAACATTGTTTCACGCTTTGGATTCCCTCGAGCAATAATCAGTGATGGTGGTGCCCACTTTTGTAACAAAGCATTCAAAGCTCTTTTGACAAAGTATTCAATCACACACAAAGTGGCAACCCCATATCATCCGCAAACTAGTGGCCAAGTTGAGATATCCAATCGAGAAATAAAGCACATATTAGAAAAAACGGTGAGGCCAGACAGGAAAGATTGGTCATTAAGATTTGATGATGCCTTATGGGCATATAGAGCGGCTTTCAAGACCCCGATTGGGATGTCACCCTACAGACCAGTGTATGGAAAAGCTTGCCACCTACCTGTGGAACTCGAGCATCGTGCATATTGGGCTATCAAGAAATTCAATTTTGACATGCAGCAAGCCAGCTCAGAAAGAAGATTACAGCTGGCAGAACTTGAAGAAATTCGCAATGATGCATACGAAAATGCCAAGATTTACAAGCAACGAATGAAAGTCTTCCATGATAAGCAAATTATGAGAAAATCGTTCACTCCAGGTCAGAAAGTGCTTTTGTTCAATTCTCGCTTGCACCTATTCCCAGGTAAGTTACGCTCTCGTTGGTCTGGTCCCTTTATTGTTCATACTGTTTTTCCACATGGGGCAATTGAAATTAAGGACCCAAAGAACGGTGTCACGTTTAAAGTTAATGGTCAAAGATTAAAGCCATATCTAGAATACCAACCACGTGGAGAAGACACCGAAATAAATTTGAGTGACCCACCAGATTTGAATTGATTTTTTTTTCTTTCTTTTCGTTGATTTGATTTTGTTTTCTTTCTTTATATTATTCTTTTGCTAATTGAAATTGTTTTTGCATAAGTGTGTTTATTTTACTATTAAGTTTTCTCTTATCATTGTTAATCATGAGTCTCATACTTAG
Organism: Citrus x clementina; assembly: GCF_000493195.1. Lineage (NCBI taxonomy): Eukaryota > Viridiplantae > Streptophyta > Magnoliopsida > Sapindales > Rutaceae > Citrus > Citrus x clementina. Next base: position 27,652,542 of record NW_006262339.1, on the reverse strand, counting down.
ACCGTTCCTCCTGAACATTCTTAAACCACTTCAACGTGTCAAAACTCATCTCAAAAGGCAGATTCAATTTTGTAAAACACAACGCATTTGGGCTCTACAACCACCAGAGTTAGTAGCCTATGTTGAGGGTTTAGAAAGCCAACTCAGAGACATTGAGAGAAGTGTTTACGACATCCAGTTGGAGCTTGAGGTAAATTCAATAAGAGGACGATTTTAATTTTCTTTGTGTGTTTTAATTTGTTTTTCTGTTTGTGTGCTTTAGTTTGTTACCCCGGTGAAGTGGCGGATAACGGTACTCCGTGACAATCAAGTCGGTTACTTCAGTTTCCCATAATAACTGATATTCTGAGGCGAAGGTATGGACAGAAACGAGATTCTAGCGAAGCTTCACAAGCGATTCCCTTCACTTCCTCAGAATGCCCTCCTTACGATCTATAAAGCTCGGTCCGAACGCATGCGATTACTCATGAGGAATAACATACCTGCTGACATCCGTTGGTTAATCGAGGCTAAAGTACGATCGGCAGGTGAGTTACCTCCAAAATTTATTGCATACATGCCTGGTTGTGGTAAAGGAAATTATGCAAGAAAACGACGAGCTCGAAGAATTTCTGTCGCTTGTCATAAGTGTGCCAGAATGAGTTGCAATAAAAACCCATGTTCTTTAGGAATGGTGTCTGATAACAGGGAAGATAAGATTCAATTCATTAGGGATGGCTTGAATAAGGAGTCATTGGATGATATCCTTTTGTCTCTTGAAACGCATCCCAGTGGATATGTGCAAGGAGCAATTCTCCAGTTATGGCCATTATTCCAGAAAGAGCATGCACGATATAGTCTTGGGAATCTGACTATAAACGACCCTGTTTGCCAGTTTATAAGAAAACTGGATAGGAAGCCTATCCTCGACCCATAGAGGGCGTTCAAGCCGTTTCTGGACGTAAAACCAGAGGAAGATGTGAGCCACAGTCGCAACTACCTGTAAATATCCTTTTACTTTATTGTTATTTTATTTCACTATTGTCTTATTGTTTGCATTATTGTCTTTAATAATTTTATTACTGTTTGCTATTTCCTTTTTACTGTTTTCTTTTTGACTCGCGAGCCACGTGCTTTACGCGTTATTTGACATGGACATGTGACCTCATACACAACTATGACCCACTATCACCAAGATTCTTAAATGTGATTTCTTTTTGTCAAGCACTCACAAATTGTTTTTGAGAAATATCACAATGGCAGCTACTCCCAATAGACAATTCAAGAACATTTGTGTGCTTTCTGGATTTACATATGGCAAACATAAAGAGTTCGTTGAGGCAGCCATAGATCTTGGTCGACGTATAGCAGAGAGAAAATTACACTTGGTGTATGGAGGAGGTAACCGAGGATTATCAAAAATGGTCTCAGAAGCAGCTTTTATCAGAGGAAGTCAAGTGTTAGGCATCATCCCAAGAGTTCTAAAACCATTGGGCAGTTTGTCTGACTCATCAACTGGAGAAGAGTTAGTCGTCTCAGGTATGCAAGAAAGAATAACTGAAATGCTTAATCATGCTGATGCTTTTATTTTCCTTCCAGGAGATCTTGCAACACTAGAGGCACTTATCACACTAGCATCTTGGGCCCATCTGCACATCCACCAGAAACCCATCGGTTTGTTAAATGTCAATAACTTTTATGATGGCTTTATCGCATTTATTAACCATGCAATAAAAAACTATTTCATTCCTTCTAATGTGAAAAAACTTTTTATTTGTGCTCACACTGCTAATGAGCTACTTGATATGTTACAAGCTTATAAATCGGAGCCAGACCCCTGGACCTTTGTGTTGGAGCGCCCAAATAATGATGGTAACAGTAGCCGCAGTAAGAAATACAAACTAGATTTAACTCTCCGCTTGTAAATATTATTTTCTGTGTTGCACCACCCAGGTGATGTCTTCTAAACTCTACTTCTTTCATTTCAAACATTGAGGACAATGTTTCGTTCTGGTTGGGGGGAGGGAATAGTCGACAATTGTGGAATTTTGGTTAAGTTTTTACTAATTTTTTTGTTGTAGAAACTAACTGTCGCTAACTTTTTGTGTTGAAGATGGCTGAATATGGAGTGTAGTGACTCTAGAAACGCATCTTCATCGTTTAAAAAAACATTCAGACATTTTCTTTTTCTTTATTATGTGTTTATGTTTATTTTTCTTATTTTTAATTTCTCCTCTATAAATATACATTTCCCAACTTTTGAGTCGAAGATGGCTGAATATGGAGTGTAGTTCCTCTAGAAACGCATCTTCTTTAAAATAAATAAATAAAAAATCATTTTCGTTTTCTATCATTTTATGTGTAACTTTTCTAATTAGTATTTATGCATCATTTTCACATTTCTGCATGCATATTTTCCTTTCATGTTTAGAATAGGTTGGGGGGTAGAATGTTGTTTAAAAAAAAAAAAAAAATTTGTGTGATTTGTTTTAACATTGGGTGACATGATTAATTTTAAATTTTAGTATTTGTATTATCTTTGGTCTTAAGTGATACTACATTATGTTTGCTACTCTACATGTTGATGTCAGATACATATATGAGTTGCTTGAAGGAATGAACATGTCATAATAAGTACCAAGTGAGTTTTTGAGCCTATCATTTTTCTTGGAGAGTAACCATTTTGCTCATTCTTTATACAGCTTAACAGTTTATTATTGTATACACGATCTCTAGATTTCTTTTGAGTTAACCCTTAATAAAAAAAAAAAAAAAAATTGTGTTGCTACATTTGGAGGCCCATCTAACTAATAGATATGGAAGGTTATTTAGAGCCCTAAAAGACGATGGAAAGGCCATCTTTGATCCGTTTGAACCGTTCTAGCCATCCCTTTTATTAAATATCCATAGTTAACCCTTTTGAACCTTAAAAAAAAAAAAAAAAAAAACATTTTCTTTGTCAACTTATCATCTTGACCCACTCCGATTTGGAGTATTACCCGATATCTTATAAGTTCCATCACCTATTTATGTTTGAGAAAATGTAAATAATTATGTTGTTCAGTGAAGTTATACCAAAAAAAAAAAAAAAAAAAAAACAACAAAACAAAAGTTGTTGTTTCAAAAGAATAAAAATAACAATAATAGGTGAAATCCCCCTTGCAACTTGAAAAAAAAAAAATTCTCTGCAATTTTCTCAAACATACACTTTGTTTTCCTTATTTCATTTCTTTGTTAACCATGTCCCTAGCCTACGTTACATCCTAATAAAAGTCCTTCCTGATTTTAGGGAACTATAATCTAAAGTAGAAGCTAGTTATATGGGCTAAAAAGATGTAGTGGTGCATATAAAAATAAATAAATAAATAAATTGGGTTGACTAACAGTTTTTATTTGACTTGAGATCGTATTATTTTTAAGCTGAGGGCATATTTATTTCATCTTGGTGAGAGCATGTGATATCACTTCTTCATTATTTTCTCTCAATTACCATTCATTGGAGTGACTATTTTTATTGGGTTTAATTTCTTTGTGAGAGTGTCACTACTTCCAGTGAGATTTTGGGGTTTGACATGTCATTCTTGAAAGTAGCTATAACAAAGTCTACTGGGCTGATTCATGTGGATGGTTGATGTGGGTGTGATGTTACTTTAGACTGGAGATAATGCTTATACTTTTATTTAATTGCTATCATTAATCTGATTGAATAAACACGAGTGTTTCTAAATTAAAAAAAAAAATCATTTTGAATTTGAATTTTATTTTCGCTTCATTTGCTAGGGACTAGCAATAAGCTGGTTGGGGGGTGTGTTGAGTGTTAGAAAATGCATATTTATAAAGGAGAAAACCGTCATTTTACATTTCAAGTCTTACTAACAAACCTTACTTTTATGTATTTAACCTTCTTGTGATTTAATTACATGTGTTTTATTTTAATTAAGTATTTTATGTATTTTAGGGGCATTATAGTCATTTCACAATAAAGGAGAGATCAGACGGCAAAACGGACATCACTTTTGAACTCAGGACAGTCGAAAACCTTAAGAGGAGCATAAAAAGAAAAATGACACTATTCACATGTACGGTACTATTCACGTGTACGGTACTGTATACGTTACTGTTCACGACACTGTTCACATAGACGGATGATGAAGTGGCATTGACCGATGATGTGGCATTGACTGATGAGGTGTCACGATCCTGTTGGACTAAAATTCTTATGCACTGTTGATGGTGACGTGGCAGCATATCAGTGGACGAAAAATCTCGTGTACGGTGCATGCATCACACAGGATTATTTTCAACCAAACCGCGTTACTGTTCATCCGGGTCAAACCGTGTTACTGTTCATCCGCGTGGTCAAACCGTGGACTGTTGACTGATGACGTGGCGCAATCCTGAGCGTCCAAACTGTTTTTAATCCGATAGCCATGATTTACTCCATGTATCTATAAAAAGGGGGCCTCTCCCCCCTAATTTGATATCTCTGAATCCATTTTTGGACTCCATTTTCTGTAATTCCCTCTCCATCTTGTATTTTCTTCGTATTTTAATAAATTTCCATTTTGCCCCTAGTTCAATTATGAGTGGCTAATTTTCTTTCAAGCTTGGGTTGAAGGTGAAGTCTCAACATGTGTCATGGGCTTAATTTGGTAAATTTATTTTCTCTTCCCCTCTAGTTTTTGTGGATGTTTTGACTTCTCGTCGACAAATAATACTAATCTTGTCTAGTACCGCCTTGGTTTCACCGGCCCTCTAGTACAAGGTTATTATTATTTGGCACGATAAGCCCTTAGCACCATATTGATTAGAGCGTGGTTCATGAGGTGTGGATTCCCCCCTCATGATTTAATTGGCATTAATACGGATTATTTAGCCCATGATGCATGTTGATACGGATCCAGATACCCAAGTACGTCATTTCAATATAATTCTCGTCAATTTATTCTCGCCATTTCAATACCAATTTTAGAATTTATCCTCGCCATTTTAATTTAAGTTTTAGCATATTCCAAATCATTTCCACCATAAATCCAATCACCCATTTACAAAATTAATTCTACACAATTAAAATCCACCTCCTCGTGGGATCGACACTCGTCACCATAGATCTATACTACAATAGATTCGTGCGCTTGCGAGTACATTAAAATTTGCACAACAAGCTACTTGATCTGTTACAAGCTTATAGACTGGAGCCAGACCCTTGGACATTTGTGTTGGAGCGTCCAAAGAATGATGGTAACAGTAGAAGCAGTAAGAAGTACAAATTAGATTTAACTCTCCGCCTGTAAATATTTTCTTCTGTGTTGCACCACTCAGGTGATGTCTTCTAAACTCTACTTCTTTCCTTTAAAACATTGAGGACAATGTTTCGTTCTGGTTGGGAGGAGGGAATAGTCGACAATTGTGGAATCTTGATTAAGTTTTTACTGATTTTTTGTTGTAGAAACTAACTGTTGCTAACTTTTTGTGTTGAAGATGGCTGAATATGGAGTGTAGTGACTCTAGAAACGCATCTTCATTGTTTGAAAAAAAATAATAAAAAATAAAAAATAAAAAATAAATTTTCTTTTTCTTTATTAAGTTTTGATATTCATTTTTCTTCTTCTTTTTAATTTCTCCTCTATAAATATACATTTTCCAACTTTTGAGTCGAAGATCGCTGAATATGGAGTGTAATGCCTCTAGAAACGCATCTTCTTAGTAAAAATATATAGATATATATATTTTCTTTTTCTATCATTTTAAGTGTAACTTTTCTAATTAGTTTTCTACATCATTTTCACATTTCTACATGCATATTTTCCTTTCATGTTTAGAATAGGTTGGGGGGTAGAATGTTGTTTAAAAAAAAAATTTGTGTGATTTGTTTTAACATTGGATGACATGATGAATTTCAAATTTTAGTATTTGTATTATCTTTGGTCTTAAGTGATGTTACGCCATGTTTGCTACTTTATATGTTAATGTCGGAGACAAATATGAGTTGCTTGAAAGAATGAACATGTCATAATAAGTACCAAGTGGGTTTTTGAGCCTATCATTTTTCTTGGAGAGTAACCTTTTTGCCCATTTTTTATACAGTTTAGCAGTTTATTATTGTATACACGATCTCTAGATTTCTTTTGAGTTAACCCTTAAAAAAAAAAATGTGTGTTGCTACATTTGGAGGCCCATCTAATTAGTAGATATGGATGATTATTTAGAGCCCTAAAAAACGATGGAAAGGTCATATTTGATCCGTTTGAGCCTTTCTAGCCATCCCTTTTATTAAATATCCATAGTTAACCCTTTTGAGCCTTTAAAAAAAAAATTTCTTTGTCAACTTATCATCTTGACCCACTCCGATTTGGAGTATTACCCGATGTCTTATAAGTTCCATCACCTATTTATGTTTGAGAAAAATGTAAATAATTATTTTGTTCAGTAAAGTTATGCCAAATAAAAGCAAAAAAAAAAAACAAAACAAAATAAAAGTTGTTTCAAAAGAATAAAAATAACAATAATAGGTGAAATCCACCTTGCAACTTCCAAAAAAAAAAAATATTTCTCTGTATTTTTCTCAAACATACACTTTGTTTCCCTTATTTCCCTTCTTTGTTAGCCATGTCCCTACCCTACGTTACATCCTAATAAAAGTCCTTCTTGATTTTAGGAAACTATAGTTTGAAGTAGAAGCTAGTTATATGGGCTAAAAAAATGTAGTGGTGCATAATAAAAAAAATAAATAAATAAATTGGGTTGACTAGCATTTTTATTTGACTTGAGATCGTATTATTTCTAAGCTAAGAGCATATTTCTTTCATCTTGGTGAGAGCATGTGATATCACTTCTTTATTACTTTCTCTCAATTATCATTCATTGGAGTGACTATTTTTATTGGGTTTAATTTCTTTGTGAGAGTGTCACTACTTCCAGTGAGATTTTGGGGTTTGACATATCATTCTTGAAAGTAGCTATGACAAAGTCTACTGGGCTTATTCATGTGGATGGTTGATGTGGGTATGATGTTGCTTTAGACTGGAGATAATGCTTATACTTTTATTTGATTGCTATCATTAATCTGATTGAATAAACACGAGTGTTTCTAAAAATATATATATATATATTTTAAATTTGAATTTTGTTTTCGCTTTATTTGCTAGGGACTAGCAATAAACTGGTTGGGGGGTGTGTTGAGTGTTAGAAAATGCATATTTATAAAAGGAGAAAACCATCATTTTACATTTCAAGTCTTACTAACAACCATTACTTTTATGTATTTAACCTTCTTGTGATTCAATTACGTGTGTTTTATTTTAATTAAGTATTTTAGGTATTTTAGGGGCATTATAGTCATTTCACAATAAAGGAGAGATCAGATGGCAAAACGGACATCACTTTTGAACTCAGGACGGTCGAAAACCTTAGGAGGGGCATAAAAAGAAAAATGGTACTATTCACGTGTACGGTACTGTCTACATTACTGTTCACGACACTGTTCACATAGACAGATCGATGACGTGGCATTGACCGATGAGGTGTCACGATCCTGTTGGACTAAAATTCTTATGTACTATTAATGGTGACGTGGCAACATATCAGTGGACGAAAAATCTCGCGTACGGTACATGCATCAAACCGCATACTGTTCAAACCGCGTGGTGAAACCGTGTTACTATTCACGCGTACTGTTGACTGATGACGTGGCACAATCCTGAGCGTCCAAACTGTTTTTAATCCGATGGCCATAATTTACTCCATATGTCTATAAAAAGGGGACCTCTCCCCCCTAATTTGGCATCTCTGAATCCATTTTTGGGATCTATTTTCTGTAATTCCTTCTCCATCTTGTATTTTCTTTGTATTTTAATAAATTCTCATTTTGCCCCTTGTTCAATTATGAGTAGCTAATTTCCTTTCAAGCTTGGGTTGAAGGTGAAGTCTCAACAAGTGTCATGGGCTTTATTTGGTAAATTTATTTTCTCTTCCCCTCTAGTTTTTGTGGATGTTTTGACTTCTCGTCAATAAATAATACTAATCTTGTCTAGTATCGCCTTGGTTTTACCGGCATTCTAGTACAAGGTTATTATTATTTGGCACGATAAGCCCTTAGCACCATATTGATTAGAGTGTGGTTCATGAGGTGTGGATTCCCCCCTCATGATTTAATTGGTATTAATAAGGAATATTTAGCCCATGATGCATGTTGATACGGATCCAGATACCCAAGTACGTCATTTCAATAGAATTCTCTTCAATTTATTCTCGCCATTTCAATTCCAATTTTAGAGTTTATTCTCGCCATTTTAATTTAAGTTTTAGCATATTCCAAATCATTTCCACCACAAATCCAATCACCCATTTGCAAAATTAATTCTACACACAATTAAAATCCACCTCCTCGTGGGATCGACACTCGGCACCATTGATCTATACTACAATAGATTCGTGCGCTTGCGAGTACATTAAAATTTGCACAACATTGGTCGTGAGCATTGTTCCGAGTGCTTGCTTGTGATTTGCATGTGGTTTTTTGTTGTGTGGGAGTTGTTTGTGTAGGTGGTGATTGTAGCTTGAACTGAATCTTGAGGCAATTGGCCATGGATTACGGGCTGGTTTTGATGGTGTATAAGGGCTGTGACAACAGGGTGATCTCCCGAATGGTGTGTGGCTTGTGGTGGTTGCGGGCTGGAGGCTGGTGGCTGGTTGGCTTGAGGTGAAAATCCATTCACCAAATCTGGTGTGACAACATGATGCTCTCCCGAATGTTGTGTGGCTTGTGTTGGTTGCGGGCTGGAGGCTGGTTGGCTTGAGATGAAAGCTTGGAGATGGTTGTTGGAGGGGTGAGGATGGCCTTTTGTTTGTCTTCGGATGGAGGAAGATTGTGATTATTTCCTAGAATGACTATCTCTTAAATTAACTTTTGATATCTACCACCATGGTCATCCAGTTTGCTCTTACTGCAGTGTGCATTAACAACCTATAAACTAACTTTGTCTGTGAATTGCATGCTTCATCTTCAATATTTTTTGGTGTCTAGGCTATTGAAGTTTGATGTTATTATTGACTAAGGCAATCCATTGCTGATAAGAGGTAATTTATTACCTTTTTATACGGCAATGTTATTAACATCCTACTATGGCCTTTTACTTCAATTACCATTTCCGTTTAAACCATGTATTTATTTAACATTGACGTAGTATTTTGCATTATACAAGTTCCCAGCATTATAATGTATGCTAAATTAAATTAATTAACAAGAACCCAGTAACAAGTTGCCCAAGTTTGAAGTATAATGGGATGGAATCATGCTTGAAGTCGCTATAAGCATTTTACCATCTTCAAATGTATAATACAGGCACGAGCTTCTTGAAATTGCATTCATCATGACCATAACAATGGCCATCAAGGGCACAACTACATAATATTCAATAATCCAACAGCCTACAAAAATATCACTTGAATTGTGATTCAAAAGTTCCCAATTGTCAGTTGTATAAAATAAGAAAGAGATTCCTGCTGTTTCCATTGAGCTCTTGTGCTATCTTTTAAACAGGAATTAAGATTATCTTTTATGTTTGCTAATGGAAGTAGGAAATAATAAATTCTGCTTGTGTCTCCTTTGGGCAACATTTGATTATGGAGATTCAGAGCAGTTTGATGCCGGCAACTCCCGAGTGCAATACCATTTCTATTCCCTACTTTTAGTAATATCAAGATTTAAGCATCTATTGGTTCTCCATTTATAAGTGAAAAAAAAAATTGAATTAAAGTGGAAGAGGTGACCACTGATAATTTATAAAATACATGCTGCTGCTAAAACTAATAAAATTCCAATATTCCAATTACGTGAAAAAGTCTATTCAACAAGTAAAATTGGTATGTACTCTATGGCCCAACTCCTTGAGCTCCATTATTTATAATTGGACTAAATAACAATCTTCACTAAATTGAATCTTCAGAATAGCAAATATCATGGGAATGCTTCTCACTGTTAGTTAAATAGTTGCTAACGTGCAACTTCTGAAGGAATCTTCAAGAATGTCTCCATTCAGATGATGACCTGCCAGAGAAATTACAACAAAACTTTAAATGAGGGCAGCAGGGAGGGAAAGAGCTCAAACAAAATTCTTTTTTCCTTTTTTTTTCGTGGGAAGGATTTTACTGAAAAATAATGCAGCAACACCATTAGATGATTACCTATAAAAACTATCTTATTCATCTGTTTCTCCTCTGCTCTCCATTTTCGAGCTGGAACAATCTCATAAATCTCCTCGACAGCCTACCAACCATTCAGAAACAAAAATTTTTGATATGAGACAGCATTCCTCTAATCAGCAGAGGCAACGCCATTTATTAGAATAAAGAAAAATTTGCATACATCGGTGGTTAATAGCGCCAATAACCAATGATGAAGAATTTTCAATTAAATCGGAGGCTCCTTCCAACTGAAATTTGTTTACAGTAAGCTTAACTAATATGATTAGAAACTTGATTTCTACATAGATTTTAGATAGTTCTCCGCTGATTCTAAGGTAGCTTCCCATTAATTTCGGTGAAGATTTCTTAATAATCTTGGGAATCCAGATTGTATTTAGAGAATTTAGCAAACTTTTTACATTGCTATGAAACCATCCGAATCTATCTATACATTAATCGAGAGGTCCCTGAATACCATTAACCATTTCACAATAGAGCTAACAACAGGATTAAATAAATTCTTGAAATTGTTGCCATTTCTTCTTCCAACTACTACATGTCTTGTTGCCAGATTTTAACAATCCATAAAAGAGAAACTCAAAAATGAATTAAGACTATTATGAATATAATCATAAAAACAGCTGAGAACCATATCATCATCCAAGAACAAAATCAGATGCCCTTTATAATATGTTTACTGCTAAATTCTTCTCATGGGTGTTTTCCTCTGCATGCCATGAGAAAGGCACTCTTTTTTACATGTTCCAAATGCATGCTTAATTTAAGAACACCTGCAAACAGCCCTGTCCTTGGCTCCTTGCTACTAATGGAGAGGGCAACACCTCACACACAAACAGTAAGATAGACTTCCGAGACACTACATGTTGAACAAGCAGAACTTGTCCAAACAGACTCATGTGATGGGAACATTATGAAAAAAATGTTGAGCCATAAGGTGACTACCTGGTAGAGCCCGACCTTCTCTTAACAGAACCCCACATGGCAGTCCTACAATATAAAACAATCATGAACATCAACTCATGGCCCATAAAGAACATGGTCAACATGAAAATTTATTCATTTTCTGCAACAGATAGATAGCCTATTTTACCAAGTATACAAAGCATTTCAAGGGGGTACATTCCCAAAGCGCATGAACATGCTTGCTTTTATAGCCAAGCAACTCATTTTTTTCCTCAGCTAGGTGCAGCCCATTCACAAAACTAAATTAACAATTCATAACCCCAATGTCATCCATACATAATTGGCCACCAGCAGATAACACAAAAAACAAAATAAAATAAAAATACTAACCAAGCAAGGTTAATTGAATCATCGATATGGTTACATTTAACCATTACAAAAATAAAGAAATATGTACCTTCACAGTTTATTGCAAAATAATAGCCCAATCATTCTACAAAATCTTCTCCAAGGAATTATTTCCCTCTCGCTCGCTCCTTCAACGTAGTGCTTATTGCAATCAAATTAAACAAGCAGTACTTGTTACTAATCTCGCCTTCACTTATTCTAACAAATAAACATGACCGACACTCCTAAGCAAATTACCATTGCCATACTGTTGCAAACAAAAATAAACATTTTTTTCTTTTTAATTACCTGCTGCCTCTGTTCCAGCGGCACAACAATAGATCAAGTGCACGTGAGAAATTGACTCTGTTCTAAGGCAAATTGATGTGTCTAATTCCTAAACTTCCACCACCACCCAATATCTTTTCCAGTTGGTTGCCGTTGTCATGTATCCAACTTGAATTTTACTTGCATCGTTTCTGACTTTATCGGGAGACACCAAAGCTTTAAACTTCACAATAGCAATTTCTAGGGGAAATTGATCGTGATTTCTGGGGGTGAAAAACAATTCAATTATCGGATTTTCTGGGGGTGGAAAAGATTTCGATGATCTTAATTGGGGTGTGAAAAATCTTTTGATGAAGGCCTCTCAAACCAGAGTCAATATTTGTTTAAAAATACGTGGACGCTTATTTAACATTTTTTCCTTTGTTTAATTATTAAATTTCATACAATATCTTTCAACAACCGGCAATAGACCTTTACCCATTTTTCTTTTTCGACCGTTAGATTCATTCAATTTACATCCAACGGCAGTTTAGGATGGAGACAAAAAGTGTGGTACGTTACTACAGTAGTAACATAGGCGGATCCTATAAATAAACATCAAAATAACAAACCAACAAATAAATAAATTAGTCTAATTATATGTTAAAATAATATAAAGCTGTAACCAAAGTCATGCTTAGCTCCACAGAAAAATATTAAAAAAATAAAAACTTTAAACAAAAGCAGCAAATCTGGATACAAAGTTAAGAAAAAATGAAGTGAAAATTGTATCAATCTTCAGCTAAAAAAGGAATTTTAATCGTATCAATTTTCAAGGAAGGTAAAACGAAATCTTGAAGCAAAAGCGTTGACTGAAAAAAATGAAACGAAGAACAAAACCGTCAATAAAACTAAGAAGCAGCAAAAAGCTGGAGGAGATAGTTGGAGTTACCTTTTTGATTGATTTATCTCAATAAAATTATTATTATTAATGTTAAAAGAACGAATTTTTGAGTTGATATGAAACGAAGGAATGTGGGAAAAAGGAGTGAGAATGAAACGGTGACGTTTTGTGGGCGTAGTGGGGGGAACAAGTGGCGAGATGAGGAAGAGGCGGGTGACAAAAACAGGAGGGAAAGGGAAAGCACGCACGAGTCCTTTATATTGATTTTATTCATTGGGAAATTGGGGACGGTGAGTTCCAGTATAGTGGTTGTTTTTTGGCTGGTTTCTATAATTCTATTTGCTTTTAAAAAAAATTCTTTAATATATAGAAAAAAATACCGTAGTTTTGATGGTGAATTTGATATGACATTTTGTTAAGTATTTATCGTATCGCGATAAATTGAATGAACGTGTTCCTTGTTTCTTTTCTTTTCTTTTTCTTTTTTTCAATTTTTGGTGGGTTACGTGTGAACTTGCCTGGGTGCGTATCATTTTTTGTTAATTAATTCGGAATATTATTACCTTTTTGAAAATGGTGTACGATTTTTGCAGGTAATTATTTTTCTGAATAATAGACTTCATTTATTTCCGAATAACCAATAAAAAATAACAAGATAATTATTGAACATTATAACTCCATACGAGTACTATGTCATTCCAAGCTAGCTGAACAATACGTAAAATTTACTTTTATTTGAATTTAATTTTTTTGTTATCGAATTTGCACAACTTTATTAAATGTTAACATTGGATCCTTATCTAATAACTTAAATATTAATATGAGTATTTCACAAAAAAAAGAATATTATGACCGATTCATTAGAAATTTAAAGTCAACTTGTAACTGCGATGTTAACAAATCTATTTTTTTTTCAAATTTCATTTATGTGATATTTGAATTCATATTCTTTTATGAATTAACGACTCTGATGTGGTCCCATTAACATGATAATTATATTAATTTTTATTATTTTAAATTTTACTCTCACAACTATCAAACAATTCAAAATCTTTAAAGAAAATGCCACATAATGCTAAGTAAGTGAATTAACATTCTCAAATGAGTGATCAACTAGAGTCTTGAATCTATGTCACTCGGTGGTTAACTAAAACTTTAATGAAGTAAATACTTAAATATAATTTCTTTAATGACATAATTTTGTAGTTTGATTAATATTTTAATCTTAAATCACATAAAACTCAACTTGTTGCTGAGATAAAGTAAAAGCTCAAGTTCTCATTAAATGCGGGGACCTTGTTTGTTTGATTAATTGGTTGACTATTTATCTAATTTGGATTGTTTGCTTTTTTAAGGTAAAAGTTATGTGAATCTATCGTCTTTCTTTTGATTTAGACTAAAAGCAAATGGATTCTAAAAGAGATTAATTATTTATCATCAACACTGCAATTTAGATATTTGTCGAGTTTGTTACAAAAATCTTCTTTTTTTTTGCTACATAATGTATCCATACAAATTACGTATATGTTACTTCAATAGGCAGTTCTAGCCAAATTTGATATACCTTTCTTTGGCATAACAATATTACCAATTCAAATCAATTCTATAGATTTATAATGTGACAGTAATAAATTAACTTTAAGGTAAACTTAATATTGTATTATAATATGCTAATACTTATGATCAAAGATTAAGAAATTGTTAAATCTTTTATAGATAGCTATGTTATGAAAAAAATTTATACGAGTAAGGATTAGATCATACTATATATTTATAAGTACAAAATCTTAATATAAAGTTGAGACAACCTTTCTTAACAGCTTCCATTATAATAAAATACATAGTTTATATTGCATAAAAATTTGTTTAATACAATGAAGATTTTTTATTGAAGATTTAATAATATTGTCATAAGATGTTAACAATAAATATTTTACCAAATATGATACAACATAGTGTGAGTTTATAATATTATATTTGCTTCAACCTAATATACACATCTACTATTTGGTATACGAAAGAAAATAAGCACTACATTTTGTAAACTATAAGAAAAAAGTATGTTAAAGTAACATATACGTATGTTTAATAAATTGAATTAAGGTCATGTTCATGCAAGGAAGTTCGCTACCGTATAATTTTTTTTTAATAATTTCCCAAAAGGAATAATCAATTGAATTCTTTTGATTTTTTATTTACTGTTTATAAATAAAGGATAAAAAGAGAGTTGAATTCAATTTATCACGAGAAGATAGAGTGACTTAGAGATTTTAAATAGTTTTCTTTTCTTTTCACAAAGAGAATAGACGGTGTGGTCTGCACAGAGATCTGGCCCATCTCGTACGTCCATTTGACGAAAATCTTGTGATTAGAACCGGAGAAGCAATCGTCGTCGGACGCGTGGACAATGGATAGGAGTGAAAGAAAATGGGGCGGCTATTAAGTGTTTGTGGAGGCTGACGAAAATGAAAGGAAAGCCAAAGAAAAGACGGTGTCGTTGTAAGGGGGGTGTTTTTTTCACATGAAAAAGATGTGATCATCAAGATTAGTGGGCCCACGTGAGGTCTCGTCGATGGGGTCCATGTTTTTCTTTTTTTAATACTAATCGTATTGGACGGAAAATAGCATAATGTACGTATCGGTGCTGGTTTACAAGAGCAATAATCTAATTACAAATCTTTTATATAAATTTATTTTATATAAACGTAATATGATTAAATTAATTAGATTAAATTTTTTTTCTCACATAATTTATTTTTATTATTTTATATTTTTACTTAACTAATAAATTTATACCATATTATTTTATATAAAATAAATTTATACAAAAATTTGTAATTATCATAATTGTCACTTGCAAACTAATTTCAAATCTTTTATATAAATTTATTTTATACAAACTAATTAAATAAAATATTTTTATCTCACATAAATTATTTTTATTGCTTCATATTTTTACTTAACCAATGAATTTATTCCATGTCACTTTATACAAAATAAATTTATGAAAGAATTCATAGCTATCATTATTATGACTTGCAAGCTAAAATGATTTGATTTTAATGATAGAAAACTTATAATATTTTTCTTTATCAAAACTATCATTTAAAAGTTATATTTATTATATATTATCAACTTTTACTTTTTGTTATAGTTTTATTATTCACAATAATCGTGATTTAAAGATAACAATACCTTAATACCAAACAAAACTTCATTCACAATTCTTTTGTTAATTCTCCAATATTCAAGAAGTTTTAGTTATTTATTTTTTAAAACAAAGAAACAATTAATTTCGTTTCATCCTAATCAGATTAAGCAGATGTAAACTAATAACTAATAGATGGACCATTAAGCTTTTTTTTTTATCGACAAGTCTGTGCACAAAGAAAACGATTGTCCATGCATTAAGTATTAATACAAAGTATTAACATGATTTATTTTATTTTTAAACCATAACCATATTGTGTTGGTCAAGAGTTCATTGGAATCCATGTGAAACTCGTGTTGGATAAATTCTCGACTATTGATTTAGTGCTTAATAGTCAACACAAGCTCAGCTGAACACCGAAATTGGTCCAAATATTTTTTCCAAAATTGTGCAAATAAGGTTCATTAATTATATCGGCTTTTGCAGCAAAATTATGGCTGAGGGTTATCTAGTGTCAAGTGTGTCCACGCTCTCAAAAGCTTCGCGCTAGAATGGAACTATGAAAAGTTGAATATGGAGCCCAGGTTCAATGGCTCTATATCAATGATAGTTTTGAAATTGGGGGCATTGAAGCAGTTAGTTTACAGAGGCCATAGAAGCAGATTTTATTTCTTTTTTAGCGAAAACGAAGCTAGTCTTTTGTGGCCATTTGTCAACTAAATTTTCTATTTTGTGTTGAAGGCAGACTAATTATGAAGTACATCATCCTCTAGTTGCAAAATTCTGTCAACAAACATTCTTTTATTCCAACTTAAGGCCTGCATAAGCATGATACGTATAATTAACTCGTGCAAGAATGGTATGGCGTCCTTAGTTCTACCTATTTTGGCGTTTCAGAGTTTTTCTTCAACAGAGAATTAATAAAGTTATAACACTTGGGTACTTCGAGGGAAACCCAAAATCCTCCTTTGTAAGACTTCAAGTGAAGTTGGTAAAAACCCCTTCTATTATTCACTGAACTTCAAATAAATAGAAATATTACAAATTCAGTTTCTTGTAAATAGGAAGACTCATTCAAATGGAATCTAGACTTAATAACCAAAACTAACAAACAAGACTTATTCAACAAAGACTAATTCAAGGCCAGGTAGCAAGTTGAGTAGCCACGTGTAGCACACGTGTTTATTGATAGTAACAAACAATGGGAAATGAAGGCAAATATTTGAAACTCGAACAATAATAATGATTAGTCTGGATTCTAGATTCCCATTTAAGTAAGAGAAGGCAACCTTCGTGATTGATACTAACTTCCTCCGAACATCGAATAATGGATCAGGTGGAAGCCGAGGATCCAATATTTCATCAAATGGCATTGGAAGACGAAGCTGAAACTGCGGAAAGAACATCCGATCTCTTGGATGCTTTCCCTTGATCACTTCCAATACTAACACTTCAAAACCGTACATGTCATTTTTCTGCGATCTTGATTGTGTAAGCAAGCTCTGAAAGGTCAAGGACAAATAAAAAAGAGAAAATAAGAAATGTTTACTCTCTTTTTAAAGATCAATGCGTATAAATTAGTAAGCTTTTATATCTCTATAGAATGTGTTGCATGATAATATTCCTCAAATGGCAACAAACGAATTTTACAAGGCATCGGCAACGCCTTTTATCCCGTTTATTCTCTGACTCCAACCCCTTTCAAGAAATTCATAAACTAAAATTGAAACGACCCGCCCCAAATCTCCCCGGGCCAGTCAATCTAGTCTCATCAAAACGGACTTGCTAATAATTTTATTAGTAAGGATTCTGTCGAAAATTTGGCAGAATCTCCTTTATAAATATAACACTCCCAATCTACAAATATGAATATAACACTCCCAATATAATTCAATATACAACAAACTCCAGCGATCAACATCTTCAACCAAAATGTTGAGTTTTATATTTTCAAAGTCTCAAAAAGATAATATTATAACTAATATTAATATTTCAGTTTATTCTTAATCCCAAAAGAATAATATAACAAAATTATACAATCCCAACAGGATGAGATAACCAAGATGTCCTAACAAAAACATCTATATCTTCTAACACTATCACGTGGCCAAGACTCAAAATATATTTATAGTCGCTGGGTCGGTCTGGTGTACCTGCAACCTCCTGGTGAGGGGGGGAAAATATAATAAAAACAAGGTGAGTTTAAAATTCAGTGAGATCAGTGAGTGGATAGTAGTTTTTGAAAATTTAATTCTTACTTTAAAAGAAATAATCATGTCATTTCCAAACATGATTTCATCAAACCATATACGAGAAACCAGTAATAAATCATTTAACCTTTAAATCAGATTACTAACCATGAAAATCATATCACAATATCATATAGAATACACAAATCTGAAAATCATCACCAAACAAGTACCTAGGGGAATAATCTCGTCATATCCGGACCTCAACGGACGGGCAATGACGTACTATCTAGGTACCGTCACGCCCCGGAGCTACACGGATAGACAGGGAAATACCATCTCATATCTTATCATATCTGTGCATGCATAATCTAGTCCCCAAAGGACAAAAGCGCCCAAGCACACGGCCCAAAGCCTCTATGTGTGCTCAGACGGGCCCCAAAGGCCTATAACTCATCTGTATCATCTGTATCTCAATATCTGTCAGTATCTCATATATGTATCTCTGTAATCATCATACCGCATGCATATTCCCCCAAAAGGCAGAAACGTCCAAACACACGGCCCAAAGCCTCTATGTGTGTTTAGATGGGCCCCAAAGGCCTCTCTATCTCATCTCATTTGTATCACTGTATCTGGAGGGGAAGGGTATTGTCTAATGATTTCAAAAACAATCATTATACTCATATTCACATAACTTTTAACCATACTTTAAATCATATCACATTTGAATCCACTTTTCTTATCTTTAAAATACTATCATGCTTATTCAAAGTCGATATGCAAAATCATTAATAAAACGTTTTAATAAAATACCAATGCGTGAACAAAATCCATTTCGAGAAAATCATTAAATCAGAACATTTAAAACACTTATTTCGCAAACATGCATTACTATCATAATTAATTATGAAAATAAGTTTTGTATATTCCACTCACAGTGACGGTGTTCACGCTCGGTTATCGTCCACGTCCGCGGACCGGTTCTCTCTCGCGGATCCTCCTAAATCAAGGAAACGACATAATTACTTTTCGTAAATCGTAATTAGGACTAAATTTATGCAATAAACTCGAAACAAAGATCTATCCATAATTTACAACTCATGTGTTGATAAAATTACTAAAATGCCCTCGAGTTCGTAAATCATTAAAATACTCCGAAATCGTAAACCATCGAATTACCCTCAGAATCGTAATTAAACCCAATCCTCAATTCTAGGAATTACTAACATATCCACAGGCTCAGAAATTACAAAATTGCCCTCATAGTGTGAAATTACCAAAATGCCCCTGCCGGTCCCGGAATTTGGTCAACGCTGGCCGGGAAGCTCAAGTCTAAAATTTCTGGCCACACTGAGTCCAACGGGGGCGGTGGTGACCTTCCACGCGCGGCGATGGCTCCGGATTGAGCTCCCAAACCCGTAAGTCCTCCAACGGCCGATCAACGGCAAAACGATGTCCCCGGCTGCAGTAGATGGTCGTAAATGGAAGAGGGAGTCGTGGGGAACAAAATCCAACCGGTGGTGTCACCCAAAACCGGCGAAAATCTCGGCGGAACAAAGCGAAACAGTCGCGGGTTTTCAAGCTTTGGTCGTCGGCGTTTCGGTTAGTTTTCGGCGGAGAGGATGGCAGAGATACAACGGCCGGCTTCTCAGCTTCAGATTGGTACCAAGATTGACTTGTAGGGTGGCCGGAATCGGAAGATAAGGACGGGTCACGTTTGCAGTTCGGGTCGGGTTTTTGGGTCTGTAGTTGGGTCGGTTTGGCAGCTTCTCTCTCACTCTCTGTCACACGTGTATCTTGCCTCTGTTTTCCAGCTCTTTTCTCTTTTGCTTTTTTTTTATTCATTTAATTCACATACGTTACAAAAATTGAATGTCAGTCATGTTTTACAATGCCCTGATGTTGTATCTCTGTCAAGGCCTCAATCTCGTTCAAGGATTATTTAATTTTGATCAGCCATCCACATTGATCAAATATAGGACATCAGCTAACTCTGACATGACAAATGTAAATTAAGTCATTCAACCGAGATTTCTTTTAACATTTAAACTGCTGATCTTCGGATGCACCCACCCACTAATTAGTACAGTGGTACACACTTCCAAATTTACATTTGAGGGGTTCACATGTTTGTACATGTCGCAAGAAATTATTTTTTTAATTATTACAAACTATCTTACTAATCTTGGTCTTCATTGTACAGACTCCACATGTCCTTAAGTGTGCTCACCACTGCCCCATGCGTTCTTTTAACTAAACCTCAAAGGAATGAGCAAACTTTATTTTATTTATAAATGAAAGAGTTGAGTACACCAGATACCGAGTATATATGGATGACGTAATAACCAACGCCTCCCGGTTCTTGAAAACTAGACCAAACAAACTACAATAGATGAGAAAAATAAACCCAGCAAATTACAAGCATAATGAGAAAATTAAGACTCAATCAAGGCAGCCGAGGTTAAATCCGTAATTGTCGACTGACTATCTTCATAGTTGGTCTAGACGTCGGACTCTCATTTAAGCATGAAGACGCAACCTCCATGATTGATATCAGTTTTTCTTGAACACTGCATGATGGAACTGGAAGACGCGGGTCCAACATTTCATCAAGTGCTATATCCGTGTTGAGAGATGGAGATGAAGTCGAAGAAATAAAATCTCTTGGATCCTTCCCTTTGATCACTTCCAACACTAACACTCCAAAACTGTACACATCGCATTTCTCTGTGATCTTCATTGTATAGGCAAGCTCTGCAAGGTCAAGGACCAAAAAAAAAATGTTTACTCTGTTTCTGAGATAAATATCTAGTTGCATTGTTCTGCTACCGTACACATAACACAAAAATATTCCTCAAAATGGTAACAAATAAATACTAAATACCTGGTGCAACGTATCCATATGTGCCTGCAAATTCAGTCCAGTTGGACGAGTCTGGCTTCAGGAACTTAGCAATTCCAAAGTCTGCAACATGAGCTTCATATTCCAAATCCAGCAACAAGTTCTTACTTGATATGTCTAGATGGACAATTGGAGGAAAGCAGTCATGGTGCAAGTAAGACAAGGCATCAGCTATGCCTTTGATCACATTCATTCTCTGACTCCAACCCAGTTCTTGTTGATGCGAGATTCTGGTTGTCCTCGTTCTACGACCAGGGTCTCTGCTCGATCAACTTCACCACGACCAGGATCTCTCCTCGTAAAGATTCTTCTCCAGAGGTTCCTGCGCACACAGACAGGTCAGAGTACGCCGGTTGTTTTCCCGGCGCAAACCCTCCGACGCTCAAGTCAGATATGAAGGTTCGGGGAACGCTTGCCACAGATCTTATGGCTGTTAGGTTGTTTTCTCTCTTTTAGAATTGCTTTTATCTCTCTTCTAATCTCAAAATTGCTAACCCTTTTACCTTCGTTGGCTACCTTTTTATAGGCTTCCTCTGAATCCCAGTTTTTCGCAGTCTACGCCCGTTATCCTCCCACCTCTCGAACGTGGATTCTCCATTTCCGTAGTCGTGGGTGGTTGCGTGGCCTTCGTGCCTAGATTCTCAGGCTGGAGAGCATGCCTCGCCAACTGTCGTTGACCGGGTCTCCTCGAATCAACCCTTAGCAAGAATACAGCAGGAATGGCTTTATGCTTCTTACAGGAAATTGGCCTCGCGGATGTCGTGCTCGTGGATGAGTAGGATATTCCTGCCCCTGTTCCCCTGCTACTTGGCTCTTACAGGACACACCTGCTCGCAGACTTCTGCCACCAAACATCTGCTCATCACGTCTGGTCTCACTGAAGTATTTCCCTCAAACACCGGTCCCCCAGTTTCTGGTGTTGGGTAATGTAATGGACCAGCAGTAGAAACTCAGTGGTTCTTGGTCGCGTAGGACTGGAAAAGGCTGCCAAGGAAAATGCCCAAGGGGTGGAGCCAATCGTGATTGAGGAGGAAAGCTCTCCTCCTCGTGCAATCCCTGCTGATGTTGGCGAGGCGAGCACCCCTCCCGACGCAACTGGTGATACCCCCCCCCCCCCCGCACCTGAGGAGGCCCAGCCCGCCGACGCTGCTCGGCTTACTGATCCACCATCTTCTTGATGTATTTCTTGTCTTGTAATGAACCATGTTTGTGAAGATTCTCTCCTCTGTTAATTATTAACAAATTAAAAAATGTTTTTTGATTACTTTCTTGTGTTGTAATCATGAGTTATTTCTCGTTTGAGAATCTGCTCGTCTTCGTCTGATTGAGCAAGTTCTGGCTTGGCATATGGTTTCGCCACATGCCTTGGAAAATTCTTCAATGCTTGAGATTCTGCTCGCCTTCGCGTGGTCGAGCAGATCCTGGCACGCTTGGCTTCTGTCTCGCCATAAAATAGGCTTTGAGACTTGGCGAGTCTTTACATGCCTTTAAAAATTTTTCGAATGCTTTGGAGTCTGCTCGCCTTCGCGTGGTCGAGCAGATCCTGGCATGCTTGGCTTCTGTCTCGCCATAAAACAGGCTTTGAGACTTGACGAGCCTTTGCATGCCTTTGTAAATTCTTCAATGCTTGGGATTCTGCTCGCCTTCTCGTGGTCGAGCAGATCCTGGCACGCTTGGCTTCTGGCCTCGCCATAAACAGGCTTTGAGACTTAGCGAGCCTTTGCATGCCTTAATGACTTCTTCGATCCTGGCATGCTTGGCTTTTGTCTCGCCATAAGACAGGCTTTGAGACTTGGCGAGCCTTTGCATGCCTTAGTCAATTCTTCAATGCTTGGGATTCTGCTAGCCTTCTCGTGGCCGAGCAGATCCTGGCATGCTTGGCTTCTATCTCGCCATAAACAGGCTTTGAGACTTGGTGAGCCTTTGCATGCCTTAGATGATTTCTTCAATGCTTGGGATTCTGCTAGCCTTCTCGTGGCCGAGCAGATCCTGGCATGCTTGGCTTCTATCTCGCCATAAACAGGCTTTGAGACTTGACGAGCCTTTGCATGCCTTTGTAAATTCTTCAATGCTTGGGATTCTGCTCGCCTTCTCGTGGTCGAGCAGATCCTGGCACGCTTAGCTTCTGGTCTCGCCATAAACAGGCTTTGAGACTTGGCGAGCCTTTGCATGCCTTAATGACTTCTTCGATCCTGGCATGCTTGGCTTTTGTCTCGCCATAAGACAGGCTTTGAGACTTGGCGAGCCTTTGCATGCCTTAGTCAATTCTTCAATGCTTCGGATTCTGCTAGCCTTCTCGTGGCCGAGCAGATCCTGGCATGCTTGGCTTCTATCTCGCCATAAACAGGCTTTGAGACTTGGTGAGCCTTTGCATGCCTTAGATGATTTCTTCAAAGCTTGGGATTCTGCTAGCCTTCTCGTGGCCGAGCAGATCCTGGCATGCTTGGCTTCTGTCTCGCCATAAACAGGCTTTGAGACTTGGTGAGCCTTTGCATGCCTTAGATGATTTCTTCAAAGCTTGGGATTCTACTAGCCTTCTCGTGGCCGAGCAGATCCTGGCATGCTTGGCTTCTGTCTCGCCATAAACAGGCTTTGAGACTTGGTGAGCCTTTGCATGCCTTAGATGATTTCTTCAAAGCTTGGGATTCTGCTAGCCTTCTCGTGGCCGAGCAGATCCTGGCATGCTTGGCTTCTGTCTCGCCATAAACAGGCTTTGAGACTTGGTGAGCCTTTGCATGCCTTGGATGATTTCTTCAAAGCTTGGGATTCTGCTAGCGTTCTCGTGGCCGAGCAGATCCTGGCATGCTTGGCTTCTGTCTCGCCATAAACAGGCTTTGAGACTTGTCGAGCCTTTGCATGCCTTAGATGATTTATCACAGTTTCAAGTGAATAACATTCCTCGACGTTCCATTAATCGCAAGTTTTGATTTTACATGAACTTGCTTTGACGTAAAACATAAAAATAAAAAATAAAGAGCACGAGCAGAAATTGCTTTAAAATGTGAACAAGTCTTACTGGAAGTATTTTCGGGGGTGTGATGCGTTCCATGGGCGCTTCACCTCGTGGCCGTCCATGCGAACCAGCTTGTACGCTCCTGGTCCAACTAGCTGCTTGACTCTATATGGTCCCTCCCAATTCGGACCGAGCACTCCTTGAGTCGAGTCTTTGTTGTTCTGATTTACTCTCCTTAACACCCAATCTCCGACCTTGAACTGCCGTATAGTCACCTTCTGGTTATAATACCGGGCAACCCTCTACTGGTAAATGACTGATCGCTCGGCTGCTTGCTCCCTTTTTTCCGTCAGCAAGTCCAAATTCAAACACATCTGCTCGTCGTTTTCTTGCTCGTTGAAATGATCTGTTCGGTGTGTGGTCATTCCTATCTCAGCTGGTATGACCGCTTCATGTCCGAAAGCCAAGGCGAACGGTGTCTCTCCCGTTGCTGTCTTATGGGTTGTCCTGTATGCCCATAGTACGCCTGATAGCTCATCAACCCAAGCACCTTTCTTTGCTCCAAGCCTGGTTTTCAAAAGCCTCTTGATGGTTTTGTTGGCTGCTTCTACTTGTCCATTCGATTGGGGGTGAGCAGGCGAGCAATACTTCAGCTCTATCCCGAGGTTCCGGCAGAAATCCCTGAAGCTGTGATTATCGAACTGCTTGCCATTATCCGTTACCAAGGCATAAGGGATCCCGTACCGACAGACCAGGTTTCTCCACACGAAGTCTGTCGTTTTCTTCTCTGTAATCCTGCTAAGGGCTTCGACCTCTATCCACTTCGTGAAGTAATCTATAGCAACTATTGCATGCGTTGCTGCTCCTCGTCCCTTTGGCAGCGGGCCGATCAGATCAATCCCCCATTGAGCAAATGGCCAAGGGGAGGCCATGGAGGTGAGTTTCTCTGGGGGTTGGTTGGAGAAACTTGCAAAACTCTAGCAGCTTACACAGCTCCTGGTCTTCTCCTATGCATCCTGGTGCATTGTTGGCCAGAAATATCCCTGCCTTAGAACCTCGTGGGCCAGTGACCTCCCACCAGAATGATTCCTGCAAATTCCTTCATGTACTTCTCTCAGTACGTAATCCGCGTCGTCCTCATCCAAACATCGAAGGAAAGGTAGTGTATACCCTCGCCGATACAGTACCCCATCAATCATCGTGTATCTCGAGTCCTGGGCTCTAACCTTCCGAGCTCGCAGCTTATCTGGTGGTAATACCCCGTCTCTGAGGTATGAAATTATCGGGTCCATCCATGAGCATTTTTGCTCTATCCGCAGCACCCCCAAATTCTGCTCGATGCTAGGGCTGGACTTCACCTCCAAAGGGACCGACTTTGGTATTTTTGGGTCGGCTACTGCTGCCATCCTGGCCAAAATGTCTGCTCGACTATTCTGCTCCCTGGGGATTTGTATCACCTCCACTGCTTCAAATTTCCCCATCATCTGCCTGACTATCTTCAGGTACTGTTCCATCTTCTCCTCTCTTGGTTGAAATCTTTCACTGACATGGTTCGCAACCAGCTGGGAATCAGTCTTAATCTTAACTCTGTCTGCTTTCACGGCCTTAGCCAATTCTAAACCTGCGATCAAGGCTTCATACTTTGCCTGGTTATTGGTGGCTGCGAATTTTAACTTTACAGCATAAGAGATCTCCTCTCCCTCAGGGCCTTCCAATACAATCCCTGCTCCTGAACCCTGCTCCCCTGACGACCCATCCACAGACATCTGCCATACTTGAGCTTCGCCACTGTCTGTAACTACATCTTGCTGGTCTAAACGTACTTCAGGCTCTGTGAATTCTGCTACGAAGTCGGCCATTGCCTGAGCCTTTACCGCTGCTCGGGGTTTGTAATCTATGTCGAACTCGCTCAGCTCTATAGCCCACTTGACGAGCCGACCAGAAGCATCTGGCTTGTGCAGAGTTTGACGCAATGGCTGGTTTGTTATTACCGAGACTGGGAATGCTTGAAAATATGGCCTCAACTTTCGAGCCTCAACTACAAAGGCAAGTGCCCATTTCTCCAACGGTGGGTATCTGGTCTCAGCGTCGAGCAGGGCCTTGCTGGTGTAGTATATCGGATGCTGAACTCCTTCTTCCTCTCTCACCAGAACAGAACTGGCGGCTCTATCCGATACCGCCAAATACAGATATAACTTGTCCTCATCCCTCGGTGTGGACAGCAGTGGAGCTTGCTGCAAGTACTACTTCAGGTTCTAGAAGGCTTCCTCGCATTCTGGTGTCCATTCGGTTTTCTTCCCCCTCCTTATCACTTGAAAGAATGGCTGACACTTATCTGTAGCCTTGGATATGAATCTGCTCAACGCCGCCAACCTCCCCGTGAGGCTCTGCATTTCCTTCAGGTTACGAGGAGACCTCATCTGCACAATCGCCTGGATTTTCTCGGGATTTGCCTCAATCCCTCTATGGCTCACCATGAATCCAAGGAATTTCCCTGACTCGACCCAAAAGCGCACTTCTCCGGGTTAAGCTTCATCGTATACTTCCTCAAAAGCCCGAAGGTCTCCTCAAGGTGTCTGACATGTTCCTTCGGGATTTTGGATTTGGTGATCATGTCATCCACGTACACCTCCATGGTTTTCCCGATCAACGGCTTAAAGACTTTGTTCACCAGCCTCTGATAGGTGGCCCCAGCATTTTTGAGACCAAATGGCATTACCCTGTAACAGAACAAACCCTGGTTAGTGATGAAAGCCGTGCTCTCCTCATCCTGCTCGTACATGGGGATCTGGTTGTATCCCGAGAACGCGTCCATGAAACTAAGCAGACCGTGTCCAGCCGTTGAATCTACTAGCTGATCGATCTTTGGTAAAGGGAAGCTGTCTTTTGGGCACGCCTTATTCAGGTCTGTGAAATCCACGCACATCCTCCACTTACCATTTGTTTTCTTTACCAACACCACATTCGATATCCATTCAGGGTAATTGACTTCCCAAATGAACCCTGCTCTCAAGAGCTTCTCCACCTCGCCATTTATGGCCTCATACCTCTCCTGGTTGAAGCACCTCCTCTTCTGCCTTACTGCCCGAGCGCCTTTCTTTATTGCCAACTTATGACATGCTACCTCAGGGTCAATCCCAGGCATGTCTTTGTGTGTCCAAGCAAACACATCTGCATGAGCCTGTAAGCATTTCACCAACTCCTGCTTTTGCTCTCCCTTAAGTCTCGACCCGATTCTGATCGTCTTTCCCGGATTCTCTGGTCCCAGGCTTACTGTTTCCAGATCCTCTACAGGTTCTTGTCTGCCGTTCTTGTTTTCCACTCGGGTATCGAGGGATGTTATCTGCATTGCTTCCTTTGCTGCCGAGGAGTAGCAGCTTCTTGCGATCCTCTGGTCTCCTCGTACCATTCCAACTACCCCATTTACCCGGTACTTCAGAGCCAGATAGTGGTTGGACAGCACTGTTTCCTCTGCATTCGCCACCCCGTCGTCCTCGTCAAAAATCTGCCTTGCCGGGGACTGCTCTTCCTCTCTATGGAATTCTCCCCGCAGGGGTATGTTACCTCTCTCACCACCAAGTCTCCCGGTGGTTTGACTTCTCCTTGTACTACCGGGATCTGGTGCCACTCCACCTCCTCTCACCCTTTCTTCCTGGGTTACCCTTCGTTCGCTCCGCCGCTCATGCAGAATGGTTGTCAAGGACTCCATCTGCTTTTCCATCCGTTCCATCCGGTCGAACATGGCTTTTTCCCATGCTTCACTGGCTATCTCCCTCAGTGTCACGGAATTGTTAAGCCTCATATCACCCCCTTGTGCACTACTTCCTCCTGCCTCCATTGCTTTTCAGTTACTTCCCCTCACTTCTTGCTATCAACAGAAGCTTTTTGCTCAGCTCCCCACAGACGGCGCCAAAATGTTGATGCGAGATTCTGGTTGTCCTCGTTCTACGACCAGGGTCTCTGCTCGATCAACTTCACCACGACCAGGATCTCTCCTCGTAAAGATTCTTCTCCAGAGGTTCCTGCGCACACAGACAGGTCAGAGTACGCCGGTTGTTTTCCCGGCGCAAACCCTCCGACGCTCAAGTCAGATATGAAGGTTCGGGGAACGCTTGCCACAGATCTTATGGCTGTTAGGTTGTTTTCTCTCTTTTAGAATTGCTTTTATCTCTCTTCTAATCTCAAAATTGCTAACCCTTTTACCTTCGTTGGCTACCTTTTTATAGGCTTCCTCTGAATCCCAGTTTTTCGCAGTCTACGCCCGTTATCCTCCCACCTCTCGAACGTGGATTCTCCATTTCCGTAGTCGTGGGTGGTTGCGTGGCCTTCGTGCCTAGATTCTCAGGCTGGAGAGCATGCCTCGCCAACTGTCGTTGACCGGGTCTCCTCGAATCAACCCTTAGCAAGAATACAGCAGGAATGGCTTTATGCTTTTTACAGGAAATTGGCCTCGCGGATGTCGTGCTCGTGGATGAGCAGGATATTCCTGCCCCTGTTCCCCTGCTACCTGGCTCTTACAGGACACACCTGCTCGCAGACTTCTGCCACCAAACATCTGCTCACCACGTCTGGTCTCACCGAAGTATTTCCCTCAAACAGTTCTTGTGCTGCTGCATCACTGCTCAACATCGCTGCCAAGCTACCCCTTTCAAGAAATTCATAGACCAAAAAAGAGTGTCGGGCATGTGAGCAAAATCCATAAAACTTCACAATGTTTCGATGTCGTATCACTGTCAAGGCCTCAACTTCGGTTAAGAATTCTTTTTTATCTGCAATCTGATCGCATGGGAGTGGTGAGTGAAATTTCTTAACAGCTACGACTTCCCCAGATGGTAGCTCAGCTCTATAAACACTTCCGTGTCCACCATTTCCAATGCAATACTCTGCATCAAAATCATTTGTTGCTCTAACAATTTCATCGTACACAAGTTTCCCTTCAAAATTTAATATAAAAAACAATCCCTTAGGGTTCTGGTTGCTACTCTATCGATCTCCTGAGTCTGACTTCCGCTTTCGAAGAATGAAAATTGCTATCAACGCCATTGAAACAAATAGTGCTCCTAAAACAGGGAACATTATTGCAAACCACTTGGCTCCAGAATTTTGCTTGTGTGACGAGAAAACTTTGCATGGGTGCATTCCTTTCACACTTCCACACAATTCCTTATTCCCCTCTAACGCTTCCACTGGGGCATTCCGAAATGCTGTGCTATTTGGAACTGGGCCTTGCAATTGATTATCAGAAATGTCAATGATTGATAGACCGTGCATTCCCTCAAAGCAATTTGGAATCGAACCAGAGAGATTATTGTGGGAGAGATTCAACTTTTCCAAGCTTTTCAAACTGCATATTTGAAATGGTATCTCTCCTCCAAAGAGGTTATGACTAGCATCTAATTCTGAAAGTTGAACTAGCTTCTCCAATTCCTTTGGCAATTCTTGGACAAACTGGTTGTTGCTTAAATCCAAGTAGTGCAATTTCAGCAAGTGGCCGAGACTTTCTGGGACTGAATTGTTGAATCTATTTGCAGATAAGTCGAGGTATTCAAGTTCATTGAATGCGCCGATTTCTGTAGGCAGGCGTCCTGTAAGTTGATTCCCTCTCAAAATGAGCTTGGTTAGCGAATTTAACTTCCCAAGTTCCTTTGGAATCTCCCCAACTATATGATTCAATGAAAGATCGAGTGCTTGTAGTTGAGACCAGTTTCCAATCTCACACGGTATACCTCCAGTAATGTTATTCATCGAAATGTTGAGAGCGCCTAATTTTGGGCATTCCCCAAAGTTAGACGAGATTTCACCGTAAAAATTATTGCGGCTGAGATATATGAAAGTCAGGTTAGGATAAATGCCGAAAGCTTTTGAAATATTTCCAATAAGGTTGTTTCCATCAAGGCGTACTCGGATTAAGCTTGTGCAATTTCTCAAGCTTTTAGGGATTGTTCCTTGAAAATGGTTTTCAGAAACAGTAAAAATCTGTAATGCTCCACCTCGACAAATATTTTGCGGTAAATAACTTGTAAAATGATTGTCATCCAATGATAGCTTGGTTAACACAAGATTGTCGAGGGAGGGTGGAATGGAACCGGATAGGTTGTTATAAATGAGGCTGAATTGTTTTAGGTTGGTCAAATTACCTAAAGAAAGAGGGATTGGACCACTAAATTGATTAATGGCCAAACTTAGGATGGATATAGATTTCAAGTTGCCAATGTCCGGAGGAATAAAACCAGAAAATGAATTATCATGAAGGAACAACATAGAGATGTGTGTCAAATTACCTAAAGAAGGAGGGACTGAACCGTTCAAGTTGTTAGAGAACAACGCAAGCTCTACCATAGAACTTAACTGACCTACTTCTGGTGGAATTGAGCCATCTAATTGGTTTGAATCAATGTAAAGGATCTTCAAATGACTCATAAGACCAACTTCGGGTGGAATATTTCCTGAAAATTGATTGCCTCCTAAAGAAAGGATGCTGAGATTCGTAAGGTTACTAATTTGAGGCGGGATAGTACTGAAGAGTTCATTATATCTGAGATCAAGATAAGCAAGATGAGGAAACGGTGAGAATGAGAAATCATGAAGCTTGCCTTTTAATCCTTCAAATGGGAGGCTGATGTTGACGACTCTTCCGGCGTCATTGCAACTGATTCCATACCAAGCGCACGGGCTTGTTTTGGATGAAACATTGGTGGTGTCCTTAATCCAAGAAGAAAGGAGAGATCGGTTATGGTTTTGAAGGCTGGATTTCCATTTGAGAAGAGCATCGACTTCTTCATTAGATTCTGAAGAAACAGTTATTAAGAAACTTAACACAAAAATAGGATCAACAAAACAAGTGAAGGAACAACTGTATTGAGGGTTGGTGACCCCATTGATATTCCAAAAACACAATCAAATAAATAAAGTTAAATCGAAGTTTTATTGAAATTCAAAAGATCTTTTGATGACTCTTAGCTTTTGGAAAACATACAACGGTGCAGGAAACGAGCATGCTGGACAAGTTGCTTGTAGTTTATTATATCATAAACAACAAACGAGCACTCATATTGAAATTCAAAAGAGCATGCTGGACATAATATTGAGAGGTCAACAAGTCGATGCGTCAAGTTGGGAAGATTTTTCCAATGTTTCATAAGGTGGAAAAGTTTTCCAAGATTAGGATATTTTTACATAGTAATCTGAACATTATTGCTCTAAAATTATCCAAAAAATGGTTCCCTTGATTGCAGTTCAGTCAAATCAATCACCGTTTGAGCCGTATGTCAGGTTCTTCTACGTCGATATGCAACTTTTAGTCGTCCATCTACTTGTTGGTTAGTTATTTTGATTATAAAATAATAATGAATTAATTAAAAATATAATATAAAATCAAATGTTTTCTTATTAGTTTATATTCTAGATTAATTTAACTTATAGTTTAATTATTTTTATTATATTTACTGCAAATATTAACATTTTAACACTAAATGCCAATGGGTATACTTGTCCAAATAAAAAAAAATGTAATTTCTTTCCCTTTTAATTTTATTTTTTATTTTTTGGTGAAACCAAACAATAAAAATCAATTTTCGCGCTCCTATCCTCCCATTACCTCTCCACTCCTCTCTATTTTTCCTCCCTCCTCTCCTCCTCTTTCTTAAAACCAAACACTACCTGAAGGTACGTTTCTAACACACGCACACACCACATCATTGTCATCATCATCTTCCTCTTTTAAAACGTGGGTATGATAAACGACAAGATCCGCAAGGTGCCCAAGATCAGCCCGTGGAGGTGGCTTGTGAAATGATGAAATTAGTAACTGCAACATATTAATACTATTATTATAATAGTTATTTATAGTAGTATTATATTTTCATTATTATTATTGTGATTATTAATATTATTACTTTTCGTTATTATTATTGTTGTTGTTGTTATTTTCATTATTATTATATTATCATTATTATGATTATTATTGTTAGTTTAAATATTATTATTATTACATTAATATAATAACATTTAATTGAGCACAAAATTGAAATTATGAAATGTGAGGGGGGTAAAATGGTGAGTTAAAGGAATGAAAACTTGATTCTCAATCCCATGTGAATCAGATTTCTTTTCCTTGACTAAAAAATATGTGGATCCTGCATATTTCATTATAATTCTCCATTCCATTTTAACAAGTAAAAAATAACAATTTAAGAATCACTTCCACTGTGAATTTCGATTTCCTGATTTCACAAGTAAACACACCATAAATCTAAATTTTTAGATTCTCATATTATGACAATTTTTTTAAAACAAAATCCATGTCCAAGGTCTGGGGTTGACTTATGAAAATTGAATAAACATTTGTGGTCTAGATTAATGGACAAATTAATTGACTAAGTAACATTTATTTGGATCCTAACAGCGACTAATCAAACTTGCTTACTAGGCACTTATCTCCCCAAAATTATGGCAATGAGAGAATGGAAAGTCTAAATATTTTTGCCATCAAATGTACCTTTTTATTAAGATATTAAAATGGTTGAGACAGAGAGACTTTAAAAGTTGAATTACAATTTCTTGTCATATTCATATCAACCAGTTTAACAAAGAAAACTTAAGTTCAATTTAGCGATGCTAGCTTAGCTTTCCAATTTACTAGCATTGTGGCCATAATTTTAATTTGGACCATGTAACAGTTCGATCATATTCATTTAGATAGAATGCTTATAATTAATATTAGGAGAATGTATATAACACATTGAGCATAACAAATTAATTTACTTATCTGAGATCAAATCATGATGAATTAAGCGTAAAAAGCAAAGAATAATACTTTGACAATAAATTCACGCTTTAAAATTTTTAGTTGATTAGGAATCGTATCTAATCTTAATAATGTCGTGCTAATTGCCCTTTAAAAAAAAGAGGACAAATATCCAATATGTCTAAGCAAGCTCTGCAAGGTGAAAGACCAATTTAATCAGTTGATCTCATAATAGAGTATATTTATAGGGTAAAAACTTGTTTAGTCCCTATATTATGAGGTTAGTGTCTATTCAGTCCCTATATTTTTAAAAAAACCTCAAAACGTCCCTGTAGCAAAATATTGACACTCATGCCATTATTTTTTATTCTTTTTAACTTGCTTTTACAATATTACACTCTTACAATAATGTTTCTTTTTTGGATATTAATAAAAAATTAGATTATCAAATTATCCTCCAAAATAAAATAAAAACAAAAAATGTATATATTAATTTTTGTGGAAGCTCACGTATGTCTAAAAAATTAATGTTGTAAAAAATTACATTATCAATTTTTTTAGAAAAATTAATATTTTAACTCAAGAGACTGCTCCACAAAAATTAATATATTTTTTATTTTATTTTATTTTTTGGTGTTAAACTGACAATTTATTTTTTTCTTTTTAATAATGTCTAAAAAATTATTGTAATAGGGTAATATTGTAAAAATAAGTTAAAAGGAACAGAAGATAATGGCAAGAGTGTCAATAATTAAATGGTAGGGATGGTTTGAGGTATTTTTAAAAATATAGGGACTAAAAGGATACTAACTTCAAAATATAGGGACTAAACGAG
This sequence comes from Citrus x clementina, assembly GCF_000493195.1. Classification (NCBI taxonomy): domain Eukaryota; kingdom Viridiplantae; phylum Streptophyta; class Magnoliopsida; order Sapindales; family Rutaceae; genus Citrus; species Citrus x clementina. The sequence continues at coordinate 27,619,117 of NW_006262339.1, read as the reverse complement.
CTTTTACCCTATATTTATATATAGAGAGTATTAAAAAGATTACAAAGACGAGCTTTTCACAGAGAGCTAGTTAAGATCACATTTGTGATTGTCACGAATCACTCTGCTTTGACACACCTGGCCATTAGCACCTTTTATTCTTGACTCGGCTAATAAAGGATGTTATTTTAGTTCATTAAGAAACTCAGAAACTTCATCGTAACGAACTCAAATGCTGAATTTAGAAGTACAAATCTTTATTATATCAAAAGCTAATTTTGATGCTTCTATTAATTGTGATGTGATAACGCAAGGCTACTGAGGCTTCTATTAATTGTAAATCAAGTTACTTTAAACATTTGGTTTCCATGAACTAAACAGTAAGATGATGTTTTATTTATTTGTTTATTTTTTAATCACCAGCATACTACGTTGTAACTTGTATGTCTAATTGAAACTTTTCATTAGTGCAGACGTTATTACTTATATAGCAAAAAAAAAAAGAAAAAGCAGTAAGTTAGCTCATTTTTATACAAATTAAATCACTTCACGTAAAATTCTCCTTCAATAAATAATATATGTAAAAAGTTGGGAAACAAATTTTATGTCACTTCTTGATATAAAAATTATTGATTTTACCTTATAAGAGTGTGGCCTCAGGATAAAATGGTGTGGTCCGAGTCTAATTTGAATTTATTCTGTCACTGAATGTTTCATATGTATGAATCAGACTCCCAATCGATATACTCAGATTGTATAATACATACGCCACCAGCGTACAGGAATTTAAAAAAATTAAAGAAAAAAGGTTAGAATTCAGAGACTGTAATAAAACTCAACATAAGAGCCTCCATTATTATTGGTGGCTCATAAAATTACGTATGTCATTTTCGAGTTCTCATTCGCAACTAGCCAATTTAAATGGCAGTAGAAAAATTATAATGCTTTGGCGTACAACTATTGCGGACTGCATTAACTTTTGTGGGGCAACTGATGGAGTCAGTCCACTCGGTGTTGAATCTTACAAATTCTCAGCACGTTTTCAAGCGTTGTTAGACTTTTTGGGATTGAGTACGTTGACGTTAAATCCATTTGCAGAGGTACGTAAGTTCAACTAATAAGTAATCTAATTTCTGGAGTATATGTCCTGTAAGTTGATTCCTTTACCCCCAAAAAATGAGTTTCGTTAGATCATTTAACTTTCAAAGTTCTTTTGGAATCTCACCCAAGTATATGATTTAATAAACCCTAAACCTGTTTAGATTTACATCAGTTCTGCAGTGGGCAGAGAGCTTTTTTTTTTTTTTTCTTTCCTCCACAAAAGTAGTTCAACAAAAATCAAATTTCTAATGCCAACAATTGAACTTGCCTAGCAACTAACACCCGGCGCGGTACGGTCAATATTTTTCCTTTCTTTGAATGGCACGCCCAGTACACAAGTTTGTTTATGATCCAAAAAGCCTTAACCAATTTGTCCATTAATCTTGATCACAACTATATATGTTTTCATAAACCGAGTGTTGGCTAAAATTTAGACCGTTTTCACTTCAACTATGAACTACATAACACACCGTTCGTCCGTGCCCAAAGTCTAAATGGTTAAAGGCTAAAGATTATGGTTTTAATTTCAGGAAAAATCATTGGAGTTATTAGGTGGAATCCACGAGTAGCTTTTTCCACGCGAGCCAAAATTATATAGAATCCAGACTAGCAATTGAGAGGTGTATGAGTCGATGCCTGATCAAGTAGGGAAGAGTTTTCCCCGTTGCTTAAGGCAAAAGTCTTAAAAGACATCTACGATTTTAAAATTGCCCAAACAAAACGTTCACTTGTTGCATGCAATTCTGACTCCGTCAAAATAATCTTTGTATTGATAGCCACTCCCCTTCCAACTACAATTAAAGTCCATGGCAAGTCGTCCCACAAAATAGGATAAACATTTGTGATCAAAATGAATGGAAAGGCTTGACTAATTAACGTATCTTTGGATCCAATCACTGATTGATCAAACTTTTGTTCACTGGGCATTCGCTTCCCCGAAAATTACGGCAGAGAGAGAATGGAAATTCTAAATATTTTGGGGTTGGCTTATCTATACTCTTCTTTTTTGTCATCAAATGTACATTGTTAAGATATTAAAATGAGTGAGACAGAGAGACTTTAAATATTGAATTATAATTTCTATTCACCTTCGTATCCACCAATTTAATACACAAGACTATATTGAATTTGTAGAGACTAGCTAGCTTTCAAATTTACTAACATTGTTAACATAATTTTGATTTGCACCTTGTAACAGTTTCATCCTATTGAATGCTTGTAATTAATATTGGAAGAATGGATTAACACTTCGAGCTTAATTTTCAAATTAATTTACTTATCTGTAAGCAAGTCAAGATGAATTAAGCATAAAGCAAAGAATAAACATACTGTGGTAATAAATCCATACTTAATTTTAAACTAGAAAATTTGCAAACAATCATTTCAAATCTCAATACTGTCATAATAATTTCCTTGGAAAAAGGAAATCACAAATATGCAGTAATCTTCATTGTGTGAGCAAGTTCTGCAAGGTGAAAGACAAATATGATCAACGGATTTCCAGAAGAGAGTATTATTTATACAGAGTATTAACAAGATTACAAACATTATCTTTGCACTCAGAGCTAGCAAAGATCACTGGTGTGATAATCTCAAATCACTCTGCTTTGGCATCTGCCCATCAGCATTTTATACTTGACTCGGCTAATAAAGGATGCTATTTTACTTGATTAAGAAACTCAGAAACTTCACCATAACGAACTGAAATGCTGAATTTAGTAAGTACAAATCTTTGTTACATCAAAACAAATTTTATTTTTGATGCTTCTATTAATTATCACAACGCAGGGCTACTGAGGCTACCTACGCAAAGCATGGGCTCGCTAATCGGGTTCTTGTAAATCAAGTCACTTTAACCATTTGGTTTTCATCAAATAAACAGTAAGATGACGTTTTATTTTTTTCACTTGAATATGTAAGCGAAAATTTTCGTTAGTTCAGACGTCATTACTAAAAAAATTTTAGCAAAAAAAAAAAAAAAGTATGTTAGCTCAGTTTTATATGAATTAAATCACTCCATGTAAAGTTCTCTTTAAATTAA
>NW_006262339.1:27482246-27615461 GCF_000493195.1 Citrus x clementina | reverse complement strand
GAAGATCGCATGCATGGTTTACAATGTAATCAATGCCAGCTCATAAAATTGCATATGTCATTTTCAAGTTCGCATGCGCAAGCGCAACTACCTAATTTAAATAGCAATAAAAAATTATAATAAAAATTCTGGGCACGTACGTTTTCAAGCTTTGTAAAGGCGGATTAGCTTACCGTGAATTGCATAATTTCTGGGATTGAATTGACGTTATTGTTTTTCCGGGAAGATTCTTCAATTCTCTCTCTCTTTCTCCTTTTTTTTTTTATTTATATAATGCAAGGACATGAAAAGCATATCGGAAATGTAATAAAAAAATATATGTGATTGTTAATACTTATTTCTTCTCTATGTGAACTGAACCAAGTGCGGTAGATGGAAGTCATTTGCACACATAATAAACCAAAATGTGAAATGGGACAATTGGAAAATGAGATTTCCGAATTCAACTCCGATGCTTAAGTTAGCAAAGATGTAGAAATCTTGTAAAGGTATTGACTTTGTTTTGAATTAGTTTTTTTTTTTTTTTTTTTGCCTTGCTCTCCTATCGTTTCCTCCTCATATACCTTTTATATTTTGAACGTGTGGAGTGTTTCTAGGGGTATGGGGATCGTGCCCACAAGCTTTTTTCTAAACAAGCATTTGAGAGGCGTATGAGTCAAAACCTGATCAAGTAGGGAAGAGTTTTATTGGTTAAGGCAAAAGTTTTCAAAGACATCACATTATTGATGCTGTAAAAAAATTACAGCATCATAGAGGAACCCAAACAATAATGATAATAGAAAGTATTGTAATAAACTATTTTATATGTGTTTTATTAATAAGACTATACGAGTCAAAGCAAATGAGAAATATTTTATTCACCAATTATTATTGAAAAATATATATGTCTATATAACTATAGAGTGAGAAATATTTTGATTTAAATTTTTATCAAAAAATTAAACTATTTATTTCATGCAATTCAATGGTGGAGGATATAACATTATGAAATGGTGTTTTCACTTTCAATATCAACCATTAGACTATGAGATATTAGTGGCTCAAATATTGTGCCAAAATTTTAAGTTAAAGTATCACAAACCATATCTTTATAATGGAAATATAAAAATATACAATGATTTTTTTCCTCATTTTGTCCATTAAATATTATTTGATGTAATAATTTATTTATTGTCACTATTAATTATCATAATAAAAGTAATGACTCTTCGTAGCATATAAATTTTATAATTACTATCAAAGAATAACAATAAAATAATCTTTCATGATTCATAAACTAAAGTTAATTAGGAATATGTGTTAGATTTAACTTTTATGAAATTAACAAAGTGACATTTGAAAATAAAATGAAAATAAGCTTGTGAATGTTAAATTTTATAAGGCTGAGATAATTTCCTACCATGTTAATAAAAATCTAAAAATATAAATTATTTTCTTTCACTTTTTTTCCCACATAAATATTATTGAAGGCAATATTTTATTTATTGTCACTATTAACTATCATAACAAAAGTAATTACTCTTCATAACATAAAATTTTATAATTACAATCAAAGGATATCAATAAAATAATCTTTCACGATTCATAAACTAAAGCTCATTAGGAATATATATTCGATTTAACTTTTATGAAATTAACAAAGTGATATTTGAAAATAAAAAGAAAATATATAAGCTTATAAAACTCAAAACTCCTACCATGTAAGGATATTAACTATAAGATAAATATAAAGTTAAGAAAATAAGTATGTTAAATGGGTATTAAAAATAATACATACTTCATGATCAATTATACAATGACCCTTAATATTATATAAAATAATGAGTATTTTAATATATGATATTAAATTTTATTAAAACATATGTTATCAAGTAATTTTTATGTTACAAGCAATCTCAACAATGAGTTTATTGATGTAACTATGACATTTACTTAAGTATATGTATTTAGTTGTGTTATTTATTAGTGTTATATCATATATAAATTTTGTAATTGCAACTTATTTATTTGATTTGTGTTAAATAACCTACCATTATATTTTATACTTAATGGTAATAGATTTTGGAAGATTTATTTAAAAAAGATTATCACATTTTAAATTTAAAGGGGGATTGAAAAATAATTTTAAATAAAATATGCTATTTAAGTGCAATTATTTCAAACTCTAAGGGTGGTTACAGTTATTTTACAAATTTCTCCACCCCTTGCACGTTTGTTAACCATTTACCATTATTATTATTTTTTTTTACCTATAAATTTTGTGTACCATTGATTAAATCCAATGGTACACAATTAAAAACATTATTGATGCTGTAAAAAAATTACAGTATCATAGAGGAACCCGACATCTAGGATATTAAAATTATCCAAACAAAAGGTTCACTTGTTGCATGCAGTTCTGTTAAAAAAATATTTGTATTGATATACATTCTCCTTCGAACTACAATTGAAGTCCATGGAAAGTCGTCCCAGAACATAGAATAAACATTTGTGACCAAGATTAATGGACGAATTGACTAATTAACGTTTCTTTCGATCCTAACGGATCAAATTAACTTGTTTGCTGGGCATTTTGTCTCCTCGAAAATTATGCCAGAGAAAGAACGGAAAGACTAAATATTTTGGGGTTGGCTTTTCCAATACCCTTCTTTTTTTGTCATCAAATGTACATACTTTGTTTAAGTTATCAAAATGTTCGAGACAAATTAAAGAGACTTTAAAAGTTGAATTACAATATCTTTTCATATTCATATCAACCAGCTTAACAAACAAAACTAAGTTTTATTTCTCGATCCTAGCCAGATTTCCGGTATACTAACATTGTGACCGTAATTCTAATTTGGACCATGTAACAGTTTGATCATTTTCATTTAGAGGGAATGCTTATAATTAACATTAAAAAAATGGATACAACTCTTTGAGCATAATTTGCAAATTAATTTGCTTATTTGAGAGAAAGTCATGAAGAATTAAGCGTAAAAAGCAAAGAATAAATTTATACTTTGACAATAAAACTATGCTCAAGACTATAAAACTTTTATTAATTATATCAAATTTCAATATTGTCATGCAAATTACGCTGAAGGAAAAAGGAAGGCAAATATTCAGTATGTTTAAGCAAGCTGTGCAAGGTGAAAGACAAATTTGATTAATCGATTTCAGAAGAGAGTACAGTTATTGTATATAGAGAGTATTAACAAGATTACAAGGATGATCTTTTCACTCAGAGCTAGTAAAGATCACTGGTGTGATAATCACAAATCACTCTGCTTTGACACACCTGCCCATCAGCACCTTTTATACTTGACTCCGCCAATAAAGGATGTTATCTAGGTGATTAAGAAACTCAGAAACTTCATCATAACGAACTCAAATGCTGAATTTAAAAGAACGCACAAATCTTTGTTACATCAAGCTATTTTTTATGCTTCTATTAATTGTGGTAACGCAAGCCGACTGAGGCTTCCTAGAGAAACCATGGACTCGCTAACCGGGTTCTTGTAAATTAATCAAGCCACTTTAAACGTTTCCTTTCTATCAGTTGTAGCCAGGTTGCCTTGATCAATTTTCTAGGACTTCCCCAATGTACTGTAGAACTCGAGCACGATAGAAAAAAAAAGGATTTGTAACCCTAAGTTTATTAGACTTTTAAAGATCTAATGGCAAATGATATATCAAAATATGAGTAGTCTAGATTGAGTTTTTCTCATACTTAATGCCACAATTAATTGTTTATATTTTCGTTTACGTCCTAACTCTACCAAAATCCTTCATCCTTCTTTGAATTTGTTATTAATTCCTTTCATTTATTTATAGACAAACCTAAAATTCTTAATAAACGTTAAAAATATGAATTGTTAGTTAATGATTAAAAACGGTCAGAGAACTTATCTGGAAAATACTAATCATTAGTTATTACAACAAGAACCACGTTGTAAAAGGAAGAGAACACCATATACTGTATCTAGTATGGAAGTCGTAATAACCTACACAATTATCAACCACTGCTACATGAGACTAAATAAATCAAACGAACTTGAAGCTGAAAAACAAGGAGGATTCCCACATGAAATAAATAATAAAAATATACATCTAAATTACAAGATATTTAACTGTATTATTATTTGTAATACAGTTTTTTATTATTGCCAATAACATATTTTATATTATTATTAACAAAAAATTTTTGTTACTGCTTATTATTTGAATCAATGTGAGTGGAATTTAATTAAATAAAAATAAAAATTTCTATAATTTTTTAATTTATGTAATATATGTATCATTAAATAATTCAATTAGAAAAAAGTTGATTTACCTATAATATTTTTATCTTAGTAACAATTAACTTAATTTTCCTCAGGGGCCTGACTGAATAGTATCATGGGGAGGTAAGGGATAAAAAATAAATTTGGATTTTGTCCCACCCTCAACTTTTTTTTTGAAATAATTTTAATAAATTAGTTAAAATTATCGATTGCTTTTCCCAACTTATCCTGTTAGAGGTATGGTTCCAATGGATATGCTTGTCTCTATTTATCCCTCTCTCATTATATAAAACCTTGCCAAACATAGGACAAGCTTTGGATTGGACCCCAAAAAAAAAGAAAAAAAGAAAAAAAAAAGAAAGGGTCCATGTCCATGCCACAGTGAGCGTTATAATTCATATGAAGGTTTTTCTTTTAAGGTAAGGTTATCAAATTATTAAAAAAAATTAATTTAGTTTATTATTATGAAACAAAATTAAATTAATTAGTAAGTGTTAGATTTCATCCCCGGGTTTTTCTTTTAAGGTAATGTTATCAAATTACATAAAAATTCTAATACAAACAGTAAGTAAAAAATTAAACACGTATAAAATAGGATGAACAAAACAGTAAAAGATACTCTATTCAAGGTTAGTGACACCATTGATATTAAGAAAACAAAACAATTAAGGTAATACAAAAGTTGATTGAAATTGCAAAGGTTTTCAAACACTCGTATATAATTTAACGACGTTGCAGAAAACAATTACAGCGGATGCAAAAGAGCAATTGAGAAGTGATCTAAACTCCAGAGAACTAATCTGGTAGACACCATCGCTCATCTTATGGACACGTGGGCCTTCACGCGTGACCCACTAGATCAGAACCCATAAATCTATATCTCTATGGATCCCCCTAAATTACATGAATGTAACTTAGCATTGGCCTATCTCTATATTATATAAGTAGCGTCATGTTTTAGTCATCGAATCTTTGCTTTATACAGGGAAAAGGACAAACGTACCCTTAACGTTTAGGCAAAATGACAAAAACCCCCTAATATTTCAAAAAAATTATTTACATCCCCATTAATTATAATTTAGTATGTAATTACCATTATACCCTTCTAACATATGAAAAAAATTATTAGATTATCCAATTTGTCCATATATTGTTAATAAAATTATAAATATATCATCATTGTCTCATTCCTCTATTTAAATTTTTATCAATAACCAATTTTTAAAAAAGACATCTACACATAAAAAAAATTGTAAATAATTATAATTTTAAAAATAAAATTGGTTATTAATACCATAATAAATAACATAGAAAATTGGTTATAAATGTACAAGTTTAAATGATTGACATGTGGAGAATTGTTAAATATACAAGTTTAAAGTTTAAATAAAATTGGTTATTAAATATACAACTGGAATTGGGCCCTGTAATTCAATGTAGGAGATGCATCAACCAACGACAAGCCATGCATTTCTTCAAAATTACTTAGAATTGAACCTGACAGGTTATTTTGGGAGAGATTTAGCATCTCCAAGCTTTCCATACTGCAAATTAGAAATATTCTGTAATAAATGCCGTTGTTTCTGTTTCGCACACCTGATCAGAAGTAATACCAAATTCACAAATTAAAGGAAAAACACACACACACACATATGTATATATTTGGTACCGAAATCATCAAATTTCTCCAGCCAACAAATAAACTTGCCTAACTACCAGCACGCGAATCAGCGAATGGATGAAATTAATCGCATCATAGAAGTGGGCTGCTAAGAAGTCGATTTTTTCGCTTACTTTGCAGTACGGTGAATGGTCAAACACGGTCAGAGGACTTATTTGAAAAATAGTACTAATTATTACTGGCTTACTTGATTTTTCCTTAAATCACAAGGACTACATTAATTGTGAATTATCCTTAATTTTTTTTCCCCAATCTATTCCTTTCTTTTAACATTAACAATAACTATGAATTGTCCATTAATTAATCCAGTTGTGAACACTTTCAAGTTTACATTCGAGGGGTTCACCTCTTTGTACATGCGCAAGAAATTATTTTTTAATTATTACTATGCTGAGGTTATGGCAATTATTTTAGTGATTGATTCTGACTCCTCCGTGGCAGTTCACCTTAAATCTTAGTCTCCAACCCCTTGGGATTGTTCGTAATTATTAGATTATTCGTAATTGACTGACTGTCTGCGTGGTTGGTCACGATTCTGGATTCCCATCTAAGCATGAAAACGCAACCTCCACGATTGATCTCAGTTTTTCTTGAACACTGCATGATGGAGCTGGAAGACGCGGGTCAAACATTTCATCAAGTGCTGTATCCGTGTTGAGAGATGAAGATGAAATCGAAGAAAGAAAATCTCTTGGATGCTTCCCTTTGATCACTTCCAACACTAACACTCCAAAACTGTACACATCGCATTTCTCTGTGATCTTCATTGTGTAAGCAAACTCTGTTTCTAAGATAAATGTGCATAAACTAGTCTACTGAATGTACTACATAATTTTTTTCAACAATATCTAGGTACATTGTCCTGATACCACACCCATAACATAAAAATATTCCTCAAATTGGCAACAAGCGAATACTAAATACCTGGTGCAACGTGTCCGTATGTGCCTGCGAATTCAGACCGGTTGGACGAGTCCGGCTTCAGAAACTTAGCAATTCCAAAGTCTGCAACATGAGCTTCATATTCCAAATCCAGCAACAAGTTCTTACTTGATATGTCTCGATGGACAATCGGAGGAAAGCAGTCATGGTGCAAGTAAGACATGGGCTACCCCTTTCAAGAAATTCATAGACCATAAAAGAGTGTCGGGCATGTGAGCAAAATCCATAAAACTTCACAATGTTTCGATGTCGAGTAAACCTTGTTTAAAAGCTTAGTAGAGTTCAAATAAGGAGAAGATCATATTCCCTCATAAATATCCATTCAAGCATTGAATTGCATCTACAATGTGTTAGAACCACTTGGACTTGGTAACTGTTAGAGAAGCTCACTGTGCAGAAAAGAGGAAGGTGCTCAAGCTAAGGAAAACCAGCAAGCTGGTGGCGTCAGATGAGTATGAGCAGAATGACAGCTCAGCTGCCACCTCAGCTCAAGTAGTTGAGAGTTTGTTATGTTTACTCTGTATATCGAGCTGTAGTTGAGCATGTGTAGATTCTTCTGAATCAGTTAATCATTAGCTCTAGTAATGCTTAAGCATCAAGTATAAATAAGTTGTAATTATAACATTTCCATTTAAGAAAAATAAATACAGGTATTCTGGAAGTTCTCTGGAAATTTTCTGAGATATTTTCTCAGCAACCAAACAACAATTTTCTTAATTTCTTTCATGGTATCAGAGCCAGTATGGCTAGTTCCAGCAACACAACAACACTTTCAAATTCAACAAATGCAAATCAATCCTCACAGATCTCATTCTCATTTAGTAATCCAATAAAACTAGATCGATCTAATTTCTTAATCTGGAGAAAACAAGTTCTTACATTGTTTAAAAGCTTAGTAGTGCTCATATTAGGAGAGGATCATATTCCCTCGCAAATATCCATTCAAGCATTGAATTGCATCTACAATGTGTTAGAACCACTTTGAGTATAGGACTTCTTAATTTTTAATTTCAATCTCAACTAGTGTGACATATGATGATACAGGCAAGCTATTTTTATTCTGCTTGTCTCTTCCTATCTTGCCCTTGCACTTGGTAACGTTAACAGTTGGCTAATTCGAGGAAGCCAATCCCTCCAAGATGTAACACAAGTATTTCTTTGATAAAATGATTCATGCCTTCATCATTCAACAATGGCTTATTTATACAAGCCAGACAAACACATAAACAGGAATGAAACAAAATAATCCCAACAAATCAGGAACTGGATACTTGACAAACTAAGTTGATAATATCTCAACTAAATTAGACTTATTCAACTTTACTAATACTTTAGACTTATTCAATTGGACCGAACATGACCATTAACTCAATAAGCATATCATATGATCTAACATTACTACAAACTGTCATGTTTTTAATTGATAATTTACCTTATCATCTGTCACATGGTGAATTGTGTAAAGACCATGTATATGTTACACTGGTGATAAACTCTATATCTCTACTTTATAAGTATAGCGTCACATTTTAGTCATCCAAATCTTTGCTTTTGTATAAACACTGAGATCCAACCGGGAAAAAAAATGTTGTTAGATACAATCCCAAAAGGTTTTATCAAATTTTGACTCCTTCTGACCCATATCTTATCCATCTATAGCTACCCTTCTCTCTCCTTTTCATTTTACACTTCAAACGGCCTCTTGCTACTTTAATTATATTTCAATGATAAGTACTTCTATTTACAAAGTTGAGATGTAATTAAAATTTTGTCCCAATTAATGACGAGCCTTAGAATTTGATATTTCCAATCGGTATGATGATCAAAGCAAGATTTTTTTTTAAATCCAAAATAATGCAACTAGATTAGGATGTAATTCATAATTTATAAGGATCATTAATTCTATTGGCTTTTGTAGCAAAACTATGGCGATAAGGAGATTTTTTACCATATCTCCCGAAGCTTTAGGCGAGAGATGGAACTAATGGTTCTATATCAATGATAGTTTTGAAAGTGGGTCATGGAACTACAGTTTATTTCTTTTGTTTTTTTTTTTTGGACAAAAACGTAGCTAGTCTTTTGTGGCCATCTGCGAACTAAATTTTTCTTTTTTGAGTTGTGTGTCTTCAACTAGCATTCTTTTGTTCCGAATTGAGGCGTACATAGCATGATGTGTACGATTAGCTTGTGCAACAATGAGTAATGAAGGCAACCAATAGATATAGCAGAGCAGCTACTCGTGCATGTTCATGTTGGAAGATGAAGACGAAACTGAGGAAAGAAAATCTCTTGTATCCCCTTGATCACTTCCAGTGTAACACTCCGAAACTGTACACGTCGGGTTTTTCTGTGATCTTCGTTGCGTAAGTCCTGTATCCCAGCTCATTCCGGTATACTGGTGAGTTAATAGACATGGGAGAGGGGGTGGCTTGGGTATACTACAGTTATAGGGTACAGAAGAGGTGGGAACTTCCAGCACATGTAAAAAATCGGCTGCATTCCCCTCCTCCACGCGTATATTAAATGACCCACAGAAGGATTCGCCAGCGGCACAAATCCAGGGAGGCTCAATATCTGGCGAAGCCATCAGCTACGGAAGTATCTGAATATTCAAATTACACAATCTCGCTACAAGAACTGCATAAACAAAGTCAAATAAGAAAGTGAACATCAGTCACGAACCCGTTATACGAAAGAGCACTAATCAATCAAGAACTTGTATAATGTTTGCTCTTTAACTGACATATAATAAGCAATCAAGAGCGGAAGTAACAAAAAACATCTAAATGCAACAATCAACAGTTGATATGCTATAAACTAATCCAAATATATAACTACATGGTTCAAAAGGAATCTGAAGGTTGCATCAAAGTTATTATATGAATAAACAAGCAAGAATAGAATCAATACCATTCCCAAAGCTATTTGCTGAATCATACTCTTCGTGGGATTAAAATACTTCTACAAAGGAATCTTACAAAATCCAGTCAATCAAACACACGTATTCACTTCAAAATTCGTGTTCATCAGTTCAAGTAACAATAAAATTTGGTCAAATGAACCATGCCATAAAATTAAAATCTAACGTGTACCCAGATCAGAGATCACCACATACATGAATCTAAACATCAATGGAAGAGTACACACCAACTCATTCACATGCAAAAAGCTTTAAACTTTACAATACCACATTCATTAAAGCCACTGCACTACACGTGTGCAATAAATATTGAAACATCAGAAGTCTCAAACCATATTTAAAAAATAATAAATCCACAAATAAATAAATTAGTCTAATTATATGTTAAAATAATATAAAGCTGTAACCAAAGTCATGCTTAGCTCCACAGAAAAATATAAAAAAATAAAAAACTTTAAACAAAAGTAGCAAATCCGGATACAAAGTTAAGAAAAAAAATGAAGTGAAAATTGTATCAATCTTCAGCTAAAAAAAGAACTTTAATCGTATCAATTAGGTGAGCTTTAATTTTCAAGGAAGGTAAAACGAAATCTTGAAGCAAAAGCGTTGACTGAAAAAACCGAAAAAAATTGAAGCTTTAGTACATCGTCATAGTCGATCAAAATTAAGAAGCAGCAAAAAGCTGGAGGAGATATTTGGGGTTACCTTTTTGATTGATTTATTTCAATAAAATTATTATTATTAATGTTGAAAGAATGAATTTTTGAGTTGATATGAAACGAAGGAATGTGGGGAAAAGGAGGGGTGTGAGGAAGGAGTGAGAATGAAACGGTGACGTTTTGGGGGGTGTAGTGGGGGAAACAGGTGGCGAGATGAGGAGGAGGCGGGTGACAAAAACAGGAGGGAAATGGTAGGCATGCACGAGTCCTTTATATTTATTTTATTCATTGGGAAATTGTTGCTTTTTTTTTTGTTTTTATTTGCTTTAAAAAAAAATCTTTAATATATATAAGAAAATACCGTAGTTTTGATGGTGAAATTGATATGACATTTTGTTAAGCATTTATCGTATCGCGATAAATTAAATGAACGTGTTTCTTTTTCTTTCTATTTTTTGTTTTGCGCTTTTAGGTAGGTTTCGTGTGGACTTGTCTGCTTACGTGTCGTTTTTTAATTACTTCAGAATATTTTACCTTTTTGTAAGATTTTGGATACGAATAATTGAAAATGGAGTACGATTTTTGCAGGTAATTATTTTCCTGAATAATAGACTTCATTTATTTCCAAATAACCAATAAAAAATAACAAAGTAATTGCCTGGGATCTAGCCAAACATAAAAATCAAAGCATCAGAATACAAATTTTGATAAAACATCTGCCATTTGATTACAAATCTGAAAGACATGGCGAATCAAAAAAATTTATTTTGGTCGTAATAAGTATTGAACATCATAATTCTATACCAGTACTCTATCATTCCAAGACTAGCTGAACAACATGTAAATTTTACTTTTATTTGAATTTAATGTTTTTGTTATCGAATTTACACAATTTTATTAAAGCATAAACTTCAAATGTTAATGTTGGGGGCAAAACTACTTTGCAACTAGGGTTTGGTACACCTTTTTGTCTTTTTCTTAAGGTCAATTATAATAGAGTCCTGTAATTTATTCTAAAAACAAAAAAGTTAAAAAGTTTTAAATTTTCACATATTAGTCCTACCCCTACAAATTTTTAATTGCATTAATGCTTATGGAAGCCACGATTTTCAGGACAAAAACTCAATTAAATTTATTTAAGTATACAATTAAATTTACTCCTTTTATTTTAGGAAAAAAATTCAATCAAAAATACAAAACTCATTGCTCAAACAAACAAAAATGATTTTACAAATTCATAAACAACACTTTATTATTATTAGTAAATTAAAATATTTTTACTACATAATTAAATAATTTAGTATGTTAATTAAATATTATGTTATAAAAAAATAACAAAACATTACCTACATAGAATATGAAATTAAATTTATTTTCGTATTTTGTGTATTCCATCTACTTTACATATAAAATCTCTTGTTTGAGAAAAAAAAAGAAAAAGATATGGGGTTTGAACTCTGCTCACACGGGTGAAAGGAAATTGGTTGCCGTGTTAAATTAAAAAAAAAAAATCATATTTATATTTATCATCAATTATGGTTAGTAAATAATTTACATAGTTTAACTATGTAATAAATTAGTTAATATATTAATTAATTAATTAATTAATAAGTAAATTTATTAATTTAAATAGATATTAATAAATGTAAGAATAAGTCATTTAATTGAAAACCTAGTTCAATAGAGTAAAAAAATAAATATTGTGGACTTATATGTCATAATTATAAAACTTTTGATTTTTCTTATTTTGCATGAACAACAAGGGTTTTTAATGTTAATGACCCAATAATCACATCTAACCATTATACAACTCTCAAGTTAAATCCAACGATGGATTTGAAAAAGACAAAAGAATGGGGTACCAAACCTCATGGGTATAGTAGCTGGACCCGTTAAAAATTTAAAGTCAACTTGTAACTGTGATGTTAACAAATCTATTTTTTTTTTCCAAATTTCATTCACATGATATTTGAATTCATATTCTTATATGAGTTAATGATTAAAATGTGGTCCCATTAACATGATAATTACATTTATTTTTATTATTTTAAATTTTACTCTCACAACCATCAAACAATTCAAAAATCTTTAAAGAAAGTGTCACATGATGCTCAAGGAATTAACATTCTCACTTAAGAGTCACTCGGTGACTAACTAAAACTTTAATTAAATAAATACCTAAATATAATTTCTTAAATGATATAATTTTGTAGTTTGATTAATATTTTAATTTTAAGTCACACAACACTCAACTTGTTGCTGAGATAAAGCAAAAGGTCAAGTTCTCATTATATTTAGACGACTTTGTTTGATTAATTGATTGACTATTTATCCAATTTGGATCGTTTGCTTTTTTGAGGCAGAAGTTCCGTGAATCTATCGTCTTCCTTTTGATTTACACCAAAAGTAAATGGATTCTTAAAGCGATTAATTATTTAGTATCAACATAGCAATTTAGATATTTGCCAAGTTTGTTACAAAAATCTTCATTTTTTTTGCTACATAATGTATCCATATAAAATACATATATGTTACTTTAATAGGCAGTTCCAGCCAATTTTGATATATCTTTCTAACTTTGGCTTAATAATTTTACTAATTCAAATTAATTCTATAGATTTATAATGTGACGATAATAAATTAACTTTAAGGTTTATTTTAATATTGTATTATAATGTGCTAATATTTATGATTTATAATTAAAAAATTGTTAAATCTTTTATTGATAACTAAGTTATGAAACAATTTTAATGTTTAAGGTTTAGATCATATTATATAGCTATGAATACAAATTCTTAATATAAAGTTGAGACAATCTTTCTTAACAGCTTCCATTATGACGAAATACATAATTTATATTATATAGAAAATTGTTTAATACAATGAAGAATCTTTTTTGAAGATTTAATAATAATGTCATAAGATGTCAACATTAAATATTTTACCAAATACGATGCAACATAGTGTTAGTTTATAAAATTATATTTGCTTCAACCTACATACACATCTATTATTTGGTATACAAAAGAAAATAAGCACTACATTTTGTAAACTATAAAAAAAAAAGTATATTAAAGTAACATATACGTATATTCAATAAATTGAATCAAGGTCATGTTCATGCAAGGAAGTTGGCTACCGTATAATTTTTGTTTTTATAATTTCTCAACAGGAATATCAGTTGAATTAAAGTAACATATACTAAGATTTATTGATGACATATGAGTGTATAGATGATTATAAATGAGCATTAGGATTGATTGTCGAGTAAATATTAAAAATGATTTAATGAAATTGGTAGTTAATAAATGGCATATAAGGTGCTCGACAAAATATCTATTAGGGTTTTTTTGTCTCATTTTAGGTAGATTAAGGTGTTGATGGTGCATTCATGCAAAGTCCTGTTTTGTAAGCTCATCATCTAGCACAAAAAGTTTGCGACAACAAGCTTAAGAGGCTATTTTGGATTTCTGTAAAATCGCGCACGCAACAGGGTCTATCGCAATCGCGCCTACTTTTTAAGTGACAGGCACTGTCTCCTGGGCGATAGGTGTCTGTCTCCCCAAATTACAGAAAGCTTGTTTCTGTAATTTTAAGTGACAAATGCTCATCTCCCGGGAGACAGGTGGCTGTCTCACCAAATTACATAAAACTTGTTTAACTAATTTTGAGTGACGAATGCTCGTCTCTTGGGAGACAGAAACTGTCGCGTGAAATCAAAACCACTAAAATATAATTTAGTTTTCTCAGCAACAGACTATACCAGTCTCCAAAATACATTAAAGGATTCCATCACCACTAACCCAGTAGTATTTTAGTTGTTTAAAGAAATAAGTAAATTCCAAACCATCAAGTTGTATATCACCAAACCAACAACACAAATAACAAACATTTAAATTTGTACCAAAAGGAAAAAAAAACATTAGTATGAGTTAATTGAATTAGAAAATAACACTAAGTAGAACGACATCATAATTTAAATTACGGCGACATGTGCATTTCCGCAGCTTACAGTTGGTGATAGTCACAAATTGACTGAATTTCATCAACCTATACATCCAACAATCACTCATATACACAAAAAGAACAAAAAGATCAACTACACTAACAATATACTGTGATAGTTGAGTTATACTTTATACATGGCATTGTCACTATAATGTGAGTTCGTTAGTATCACATTTATACAGAATATACAAAAATTCAAGCGCAGCGCCAACAACTTCATTAAATTCTCATTCGCTATCAGCGTGAGGCAAATCATTTTCAATATCCTTTTCTGTAGGTTCATCCGCATAGCGATCTCCATCGTCATTTGCTGGCATCCTCTCAAGAGAAGCTTCTATTGTTGTCACCTGCTCAATGTGAACCTCACCATTCAAATCAGGGAGAGCAAACTTATTCTCGTTTGCTAAGTCAAATCAGTCCATTTCTGCTGTAGGTTCTAGTGAAACAACAGACGGTTCAGTTGGCATTTCGTCCCGATCATATTTTAATATGCAGACATTAATAAGTGAAAACAAAGTAATAATTAAGAAGAAGAAGAAGAAGAAAAAGAATAATAATAATAATAATAATAATAATAATAATAATAATAATAATAATAATAATAATAATAATAATAATAATAATAATAATAATGACATTACTAAAAAACAAAAACAACATTTACAATAATAAAGAAAAATAATGATAATAGTAATACATTTTAATAAAGTTATTAATAATAATTGTGATAATAATAATGTATATATATGTTTTAATTATGTGTGTGTGAGTGTCAGTTTACTATTTTTATTTTGAATTAATATTAAGCACAAACTGTGTTTTTTGGGCGACAGGGGTTGTCGCCTGTACGACAAGCATTGTCGCCCAAAAACACAGAAACTGAATTCGGATGACATAAGCCTGTCACACAGGCGACAATGTTGTCGCCCAAAAACACAAACTGTGTTCGTGCAACGTGGGTCTGTCGCACGGGGGACAGGCCCCTGTCTCTCAAAAACACAAAAACTGTGTTTGTGCGTTGGGCGCACAAAAACACTACAAATTTATAAACAGATCAACTTTAGCAAACTTTGGCCAAAAAAAATAAAAATTACAGCTAAGACTACTTCTATTTTACATACTTATTTGTCATAAAAATCACAAATTATTGGCTTTATATACTTTATTATACTATTTATGGTGTAAATCACAAACAAAAAACAACCAATAACAATTTTTTTTCAACTCATGCCCACATATTGTTGAACCCATTCTCCTTTTAATCAATTTTTCCACCATCAACCCAATGAACAAGAAAATCAAACCCAATCAACAACTACTTATGAAATCTCCAAAAATAAGAAAATTAAAGGTATTTAAAAATTTTAGACTTTGATAAAGTAACTAACCTCTTACAAACTCCAATACCAGTGGCATATTCCGATCGCCGTCAATCGTCACTGGTCGGTGGCCTTTTCCGACCACCCATGCTTGTCTTCTTCATGGGTTATATATGCTCTTTGTGTTTATTTGCTTTTGTTCTAGCAACTAAGAGTAGGGGAGTGGAGTGGAAAATGCTTTGATTCTTGATGTGAGAGCAAGACATTTCCATTACTTTTTTGTGCTGGAGAAAGAGAAAATTCACTCTTTTACACAATTGATATTTAGTGTAATTAGATAATATAATTATCTAATGAATTTCAAACCATTTTTAATTGTTACTTTTTTTTTTTAGATTTTCAACATGTCTTTTATATTTTTGCCTTCAAATACTAACATTATACGTGTATGTATAATAACTATAAAGAAGATAAGTGAGAATACAATCAATTTCACCATCCGACTGAAATTATATCAAATCTCGGAAGAGGTATTTTAAAATAACTCTTATTTTATTCATTGGAAAATTGGGAGCGGTAAGTTGCAGTACAGTTGTTGCTTTTTTGTTTTTGTTTTTATTTGCTTTTAATTTTTTTTAATCTATATAAGAAATTACCGTAGTTTTGATGGTGAAATTGATATGACATTTTGTTAAGCATTTATAGTATCGCGATAAATTGAATGAACGTGTTTCTTTTGTTTTTCTTTTGCGCTTTTCGGTCGGTTTCTTGTAGACTTGCCTGCTTATGCATCATTTTTTTTTAATTAATTCGGAATATTATTACCTTTTTGTAAGATTTTGGATACGAATAATTGAAAATGGGGTACGATTTTTGCAGGTAATTATTTTTCTGAATAATACTTCATTTATTTCCGAATAACCAATAAAAAATAACAAAGTAATTGGCTGGGATCGAGCCAAACATAAAAATCAAAGCAACAGAGTACAAATTTAGTTAAAACATCTGCCATTTGATTACAAATTTGAAAGACATGGCGAATCAAAAAATTTTATTTTGGTCGTAATAAGTATTGAACAAGTACTCTGTCATTCCAAGACTAGCTCATGAAGAGTAGGAATCCATATTATACTAGGATTAGTTTCCTTATTAACTAAAGTTTAAAGACTTTTTAATTCCTTTCTAATTTAGAATTTTGTTTCCCTTTCAATTTAGGATTTTGTTTTATTTCATGAATTAGGATAATTACTACTATTATAAATAGCTCCCTCTTGTAGCATTTGAAGGTAGAATTTTGAGTTCAATAATATTTCAATTTTTAAATCTCTTTGTGAGTATTTGAACAATTAATTCTCGGTATTCTGAATCAACGAGTCTTAACCCCTAAGTTCACGATATTCTTTTGAATCAACGTGAATTTAGTTGTTCTTTTATTCCGGTATTCTCTAGAATCAACGGAATATTTTGAACATTAAACTTCCGCTGCATCAATTTGGTATCAGAACCAAAACCCGGTATCACCATCAGTCCATTCCTCTCCATCAACTGAACCTTTCCCACCATTCCTCACCGCCGATCGACGCTCAAACCACCGGAAACCGAAGCCCTCAAAAACCGCCGGCTTTATCTACAATTTCCGGCCAAAACACCACTTTTTCGGACAAACCACCACCACCATCATACTTACCAACCCAAAATCTTTCAGATCCACCCATCCTTACTCGATTTCCGACTACCGTCATCAGAAATCTAAAACTTTTGCTTAATTACAGTTTCGGCCTAAAATTTTTATTTACTTTCAGTTTAGCCCCACTACCTTTTTAAACCCGAATTTGATAAGATGCCTCCAAGAAAAGCTCGTGATGCTCATACTGCAACTTACAATCAAGAAGATGTTTCTAAAGATGAAGCCCTGGCTAGTATGATAGCCAGAATTGATATACTAGCTGCACAAATGGCACGAATGACAGAGTTACTTGACGAACACCATCGTACTCCAGAACGTGAAGACAAATCAAGTGGAAGCTTTGCTAACCCATTCTTTGGGCGTCGACCTAGAACTGAGTCTACTGATGACAGAAGATGGGAATCTGGGTTGAGAATTGACATTCCCGAATTTCAAGGAAGTGGTCAACCTGAAGAATTATTGGATTGGATTAACGCCATTGAGGAAGTTTTCAAATACAAAGAAGTTCCTGAAAATAAACTAGTTTCGCTTGCTGCAACTCGATTTCGTGGAAGAGCAGCAGCTTAGTGGCAACAAACTAAGCTCACAAGGATTAGGCAAGGCAAAAAGAAGATTGATTCTTGGGAAAAGTTCAAGAAGCACTTGCGTGGAGCATTCTTTCCTCATAATTACGCCAAACTGTTATACCAACAGCTACAGAATTTAAGGCAAGGTAATCGATCAGTGGATGATTACACTACAGAATTTCATTGGTTGGTGGCACGCAATGACTTGACAGAGACAGAAGAACAACAGGTTTCCTGCTACATTGGAGGCCTACGATCTCAATTTCAAGACCAATTAAATTTATTTGACCCATACTCTGTTTCAGAGGCACACCAACAAGCCTTGCAGTTGGAGAAGCAATTTAGTCGACGTACAAATGACTCAAGCTTTCAGGGTGCTCGAAGTGTTGTTTGTGATAATTCAAACCCGACTTCCCAATTTCGTAATTTCACTCCTCCAAATCCTCCAAATAAAACTAGTAAACCTAGTGAAATCGGTCAAAGCAGCAAAACTCAATCCTCGGGTTCGGGATTACGCTGTTTTAATTGCGGAGAAAATGGGCACCGAATGACAGAATGTAAAAAGGGAGGAAAATATGGTAAAGGCTTATTCGTAGGCACAGAGGAAAGCGAAGACTATCAGAAGGAAGAAATTGAAGAGTTCGCTGTAGAGCCAACTTTTGATAGTAGTGGTAGCGCTCAATCTGTTGAAGAACATGGTGATAGCGGACCAATGTTGATCGTGAACCGTGCATTCTTCACTCCTAAAGGGCAAGACAAAGACAAGTGGCTACGACAAAATATCTTTCAGACTACTTGCACAATTGGGGGTAAAGTATGTCGTATGGTCATAGACTCAGGCAATTGCGAGAATGTCATTTCGGAAGAAGCCATAACAAAGCTAAATTTAAAGACAGAACCTCATCAAACTTCATATAAGCTCACATGGCTGAAGAAGGGAAATCAAATGACAGTATCAAAACGTTGTTTAGTTTCCTTATCCATTGGTTCAATTTATAAAGACAAAATTTAGTGTGATGTTGTGGCTATGGATGCTTGTCATCTATTACTGGGTAGACCTTGGCAATATGATCGAAACGTAGTGCATGATGGGAAGAGAAACACCTACAACTTTATGTTTAACAACACCAAGATCGTTCTCCTACCTAACAAGGAGTTTACTCTCCAGCAAGATTTGGGTAATTATTTGTTAGGCAAGAAACAATTTATAGATGTTGTAGCAGAGACAAAGAGAGTCTACATTTTATTGGGAAAATAGAGTAACAGTGATTCGAAGATTCCTGAAGCTGTGACACCTATTCTGACAGAATTTCAAGATTTGTTCCCCAATGAGCTACCACAGGGTTTACCACCTCTTCGGGATATACAACACCAAATTGATTTGGTACCAGGTTCTACATTACCAAATCGACCTCATTATCGTATGAGTCCTACAGAACATGAAGAATTAAGGCGCCAAGTGGAAGAGTTACTAGAAAAGAGATTTATCCGTGAAAGTCTTAGTCCCTGTGCAATCCCTGCTTTATTGACTCCAAAAAAAGATGGTTCTTGGAGGATGTGCGTGGACAGTCGAGCTATCAATAAAATTACAGTTCGATATCGTTTTCCAATCCCTCGATTAGATGACTTGTTAGATCAACTCAGTGGAGCAACAATTTTTACCAAACTTGATTTGAAAAGTGGCTACCATCAAATTCGAATACGGCCTGGAGATGAATGGAAAACAGCTTTTAAAATTCGCGAAGGGTTATAAGAGTGGTTGGTAATGCCGTTTGGCTTATCCAATGCTCCGAGTACTTTTATGCGAGTCATGAATCAAGTTCTTCGCCCTTTCATTGGAAAGTTTGTGGTTGTTTACTTCGATGATATACTTATATATAACACCAGTCACGAGTTACATCTACAACATTTGAGAGAAGTGCTTTTAGCCTTAAGAGCAACAAGTTTATACACAGCAGTAAACAAGTGTATTTTCTTGACAGAGAAAGTATTATTTTTGGATATGTGGTGTCGAAGGATGGTATATCTATTGACCAATCAAAAGTGGATGCTATTCGAGATTGGCCTCAGCCAACTACTTTATCCGCCACCAGAAGTTTCCATGGATTAGCCTCTTTTTACAGGCGATTCATTCCTTATTTCAGTACTATTATGGCACCAATCACAGATTGCATGAAAGGAAGACAATTCTCTTGGACAAAGGCAGCTACTAAGGCATTCAAGATTATCAAAGAAAAGTTGATTACTGCCCCAGTACTTGCTCTACCAGATTTTTCGCTCACTTTTGAGGTACATTGTGATGCTTCTAAGGTCGGCATTGGAGCTGTTCTTAGCCAACAGGGTAAGCCTATAGCTTATTTCAGTGAGAAGTTAAATGGAGCAAAGGCACACTACAACACTTATGACGTGGAATTTTACGCAGTAGTCCAAGCGTTAAAACATTGGCGACATTATCTAATTCATAAAGACTTTGTTTTATACACTGACCATGCCGCGTTAAAATACCTCAATAGTCAAGACAAGCTCTCTCACAGACATGCCACGTGGACAACATTCCTTCAACAATTTACTTTTGTGGTGAAGCATACCTCTGGTGAATCCAACCGGGCAGCAGATGCACTTAGTCGACGAACTTCTTTATTGACACAGATGCATAATCAAGTTCTCGGATTTGACACATTTTGAGAGTTATATGCTTCTGATCCTTACTTTGCTCCTATATTAGAAGACGTTGTTGTAGGGTTTCGCTCAGATTATCATTTACATGACGAATTCCTTTTCAAGAGTAATCAATTGTGTGTTCCTGACTCAAGTTTGAGATTGAAAATTATTTTAGAGTTACATAACGAAGGGCACATGGGTCGTGACAAAACTCTGGCTCTAATCGGCAACACTTATTTTTGGCCTACTATGAGGCGTGAAGTCTATCACTATGTCGAGACTTGTCGCATTTGTCAAGTTTCCAAGGGCGCAGCAACTAATGCTAGGTTATATATGCCGCTGCCGATTCCAATACAACCTTGGGCTGACATTAGCATGGATTTTGTTTTGGGATTACCCCGCACTCAGAGGGGTATGGATTCAATATTTGTTGTTGTTGATCGATTCTCGAAAATGGCTCACTTCATTGCCTGCAAAAAGACTACAGACGCTTTGACTGTTGCTCGTCTATTCTTCAAGGAAGTCTATAGATTGCATGGTTTACCGAGTTCTATAGTATCTGACCGGGATACACGATTTCTTAGCCATTTTTGGAAGACATTATGGAAGTTAACTAACACTCGCCTGAATTTTAGTAGTGCCTACCACCCACAAACAGATGGTCAAACCGAAGTTGTCAATCGTTCTTTAGGCAACCATCTACGTAGTCTAGTCGGCGATAACCTGAAGATGTGAGATCAAAAGTTATATCAAGTCGAGTTTGCTTATAACCGTGCAGTTAAGCGCAGTACTAGTTTAAGCCATTTTCAGGTGAATTACGGATATAATCCACGAGCTCCCATCGACTTGGCTCCAATTCCAGATTTAGTTCGCAAAAGTAGTAAAGCAGAAGACTTTATTGAGCAACTTAAGAAAATTCATGAAACTACGCAAGAGTCTTTGAAGCAGACAACCGAAGGTTATAAAATTGTGGCAGACAAAAAACGTCGAGTTTTGGAATTTCAAGTGGGTGATCTTGTTTGGGCTGTCCTAACTAAAGATAGATTCTCGGTTGGTGAGTACAACAAGCTTTCTGCCAGGAAAATCGGCCCTTTGGAGATTATAGAGAAGATAAATCCTAATGCCTACAGATTAAAGCTTCCTAGTCATATCCGCACCGCAGATGTATTTACTGTCAAGCATCTTATTCCTTATAGAGGTGACCATGATGAAGATGTGGTTGCTGACACTCCGAATTCGAGGGCGAATTCTCTCTACCCTGGGGGGAATGATGAAGAGTAGGAATCCATATTATACTAGGATTAGTTTCCTTATTAACTAAAGTTTAAAGACTTTTTAATTCATTTCTAATTTAGAATTTTGTTTCCCTTTCAATTTAAGATTTTGTTTTACTTCATGAATTAGGATAATTACTACTATTATAAATAGCTCCCTCTTGTAGCCTTTGAAGGTAGAATTTTGAGTTCAATAATATTTCAATTTTCAAATCTCTTTGTGAGTATTTGAACAGTTAATTCTCGGTATTCTGAATCAACGAGTCTTAACCCCTAAGTTCGCGGTATTCTTTTGAATCAACGTGAATTTAGTTGTTCTTTTATTCCGGTATTCTCTAGAATCAACGGAATATTTTGAACATTAAACTTCCGCTGCATCACTAGCTGAACAACATGTAAATTTTACTTTTTTTTGAATTTAATGTTTTTGTTATCGAATTTACACAATTTATTAAAGCATAAACTTCAAATGTTAATGTTGGACCCTTATCTAATAACTTAAATATTAATATGATTATTCAGCGAAAAAAATATAATGACAGATTCATTAAAAATTTAAAGTCAACTTGTAACTGCGATGTTAATAAATCTATTTTTTTTTAATTTCATTTATGTGATATTTGAATTCATATTCTTATATGAATTAGCGACTAAGATGTGGTCCCGTTAACATGATAATTATATTTATTTTTATTAATTTAAATTTTACTCTCACAACCATCAAACAATTCAAAAATCTTTAAAGAAAATGCCACATGATGCTTAGTGAATTAACATTCTCACATGAGAGATCAACTAGAGTCTTATCTAAAATTCTAAATCTAAATCACTCGGTGGCTAACTAAAATTTTAATTAAGTAAATACCTAAATATAATTTCTTAAATGATATAATTTTGTAGTTTAATTAATATTTTAATCTTAAGTCACACAACACTCAACTTGTTGCTAATATAAAGCAAAAGGTCAAGTTCTCATTATATTGAGGGGACCTTGTTTGATTAATTGGTTGACTAGCCAAAGTTTTCATTTTTTTGCCACATAATGTATCCATATATAATACGTATATGTTTCTTTAATAGGTAGTTCTAGCCAAATTTGATATATCTTTCTAACTTTGGCTTAATAATTTTACTAATTCAAATTAATTCTATAGATTTATAATGTGACAATAATAAATTAACTTTAAGGTTATTTTAATATTGTATTATAATGTGCTAATATTTACAATCAATAATTAAAAAATTGTTAAATCTTTTATTGATAACTAAGTTATGAAACAATTTTAATGTTTAAGGTTCAGATCATATTATATATTTATGAATACAAATTCTTAATATAAAGTTGAGACAATCTTTCTTAACAGTTTCTATTATGACAAAATACATAATTTATATTATATAGAAAATTGTTCAATACAATGAAGAATCTTTATTGAAGATTTAATAATAATGTCATAAGATGTCAACATTAAATATTTTACCAAAAACGATACAACATAGTGTTAGTTTATAAAATTATATTTGCTTCAACCTACATACACATCTATTGTTTGGTATAAGAAAGAAAATAAGCACTACATTTTGTAAACTATAAGAAAAAAGTATATTAAAGTAACATATACGTATATTCAATAAATTGAATCAAGGTCATGTTCGTGCAAGGAAGTTCACCACTGTATAATTCTGTTTTTATAATTTCTAAAAAGGAATATTCAGTTGAATGCTTTTGATTTTTTTATTTACAATTTATAAATAAAAGATTAAAAAAAGAGTTGAATTCAATTTATCACGAGAAGATAGAATGATTTAGAGATTTTAATAGTTTTATTTTCCTTTCACAAAGAGAGTAGACGGTGTGGTCTGCGCAGAGATGGGGCCCATCTCGTACGTCCATTTGACGAAAATCTTGAGATTAGAACCGGAGAAGCAATCATGGTCGGACGCGTGGACAATGGATAGGAGTGTAAGAAAATGGGGCGGCTATTGAAGTGTTGGTGGAGGCTGACGAAAACGAAAGGAAAGACAAAGAAAAGACGGTGTCGTTGTAAAGCGGGGGTGTTTTTTTTACATGAAAAAGATGTTATCATCAAGGTTAGTGGGCCCACGTGATGTCTCGTTCGTGGGGTCCATGGCTTCCTTTATTTTAAGAGTAATCATATTGGACGGAAAAATTGGATAGAGCACTCAAGCAAATAGAATACTGTGTGTATCGGTGCTGGTTTACGCCAACATAAATAGAAGACTTTATTTTATATAAATTAACATGACATAATTAAATTAATTAGATTAAATATTTTTTCTTTCACATAGTTTATTTTATTATTTTATATTTTTATCTAACTAATAATTTATGACGCAGCTATTTATATAAAATAAATTTATATAAAAATTTATAATTCTATCATCACTATGACTTGAAAGTTGAAATGATTTTATTTTAATGATAGAAAAATTACAGTATCTTTATTATTTTTATCAAAATTATTATTTAAAAATTATATTTATTACAAATTATCAATTTCTTTTTTTTATTATACCTTTATTTTTCATGATAATTGTGATTTAAAGATAACAATACCTTAATACTAAACAAAACTTCATTCACAATTCTTTTGTTTATTCATCGAATATTCAAGAAATTATAGTTATTTATTTTTTAAAACAAAGAAACTATTAATTTCGTTTCATTCCAATCAAATTAAGCAGATGTAAACTAATAGATGGACCATTAAACTTTCTTTATCGACAAGTCGGTGCACAAAGAAAATGATTGTCAATGCATTAAGTATTGATTCAAAGCATTAACATGATTTATTTTATTTTTAAACCATAAGCATGTTGTGTAGGGTACAGAATCTATGGTCAAGAGTTGATTGGGATCCACGTGAAACTCATGTTGGACAAATCTCAACTATTGATTTAGTGCTTAATAGTCCACACAAGCTCAGCCGATCACCGAAACTGGTCCAATTTTTTTATCCAAAATTGTGCAACCAAAGGACGATGTAATTCATAATTAATAAGGATCATTAATTCTGTCGGGTTTTGTAGCAAAATTATGGCCCAGGGGATTTTGGGACATATCTCGCGAGGGTTATGTAGTACTGTCAAGACTAAGGGTGCGTTTGGGATTGAGGTTGGGCAGCTGTAGCTTAAAAGCTACAGCACTAAAGTGTTTGGTAAACACTAGCTGCTGTAGCTTTTAAGCTATGTTGATATAATTTTTCACTTGTATAATATAAAATTTATTATATCTTTAATAATTTTGATAAAATTATTATTTAAAATTTATATTTACTATATATTATTAACTTTTATTTCATAATTACAGCTTTTTTTTCACAGCAGCTGTAGCTTAAAAGCTACAGCACCTCAATCCCAAACGCACCCTAAGTGCGTCCAAGCTCTCAAAAACTTCAGGCAAGAAATGGAACGCTGAAAAGTTGAATATGAAGCCCAGGTTCAATGGCTCTATATCAATGATAGTTTTGAAATTGGGGGCATTGAAGGAATTGGTTTACAGGGGCCATAGAAGCAGATTTTATTTATTTTTTTAGCAAAAACGAAGCTAGTCTTTTGTGGCCATCTGTCAACTAAATTTTCTATTTTGTGTTGAAGAGAGACTAATTAACTATGAATTGGTGGATGAAATCCTTCTCTAGTTGCACATTCTGTCAACTAATAACATTCTTTTGCTCCGAATTAAGGCCTGCATAAGCATGATGCGTATAATTAACTTGTGCAGCAGAAATGAAGGCAGATATTTAAAATTCAAACAGTAATGATCAACTTGCTCTGAACATCCAACATTTCATCAAGCGGCATTGGAAGATGAAGCTGAAACTGCGGAAAAAAACATCTGATCTCTTGGATGCTTTCCCTTGATCACTTCCAATACTAACACTCCGAAACTGTACACCTCATTTTTATGTGATCTTGATTGTGTAAGCAAGCTCTACAAGGTCAAGGACAAATAAAAAAGAAAAAAAAATGTTTACTCGCTTTTGAAAGATCAATGCGTATAAATTAGTAAGCTTTTATATCTCTATAGAATGTGTTGGATGATAATATTCCTCAAAATGGCAACAAACGAATATTACAAGGCATCGACAACGCCTTTTATCCTGTGGCTGCATTATTGCTCAAGATTATGGCCAAGCTACCCCTTTCAAGAAATTCATAAACTATAATTGAATGTCAGTCATGTTTTACAATGCTCTGACGTCGTATCTCTGTAAAGGCCTCAACTTCGTTCAAGAATTCTTTAATTTTGTTCCGCCATCCACATTGATCAAATATAGGACATCAGCTAATTAACTTTGAGATAACAAAATTAAACATCCAGAAAAAAAGATTAACTTGGTAGAGGTCGGCATACGAATCAAATGTAAATTAAGTCATTCAATCGAGATTCACAATCAAACTTTAACCATCAAAGTTGTTATCACAACATTGGCGATTCTACAAAGTATAAGCCATTAGAGCATTCAAGACAATTGGTGAGAGCGATAAGTTCCTTCAAATCGTTTACTCAAAGCTAAAACAAATCATTCAAAAAAAAAAACTAATTATTATTGCTTTATTTGATTTTTGGTTAAATCACTAGGACTACATTGTAAATTATATATCCTCAATTTTTAATTTTTTCCCCCATATCTATTCCTTTCTTTTAACATTTAATTTAACATTATTGGTAAGTAAGAGCCAGCCATTAATTAATACAGTGGTACGCACTGTATGTCAATATATTTATACTTTCTCTCTAAGTGTAGCAGGGGTAAACCTCAGGGGAGGTATCCGAAAATTACCCAACAAACTGCAGTACATGAGAAAAATAAACCAAGCAAATTAGAAGAAAGAAAAAAAAAAGACACCAAGTAAATTAGAAGTATACTTAGAAAATTATGACTCAGTCAAACCAAACGGCTCCCTAACGCTTATATACGTCAGGGGTGCTATATGTTAATATATTCATACTTTCTCTCTAAGTGTAGCAGGGGTAAACCTCAGGGAGGTATCCGAAAATTACCCAACAAACTACAGTACATGAGAAAAATAAACCAAGCAAATTAGAAGAAAGAAGAAAAAAAAAAAAAAAAGACACCAGGTAAATTAGAAGTATACTTAGAAAATTAAGACTCAGTCAAGGCAGCTGAAATCTGCAATTGTCGACTGACTATCTTCATAGTTGGTCTAGACTTCGGACTCTCATTTAAGCATGAAGACGCAACCTCCACGATTGATCTCAGTTTTTCTTGAACACTGCATGATGGAGCTGGAAGACGCGGGTCCAGCATTTCATCAAGTGCTGTACCCGTGTTGAGAGATGAAGATGAAATCGAAGAAAGAAAATCTCTTGGATGCTTCCCTTTGATCACTTCCAACACTAACACTCCAAAACTGTACACATCGCATTTCTCTGTGATCTTCATTGTGTAAGCAAGCTCTGCAAGGTCAAGGACCCAAAAAAAAAATGTTTACTCTGTTTATGAGATAAATGTGCATAAACTAGTAAGCTTTTACAGGTCTGCTGAATGTACTACATAATTTTTTCAACAATATCTAGGTACATTGTTATGTTACGACACACAACATAAAAATATTACTCAAAATGGTAACAAACGAATACTAAATACCTGGTGCAACGTATCCGTATGTGCCTGCAAATTCAGTCCAGTTGGACGAGTCTGGCTTTAGAAACTTAGCGACTCCAAAGTCTGCAACATGAGCTTCATATTCCAAATCCAGCAACAAGTTCTTACTTGATATGTCTCGATGGACAATCGAAGGAAAGCAGTCATGGTGCAAGTAAGACAGAGCATCAGCTACGCCTTTGATCACATTCATTCTCTGACTCCAACCCAGTTCTTGTGCTGCTGCATCACTGCTCAAGATCGCTGCCAAGCTACCCCTTTCAAGAAATTCATAGACCAAAAAAGAGTGTCGGGTATGTGAGCAAAATCCATAAAACTTCACAATGTTTCGATGTCGTATCTCTGTCAAGGCCTCAACTTCGGTCAAGAATTCTTTTTGATATGCAATCTGATCACATGGGAGTGGTGATTGAAATTTCTTAACAGCTACGACTGTCCCAGATGGTAGTTCAGCTCTATAAACACTTCCGTGTCCACCATTTCCAATGCAATACTCTGCATCAAAATCATTTGTTGCTCTAACAATTTCATCGTACACAAGTTTCCCTTCAAAATTTAAAATAGAAAACAATCCCGGAGGGTTCTGGCTGCTACTCTGTGGATCTCCTGAGTCTGACTTCCGCTTTCGAAGAATGAAAATTGCTATCAACGCCATTGAAACAAATAGTGCTCCTAAAACAGGGAACACTATTGCAAACCACTTGGCTCCATAATTTTGCTTGTGTGACGAGTAAACTTTGCATGGTTGCATTCCTTTCAAACCTCCACACAATCCCTTATTCCCCTCTAACGCTTCCACTGGGGCATTCCGAAATGCTGTACTATTTGGAACTGGGCCTTGCAATTGATTATCAGAAATGTCAATGACTGATAGACCGTGCATTCCATCAAAGCAATTTGGAATCGAACCAGAAAGATTATTGTGGGAGAGATTCAACTTTTCCAAGCTTTTCAAACTGCATATTTGAAATGGTATCTCTCCTCCAAAAAGGTTATGACTTGCATCTAATTCTGAAAGTTGAACTAGCTTCTCCAATTCCTTTGGCAATTCTTGGACAAACTGGTTGTTGCTTAAGCCCAAGTAGTGCAATTTCAGCAAGTTGCCCAGAATTTCTGGGACTGAATTGTTGAACCTATTAGCAGAAAAGTCGAGGTATTCAAGTTCAATGAGTGAGCCGATTTCTGTAGGCAGGCGTCCTGTAAGTTGATTCCCTCTCAAAATGAGTTTGGTTAGAGAATTTAACTTCCCAAGTTCCTTTGGAATCTCCCCAACTATATGATTCAATGAAAGATCGAGTGCTTGTAGTTGAGACGAGTTTCCAATCTCACGCGGTATACCTCCAGTAATGTTATTCATCGAAACATTGAGAGTGCCTAATTTTGGGTATTTCCCCCAATTAGATGAGATTTCACCGTAAAAATTATTGCGGCTGAGATCCATGAAAGTCAGGTTAGGATAAATGCCCAAAGCTTCTGATATATTTCCAGTAAAGTTGTTTCCATTAAGGCGTACTCGGATTAAGCTCGTGCAATTTCTCAAGCTTTCAGGGATTGTTCCTTGAAAATGGTTTTCAGAAACACTAAAATATTGTAGTGCTCCGCCTCGGCAAATATTGTGGGGTAAATAACCAGTGAAATGGTTCTCATCCAATACTAGCATAGTTAACACAGGATAGTCGAGGGAGAGAGGAATGGAACCGGATAGGTTGTTATAAAGGAGGTCTAGTTGTTTTAGGTTGGTCAAATTACTAACAGATGGTGGAAGAACCCCTTTAAATTGATTTTGGCTCAAATCGAGAATGCTAAGAGACCTTATCTTTCCTATTTCATCTGGAATGGAACCAAAAAGCTCGTTTTTAGACAAACGTAAAATTGATAACCCGGTTAGATTACTAAAGGAACGTGGAATATAACCGATGAGTTGATTGTCATTCAACTGTAAATCAGAAAGGGACTTCAAGTTTCCTACATTTGGTGGAATGGAACCATAAAATGAATTACCATAAAGATACAATCGAGTCATGCTACTTAAGTTACCCACAGAAGGAGGTATTGAACCACTAAGTTGATTTATACTCAAATCTAGTTCTAAAAGTGACCTCAAGTTTCCAATATTTGGAGGAATAGAACCAGAAAGTGAATTATTAAGAAGAAACAACTTAACCAAGTTGTTCAGGTTACCTAAAGAAGGAGGGATTGGGCCGTTCAAATTGTTGGAGTGCAAGAAAAGAACTTTCAAGTGAGTTAGAAGGCAAATTTCAGACGGTATTCTTCCAGAAAAGTTGTTTGCATGTAGCGAAAGTAACTGGAGCTTGGAGAGATTACCGATTTGAGGCGGGATGATACCAAATAATTCATTAAGCCTGAGATCAAGATAAGCAAGATGAGGAAACGATGAGAATGAGAAATCATGAAGTGTACCGCTTAAGCCTGTATTTGTGAGGTTGATGTTGATGACTCTTCCAGCATCATTGCAGTTGATTCCAGACCAAGCACTTATTTTGGAAGAAACATTGGTGGCGTCGTTAATCCAAGAAGAAAGGAGAGATCGGTTATGGTTTTGAAGGCTGGCTTTCCATTTGAGAAGAGCATCAGCTTCTTCATTAGAATTAGAAGAAACAGGAAGAGAAAAATTTGACACAAAGAATAGGATCAAGAAAACAAGAGAAGAAACTACTGTATGCAGAGTGAGTGGCCCCATTGGCATCGACATGAACATTGGTTCATGAAACAAGCACAATCGGGAACTAAATTTATAGAAACTATACGACAGAAATCGGGTTGGCTATTTGGAGTAAACGAGTCAAGGCGTCAAGTAAAGCTTAGTGAAAACACAAAGAAGATAAACGAAGAAAATTCGGAAGTGGACAAACTAGAATTAGGTCTTTTTTTTATTTATTTTTTATGCTTTTATTCACTACTAGAAAAACAGGGCATTTGTGAATAATTAAAATTTTCACAAAGTTAATTTACTAAAATGTTAAAAATCATTAATTCACTAAAACTTTGTAAATTTAATTTGTTAGGCCTTTTTTAAAAGAAAAAAATTTAATCCGAATCACCTGTAAGGATCTTATATCTGCTATAGAAAGCACACAGTTTCTTGGATTTTTTTTTTTTAATCTTGGATAGATTTTTAATACCTTATTTCATCATCGATGTTCAATCATTCCAGAAAAAAACACACAATTGAATGGTAAAAATTATAATCCATCTAAGCTCACATAGCTTAGTTAAGATCGATTCCCCTCACAATGTGGAAGCTTTAATTTCTTTTTGCGTATAGGATGGGATGGGGTTATGGTATGTGAAATGGGGAAAAAAGAAAAAAGAAAAAGTTCAAACGTGAACTGTGCTTCTGTGTAGACAGGCATGATTATTGCTGCACATGGCGTACGTGGAAAATGTTGTTCTTTTTTTTAGCAACGTGAAACACATGGAATATGTTTAATGTGAGTTCATCCTTATTTCAGTTACCACTTGCCTTATTATTTTTTTTTCTTCCATACACACATTATGCATTGATTCTTCCATGCCTTAAGACGATTTCAGATTCATTCTTCCAGTCTGAGTCGGACACTTGGTATCAATAATAAATAAAGATGCATTCGACACTTGTTTAATGGAAAAAAATAGCTAAACCCTCTTGTTTGACTAAACTAATCGAATCCTCCCACTTGATTTTTAAACTATATCCAAATTTTCTTGAGAGTCAAACTGTTTTGCGGATCTTAGTATTTTACCTTCGGTGTTTCTTTGATGTCTGGAAGATGAATATCTTTAATAATTTAATTAATTAAATAATTTCTTAAATGGTAATAATTAAAAATTACATGCAAAATTATTTGAAAAAGTAAGGGAATTATCATAATTTTTAAATTAATTCAGAAATTTTTTCAGAACTCTTCAGAATTAATTTAAAAATTAAAAGCAAAATACATATACATATACTATTTTTTTTTGGAGAATAATAAGTTGAGGGTAAACAATAAAAATAATATATGTAAATATATTGTTTCAAATTATTTTATTCTTCAAAAAATAATTTATATGTATGTATGTATGTATGTAAGTATGTATGTATGTATGTATATTAATTTTGCATTTAAATATATATATATTGCATTTAAATTTTTCCCTTGATCACTTCCAATAATAACACTCCGAAATTGTACACGTCGTATTTTTCTGTGATCTTGATTGTGTAAGCAAGCTCTGCAAGGTCAAGGACAAAAAAAAAATGTTTACTCTCTTTTTAAAGATCAATGCGTATAAATTAGTAAGCTTTTATATCTCTATAGAATGTGTTGCATAATAATATTGGGAGATTACCAATTTTGCCCCTACAGTAATCAACATATATCATTTCCCCCCCTATTGTTTTTATAATGGCCAAAACCCCCCTGATAGAATAAGTTTACAATATTACCCTTATTTTCAATTACTCTTTTATTTATATTTAGGTTTATAAATTAAATAAATCACATGAATAGAAACTAAATAAAAAATTAAGCATTAAAAACAAGAAATATATGTTTTGATATGAGAAAAAAATTAATAATAAATTTTTTTTTGTACTTATTTATTTTGTGAAAAGTTTCTTATAATAAATATATAAGAAAGTTATTATAAAATGATAAAAAAATTATTATTAGAAATTTTGAATGACAAATAAAAATTTATTACAAAATGTTTATTATAAGAAAATGTTCACAAAATAAATAATTACAAGAAAAAAATTTATTATTAATTTTTTTGCTCATATCAAAACATATATTTTTTATTTTCAATACTTAATTTTTTATTTAGTTTCTATTAATGTAATTTATTTAATTTATAATAAATATAAATAAAAGAGTAATTAAAAATAAGGGTAATATTGTAAACTTATGCTGTCAGGAGGGTTTTTGGTCATTATAAAAACAGCAAGAGGATAAATTGTATATGTTAATTACTGTAGGGGGAAAGTAGCAACCCCCTAATAATGGGAAAGTGGCAATCCCCTAATAATATTCCTCAAAATGGCAACAAACGAATATTACAAGGCATCGGCAACGCCTTCTATCCCATTCATTCTCTGACTCCAGCCCACTTAACTCTTTTGTGGCTGCATTATTGCTCAATATTATGGCCAAGCTACCCCTTTCAAGAAATTCATAAACTAAAATTGAATGTAAGCCATGTTTTACAATGCCCTGATGTCGTATCTCTGTCGAGCCCTCAATCTCGTTCAAGGATTCTTTAATTTTGATTAGCCATCCACATTGATCAAATATAGGACATCAACTAACTTTGACATAACAAAACTAAACATACGGAAAAAAGATTAACTTGGTAAAGGTTCGCTTGGTATAAGAATCAAATATAAATTAAATCATTCAACCGAGATTCACAATCAAACTTTAACCATCAAAGTTGTTATCACAACATTGGCGATTCTACAAAGTGTAAGCCATTAGAGCATTCAAGACAATTGGTGAGAGCAATAAGTTCCTTCAATGACTGCTGATTAGTATTAAAAATTGTTTAATTATCAAGCGATAATAATGTTATTTTGTGCTTATGTATGATTAATATTTGTGTTCATACAATATATTAGGAATTATTAATTATGTGTTAAATATATCTAATTTATGTATTTTTGTGTGTTTATTAGGTAAAATATTAATTTCACGTAATTCAAGGCTCCAAAAAGATAAATAGATGTCAAATTTGGATTCCAGAGATCCAAAAACCTTAAGATGAGTCAAGTTTGGCTTAAAATTGGGCTTGTGTAAAAAAAAGGTTGACTTTTCCTGTGAATCGAGCAGTGAATGAATGATAAAATGAGCTTACAATAGATATGAGTACTTGGGATAGCTGGTAATTTTGACTAAATCTCAATCGTTCATAATTCAATAGCTACGATTATGCCACATGGCAATGGTTGGTGAAACAAGTTGTAGGATTCAAATCTTTGTATTCGGGTTGACTCAATCCACCCATTAACCCGCCAAATCTCAGCCATTCTTTGGCCGAATCGATGTCTCAAATGATGCCACATGTGATGTTGACTTTTGAAGTTTGAATAGCCGTTGGATGTTCATCTAATGGTTGTGAGGAGCGTATGCATGAAGCTTATGATAGACCGCGAAATACTGGATCATAAATTTATTTTTCTATAAATAGAGCCTCAGTTTTATGTTTTTGATATCTCTCTACATCTCTCTTCTTCTTAATTTCTCTTAATCTTCTTGTAATCTTGTTTTCCATGAGTGTTTTTAATATTTTTTGTAATTATTTTTATAAATAAATTTAGTTTTATTTTCATTTTAGTTGTTTTTATTCATTTTAATTATAAGTAATTTAATTTTAATAATTCTTTTTATTTCAATTATGCTTGACTAAATAATAATAGTTAGGGTAAGGTGAAACTCTTAGGAAATAAATATGATTTAATCAAATTCTATTTTTAATTTTATAAATTAAATTATTTTCTATTTAATTTTATACATATTTTATATTTTAAAATTTTGATTTATTGTAGACAAACAAAGGAGTTTGGCACAATAAATTCTTAATATCTTAATATAAGGCATGGTAAAAAGGTATTTTGACTTATTGTAGACAAATTAAATTTTGGCACAATAAATACTTAATCCATCATAAAATTAAAGGGAAAATAAAAATAATTTATATAATTAATCTCTTGGGCAATAAATATAAAAAAATGGCAAAAAGAATTTATTAAGTTTTATTTGCTACTAAGAGTGGATCCACAACCCTAACTAATTCATTTTCATAGTTTTATTTAAATTAAGTTGTTTATATTTAAGTTTCATTTTCAATTTTTAGATAAAATAAAATTAAAAATTAAAAATTTTCTCTGTAGATCGACCTCGGACTCACCGAGCTATAATACAACAATACAATTTTATACTTGAGAGTTAAAAATTACTTTTAAGTTGTGTCAAGTTTTTGGCGCCGTTGTCGAGAAAAAGTTTTTATTTTACTTTATTTCTCTTTGTGTCAACTGCATTTAAATTATCCCAATTTTTTTTTTTCCCCGTCTGTTCCTTTCTTTTAACATTTAATTTAACATTACCAATAAGTAAGAGCCACCCATTAATTGATACAATGGTACACACTTTCAAGTTTACATTTGAGGGGTTCACCTGTTGTGCATGTCGAAAGAAATTATTATTTTTAATTATTACAAACTGACTTTACTCACAACTGCCCCAGGCGTTCTTTTAACTAAACCTCTAAGGTATGAGCAAACTTTATTTACAAATGAAAGAGTACACCATATGCGAATTATATATGGATGACGTAATAACCAACGCCTCCTAATTCTTGAAAACTAGAACAAACAAACCATAGTACATGAGAAAAATAAGGCAAGCAAATTTGAAGTATACTTAGAAAATTAGGACTCCGTCAAGCAGCTGAGGTTAATTGTTGACTGACTATCTTCATAGTTGGCCTAGACTCTGGACTCTCATTTAAGCAGGAAAACGCAACCTCTACGATTGATATCAATTTTTCTTGAACACTGCGTGATGGAGCTGGAAGACGCGGGTCCAACATTTCATCAAGTTTTATATCCGTGTTGAGAGATGAATATGAAATCGAAGAAAGAAAATCTCTTGGATGCTTCCCTTTGATTACTTCCAACACTAACACTCCAAAACTGTACACATCGCATTTCTCTGTGATCTTCATTGTGTAAGCAAGCTCTGCAAGGTCAAGGACCCAAAAAAAAAAAAAATGTTTACTCTGTTTCTCAGATAAATGTGCATAAACTAGTAAGCTTTTACAAGTCTACTGAATGTACTACATAATTTTTTCAACAATATCTAGTTACATTGTTCTGTTACCGCAGACTCCTCAAAATGGTAACAAACGAATACAAAATACCTGGTGCAACGTATCCGTATGTGCCAGCAAATTCAGTCCAGTTGGACGAGTCTGGCTTCAGAAACTTAGCAATTCCAAAGTCTGCAACATGAGCTTCATATTCCAAATCCAGCAACAAGTTCTTACTTGATATGTCCCGATGGACAATCGGAGGAAAGCAGTCATGGTGCAAGTAAGACAAAGCATCAGCTACGCCTTTGATCACATTCATTCTCTGACTCCAACCCAGTTCTTGTGCTGCTGCATCACTGCTCAAGATCGCAGCCAAGCTACCCCTTTCAAGAAATTCATAGACCAAAAAAGAGTGTCGGGCATGTGAGCAAAATCCATAAAACTTCACAATGTTTCGATGTCGTATATTTTTCAAGGCCTCAACTTCGGTCAAGAATTCTTTTTGATCTGCAATCTGGTCACATGGAAGTGGCGAGTGAAATTTCTTAATAGCTACGACTTGTCCAGATGGTAGTTCAGCTCTATAAACACTTCCATGTCCGCCATTTCCAATGCAATACTGTGCATCAAAATCATTTGTTGCTCTAACAATTTCATCGTACACAAGTTTCCCTTCAAAATTCAATATAGAAAACAATCCATGAGGGTTCTGGTTGCTACTCTGTCGATCTCCTGAGTCTGACTTCCGCTTTCGAAGAATAAAAATTGCTATCAACGCCATTGAAAGAAATAGTGCTCCTAAAACAGGGAACGCTATTGCAAACCACTTGGCTCTAGAATTTTGCTTGTGTGACAAGAAAACTTTGCATGGTTGCATTCCTTTCAAACCTCCACACAATCCCTTATTCCCCTCTAACGCTTCCACTGAGGCATTCCGAAATGCTGTGCTATTTGGAACTGGGCCTTGTAATTGATTATCAGAAATGTCAATGACTGATAGACCGTGCATTCCATCAAAGCAATTTGGAATCGAACCAGAAAGATTATTGTGGGAGAGATTCAACTTTTCCAAGCTTTTCAAACTGCATATTTGAAATGGTATCTCTCCTCCAAAATGGTTATGACTTGCATCTAATTCTGAAAGTTGAACTAGCTTCTCCAATTCCTTTGGCAATTCTTGGACAAACTGGTTGTTGCTTAAGCCCAAGTAGTGCAATTTCAGCAAGTTGCCGAGAATTTCTGGGACTGAATTGTTGAGCCTATTAGCAGAAAAGTCGAGGTATTCAAGTTCAATGAGTGAGCCGATTTCTGTAGGTAGACGCCCTGTCAATTGATTCCCTCTCAAAATGAGCTTGCTTAGAGAATTTAACTTTCCAAGTTCCTTTGGAATCTCCCCAACTATATGATTCAATGAAAGATCGAGTACTTGTAGTTGAGACATGTTTCTGATCTCGCGCGGTATACCTCCAGTAATGTTATTCATCGAAACATTGAGAGTGCCTAATTTTGGGCATTTCCCCCAATTAGATGAGTTTCACCGTAAAAATTATTGCGGCTGAGATCTATGAAAGTCAGGTTAGGATAAATGCCCAAAGCTTCTGATATATTTCCAGTAAGGTTGTTTCCATTAAGGCGTACTCGGATTAAGCTTGTGCAATTTCTCAAGCTTTTAGGGATTGTTCCTTGAAAATGGTTTTCAGAAACACCAAAGTACTGTAGTGCTCCACCTCGACAAATATTGTGCGGTAAATAACTTGTAAAATGATTGAAATCCAATCCTAGCATAGTTAAAACAGGATTGTCGAGGGAGGGTGGAATGGAACCGGATAGGTTGTTATAAAGGAGGTCTAGGTTTTTTAGGTTGGTCAAATTACCGAAAGAAACAGGGATTGGACCACTAAATTGATTACTGCTCAAATCTAGGATGGACATAGATTTCAAGTTTCCAATGTCCGGAGGAATAAAACCAGAAAATGAATTTTCACGAATGTACAATAAAGAGATGTGTGTCAAATTACCTAAAGGAGGAACTGAACCGTTCAAGTTGTTAGAGAACAAGAAAAGCTCCACCAGAGAACTTAATTGACCTACTTCTGGTGGAATTGAGCCATCTAATTGGTTCGAATCAACGTAAAGGAACTTCAAATGACTCAGAAGACCAACCTCTGGAGGAATATTCCTGACAATTGATTGGATGTTAAATAAAGGTTGCTAAGATTCGTAAGGTTGCTAATTTGAGGCGGGATAGTACCAAAGAGTCCACTCCTACTGAGATCAAGATAAGCATGAGGAAACGATGAGAATGAGAAGTCGTGAAGCTTACCTTTTAATCCGACACCTGGGAGGCTGATCTTGATGACTCTTCCGGCATCATTGCAACTGATTCCGGACCAAGCACATGGGCTTATTTTGGATGAAACATTGGAGGTATCCTTAATCCAAGAAGAAAGGAGAGATCGGTTATGGATTTGAAGGCTGGCTTTCCATTTGAGAAGAGCATCGGCTTCTTCATTAGATTCTGAAGAAACAGTTATTAAGAAACTTAACACAAAAAATAGGATCAACAAAACAAGTGAAACAACTGTATTGAGGGTTGGTGACCCCATTGATATTCCAAAAACACAATCAAATAAATAAAGTTAAACCGAAGTTTTATTGAAATTCAAAAGATCTTTTGATGACTCTTAGCTTTTGGAAAACATACAACGGTGCAGAAAACGAGCACGTTGGACGCCAAATTTATAGAAGCCACACACAAGAGCAATTGAGAGGTCAACAAGTCGATGCGTCAAGTTGGGAAGATTTTTCCAATGTTTCATAAGGTGGAAAAGTTTTCCAAGATTAGAATGTTTTTTACATAGTAGTCTGAATACTATTGCTCTGAAATTATCCAAAAAATGGTTCCTTTGGTTGCAGTTCAGTAAATCAATCACCGTTTGAGCCGTATGTCATGTTCTTCTACGTCGATATACGACTTGTAGTCGTCCATCCACTACTTGTTGGTTAGTTATTTTGATTATAAAATAATAATGAATGAATTAAAAATATAATATAAACTCAAATGTTTTCTTATTAGTTTATATTATAGATTAATTTAACTTATAGTTTAATTATTTTTATTATATTTACTGCTAATATTAACATTTTAACACTAAATTCCAATGGGTATACTTGTCCAAATTAAAAAAACATGTAATTCCTTTCCCTTTTAATTTTTTTTTTTAAACCAAACAATAAATATCAATTTTTGCACTCCTATCCTCTC
Organism: Citrus x clementina; assembly: GCF_000493195.1. Lineage (NCBI taxonomy): Eukaryota > Viridiplantae > Streptophyta > Magnoliopsida > Sapindales > Rutaceae > Citrus > Citrus x clementina. The sequence continues at coordinate 27,576,769 of NW_006262339.1, read as the reverse complement.
ATTACCTCTCCACTCCTCTCCATTTTTTATCCCTCCTCTCCTCCTCTTTCTTAAAACCAAACGCTACCTAAAGGTACATTTCTAAACACGCACACACACCACATTTAGACCGTTTTCACTTCAACTATGAACTACATAACACACCGTTCGTCCGTGCCCAAAGTCTAAATGGTTAAAGGCTAAAGATTATGGTTTTAATTTCAGGAAAAAATATTGGAGTTATTAGGTGGAATCCACGAGTAGCTTTTTTTCACACGAACCAATATTATATCGAATCCAGACGAGCAATTAACTGGTGTATGATCGATGCCTGATCAAGTAGGGAAGAGTTTTCCCCGTTGCTTAAGGCAAAAGTCTTAAAAGACATCTACGATTTTAAAATTGACCAAACAAAACGTTCACTTGTTGCACGCAATTCTGATTCCGTGAAAAAAAATCTTTGTATTGATAGCCACTCCCCTTCCAACTACAATTAAAGTCCATGGCAAGTCGTCCCACAAAATAGGATAAACATTTGTGATCAAAATTAATGGAAAGACTTGACTAATTAACGTATCTTTGGATCCAATCATTGATTGATCAAACTTTTGTTCACTGGGCATTTGCTTCCCCGAAAATTACGCCAGAGAGAGAATGGAAATTCAAAATATTTTGGGGTTGGCTTATCTATACCCTTCTTTTTTGTCATCAAATGTACATTGTTAAGATATTAAAATGAGTGAGACAGAAAGACTTTAAATGTTGAATTATAATTTCTATTCACCTTCGTATCCACCAATTTAATAGACAAGACTATATTGAATTTGTAGAGACTAGCTAGCTTTCCAATTTACTAACATTGTTACCATAATTTTGATTTGCACCTTGTAACAGTTGCATCCTATTGAATGCTTGTAATTAATATTGGAAGAATGGATACAACACTTCGAGCTTAATTTTCAAATTAATTTACTTATCTGTAAGCAAGTCAAGATGAATTAAGCATAAAGCAAAGAATAAACATACTATGATAATAAATCCATACTTAATTTTAAACTATAAAATTTGCAAACAATCATTTCAAATCTCAATACTGTCATAATAATTTCCTTGGAAAAAAGAAATGACAAATATGCAGTAATCTTCATTGTGTGAGCAAGTTCTGCAAGGTGAAAGACAAATATGATCAACGGATTTCAGAAGAGAGTATTGTTTATACAGAGTATTAACAAGATTACAAACATTATCTTTGCACTCAGAGCTAGCAAAGATCACTGGTGTGATAATCTCAAATCACTCTGCTTTGGCATCTGCCCATCAGCACCTTAATTTTATACTTGACTCGGCTAATAAAGGATGCTATTTTACTTGATTAAGAAACTCAGAAACTTCACCATAACGAACTGAAATGCTGAATTTAGTAAGTACAAATCTTTGTTACATCAAAACAAATTTTATTTTTGATGCTTCTATTAATTATTACAACGCAGGGCTACTGAGGCCTGAAGCACCTACGCAAAGCATGGGCTCGCTAATCGGGTTCTTGTAAATCAAGTCACTTTAAACATTTGGTTTTCATCAAATAAACAGTAAGATGACGTTTTATTTTTTTCACTGGCATACTATGTTGGAACTCGAATATGTAAGTGAAAATTTTCGTTAGTTCAGACGTCATTACTAAAAAAATTTTAGCAAAAAAAAAAAAAGTATGTTAGCTCAGTTTTATATGAATTAAATCACGCCATGTAAAGTTCTCTTTAAATTAATAATATATGTAAAAAGTTGGGAAACAAATTCTATGTCACTCATGATATAAAAACTATTGATTTCACCTTGTAAGAGTGTGGCTCAGGATAAAAAGGTATGGTCCCAAGATAAGAGAACCGAATTAATTTTTATAAAAAAATTACAGTCTAATTCTTTGAATTTATTCTGTCACTAAATGCTTTATATGTATGAATCAGAGACTGTAATAAAACTCAACACAAGAACCTCCATTATCATTGATGGCTGACAGTGAAGATCGCATGCATGGTTTACAATGTAATCAATGCCAGCTCATAAAATTGCATATGTCATTTTCAAGTTCGCATTCGCAACTACCTAATTTAAATAGCAATAAAAAAATTATAATAAAAATTCTCGGCACGCACGTTTTCAAGCTTTGTTAAGGCGGATTAGCTTACCGTGAATTGCACAATTTCTGGGATTGAATTGACGTTAATGTTTTTCCGGGAAGATTCTTCAATTCTCTCTCTCTTTCTCCTTTTTTTTTTAATTTATACAACGCAAGGACATGAAAAGTCATATCGGAAATATAATAAAAAAATATATGTGATTGTTAATACCTATTTCTTTTCTATGTGAACTGAACCAAGTGCGGTAGATGGAAGTCATTTGCGCACATAATAAACCAAAATGTGAAATGGGACAATTGGAAAATGAGATTTCCGAATTCCACTCCGATGCTTAAGTTAGCAAAGATGTGGAATTCTTGTAAAGGTATTGACTTTGTTTTGAATTAGTGTTTTTTTTTTTTTTTTTGCCTTGCTCTCCTATCGTTTCCTCCTCATATACCTTTTGCATTTTGAAGGTGTGGAGTGTTTCTAGGGGTATGGGGATCGTGCCCACAAGCTTTTTCTAAACAAGCATTTGAGAGGCGTATGAGTCAAAGCCTGATCAAGTAGGGAAGAGTTTTCCAAATAAAAGGTTCACTTGTTGCATGCGGTTCTGTTCAAAAAATCTTTGTATTGATAGCCATTCTCCTTCGAACTACAATTAAAGTCCATGGAAAGTAGTCCCAGAACATAGAATAAACATTTGTGACCAAGATTAATGGACGAATTGACTAATTAACGTTTCTTTCGATCCTAACAGATCAAATTAACTTGTTAGCTGGGCATTTTGTCTCCTCGAAAATTATGCCAGAGAAAGAGCGGAAAGACTAAATATTTTGGGGTTGGCTTTTCCAATACCCTTCTTTTTTTGTCATCAAATGTACATACTTTGTTTAAGTTATTAAAATGTTCGAGACAAATTAAAGAGACTTTAAAAGTTGAATTACAATATCTTTTCATATTCATATGAACCAGCTTAACAAACAAAACTAAGTTTTATTTCTCGATCCTAGCCAGATTTCCGGTATACTAATTTGCGAATTTGCGAATTAATTTGCTTATTTGAGAGAAATCATGCGGAATTAAGCGTAAAAAGCAAAGAATAAATTTATACATTGACAATAAAATCATGCCCAAGACTATAAAACTTTTAGTAATTACCCTGAAGGAAAAAGGAAGGCAAATATTCAGTATGTTTAAGCAGACGATTAACAAGATTACAAGGATGATCTTTTCACTCAGAGCTAGTAAATATCACTGGTGTGATAATCACAAATCACTCTGCTTTGACACACCTGCCCATCAGCACCTTTTATACTGAATTTAAAGGAGCACGTTAGACAAAAAAGGATTTGTAACCCTTAGTTTATTAGACTTTTAAAGATCTATCAGAATACGAGTGGTAAAAAATCCTGAAGTGAGGATGCATATGATTTGCCTTGTTGAACTTGATTTATCCTTGTTTCATTAAAATGCAAGGAATTAATATGGATTAGGCACTGAAGCAACTTGACTCGGCCAATAAAGGATGTTATCTAGGTGATTAAGAAACTCAGAAACTTCATCATAACGAACTCAAATGCTGAATTTAAAAGAACGCACAAATCTTTGTTACATCAAGCTATTTTTTATGCTTCTATTAATTGTGGTACCGCAAGCCGACTGAGGCTTCCTAGAGAAACCATGGACTCGCGAACTGGGTTCTTGTAAATTAATCAAGCCACTTTAAACGTTTCCTTTCTATCAATTGTAGCCAGGTTGCCTTGATCAATTTTTTAGGACTTCTCCAATGTACTGTAGAACTCGAGCACGTTAGAAAAAAAAAAGGATTTGTAACCCTTAGTTTATTAGACTTTTAAAGATCTAATGACAAATGATATATCAAAATATGAGTGGTCTAGATTGAGTTTTTCTCATACTTAATGCCACAATTAATTGTTTATATTTTCGTTTACATCCTAACTCTACCAAAATTGTTCATCCTTCTTTAATTTTCTTATTAATTCCTTTCATTTATTTATAGACAAACCTAAAATTCTTAATAAACGTTAAAAATATGAATTGTTAGTTAATGATTAAAAACGGTAAGAGGACTTATCTGGAAAATTCTAATCATTAGTTATTACAACCAGAACTACATTGTAAAAGGATGAGAACACCATATACTGTGCCTAGTATGGAAGTAAATAAATCAAACGAACTTGAAGCTGAAAAACAAGGAGGATTCCCACATGAAATAAATAATAAAAATATACATCTAAATTACAAGATATTTAAATGTATTATTATTTGTAATACATTCTTTTATTATTGCCAATAACATATTTTATATTATTAACAAAAAAAAATTTGGTACTGCTTATTATTTGAATCAATGTAAATGGAAGTTAATTAAATATAAATAAAAATTTCTATAATTTTTTTAATTTATGTAATATATGTATCATTAAATAATTGAATTAGAATAAATTGATTTACCTATAATATTGTTATCTTAGTAATAATTAATTTAATTTGTCTCTAGGCCCTGACTGAATAGTATCATGGGGAGGTAAAGGATAAAAAATAAATTTGATTTTGTCCCACCTTCAACTTTTTTTTTAATAATTTTAATTAATTAGTTAAATTATTGATTGCTTTTCCCAACTTATCCTGTTGAAGGTACGGTTCCAATGGATATGTTTTTCTCTATTTATCCCTCTCCCAGTATATAAAACCTTGCCAAACATAGGATAAGCTTTGGATTGGGAAAAAACGCGTCCATGTTCATGCCATAGTAAGTGTTATAATTCATATCAAAGTTTTTCTTTTAAGGTAAAGTTATCAAATTATTAAAAAAAATTAATTTAGTTTATTATTATGAAATAAATTTAATTAATTAGTACGTATGAGATTTCATCCCCGGGTTTTTCAATGATAAGTAAAAATTCTAATACAAACACGTATAAAATAGAATCAACAAAACAGTAAAAGATGCTGTATTCAAGGTTTGTGACACCATTGATATTATAAAAACACAAGATCAATTACGCAGAAAGGAAACAAAATAATTAAGGTAATACAAAAGTTGATTGAAATTGAAAAGGTTATCAAACACTCATTTATAATTTAACAACGTTGCAGAAAACAATTACAGCGGAAGCAAAAGAGCAATTGAGAAGTGAAGGAGTCAATGTCTGTGTTACCCCGGTGATCTAAACTCCAGAGAACTAATCTGGTAGACACCATCGCTCATCTTTGCTTTATATAAACACTGAGATCCAAACAGGGGAAAAGGAAAAAAAGTTGTGACTTGTGAGATAATATCCAAAAAAGTTTATCAAATTTTGACTCCTTCTAACCCGTATCTTATCTACTACTCCTCTCTCCTTTCATTTTGACGCTCGGCATGTCCTCTGGCCACTTTATATTTGAATGATAAGTAAATTATTTAGAAAGCTGTGATATAAAATTTTATCCCAATTTGATATTTCTAAGCGGTATAATGATCAAAGCAAGATTTTCTATCCAAAATTAAGCAACTAGATTAGGATGTAATTCATAATTTATAAGGGTCAATAATTCCATTGGCTTTTGTATCAAAATTATGGCTATAAGTAGATTTTGGAACATATCTGGCCGCGGGAGTGTCAAGTTTGTCCATACGGAGTTTATTTATTTTCTGGCTGTGTATCTGTCAACTGGAATTGGGCCCTGTAATTCAATGTAGGAGATGCATAAACCAATGACAAGCCATGCATTTCTTCAAAATTACTTAGAATTGAACCTGACAGGTTATTTTGGGATAGATTTAACATCTCCAAGCTTTCCATACTGCAAATTAGAAATATTTCTGTAATAAATACCGTTGTTTCTGTTTCGCACACTTGATCAGAAGTAATACTGATGAACATAATTTATATACATATTTTACCCTTTATTATATATTTGCTAGTTATTTTTATTTCTTATTTTTAATTAATTGTATTTTTTATTGAATAGGGAATTAATTGGAGATTATGGATAAAAAGTGCATAAAGAATAACAAGTTTGGGAAAGAATCAATCAAAGCCGTGACACAATTAAGAGTTTATAGCATGTGAAGCCAAGAGTAATTTGCACTAAAAAAGAATTTCAATTTTTCAAGTGACCTGGGCGTGCATAGCATTGTAATGCATGGAAAGCAACTTAAAGGGGCCCACACTTGGCTTTTACAATTGGAAAAAGGAATCCTAGTGCAAGCTTAATTGGTGAGCACGTGAGTGAGCAAAGAAATTAAAAGGCCAAGCCTTTTGACTTAAGGAAATAACAAGGTCGGTGGGGCCCATTTTAAAGAGTAATATAAAAGCAAGCTTTTGGCTTTTGGAGAGAAGGGGGCCGCCAGAGCTGCAGACGCAAGACGCAAGGCTGAGCAGTAGCAGTTCGGCTTCCATGGCTGGTTTTATCTCTTTTGTTGCTCCTAATTCAAGTATGTCTAGCTAATTTACTTATATTGAGGTTAAAGATGAAACTCTATTCAATGAAATAATTATCTTTTTATTTTTTTAATTCCCTATATACGTTCTTTAATGATTATGGTTTTTATTTCACATGATTAAATGGATGTTATTAAAATCTTTTCATCAATTATGTCATGCATTATTGATTGTTAGGATTAATATTCAATTAAATCTATGCTTGGATTTATAAAGTTTATACATGATTATCTTTGATTCTATGTCTTTCATTAAATTGTTTACACATAGTACTTAGGAAAACTTTGACTCTTTGTTATTCAATACGTTTACATGGGATGTTTAGATATCATATTATTAAGCAGAAAAAGAACCTACATTAGATGTAATTACTTGGGCTTAATTGTTATATCCATGAGATGACATAGATTGATTTCGAGTTGTCACTCTAAAATTGGGGATTAATTAATAATTAGATAATTATTAGTTGAATAGTGGTGGATTCTGAAACCTTGGTAATTTTTGTCTTATTGAATTCTCATTTGCTTTAATTGTTTTCTTAGTTTAATTAGTTTAATTTCTCTTAAAACTTAATTTGGTCAACTAGGTTAGAATTGATATTAATTTTATATTTAAATTAGATTTTTCAATTTATAACAATCCCTGTGGGATCGACCTCGTTACCACTATTCTATCTCTAGATTCGTGCGCTTGCGAGTATATTAAAATTTTCACAACAAATACCAAATTCACAAATTAAAGGAAATACACACACACACACGTATAAATTTGGTACCAAAAATATCAAATTTCTCCAGCCAACAAATGAACTTGCCTAACTACCAGCACGCGAATCAGCGAATGGATGAAATTAATCGCATCATAGAAGTGGGCTGCTAAGAAGTCGATTTTTTCACTTACTTTGCAGTACGGTGAATGGTCAAACACGGTCAGAGGACTTATTTGAAAAATAGTACTAATTATTTCCGGCTTACTTGATTTTTCCTTAAATCACAAGGACTACATTAATTGTAAATTATCCTTAATTTTTTATTTTTTTTCCCAATCTATTACTTTCTTTTAACATTAACAATAACTATGAATTGTCCATTAACTAATCCAATTGTGAACACTTTCAAGTTTACATTCGAGGGGTTCACCTCTTTGTACACGCGCAAGAAATTATTTTTTAATTATTACTATGCTGAGGCTATGGCAATTATTTTAGTGATTGATTTTGACTCCTCCGTGGCAGTTCACCTTAAATCTTAGTTCCAACCCCTTGGGATTATTCGTAATTATTAGCTTAATTGTCATCCAAATCTTTGCTTTTGTATAAACATTGATATCTAACCGGGAAAAAAAATGTTGTTAGATACAATCCCAAAAACGTTTTATCAAAATTTGACTCCTTCTGACATCAATGATAGATTTGAAATTGGGGCATTGAAGCAGTTGGTTTACAGAGGCCGTACAAACAGTTTATTTCTTATTTCTTATTTTTTTGGGACAAAAACGTAGCTAGTCTTTTGTGGCCATCTGAGAACTAAATTTTTCTATTTTGTGTTGTGTCTTCAACTAACATTCTTTTGTTCCGAATTGAGGCCTACATAGCATGATGTGTACGATTAGTTTGTGCAACAATGAGTAATGAAGGCAAATATTTAGAACTCAAATAATAATGACTAGTATAGCAGAGCAACTACTCGTGCACGTTCATGTTGGAAGATGAAGACGAAACTGAGGAAAGAAAATCTCTTAGATACCCTTGATCACTTCCAGTGTAACGCTCCGAAACTGTACACGTCGGGTTTTTCTGTGATCTTCATTGTGTAAGCAAGCTCCGCAAAGTCAACTGAGAAAAAAAAAAAAAGAAACATGGTTTACTCCGTTTTAAAGATCATTGTCTATAAATTAGAAACAATGACAAATCCATACGTGCTTGCGCATACAGTCCAATTGCACGAGTCTGGCTTCATAAACTTGGCAATTCCAAAGGCTGGATCTGAAAAGTGAGCTGCATATTCCAAATACAACAACACATTCTTGCTTGATATGCTTCGATGGATAATCGGTGGAAAGAAATCGTGGAGCAAATATTATCACATTCATTCTGACTCCAACCGAATAAATTCTTTTGATGTTGCATTACTGCTCCAGATTGTCATTGTTAATCTTGAGCTTCATTGTACAGACTTTATTTGGTGATCTTCACTTGTGGTCATCACCTCTTGCATAAGCTCCACTTTTTCTTTCAAGAAATGCTAATGGCTTTTTAAACTATTATTTATGTTAACTTTTGGTTCTCTACTTTTCTTGCTCCCTGCGTGGAGCTTCTCAATTTTTTTTATTTCTTGTATTTAATGAAGGTAAAACTCATTGTGTCTCCCATAAGCTGATCTGTTGCGTTTTCATTATTTCTTTTTTATTTTTCAGTCTTTGTTTAGCATCGTTTATCTAATGACCATAAGTATTTATTTAAACTCATAATTTCTTTTAAAATTTATTGTTGTTGTTAGATAATTTTTTAGTAGAGTTTTTGAGGACTGAATAAGTTTTTTACCTTTACAAACAAAAGCTCAAATTCTGGATTTTTTAGAATAAATGTTGATAAGCTTTTTAAAATGTTAAAATTTTAAAAATATCATTTGCATATTTGACAATCTTATTTCATTTCTTTCACAACATAATTTTTTAAAAAATAAAAGCTGTTGTTAACAAAGCTATAGTAAAATAAGCTCTATTTAAAAAATTATACTAAGGCTCGTACACTAAAAGCTTTTCTTGTATTGTCATGAATTTAATCAACTGAAAAGAAAAAAAGTCGGTTGGTTTTGAGCTACAACATTTTAGTTACAAAAATCTTCAACATATCCCCCATTCGAACTCGTCAAATGTGTTCATCACTGCCCCGTACGCTCTTCAAACTAAAATATATTTAAAATCAAAACTCTGATTGGACGTAGTCTTTTATATATACAGAGATGGATGTCATTAAACCTCTAAGGAATGAGCAAACTTTATTTTATTTATAAATGAAAGAGTACACCATACACCAAGTATATATGGATGACGTAATAACCAACGCCTTACGAGTCTTAAAAATTAAACCAAGCAATTTTGATATATCTGGGACCCCTTTTTGAATCATCAACACCCATAATAATTCATTTTCAAGGAATCTAGGACCCAATAAATCGGTAACATGCAAATCCTCTAAAAACTATATTCATCATAAACAGAGTAATTCCAAACACTGTATATTTATGTTGAATAGATGCCAACTCTTCAAGCAGGTTCTAAAATTGCTAACTTAGCCACTGGACCATCTATTTAACATCCATAACATCTCCGAAGTGAAATTACTTTACAGTACTAAAGCAATTGTTATTGAGAAAACCCGGTGTAGCTCTACTTTAACAGAGAACTAAGGTAAAGTTCAATATCCCAATAGATTTTTACATTGTAGTTTTGTTCCAAAGGAAACAAAGGATGTATGGGATAAGCTTTTCAAGGAAGGAAATGGTGCAGATGTCTATATTATTACCGAGGACAAGTCCTGTATCCCAGCTCATTCCGGTATACTGGTGAGTTAATACAGGACCGACTTTAGAGTATCAGGGGCCTTAGGCGATTTATTTATTTATTTTTTCATGAGGCCTCTTTTTATTTAGCAACTTCAATACCCAATAAAACAAAAAAGAGCTGAAAATCAATTTCAGTTTTAGTTCTTGAATTTCAACAAATAATGAAGAAGATTCTAAAAATTTTCAAAAACAAAATCTAAAATTTACCATTAGAAATTATACAAAAATAAACAAACGAATAAATGAGAATAACACTATTTTTAAATAGAATATTTAGAATGGTAGCACATAGAAAGTTGAGATCATGAATTGGTGGTTAGATAATGGATATCAACTTTGTATTTCAAGTAACTAATTTTTTTTTCTTTTTGAATGAACTAATGCATGTAATAATCTTCATTGCAGAGAAGAAAACAAGAAATTTTTCATTTATGATTTTCTAGATTATAAGATTTTTAATAGAAATTAAAAGGAATACGCAAAGTCAAAGATTCTAATGTTGAATAATTGATCTTTTTTAAGAAGTTGAAAAGGTAAAAAATTTACTTATTTTTATTGGAAAAACTAATAATGCATAAATTAATGGTTAGACAATATTATTAATTATATCTCTTTTACAATAAGATAACCAGTTATAGGTTTTTATATAAAAAATAATTATTAATTATAGGATAATTATTAGTTAGAGAGATGTCTAATAGGCTTTTCTACCACACAATTTTTTTTTTAAAAATATTTATTAACTAAAGAATTATTACTAATACTCAAAAAATGAGGTCTTTCTAAAACTTAGGGCCTTAGGCGACCATCTTGTTCGCTTATACTTAAAGCCACCCATGAGTTAATAGACATGGGAGAGGGGGTGGCTTGGGTATACTACAGTTATAGGGTACAGAAGAGGTGGGAACTTCCAGCACATGTAAAATATCAGCTGCATTCCCCTTCTCCACGCGTATATTAAACGACCGTGCACGGAAGGATTCACCAGCGGCACAAAGCCAGGGAGACTCAATATCTGGCGAAGCCATTAGCTACGGAAGTATCTGAATATTCAAATTACACAATCTCGCTACAAGAACTGCATAAACAAAGTCAAATAAGAAAGTGAACATCAGTAACGAACCCGTTATACGAAAGAGCACTAATCAATAAAGAACTTGTATAATGTTTGCTCTTTAACTAACATATGATAAGCAATCAAGAGCGGAAGTAACAAAAAACATCTATAAACTAATCCAAATATATAACTACATGGTTCAAAAGGAATCTGAAGGTTGCATCAAAGTTCTTATATGAATAAACAAACAAGAATAGAATCAATACCATTCCCAAAGCTATTTGCTGAATCATACTGTTCGTGGGATTAAAATATTTCTACAAAGGAATCTTACAAAATCCAGCAATCAAACACACGTATTCACTTCAAAATTCGTGTTCATCAGTTCAAGTAACAAAAATATTTGGTCAAATGGACCATGCCATAAAATTAAAATCTAACGTGTACCCAGATCAGAGATAACCACATACATGAATCTAAACATCAATGAAAGTGTACACACCAGCTCATTCACATGCAAAAAGCTTTAAACTTTACAATACCATATTTATTGAAGCCACTGCACTACACGTGTGCAATAAATATTGAAACATCAGAAGTCTCAAACCATATTTAAAAAATAATAAATCAACAAATAAATAAATTAGTCTGATTATATGTTAAAATATTATAAAGCTGTAACCAAAGTCAAGCTTAGCTCCACAGAAAAATATTAAAAAAATAAACACTGTAAACAAAAGCAGCAAATCTGGATACAAAGTTAAGAAAAAATGAAGTGAAAATTGTATCAATTTTCAGCTAAAAAAAGAGTTTTAATTGTATCAATTAGGTGAGCTTTAATTTTCAAGGAAGGTAAAACGAAATCTTGAAGCAAAAGCGTTGACTGAAAAAACTGAAAAAAATTGAAGCTTTAGTTTAGTACATCGTCATAGTCGATCAAAATTAAGAAGCAACAAAAAGCTGGAGGGGATATTTGGAGTTACCTTTTTGATTGATTTATTTCAATAAAATTATTATTATTAATGTTAAAAGAATGAACTTTTGAGTTGATATGAAACGAAGGAATGTGGGGAAAAGGAGAGGGTGTCAGGAAGGAGTGAGAATGAAACGGTGACGTTTTTGTGTGCGTAGTGGGGGAAACAGGTGGCGAGATGAGGAAGAGGCGGGTGACAAAAACAGGAGGGAAATGGAAGGTACGCACGAGTCCTTTATATTTATTTTATTCATTGGGAAACTGGGGACGGTGAGTTCCAGTACAGTTGTTGCCTTTTTTTTTTTTTTGGGTTTCTATTTGCTTTTAAAAAAAAATCTTTAATATATAGAAAAAAATACCGTAGTTTTGATGGTGAAATTGATATGACATTTTGTTAAGCATTTCTCGTATTGCGATAAATTGAATGAACGTGTTTCTTGTTTCTTTTTTTTTTTTTTTTTGCGCTTTCAGGTAGGTTTCGTGTGGACTTGTATGCTTACGTGTCGTTTTTTAATTAGTTCGGAATATTATTATCTTTTTGTAAGATTTTGGATACGAATAATTCAAAATGGAGTACGATTTTTGCAGGTAATTATTTTTCTGAATAATAGACTTCATTTATTTCCGAATAACCAATCAAAAATAACAAAGTAATTGTCCGGGATCTAGCCAAACATCTGTTCAAGATGCATGTCTTGCACAGCCACAAGTGCAAGGATGACTCTTATGGATGCATGCCTCACCACTGGGGAGAATACTTCAGTAAAGTCTATACCCTCCCTTTGAGTGAAGCCTCTAGCCACTAACCTAGCCTTAAACCTCCTAGGTTCTGCTCCAAGTATCCCTTCTTTGATTTTATATATCCATTTGCAGCTTACAGCCTTTCTTTTTTTTTTGCTTTTTAATTAACTTCCATGTTTCATTCTTTATGAGGGATTCAACTTCCTCATCCATTGCCCTTTTCCATTCCAGGCTATTCTTGCTTGTGATTGCCTCTTGATAAGTCTTTGGTTCATCATCATTGATCTCATGAGCAGCTGATAAAGCATAAGCAATTAAGTCTGCAACTGCATACCTCTTTGGTGGTCTGATTGTTCTCCTTTTCCTGTCCCTTGCTAGTTGGTAAGTGTTACCACCACTCTCAGTTGATTCTGATCCATCTTCATCATAAGATCCATCATCAACCTCTCCTGATTCTTCTATTGTGAGTGTTTCAGACTTCTTGTCTTCAGCATGCTCCACCTCAAACTGAATTTTATCATCTTCAGCTTCTGGATTCTTTTCTTTAAGCTTAGAACTCCTTCTTTTGTTCAACATTTCAGCTTCATTAACGGTTACATCCCTGCTGATTATGCACTTTGGTGGTTTGAAGTCAGTACACCATAATCTGTAGCCTTTGACCCCCTCAGGATAGCCCAGAAATCTGCACTTCAAAGCTCTTGCTTCCAACTTCCCCTGCTTCACATGTGCATATGCTTCACAACCGAAAATTCTGAGCTTAGAGTAATCAGCTACCCTTCCTAACCACATTTCCATTGGTGTCTTACAGCCTATAGCTGTTGATGGAGATCTATTGACCAAATAGCATGCTGTGTTTAAGGCTTCTGCCCAAAGAGCTTTTGGTAACTTTGAGTGGATCAGTAGACATCTTACTTTCTCCATTAATGTTCTACTCATTCTCTCAGCAAGACCATTTTGCTGAGGAGTGTATGTTACTGTTTTATGCCTCAAAATACCATTCTTCTCACAGTAATCCTCAAACAACTTGTTACAGTATTCCAGCCCATTGTCTGTTCTTAATACCTTCACCTTCAGATTTGTTTGGTTTTCAACCAAAACTTTCCACCTTTTGAACTTTTCAAGGACTTCATCTTTAGTTTTTAGAGCATAAACCCACACCATTCTAGAAAAATCATCTATAAAGGTCAAGAAAAATTTACAGCCACCTAGAGAGGTTACCTGTGCAGGTCCCCACAGATCTGAGTGTATGTAACCTAGCTTTTCTTTGGTAGTGTGAACTGCAGATTCAAACTTTATCCTGGAAGCCTTCCCTAGTATACAGTCTTCACAGAATCCCAAAGAGTTCAGTTGATCTTTTCCAAACACCCCTTTCTTTTCCAGTTCCTTCAGCCCCTTCTCACTCATATGTCCTAACCTCAAGTGCCAGAGCTTAGATTTATCCTCACCACTCTCAATTACACTTGCTTCCCCAATGACTGTTTGTCCATTCAAAACATACAGGCCATTGTTTTTGTTACCCTTCATTATGACCATGGAGCCCTTTATCACTCTCAACACACCTTTCTCAGCCTTCACAATACATCCCATCTGATCTAACATCCCCACATAAATTAGACTTCTTTTAAGGTCAGGGACATGTCTGACTTGTGTGATTTCCCTCACCACACCATCAAACATTTTCAGACTCACAGTTCTTATACCAACTACTTTACATATGGAATTATTCCCCATTAATACCATACCACCATCACAGGATTGATATGATGTAAAATAGTTTCTATTTGGACACATATGGAAGGTGCATACTGAGTCAAGAACCCACTCACATTGAATCTTTTCTTTGGAAGCTATGAGTACTTCAGTTGTTTCATAACTGGATTCATCTGTGGCAATTACTGCATTCCCTACTTTATCCTTTGAATCTTTAATCTTGGACTTCCTCTCAGGGCAGTCCCTCTTGAAATGCCCTTCCTTGTGACAATGGAAGCATTTGAGCTGTTTCTGTTTTGACTTAGATCTTCCCTATTTCTTCCCTTTGCCTTCCCTCTTTTCAGGTCTGCCTCTGGCCATTAAACCCTCACCAGACTCACTGTCAGCCTTTTCTTGCTTGTCTTTCAGTTTCTTTGTGCCAAGAGCTGATTTAACCTCTTCCAAAGAAAGTGTCTGTCTCCCATACAAAAGGGCATCAACAAAATGCTCATATGATTTAGGCAATAAGCTGATTAACAGGAGTGCTTTACTCTCATCACTCAAGCCTTCATCAATTGTCTCCAGAGCATCACCAACCTTGTTGAACTCATCAATGTGCTCATCAAGTGATGATCCTTCAATCATTCTTAACGAGAACATTTTCTTTTTGATGTATAGCCTATTTGCAAGAGATTTTGTCATATACAGATTTTCTAATTTTGTCCATAGCCCAGCAACAATTCTTTCTTTTGCCACCTCCCTTATCACAGAATCCCCTAGGCTGAGAATGATCGTACTTCTTGCCTTTTTATCAATCTCAGCTGCTTGTCAGGAGTTGTAGAAAAAGGGCCCTCCAGACCCTCTTTCTTGAAGTCTGGTTCGATGGCATTTCCCAAACCTTGAGTGATCAGCAAAGCCTCCATCTTGATCTTCCACATGTTGAAATCATTTTGCCCTGTAAATTTTTCCAGATCGATCTTGGTACCCATTTCTTGAATATAAAGCCAGAGAGCAGTAGCTCTGATACCAATTTGTTGTGTTTTAAGCCCTAACTATCAAGACTAAACCCACCCTAAGGAACACTTAACTCACTGGTTTATACTCAAGAACCAACCACGAAGAAATCAACTCACTAAGAATCAAGAATAACAAATAGATCAAGAACAAAACACAACAAATTTAGAGTGGTTCAACACCAAATGAATGATGCCTACATCCACTGGAAACAAACTCTGTGATTTCACTTTATTGCTTGTTCAAGAGTTTACAGAGAGCAAACACAAATGGAGATTACAAGCCTATTCAGAACTCTCTCTCGCATTCCCTTTTTCTTGCCCTCTCTCGATTTTCTGGTCTGTTACAAAACCCAGAACTCCAGCTCTTTATTAACTGATTCTGGGATTCCTTCTTCAGCGGCTTTTCCCGCTAACATAACAGAATCTGCCTCAGTCACGTGTTTGCAACGTGTCTTGAATAAGCATGCTCAAAACGGCTCCTTACTTAGTCGTTTAGAGAGAAAACATTTTCTTCAGCTCACGTGCCAGGCATGTGAGCTACTTAAACAAAGAACGACATTTTGGCTCATGTCGGTTTTGTTCTAAATGCTTATCAAATGACATGTCGTGCTAACACATACTCAACATATGACATGTCGAGACTGAGTATTTAGTTCACATTTCACAACTATCATTATTATTATTATGATTATTAACATTATTACTTTTAGTTGTTATTATTGTTGTTGTTGTTGTTATTTTCATTATTATTATATTATCATTATCATTATTATAATGATGATGATTATTATTATTTTTATTAGAATAATGACAATAACATTAATATAATAATATTTTAATTGATGACAAAAATGAAATTATGAAATATGAGTGAGGTAAGAGGGTGAGTCAGTACTAAAAAAATGGTCTTCTCTGATACTATTTTAGTACCAGCAACTTGTTTTATTGACACCGAGTTTAGTGTCACTGATCACGATGTAAGAAATTTGCTGACACAAAATTTGTGTCAGCAAATCTATGTCACTAGAGTATCAAAAAAATGTTGATGCTCGAACATCACATCAATAACGAGACTATGGTATCAAACAAATATTGGTACAAGAGCATAACAATATACCAATACTATGGTATCAATGTTTATTTGAGAAAAATTTAAAAAAAATAGAAATCAACATAATAGAGATTGAAAATTTGCAATCGGCATTTGAATTGAAATATACTTTCAACAATATGAAAAGTATTACATTGCATTGAACTATTTAAAAATTATTACATTGTTGAAAACTTATTACATTGCTTACCAACTACAAGTAATTTATAAACTGATATATAGTAGCAGCACCATCATCCAACAACAAGTAATTTATAAACTGATATGTAGTAGCAGCACCATCATCCAACACACGGTTATTGCTTCTGCAGATTCTTAATTTCGATAATTGAAATGAAGCCTTCTATTATTGTTACCAAGTTCCAGTTTGACATTTGCTCTGATTATTTAGTTTTGACCAATGTACGTGCTAAAAAAACTATATATTATTTTTATACTTAGTAGAATTAGATCTAGCAATCAGTAACAATTTATTTTGTAACTTATTATAATAATAAAAACAATAATAGTAATAATAATTAGAAAACATAAATTAAACTAAAAAACTTTAACTAGAGTATCCCCTACAAAATTACAACTTCAAAGAACTCAATCCCAACCAAGAACACTGATCATTCTTTGCATCACCACAGTCCACACACATGATGTAACTGTATTGAATGGAAAGTGCTTTATAGGATCATCCAATTCCAAAGATAGAAGGAATGAAGCAATTAGAAATAACAACATGGATGATTCGATTCTTTACACAGGGCTTTATCAATATATCTAGAAAGAAAGATGCTATACGTGCTAAACCAAGTTTCTCTAAGCTACTCAGTTAAACATGTTGCAGGCATATATTAAACTAACTTGTATATGCAATATATTGTAAGGACAAACATATGGCATGCTCTACAATGTCTAGGAGTATATTAAACAATACATAGAGAATGGGAAAATCTCATTATTAAAATCAAGAAGATTTAAAATCTTTCTTTTAGGAATCCAAAATATTTGTTAAAAATTTCACACGTATGGTTTGCATTAGCTGCAATGGCCGTTTTGAACACATTTCCAGAAAGTATGATTGGCCTAACTCATAATTAGTATTATCAGCTGTGTTTTTTTCCACCCAATGCCTCAAATGCAAATAGGTCAAACAATAGCAAGTAGAGATGCTTGGTCCATAGGGTTTTCACGATCAGATTCTAAATTAATGGTTTTAGCTTGATAATATCAAGTGAATTAAGTGGAGGTAGACTGAGCCTCATAACTAATTGGTCCCAAGAGATATACTAGAAATCCTAATTAAAGGATAAGATGAAAAAAAAAATGAAATACTCCAGCAAGTTAAGGGTTGAATATAAGAGCACCAGCATCTTTTTAGCAATAGGCAATATGAAAATAATTACGCACACTATATTTTCTTTTTTCAAATCTGTGAGTAACATTCTGGTCATTGAAAGGAGAAATTTCATCAGAATATGTAAACTAATCAATGCCACATTTGAATGAATCAAGCATATATACATGAAGTTGAACTACATTAAACAACACTTTCTGCAATACAGTGATTTGCCAATAAATCTACAACACTTTCTGCAGAAGCAATCCTTCCTTTAATAGCCAAAGGAGATAACTATTTTTTCTTCTTGAATGACAGTATACGAAAAGGGGGAAAATCAAGGAAATAAATTCAACATATCAAAGAATTTTTACCTTCTCTTCGAAGCCAATAAGATCAGAAGCCAATATTTTGGCACGTTCATCAGCAACATTACATTCTAGCCAAGCATTAGCATATTCATTTCTGAAAAACTGAAGTTCCACCTGTAAGCATCAAACACTCAGAATTGTAATAAAATTGCAAGGGAAAAAAGAAAAGAAAATTGCAAGGTTCAGGAAACGAGACAATGTACTTAAAAAGCTTAAGAATAATGTATCGGGAGAAAAGAAAATCAAATGGCCAATGCTGTCAATAGCTTTTGTCTTTCTTAACAAAGGGAAAAAAAATGTCAATTGTGATCCCAATTTGAACAGTGTCCAAATCATATGAACATTGCCAAAATAGCATAAAAAAGAAAGTAATATCAAATATGATTTCCTCAAAACTTTAGTTGTTTCAGAGCCACACAATTGCACAGAGGAAATCACGAAAGTTAAATCATGCTCAAGTGCTTTCACTAGCATATCAAAGTTGTTCTAATAATTATATTTTTCTTACTCCTTGCAACACTACAGTTCCAGTTTATATACACACTTGAATCTTGCCACCTATCAAAAATAAAAGAGAATTATTGTTAACGACCTCAAGATGGCTAAATCAAAAATGGTAAATGAACATGTATATTCTGTGATAGGATTTTCATTCGGTTATTAGCTAGAAAATTAGGCAGAACAATTAATATAACAATTCGTGTATAATTTGAAACCTATTATGTGGGCGCAATAATTATAGTGACCATTAAATTAACAACCCAGATCCAAGATGCAAATTTTTAAAGTTACAACAACCAAAATTTTATTACATTTCACTTCGATATATATGTCAAAATTGGAGGAATTAAAATTAGGCAGCCGGCTTTACCTATTTATCAAATTCTTATTCTTGAGCCTCTCAATCCTTTGTTTCAACTGCTTGATCTTGACTACAAGATGAGTGAACCGACCCGCCCCGAATCCCCTTGGGCGAGTCAATCTAGTCTCATCAAAATGGACTTGATAATAATTCTATTAGTAAGGATTCTGTCGTAAATTCGGCAGAGTCACCTTTATAAATATAACACTCCCAAAATAATTCAATATACAACAAACCCTAATGTTCAACATCCTCAACAAAAATGCTGAGTTTTACTCAAGATATCTTCAGAGTCTCAAAAGATAATATTATAACTAATATTAATATACCTCATTTTATTCTTAATCCCCAAAAGAATAATATAACGAAATTATACAATCCCAAAAGAACGAGATAACCAAGACGTCCTAACAAAAATCACATATATCTTCTAACACCATCACATGACCAAGACTCAAAATATATTTACAGTCGCTGGGTCGATCTGGTGTACCTGCAATCTCCTGGTGGGGGGGGGATATAATAAAAGCGGAATGAGTATAAAACTGAGTGAGATCAGTGAGTGGATAGTAGATTTTGAAAATTAATTCTTACTTTAAAAGAAATAATTATATCATTTCCAAACACGATTTCATCAAACCATATGCAAGAAACAGTAGTAAATCATTTAACATTTAAATCAAATTACTAACCATGAAAAGCATATATAATATCGTGCCAAATAACCATGGCAATCATATCACAATATCATACATAATACACAAATATGAAAATCATCACCAAACAAGTACGCTGGGAAATAATCTCGTCGTATCCGGACCTCAATGGACGGGCAATGACGTACTATCTGGGTACTGTCATGCCCCAGAGCTACACGGATAGATAGGGAAATATCATCTCATATCTCACAATATTTCATCATATCCATACATGCATAATCTAGTCCCCAAAAGACAAAAGCGCCCAAGAACACGGCCCAAAACCTCTGTGTGTACTCAGACAGGCCCCAAAGGCTTGTATCTCACTTGTATCTCAATATCTGTCTGTATCTCATATCTGTATCTCTGTAATCATCATACCGCATGCATATGCCCCCAAATGGTAGAAGCGCCCAAAGCCTCTATGTGTGTTTAGACGGACCCCAAAGACATCTCATCTCATATCATCTGTATCATTGTATCTGGAGGGAAGGGTACTGTCTAATGCTTTTGAAAACAATCTTTATACTCATATTCATGTACATTCTAATCATACTTTAAATCATATATTTCTTTTCATTATCACATCTAAATCCACTTTTCTCAACTTTAAAATACTATCATATTTTATTCAATGTCGATACGGAAAACCATTGACCAAACATTTTAATATAATATCAATGCGTGTATAAAATCCATTTCGAGGAAATCATTAAATCAGAACATTTAAAACACTTATTTCACAAACATGCTTTACTATCATAATTAATTATGAAAATAGGTTTTGTATATCCCACTCACAGTGACGGTGCTCACGCTCGGTTATCATGCACGTCCGCGGATCGGTTCTCGCTCGCGGATCCCCTTAAATCAAGGAACCGACAAAATTATTTTTCGTAAAATGGAATTAGAACTAAATTTATGCAATAAACTCGAAACGAACATCTATCCATAATTTACAACTCTCGTGTTGATAAAATTACTAAAATACCCTTGAGTCCGTAAATCATTAAAATACTCTGAAATTGTAAATCACCGAATTACCCTCGGAATCGTAATTACACCCAATCCTCAATTCCAGGAATTACTAAAATATCCATAGGCTCAGAAATTACAAAATTGCCCTCAGAGTTTGAAATTACTGAAATGCCCTTGCCGGTCAACGATCACCGAAATTTAGTCGACATTGGGTGGGAAGCTCAAGTCTGAAAGTTCCAATCCTGCTGAGTCTAATAGTGCCGGTGGTGAACTCCCATGCGCGGCAACGACGTCGGAATCTAGCTCAGCAGCCGTGAAACTCCAACAATTAACAGGTGGTGAAACAGTGACTTCTGGTGGCTACGGATGGTCGGAAATTGAAGAGGGAGTTGTGGGGAACAAAATCCAACTAGTGGTGTCACCCAAAACCGATGAAAATCCCGGCGGAGCAAAGTGGAAAAGTCGCAGGTTTTTCAAGCCTTGGTCGCCGGCGTTTTGGTTGTTTTTCGGCGATGTGGATGGCTGGGGTGTGATGGTCGGAATCGCAAGATATGGCCGGGTCAATTTTCAGGTCAAACGGGTCAGGTTTTTGGGTCGGGTTTGACAGCTTCTCTCTCACTCTCTTCCACGTGTATATGTTTCCCCTGTTTTCCAGCTTCCTCTTTTGCTTTTATTAACTTTTTAACCACCTCATTTTTTTTTTTTTTTACATATGTTACAATGAGTCACTGAGTACAGCAACTAATAGAACATCAAAGCTGATGCAATCAACAGCGACTTGCGTTGACTCTTCATGATAGACTTCTGGCGACACAAGTGCTCCGTCGGTGTGCACGAGTTGCCCTCTCAAGGAGGGTACATCTCGTACTTCCAGTAGATGTCCATGAGTAGAAACAGACAAAATAGCACCACCAACAAGAACAGGTTTATGAGATTACGCGTCAGAGCAACTAGCCCGCATCGAAGGCTGTCGAGTAGCGGAAGTGTTAGCGGCAGCACTATGATGGCCTCTACAGCCGCGGCGTATCCGAGCACAACCTATTTGAGACCCATTGAACGATTTGATTTGCTGAACAAAAACCCTAGATTTGTTGCTGTTTCAGATTCAACTTAAGATTTACTGAGAATGTGAGTTTCGATTTAGGGTTTGTTGGGAATGTGGGTTTTGATTTACTTTTAGTTTCTTCAAACAATATTTCATTTGCTCTTGTTTTGTCTCATTGATTTTAGTTTTGCAGTTTCTATAGAAAGAGAGTGAGGGAATCGATTTTGGAAGGAGGGGGAAACGAGTAGCCAAAAAATTCCCCCAAGTGTTTAATTTATAGCGATAACATTTTAGCAATCAGAACGACACCGTTTAGATTTAGGAAAATAGAAAAAATAAAAATAAAATTAAGATTACGCCTCTAATTAGTGTCAATATTTTATTATGATAGTATAGTGTCAATGAAGACAGACATTTATGTGTAAAAAACTAAAAAAACCGCTTAAATATTGATACTTTTTTATTTAGTATCAGAAACTTAGTATTAGTGTTTTTCATTTTTCTAGTAGTGAGTTCAAGAAATGGAAACTTGATTCTCAATCCCATGTGAATCAAGTTTCTATTCCTTAACTCAAAAATATGTGGGTTCCACATAATTTATTTAGATTCCCCATTTTATTGTAATAAGTAAAAAGTATCAATCATTCCCACTGTGAATTTTGATTCCTTAATCTTACAAATAATCACACCATATTAATCATGTCTAATCTTAATAATGTCGCGGTAATTGCCCTGAAAAAATAAGACAAATATCCAATCGTATGTCTAAGTAAGCTCTGCAAGGTGAAAGACAAATTTAATCAGTTGATCTCAGAAGAGAGTATATTTATATATAGTGAGTATTAAAAAGATTACCAAGATGAGCTTTTTAGACAGAGCTAATTAAGATCACATTTGTGATAATTGCGAATCACCCTGCTTTGACATGCTTGCCCATCAGCACCTTTTATACTTGACTCGGCTAATAAAGGATGTTATTATTATTATTATTATTGATGAGAAAATACAAAGGATATTATTTTAGTTCATTAAGAAACTTAGAAACTTCATCGTAACGAACTCAAATGCTGAATTTAGAAGTACAAATCTTTATTATATCAAAATAAGGCTATTTTTGATGATTCTATTAATTGTGATGTGATAATGCAAGACTACTGAGGCTTCCTAGACAAAACGTGGACTCGCGAACCGGGTTCTTGTAAATCAAGTTACTTTAAACATTTGGTTTCCAACAAATAAACAGTAGGATAATGTTTTATTTATTTATTTATTTTATTTTTAATCACTAGCATACTACATTAGAACTTGTATATCTAATTGAAACTTTTCATTAGTGCAGACGTCATTACTTATAAATTATAGCAAAAAAATAAGTAGTAAGTTAGCTCATTTTTATACAAATTAAATCACTTCACGTAAAGTTCTCCTGCAATAAATAATATATGTAAAAAGTTGGGAAACAAATTTTATGTCACTTCTTGATATAAAAATCATTGATTTTACCTTGTAAGATTGTGGCCTCAGGATAAAATGGTGTGGTCCCGGATTAATTTGAATTTAGGGTTATTTTTACATACCTCCTCTAAGGTTTCACGTAATAACAGTTTAATAGAAATTATCTCTGTATTTTTACATTCCTCCCCTGCAATTTCACAAAGTTATGTATAGCATCAGTATACAAGGCTAAAATCGTAAAATCTCATTTAAAATTAAAAAAAAATCGAAAATTTTTTAAGGTTCTTATTTTTTTTTTAGGGAAAACTATTACAGTAAATCCTTAACAACCACGTCCTCTCTCATGCGGTCACCCCTCCCGGTGATTCCTTCATGCCACACCATGTCTCGCCGTTGCAGCCCACGATTTCGCTCCCCTAATTCCCAATTTCACAAAACAAAATGAGCCCTAAGAGCCACATCCTTTCTCATCCAATCATTCCTCCCAAGCATTCGCCCTGGTCCCTTCTCCCGGGGAATTTGACCCGACCCGAGTTATGAATCTGAACTGGGGACCCGCTGCCAATTCGTCTGGCGGGTGATTGGTCGGATCTCCTGGTGGGGGATTGGTTGACGACCCGGTCTCTTCTGAAGCCGTTTCTCGGCGGCGGCTTTGCCGGAGATCTAGTAATCACTCTCGGTCGTTGCCTCACTTCTTGCTCGCCCTCTTCAATGTCTCTCATGTCAGTGACATTAGTCATCGTTGAGAGGCTCTCGCTGACGCTGACGCTGCAAATCTCGGACACTTGAGACATGATTTCTTCCTCATTGATGTTGCTCAAGTTCTGCTTTTCTTGAGCATTCTTGGCAAAGGCTTCAACTTTGCGGGGCTATCACTAATCTTGGCCTCTTTCTCTTGTTCTCGTTCTTGTTGTTGCTGCAACTCTTGTTTCATATGAGCAGCGAAAACTGGGTATGGGTTTGGGTTTGGCTTTGGTTTTGGTTTACGGGTTTCGGAGAGAACTTCTTTGACAGTTCCAATGTTTGGTGATGCTGAGTATTTGTTGAGTTGTTTACAGTTCCCCCACTTCCAAGTTTAAATATGAAGTAGTAAGTGGTGAATTAATTTTGCTTCCTTCACTGATCACCAGTTTCTTGTGGCTCCTTTTCTTTTCTTTTTCCCTTAAACAAATAATAGTAACAAAACGAATGGCTTCCTTTCTTTGAATGGAAGTCATTTTCTAACTTTCTGCATCATATTCTTTTGATTAAAAGTCAACTTTACTGCTGTCTAAAGCCAAAACAATATTAATGAAGAATCATTTCTCTACCACCAAACCGTCCGTTTTATTTATTTTTAGATGCTCGATGTATATACATATATATATAACTTTGCCCGTTTTATTTATTTTCAGGTTTTATGAAGGTTTTATAATTTTGAAATACAACTTTGTTCTTAACTCTTTCCCAACCGGCAGACAACAATTTGCCACCCAATCAAGGAATATTCAAAAAAAATTATTTATTTTAATTAATTAATTAAAAAGAAAGTTACAAGACAATGAAACATTTTTCTGTAACCCTCCCGTGGCCCATGTGATTCCGCTGTTGGTGTTCCAGCTCCTATAATGGATGTACTATCTTTGTTGAAGTTATGAAAGTGTTACTTTCCCTTTTCAAAAAAAAAAAAAAAGCATGCTAGCCCACGCTCGCTCGTATCATTACACTGCCAAAATTTGCTGGGAAATTGTACCTGTCAGCCTTGAAAGGGTATTTTCGTCATCCTATTGCTCAATTAACGGTCAACTGACGGAAATACTAACTGCAGGGGAGGGATGTAAAAATACGGAGATACTTTCTATTAAACTGTTATTACGTAAAATCTCAGGGGAGGTATGTAAAAATAACCCTTTGAATTTATTCTGTCACTAAATGTTTCATATGTATGAATCAGACTCCCAATAGATATACGGTACCCAGATTGTATAATACATACGCCACTAGGCAGGAATTTTAAAAAAAAATGGTTAGAACTCAGAGACTGTAATAAAAATTAACATAGATTCTCGTACGTGCATTTATTTTTTATTATTACAAACTGTCTTACTAATCTTGGTCTTCATTGTACAGACTCCACATGTCCTCAAATGTGCTCACCACTGCTCCATGCGTTCTTTTAACTAAACTTTATTTTATTTAAAAATGAAAAGAGTACACCATATACCAAGTATATATGGATGACGTAATAACCAACGCCTCCTGATTCTTGAAAACTAGACCAAACAAACTACAGTACATGAGAGAAATAAACCAAGCAAATTACAAGTATACTTAGAAATTTAAGACTAAGTCCAGGCATGCAGCTGAGGTTAAATCCGCAATTGTCGACTGACTATCTTCATAGTTGGTCTAGACTCCGGACTCTCATTTAAGCATGAAAACGCAACCTTCACGATTGATCTCAGTTTTTCTTGAACACTGCGTGTTGGAGTTGGAAGACGCGGGTCCAACATTTCATCCAGTTCTATATCCGTGTTGAGAGATGAAGATGAAATCGAAGAAAGAAAATCTCTTGGATGCTTCCCTTTGATCACTTCCAACGCTAAAACTCCAAAACTGTACACATCGCATTTCTCTGTGATCTTCATTGTGTAAGCAAGCTCTGCAAGGTCAACGACCAAAAAAGATAAAAGAAAAATGTTTATTCTGTTTCTCAGATAAATGTGCATAAACTAGTAAGCTTTTACAAGTCTACTGAATGTAATATATAATTTTTTCAACAATATCTATTTGCATTGTTCTGTTACGGCGCACATAACATATAAATATTCCTCAAAATGGTAACAAACGAATACTAAGTACCTGGTGCAACGTATCCGTATGTGCCTGCAAATTCAGTCCAGTTGGACGAGTCTGGCTTCAAAAACTTAGCAATTCCAAAGTCTGCAACATGAGCTTCATATTCCAAATCCAGCAACAAGTTCTTACTTGATATGTCTCGATGGACAATCGGAGGAAAGCAGTCATGGTGCAAGTAAGACAAAGCATCGGCTACACCTTTGATCACATTCATTCTCTGACTCCAACCCAGTTCTTGTGCTGCTGCATCACTGCTCAAGATAGCAGCCAAGCTACCCCTTTCAAGAAATTCATAGACCAAAAAAGAGTGTCGGGCATGTGAGCAAAATCCATAAAGCTTCACAATGTTTCGATGTTGTATCTCTGTCAAGGCCTTAACTTCGGTCGAGAATTCTTTTTGATCTGCAATCTGATCACATGGGAGTGATGAGTGAAATTTCTTGACAGCTACTACCTCCCCAGATGGTAGCTCAGCTCTATAAACACTTCCGTGTCCACCATTTCCAATGCAATACTCTGCATCAAAATCATTTATTGCTCTAACAATTTCATCGTACACAAGTTTCCCGTCGAAATTTAATATAGAAAACAATTCCTGAGGGTTCTGGCTGCTGCTCTGTCGATCTCCTGAGTCTGACTTCCGCTTTCGAAGAATGAAAATTGCTATCAGCGCCATTGAAACAAATAGTGCTCCTAACACAGGGAACACTATTGCAAACCACTTGGCTCCGGAATTTTGCTTGTGTGACGGGAAAACTTTGCATGGTTGCATTCCTTTCACACCTCCACACAATTCCTTATTCCCCTCTAACGCTTCCACTGAGGCATTCCGAAATGCTGTGCTATTTGGAACTGGGCCTTGTAATTGATTATCAGAAATGTCAATGACTGATAGACCGTGCATTCCATCAAAGCAATTTGGAATCGAACCAGAAAGATTATTGTGGGAGAGATTCAACTTTTCCAAGCTTTTCAAACTGCATATTTGAAATGGTATCTCTCCTCCAAAATGGTTATGACTTGCATCTAATTCTGAAAGTTGAACTAGCTTCTCCAATTCCTTTGGCAATTCTTGGACAAACTGGTTGTTGCTCAAGCCCAAGTAGTGCAATTTCAGCAAGTTACCGAGACTTTTTGGGACTGAATTGTTGAATCTATTTGCAGATAAGTCAAGGTATTCAAGTTCTTTGAATGAGCCGATTTCTGTAGGTAGACGTCCTGTAAGTTGATTCCCGCGCAAAATGAGCTTGGTTAGAGAATGTATCTTCCCAAGTTCCTTTGGAATCTCCCCAACTATATGATTCAATGAAAGATCGAGTGCATGTAGTTGAGACGAGTTTCCAATCTCACGCGGTATACCTCCAGTAATGTTATTCATCGAAACATTGAGAGTGCCTAAGTTTGGGCATTTCCCCCAATTAGATGAGATTTCACCGTAGAAGTTATTGCGGCTGAGATCTATGAAAGTCAGGTTATGATAAATGCCCAAAGCTTCTGATATATTTCCAGTAAGGTTATTTCCATTAACGCGTACTCGGATTAAGCTTGTGCAATTTCTCAAGCTTTTAGGGATTGTTCCTTGAAAATGGTTTTCAGAAACGCCAAAATACTGTAATGCTCCACCTCGACAAATATTTTCCGGTAAATAACTTGTAAAATGGTTATTACCCAATCCTAGCATAGTTAACACAGGATTGTCGAGGGAGGGTGGAATGGAACCGGATAGGTTGTTATAAAGGAGCATTATTTCTTTTAGGTTGGTTAAATTATTAACAAACGGTGGAAGAATCCCCTTAAATTGATTTTGGCTCAAATCGAGAATGCTAAGAGACCTCATCTTTGCTATTTCATCTGGAATGGAACCAGAAAGCTTGTTTCCAGACAAACGTAAAGTTGATAAACTGGTTAGATTTCCAAAGGAACGTGGAATGTAACCGGTGAGTTGATTTCCATTCAATTGTAAATTAACAAGAGACTTCAATTTTCCTAAATTTGATGGGATAGAACCAGAAAGTGAATTTTCATAGAGGTATAAATAATTCAAGTTGCTCAAATTACCAAAAGAAAGAGGGACTGGACCAATAAATTTATTCGTGCTCAAATCTAGATTGGAAATAGATTTCAAGTTTCCAATGTCCGGAGGAATGAAACCAGAAAATGAATTATCATAAATGAACAATAGAGAAATGCTGCTCAAATTACCTAAAGAAGGAGGGACTGAACCGTTCAAGTGGTTAGACCACAAGAAAAGCATCTCCATAGAACTTAACTGACCTACTTCTGGTGGAATTGGGCCATCTAATTGGTTCGTGTCCATAAAAAGGAACTTTAAATGACTCAGAAGACCAATCTCTGGTGGAATATTTCCTGACAATTGATTGGATCCTAAATAAAGGCTGCTAAGATTCGTAAGGTTGCTAATTTGAGGGGGGATAGTACCAAAGATTCCACTCCCGGTGAGATCAAGATACGCTAGATGAGGAAACGATGAGAATGAGAAACCATGAAGCGTACCTTTTAATCCTATATCTCTAAGGTTGATGCTGACGACTCTTCCGGCATCATTGCAACTGATTCCGGACCAAGCACATGGGCTTATTTTGGATGAAACATTGGTGGTGTCCTTAATCCAAGAAGAAAGGAGAGATCGGTTATGGTTTTGAAGGCTGGCTTTCCATTTGAGAAGAGCATCCGCTTCTTCATTAGGTTCCGAAGAAACAGTTATGAGAAAACTTGACACAAAAAATAGGATCAATAAAACAGGTGAAGGAACTACTGTACTGAGAGTTGGTGACAGCATTGAAACATAATATAAAAACACAATCAAATAAATAAAGTTAAACCGAAGTTTTATTGAAATTCAAAAGATCTTTTGATGACTCTTCGCTTTTGGAAAACATACAACGGTGCAGAAAACGAGCATCTTGGACGCCAAATTTATAGAAACCCCACGCAAGAGCAATTGGGAGGTCAACAAAGTCAATGCGGCGAGTTGTTTGATTTGTCGTCTTAATGTTCGATAAGTCAAGTCAATATGTCGTGTTCTTCTACGTCGATATACGACTTGTTGGTTAGTTATTTTGATTATAAAATAATATTGAATTGATTAAATATATAATATAAAATTAAATGTTTTCTTATTAATTTATTTCTAGTTTAATTTAATTTATAGTTTAATTATTTTTATTAGATTTACTATTAATATTAACATTTTAACACTAAAGTCCAATGGATATACTTTTCCAAATAAAAAGACATGTAATTTCTTTCCCTTAAAATTTCTTGTGAAACCAAACAATAAAAATCAATTTTCGCACTCCTATCCTCCTCTCCTCTTTTTTAAAACCAAACACTACTTGAAGGTAGAGTTCTAAACACACACGCACACACCACATCATCTTCTTCTTTTTTTGAAAGGTGGGTATGATAAACGACAAGATCCGCAAGGTGCACATGATCATCCCTTGGATGTGGCTTGTGAAATGATGAAATTACTGACTGTAACGTATTATTACTATTATTATAATAATTATTTATAGTATTATTATTATTATTATTATTATTATTATTATTATTACTTTTTGCTGTTATTATTATTGTTGTTGTTGTTGTTATTTTCATTATTATTATATTATCATTATCATTATTATTAGAATAATGACAGTAACATTAATATAATGATATTTTAATTGATGAAAAAAATGAAATTATGAAATATGAGTGGGGTAAAATGGTGAGTTCAATAAATGGAAACTTGATTCTCAATCCCATGTGAATCAAGTTTCTATTCCTTAACTCAAAAATATGTGGGTTGATGCATAAATTAACAAGTGTACTAGTCGGCATAAGTAATATAATGAAGGGTAGAGTATCGTCCCACATGGATTGTAGATCCTATTAGTTATCGAAATTATTCTAACCATAATTTATTTGAACAACCAAATAAGTGGGTTTAGATTAAAAAATAAAAAATAAAAAAACTAAAATTTAAATAAATATGCAGACAGTAATAAAAATCACCAAAAGATAAAGATACTAGGACATCCGATTTCACCATAACCAATCCAATTTAACCCTCCATCTATTTTATTAAAATTTATTACCCATGTTGACAGTGAATTTCCCTAATCTATTTAATATCCTCTCTCGAGTAATATTGAAAATACCTTCACATATTAACCCACTAAATCTCTATGTGAATTTAAATATGCAAAGATTCATTAAGCTCTATGAAAATTCTTAGATAAAATTGCATAAATCATGTTGGCACATCTTTGTCGTTCGTTCAATTCATGGCATCCATTACACATAGCGAAAAATACATAAATCTCCTCTCGGTCAACAATAAGGAAAGAATTAACAAAAAAGATTTTATTCCAATTTAATGCACCAACCATCATTGATTTCGTTCCAGATCAATAAATAAACATAAACCAACTCGAACAAGTCAAAAACAAAAAGGAAAATAGCAAAAGTGAAATCCCATGCATGATACTTTACGAAACAAACACACAGTGCAGAGCAAAGAATTTCAAAATTCAACTGAGAACGAATAAAAGAGATTCAGAATGTGATCTATATACCGTTGGAAAGCTTATTGAATCAACTTTTCATAGAATTTTACAGAACTGAATTTAGAATTATGAAAACAAAGTTAAGATCAAAAGAGCGTAACATGCTCAGTTGTGATGGGTAAAAGCTTGTCAATGCACTTTAGAAAACAAAAATTTGCGTTTTTCTTGAACAATATGTGACTCTTAAGATCTAAAAACATATCATCATGTAAGAGCATGAGAATGCACATGCATCATGAAATTGTTTTTTTAAAAAATGCATTAATAAAGAAATTGAACAAAAAAAAGTTCGGAAATTTTTCAGAACAAGCATTAAAAAAACCATTTTGACCACAAATCTTTACAAACATGAAAAATTGCTTGTCATATAAAAAAACAAAAACAATGTTTTAAAATAAAAAATTATAAATGCATGTCCTCTATTTAATTGCACAAATGCATGATTTAAAACTAAAGAAAAAAAAAACATTTTGACTTACATGGAACACACAACTAAAGCTTTCCTTGAAGATTCAAATCGTTTGGAGTTTAAAACTTTTGTGAAAATATCTACAAGCTATTTTTCTGTATCAATGTATTCTGAGGACACGGTCTTGCTCTCAACTAAATCGCTAATGAAGTGATGATGAATGTCAATATTCTTAGTCTTAGAGTGTTGAACAAGATTTTTAGAAATATTGATAGCACTCATGTTATCATAAAACACAGTCAAAGTATCCTGAACCATACCATAATCTGCAAGCATTTGTTTTATCCAGAGTAATTGGGTGCAGCAACTTCCAATTGTAATATATTCAACTTCAGTCATAGAAAGAGAAATTGAATTCTGTTTTGTTCCTATGCTGCGATACTAAGTTATTTCCAAGATAAAAACATCCTCTAGTGCTGCTTTTTCTATTAGGCATTGCCAACCCAATCTGCATCACTATATCTTGCAAGACTTGAATTAGTGTCATTAATGTACCAAATACCATCATTAACTGTTCGACTAACAAAACGAATGATTCGTTTGACAGCAGCTAAGTGTGATTCCTTTGGATTTGCTTGGTACCTAGCACATACACCAATATTGAAACATATATCAGGTCTACTTGTAGTCAAATACAATAAGCTACCAATCATACTTCTGTAAAGACTAGGATCAACACTAGAACCACTATCATCATTTGTCAACTTGGTATTAGTATTCATAAGGGTTCTCATGTGTTTTGCAGAATTTAAGTCAAACCTCTTAACTAAACTTTTGGCATACTTACTTTGATTAACAAAAATTCCATTCTCCATTTGTTTCACTTGAAAACCCAAAAAGTAAGTCAATTCTTCCACCATGCTCATCTTAAATCCCATTTTCATTTGACTCGCAAATTCTTACACATGATCAGAAGAAGTAGAACCAAACATTGTATCAACATAAATTTGAACAACTAAAATCCCTGAATTAAGTTGCTTAATAAATAGTATTCTATCTACTCCCTCTCGTTTATAGCTATTTTCAAGTAAAGATTTGGTCAACCTTTCATACAAAGCTCAAGGAGCCTGCTTTAAACCATACAAAGCCTATTTTCAATTTAAAAACATTGTTTGGGAAATGGGGGTCTTCAAAACCTTTAGGTTGTTCAACATAGGCTTTTTCATTTAAAATGCCATTAAAAAAGGCACTCTTAATATCCATTTAAAATAATTTAAAGCCTATTAAACAAGCAACTGCAAAAAGTAAATGAATAGATTCGAGACTAGCAACAGGTGCAAAGGTTTCATCAAAGTCAAAACCATTCTATTCTAGAGTAATAGGTGAGGAAAACTCATGTGAAATTCCATGTAAATTACAGTATTATTCAAAACTTGAGTTTTCAAATTCTCTTCCATGATCACTCCTAATTCTAACAATATTACAATTTTCTTCATTTTTAACCTTTTCACATAGTTTTCTGAACACATTAAATGTTTCTGATTTTTCTTTAATAAAGTCAACCCATGTATACCTAGAGAAATCATCTACTCACAAATGTGTACCTTTTTTCCAACCAAACTTTCAACCTACATTAGTCCTATAAGGTCCATATGAAGTAGTTGTAGCATCTTTGATGTTTCTTTATCCTGAATGGCTTTATGCAACACCCTTTGTTGTTTTCCAGATTGACATGAACCATATATTCTAGGTTGTTTCTTTTTAAGCATTGGAACTCCTTTTACAGCACCTGTTTTCATAATTCTAATAAGTAATCTGTAGTTCAAGTGACCCAACTTTTGATGCCAGAATTCTGTGTCATCAAGAGTGTTTTTATGAAAAATAATTGAGCTAGTTAATTTGTAACAATGATTAGATTATCGATGTCCTTCCAAAATGCAATTTCCATTAACATCGACGACACGGCATTTGTTCCTATCAAAGTTGACAAACAAGTTTTGATCACAAATTTGATTAATGTTGAGTAAATTTGCTTTGAGATCTTCCACATGCAGAACATTGTCAAGTTTTGGAAAACCTTCCACATTCAAAGTTCCCTTTCCAAGCACTCGACTTTTCACGCCATCAATAAAAGTTACATTTTCTGAATTAACTTTTTGATAATTGATCAAGGCACTTCTATCACCTGTCATGTGTCTAGAAGCATCACTATTAAAGTACTAAAAATCAGTGGTGCAATTTCTCAAGGAAATAAAGGAAACATAAGTTTTATAATCAGTATTCCTCATCCAAGTAGTTCTAGGTTTATTTTCACTTGTCTCAACCTTAGGTCTAGATGTCATCCTTGGTTTTCCATAAGAATAATTAAAGAACATAGCCTTTTTCATATATTTAATGAGCTTGAAGCAATTAGGTCTTATATGTCATTTCACATGACAAAAATGACAAGTGGGAATAAACATGTTGTTCTTATCTTGATGAACCGGTGAAGAATGTGTAGCAATTTTACTTTTTTGAAGATATAGAACTTTAACTATTGGTGGAGAACCTGTAACTTGAGAGGCTTTAACAAAACACACCTCGAGAATTTGAGTCTTTACTATGTTGATATCCAAGACCATAATGATCTGAGCTAGGTTTGCCAAGTGACAAGATATGATCTAACTTCTGAGTTCCAAAATTCATCATCTTAAGTGACTTTTTGGTTTCACTGCAAGTAATTGGTTATCTTTGTCAGTAAGTAAAGACTTGTAATGAATTACCTTACTCTCAAGTTTCACCTTATCATCCAAAAAATTGGATACTTGAGTCATCAATGTCACGTTCTCATTGTAGACTTCTTTCTATTTAGCGAACATCATCTTGTAGCTTTCATAAAAAACTTTCTTGTTATTTATATCAATGTCACTGATGTCACTATCTGAATCATTATTCTTGTTAACATGTTGCACAGTTGTGTCAAGAGGGGAATTAGTGTCTTCCTTGTAAGAAGCTAAATGCGAGGCTTTAGATGTGGATACATCTCTGATGTTTGATTCCTGTTCACTGCCATTAGTATATTTTGACACATCATTATGGAAACAAGTCCTCTAATAAGGTCCTCTTCATCAATGCTATCATTATAATCATCATCACTCCAGATGGATTGCATTGCTTTCAATTTCATGAGAGTGTTAGCACATCGTGCTTGTATGTGTCCTATGCCTCCACATTCTCTATATTGAATACCCTCAAGCTTGTTAAGATCAAACAATTTAGAATTAAGATAAGAAGAATCTTCTTGAAATTCTTTCTAATGAGTGCAAGAGAATTATCAACGTACACATATGGATTATCCTTCTCACTAGGTTTGGCGACGGGAACTTGTGTTTTAGTCTGCAAAACAATACTTTTTTTTTTCCTTCAAATTCAAATTCAAGTAGTTAGTCTCATAAACCATCAATTTTCCTATAAGTGAACCTCTAGTCATGGTAGACAAATTAGCATATTCTTCGATGGCCAAAATTTTAGGATGATATCTCGGATAGACAAATCTTAAGATCTTAAGATTTTTCTACAAATTTCTTCCTTAGAAATAGGTTTTCCAAGGATTCTAGAATTCTAGAATCATAGCAAGGATTCTAGAATTAAATTCAGATATGATTTCATGTTTATGCATTTTTAGGTTTTCAAAATCAGATGTAAGTTTATGAAGTTTAGAACGTTTTACTGTATTGTCACCTTCAAAAGTACTTTGGAGTATATCCCAAGCAGCTTTAAATGTCTTGCATGTAGAAATTAGTTGGCGGTGAAACACATCAACTCCATTAACAATGGCATTAAGTCCTTTTGCATTAAATCCAGAAGCATCAAGTTCATTATTAGTCAATTCTCTTACTGGCTTAGGAGATTTTACACCATCTTCATCAATTTTGATAGGTGGAGTATATCTTGTGAGTACGCATTGCCAAACTCTTTCATCAATAGTTGTCAGATAAATTTCCATCATTTGCTTCCAATAAGCATAATTCATCCCATCTAGTACAGGTGGACAAGCCAAAAAGCTTCCCTCGTTTTGCAAACTCATACCTACAAAATAGACATAGGTTCCAAGAATCTCACCAAATACTTAGTATCCTACTCTGATACCAATTGAAAGGAATTTAGATCTATCACAAATAGATGTAGGCAATTAAAATATTGTTCACTGTTACTGTTTACCATTATTGTTCACTGTGAACTATTCACAATTAAGTTTATCACCACACAATTTACTCAACCTTAGACTGAATATGCTTCTCTTGAATAATAGCTACCCCTATTGATCCATGATCTTCAAGGCGTTTCGTAAATTGATCACTAGCAATTCTTTAATTCTTCAACGTTTAGTGATCTAAGATCTACATAGACTCTCCACAAAGATGAAAAGAAGATATAAATAAATCAACACAACATTATGCGCCAAATCCAGATACTCTAGCGAGGAGGCCGAATTTTGCTTCTCTGCTTTATGCTCTTTGTTGTGCGCGTCTTTAATTGTGAAATACCTCTCTTTATATAGGCTTTAGGGTTCCACAAAAATAACAAATCTTAAAAGATTTGGATACTTTTTAAATAAAAGTTTTTTTCCTCTTATAATTCCTATGAATCTGAATATGAATAAATATATCTTCTTGCCTTACTTGTCTCCCAAGAAATATCTAGAACATTTAATGAACTTCCTGTTTGAACCAACTTCTTGGTCTAAATAGATCTTATGCGCCAATTATACAATCCCATCATTAATAGACTTTCTAAATTAGCATCTAATTATATTATGAAAAAAATATTCCCAATAAATTAGAATCTCACTAAATTAAGGAATTAATAAATTAATACCTATTACAATATATGTAATAAATAAAATTTCAATTTAACTAGACTTGCCATAAGATGCCAACTCTATAAATAATGGACTTAACACTAGGGATCTTGTTCGGGGGCAAATTTGGAAGGATACTTTGGGAGCAAGAAATGGAGGACACGTAGACAGTTACAAGGTCAAAATGGGCATGATATTTGAAGCAATCAAAGATGCCATTTAGAAGAATTTCCTACATTGGATGGCTTTGGAAATCGATAGTCAATGTTGGACACTCCAAAATATTTATAATAAAAAATGAACCTAGGTAAAAAATAATATTCTTACCCATTTTCCCCCCGATGTGACATATAGCCCTAAAAGCTTCATCTTCTTTTGACTTAAACATGACATTTATCCCTAAATTTTATGAATTCTCTTTACCATTAGCCTCCACTATATAAATGTCCTATTCACCCATATTTATGGGCTCTCCTCTCTCTATCTCTATCTTTTAGATCATCACAAATTTCTCCATTTTTCAAAGGTCCATTTTCTATTCTCCACCCCCATCATCTTTTCTACTATATTATCACTCTTCATGTCTTTATTCACCTTCTTCATATTTATCAATACCAAACATCTCTATATAGATATCTCACTATATAGCTTGTGTTATTCATCTTAAAATTTCATGTAATCTCCCATTTATACAGTGGATTAGTAATGACTTGCTCTTATAGACATAGGCCAAAGACCA
This sequence comes from Citrus x clementina, assembly GCF_000493195.1. Lineage (NCBI taxonomy): Eukaryota > Viridiplantae > Streptophyta > Magnoliopsida > Sapindales > Rutaceae > Citrus > Citrus x clementina. The sequence continues at coordinate 27,539,930 of NW_006262339.1, read as the reverse complement.
AATCACATAAATATTGTGCATTCTTTATATTTAAGCTTACTTTACTATATTGTCAATTTAAGATCGAGATTATGTTTTACGTATGGGCTTATCTGAGCTACTCTAGTTACGCTAAATATTTCGTGAGATCATTTGAATTATCCATCAAGCACACTTGAGCTACTATGTGCACAATTTAGCCCCCAATATCAACTCTCTATATTAACTCCTACAAAATTCCACTAATGCTCTCTCTCTATTATTCTCCGTACGACCACCTCAATTTACTATGCATATCACTTTAACTCACCACATAATTACCTTATCTAAGTCACTTGCCCCAAACATAAGAAAACACATTTAAACCTATATTTAGCACAAGCTTCTCTCAGAAAACACATTTAAACCTAAATTTAACACATTTTTACCTAGATTTAAGCTGGATTCGATCAGAACCACTCAAAGTTCTTATATGAATAAACAAACAAGAATAGAATCAATACCACTCCCAAAGCTATTTGGTGAATCATACTGTTCGTGGGATTAAAATACTTCTACAAAGGAATCTTACAAAATCCAATCGATCGTATTCACTTCGAAATTCGCGTTCATCAGTTCAAGTAACAACAAAATTTGGTTAAATGAACTATGCCATAGAATTAAAATGTAACGTGTACCCAGATCAGAGACCACCACATACATGAATCTAAACATCAATGAAAGTGTACACATATCCAGTCATTCACATGCAAAAAGCTTTAAACTTTACAATACCATCGTGTTCAATAAATAATGAAACATCAAAAGTCCCAAACCATATTTAAAAAATTAATAAATCAATAAATAAATAAATTAGACTAATTATATGTTAAAATAATATAAAGTTTTAACCAAAGTCATGCTGAGTTCCGCACAAAAATATAAAAAGTAAAAACTCTAAACAAAAACAGCAAATCTGGGTACAAGATTAAGAAAAAATGAATTGATTTCAGCAAAAAGAATTTTAAAGCAAATTAGGTGTGGTTTGATTTTCAAGGAAGGTAAAATGAAATCTTGAAGCAAAGGCGTTGACTGAAAAAAAATTGAAGCTTTGGTATATCGTCACAGTCGATCGAAATTGAGAAGAAGCAAAAGCTGAAGGAGATTTTTAATTTGCAGTTACATTTTGATTGATTTATTCGATAAAATTATTATTGATGTTAAAAAAAATGAATTGAGTTAGACATGATATGAAGGAATGTGGGGAAAAGGAGGGGTGTGAGGAAGGAGTGAGCATGAAACGGTGACGTTTTTGTGGGTGTAGTGGGGGAAACAAGTGGCCAGATGAGGACGAGGCGGGTGACAAAAACAGGAGGGAAATGGAAGGCACGCACGAGTCCTTTATATTTATTTTGTTCATTAGGAAATTGGGAACGGTGAGTTCCAGTACAGTTGTTGCTTTTTTTTTTGTTTTTATTTACTTTTTTTTAAAAATCTTTAATATATAAAAAAAAATACCGTAGTTTTGATGGTGAAATTGATATGACATTTTGTTAAGCATTTACCGTATCGCGATAAATGGAATGAACGTGTTTTTTTTTTTTTTTTTTGCAATTTTAGGTAGGTTTCGTGTGATCTTCCCTGCTTACGTATCATTTTTTTTTTAATTAATTCGGAATATTATTACCTTTTTGTAAGATTTTGGATACGAATAATTGAAATTGGAGTACGGTTTTTGCAGGTAATTATTTTTCTGAACAATAGACTTCATTTATTTCCGAATTACCTATAAAAAATAACAAGATAATTGGCTGGGATCTAGCCAAGCATAAAAATCAAAGCAACAGAATACAACTTTAGATAATAAGTATTGAGCATCGTAACTCTATACGAGTACTATGTCATTCCAAGACTAGCTGAACTACAAGTAAATTTTATTTTTATTTGAATTTGATATACGTTTCTTTGCCGTAATAATTTTACCAAGTCAAATTAATTCTTTAGATTTATAATGTGATAATAATAAATTAAGGCAAATTTAATATTGTAGTATAATATACTAATATTTACAATTAAGAATTAAGAAATCATCAAATCTTTTGTTGATAGCTAAGTTATGGAACAATTTTAATGTGTAAGGTTTTGATCATACTTTGTACTTATAAGTATAAAATCCTAATACAAAGTTGAGACAATCTTTTTTGACAACTTGCATTGTAACGAAAGATATGGTCTATATTTCATAAAAAATGTTTAATACAATGAATAATCTTCATTGAAGATTTAATAATATTGTCATAAGATGTCAACACTAAATATTTTACCAAATATGATACAACATAGTGTTAGTTTATGATATTATATTTGCTTCAACCTAATATACACATCTACTGTTTGGTATCCAAAAGAAAATAAGTGTTACATTTTGTAAACTATATGACATATACGCATGTTTAATAAATTGAATTAAGGTCATGTTCATGCAAGGACGTTCACTACTATATAGTTTTTTTTTTATAATTTCTCAAAAGGAATATTTAGTTGAATAATTTTGATTTTTTATTTTTTTAAAAATAAAAGAATTCAATTCAATTTATCACGAGAAGATAGAGTGAATTAGAGATTTTTTTAATACAAAATTAGAGATTTTTTTTAAATAGTTTTATTTTCTTTTCACAAAGAGAACAGACGGTGTGGTCTTCGCAGAGATGGGGCCCATAAGCAAGTGTTTGTGCAGGCTGACGAAAACGAAAGGAAAGACTAAGCAAAAACGGTGTCGTTGCTATTGTTTTTTTTGGGGGGGGGGGGGGTGCATGAAAAAGACGTAATCATCAAGTTTAGTGGGCCAACGTGATGTCTGATGGGGTCCATGTTTCCATGTTTTTCATTTTTTTAAGAGTAATCATATTTGAAAAATTGGATAGAACACTCACACAAATAGCATACCGTACATATCGGTGCTTGTTTACAAGAGTAATAACTTAATTATAATTTTTTTATATAAATTTATTTTATACAAATTAACGTGATATGATTAAATTAATTAAATTAAATATTTTTTTATCTGAAATAATTTATTTTTATTATTTTATTGGGTGGCGTTAGAATTTTACATAGTCGAAATCCTTTCACCCCTCCACGCAACCCCTTTATCCCCTGTATTCGTACCGCTTAATCCTGTGTTTGTGAGTTTGATGTTGATGACTCTTCCAGCATCATTGCAACTGATTCCGGACCAAGCACACGTTGTTTTTTTTTTTTTGGGGGGGACTTTAATGAAACATTAGTGGTGTTGCGGACAGGATAAGGAGAGAATACGTGGTTATGGTTTTGAAGGCTGGCTTTCCATTTGAGAAGAGCGTCAGATTCTTCAACAGAATCAGACGATAAGTAATTGAGAAATTTGTTACAAAAAAATAGGATAAACAAAACAAGTGAAGAAACTTCTACTCTATTCAAGGCTGCCGACCTCATTGACACTATAGAAGACTGATAAATTAGCAAAGGCAAATAAATTAATATAACTTGAATCGAATTGAAATTACACAATAGTGCAGAAAAATTGTTCAATTCGAGCGAATTTATAGTAGTAGTTTCTTCGCTTATTTTTATTTGAAGACAACAAGTCAGTGAGCTTAGTGAAACAACACAGAAGAGAAACAAAGATAAATTGGAATTCAATAGACCGGTGGCCACTAGGACTTGGTCTTTCAATTGTTTTATTGTTTTGTAATATTCTTTTTGTCTTCTTATTTTTGTCACTCAAAGAGGTTTTAGTCCACATCGATCAAATGTATGACATCAACTAACTTGGACATTACAAACATCCATTGAGAAAAAATAAATAAATAAATAAAGAATGAAAAACTTGTAGGTTCTATTAAGATGAAATGTAAATTAAATCATTCAACCGAAATTCACAATTAAATTTTAACCACCAAAATTACTATGATAACATTGATTGGAGTTTCTGTAAACTCTCTTGCATCCCCATTAACATACTGACTCGACGCATTTGGAATAAGAATCAAATGTAAATTAAATTATCTACTGGAAACTAGGTCAATCATTTCTAAATTTTTTTATAGGTCCTTCGTTATCATCCTACGCTTTGAAAGATCTAGTGAAAAATGACATTTCCTCATATTTAATACTACAATTAATTATTATTATTATTATTTTCATTTGGCATTTGCTACAATACACGCATGTATGAGATACATGCAAGTAATAAAAAAATTAAAAAACTTTGCAATTGTTCAACTGCCAAGTGGCAGCCAAACATTAAAAAAATAAATAAATAAGTGGGAGCAACCGGTTACCCTTAAATGAATTAAATAATAATAAATAACATAGTAATTAAATGAAATGAAATAATAAATATTTTACTTGTAAGGGCCACTTAATAGTAAAAAACTAGTTTTATAATAATAAAAAATAAGTTCCAAGATTAATGATCTCAATATCAAGATTAATGGTAGGTGTTTCATATTTATTGCTCTATAATTTGTGTGATTTTCAGGGTTGCAAGTTAGTGATCCTATTTTTCATATTCATTGCCCTAAGTTCCAAGTTACTTTGGTTTCAAGTTTAATGGTCCCAAATTCAAGAGTAATAACGGGTGTTTCATATTTATTGGTCTATTATTTCCAAGTTTTTCAGGGTTGCAAATCAATCCATTTGATTCGAAAAAATTCGATCCGCAAAAATCCAATCTGTGGATTGGTGGATTGGATTGGATTGAAAATTTGAAAATCCACAGTTAGTGAATTTGATGTGGATTTACTTCTGTAAATATACAAAAATCCATAAATACGCAAAAAGAATTTATTTAATTAAAAGATAAAACTTATAAACGTAGCATTGCTACTTACTAATAATTAAATAAGTTAAAATATAATTAAATTAATACCATATTGTGTCTTATTCGATAATAATATAAAATAAGAAATTAAATATTTGAATAATTAAAAAAGCAAATATAGCTTCCTAAACATTGAAAATTCTAAAGCAAAACAAAAAAACCCTAAGCCAAACAAGACATTTTAGCATATAACATCAAACCTCTACCCCACTGCATGTACAAGCCACCACTGTTTCACTACACTACTTGAGGTAATTAAGCTTAATTTCTTACTTTATTTTCAAGTTCTTCAAGTTTCTTAATTTCTTCTTATTACATCCAAACTCTCAAGTTTCAACTTTTGTATATATTTAAATTAATAATTTTAGTTAATTTTCATGTATTGATCTAAAAAAAATGAGATTTTTTCTTTTCGATGTGTTATATTTTAAAATTTTGAATGTATTATTCGATCTCCATTTAAACAATTAATTTATTTAAATCTTATTCAATTTTGAATTTAATCTGTTAAAAAAATTATTTTTATATTTAGATTTTTTAATTTAATTACTTCATAGATTGGTAAAAAAATTAAAATTGTTTAATTCACAAATAAATCCACAAAATATTGGACTGGATATGAATTGAGTCAAATGCGCATCCAATCTGCAGACATATGGATTAGATTTGGTTTGAATTTTATTAATCTGTGATGTTGATGCCGAAAAACGACCTCAACAACTGAATTTATTTCTTTTGGGGAATTACAACGTGAATCTGAGCTCAAACGCCAGTCTGATCGCAACTTTCTATACTTGCTAACTAGAAAACACGGTTAGGATACGCCAGTGGGTTTCCGGCATAGACCCTCCGATGCTTAAGTTAGAAATTATGTATAAAGGGAGAAAAATGATAATGAAGGATTGTGAATGAGTTAAAAGTCAAGTAATTTTCTGGTCAAGGGGCAGAAAACCTTATAGAGAAGGTTTAAACTTGTAGAAGCTTTGGTTCATTTTGCTAACCCCTTCACCTGATGCGCTCTTCAGTTTAAGTAGGCTCTTGGTCGTGGATGGTTACTTCCTTAACTTCAACCCGCTTTCTTCAGCAGTTGCAAGTGGTTGTCAGTTAGAAGTGGTTTAAATAAATCGTGGCACACAACTTCCCTAGAAATTAGGCCACGTTCTCTTGACTAGCAATTTTCCATGTCAAGCTAATTCTCAGGTCGGACAAATATATTTCGAGGTCGGATTACTTCACTTTCAAATTGAACATATGAATTTCTCAGTCGCTCATATAAGCTTGATGTTGTATTCTTAAACTAGGTCATTCACATAAACCTCAGGTCGTACTTGTAAACCAGGTCGCCAACATAGGCTCCAGGTTTTACTTATGAGGTCAGTTCAACATCAATAAGTTCTGAGTAGATTATGATTGATTATATTTCGAGACACTACCAGAAAAATCCAACCCAAACACCAGTCCCCCAGTTTTCAATACCGAAAAGTCATTGCCGGTGTTGGAAACTGATTATTTAAAAATAGAAAATTTTCTCAAAACCCAACACCAGTCCCCTAGTTTTCAATATTGAGAAGATATGAACAGTATTGGAAACTAAAAGAAAGAAGAAAGAGCAATATGGCCGAAAGCAAAAGAAAGACGGTGTAGAGCAGAACGGTAAGCAAAGAGAAGGGTAGGAAGAAACCTTCAGGTGTGGACCAAGAAGATAACTATGACTAAGTGCCTCGAGGTGATAGGGCCGGGGTTGAGGGTGAGGTCTCCCTAACTAGTAGGGTTGTTGAAGACCAAAAGAGAACTTCCTAAGTTTAATTATTACAATGCTTGCCCCTTTGTGCAATATGAACTTGTGTAGACCATATGTTACTGAACTTTAATTTGCTTTTGTAGTCTGATAATTATTATATTGACCTTGTCATTTTTACTCTTTATTTACTAGGGCTGGTTATGACTTTCATTCCGTAGACTGAGCTCATCTAAGACTCTGTTGAGGTCAAACAAATAGATATGGTCAACTTTGGTAGCAATAAGACCGAGCAATGACCTTGAATTCACCAAGACTATATCATTTCGATGTCAATCTCGATAAGGAAAATGTTGACCCCAACAAAGTAAATGTCAACCTTAACAAAGTTAAGTGTAGAGCCAAAACGCTGACCTCACGAGCTCACGACAAAGAAAATGTTGGCCTCACGAAAATGTCAACCTCAACAAGATAGACTGTTGACCTCAACAAGGTTAAGTGTAGAGCTAAAATGCCAACCTCACGACAAAGAAAATGTCAACCTCAACAAAATAGAGTGTCGACCTTAATAAGGTTAAAATAGAAAACTAAAATGTCGACCTCAACACATTCTATGATGTCAACCTCAACTAAACTATCGACCTCAATAGAGTAAGCCCTACTAAGCTAAAACGTCAACCACAATCGTAGACCATACCTAGACAAAATGTCGACCTCAACCTCAAATAAGATCGGATAATTATTTACGTAGAACCTCAGTAATGCTCAAATGTAGATCTCAATCTCAAATAAGACCGGATAGTTATTTAGGTAAGACCTCAATGAGGGTCGAATGTATACCTCAATCTCAAATAAAAACAAATGAAGTTATTCAAGTAGGACGTCAATAAGGCTCAAATGTAGATCTCGACCTTAAGAAGCTCAAATGTCGACCTCAACCATAGATTCTTCCAAAGCTAAAATGTCGACTTCAGCCGTAGATCCTACCGCGATAAAACGTAAACTTTAATCGTAGATCTTACAAAACTAAAATGAAGACCTCAATCGTAGGCCTTACCAAACTAAAATGTCGACTTCAGCCGTAGACTTCACAAAGCTAAAGTGTCGACCTCGACCATAGGTCTTATCAGGCTAAAATGTCGACCTCAACCTTAATCGTGGTAAGTCCGAGTCAATAATGCCCAACTATTGACTCTGATTTTCATATGAGAGGATGATTATTTGAAAATATGACCTCTCCGATTGTCGACCTCAATCGCAAATAAGACCGAATGATCAACCTCAACAAGATAATGGTCAACCTCAATAAATTAAAAATTATAGAACTTGAATGTTAAGGCTATGGCCGACCTCAACAAATTGAAAATTATAGAACTTAAATGTTATGGCTATGACTGACCTCAACAAATTGAAAATTGTAGAACTTAAATGTTATGGCTATGGCCGACCTCAACAAGCTAATAACCGACTTCGACAAAATTGAACATTGTAGAACTTTAATGTTAAGGATATGGCTGACCTCAACAAATTGAAAATTATAGAACTTAAATGTTATGGCTATGGCCGATCTCAACAAGCTAATAGCCGACCTCAACAAAATTGAACATTTTAGAACTTTAATGTTAAGGCAATGGCCGACCTCAAAAAAATTCAAAATTGTAAAACTTTAATGTTAAGGCCATGACCGACCTCAATAATATGTTAATGCTATGGCCGACCTTGACAAGGCAATGGTCGACCTCAACAAATTAAAAATTGTAGAACTTTAATGTTAAGGCTATGACCAACTTCAATAATTTTTCATGTTGCCCTTCAACAAGGCCAAGAGCCGATCTCAATCTCAATAAGATTGGATGAATTTCTCACGTTGGACCTCAGTAAGGCCAACAGCCGATCTCAATCTCAAAATGTTTGGACAAATTTTTCATGTTGGACATCAATAAGGCCAACAGTCGATCTCGGCGGCGACTGCTACCGTCGGAATAAATACACAAACCATGAACTTGAGAGAACAGAGTGGTAAAGAGAGAGCAAATTACACAAATTTTTCACGTTGGACCTCAACAAGACTAAGAGCTAATCTCAATCTCAATAAGATTGGATGAATTTCTCACGTTGGACCTCAGCAAGGCCAACATTCGATCTCAATCTAAAAAAGATTGGACAAATTTTTCACGTTGACCTCAACAAAGCCAACATCTGATCTCAATTTCAACAAGATTGGACAAATTTTTCACGTTCGACCTCAACAAGGCCAACAGCCGATCTCAATCTTAAAAAGATTGGATGAATTTTTCACGTTGGACCTCAACAAGGCCAATAGCTGATCTCAATCTCAAAAAAATTAGACAAAATTTTCACATTGGACCTTAACAAGGCCAAGAGCTGATCTCAATCTAAAAAAGATTGGACAAAATTTTCACGTTGACCTCAACAAGGCCAACAACTGATCTCAATCTCAATATGATTGGATGAATTTTTCACGTTCGCCCTCAATAATGCCAAAATGCCAATCTCAATCTAAATAAGATTAGATAAATTTTTTCGCGTTGGACCTTAATAAGACCCAAATGTCGATCTCAATATCAATAAAATTGGATAAATTTTTTCAGGTTGGACCTCAATAAGGTCCAAAAATGCCGATTTTAATCTCAATAAGATTGGACAAATTTTTCATGTTGGACCTCAATAAGGCCCAAAATGCTGGTCTTAATCTCAATAAGATTAGACAAATTTTCATGTTCGACCTCAACAATGCCAAAATGCCAATCTTAATCTCAATAAGATTGGATAAAGTTTTTCACATTGGACCTCAATAAGGCCCAAATATGCCGATCTCAAATAAGACCGATCACAAGTAGGTAAGAAATAGAGTTGCATTTCTGAATAACCTCATTGATATTAATATAACAGAAATCACAGAATTGAACACATAACAAATTGAAATAAAAAAAAAAACTTTCCTAGCATATTTAAAGAAAACAAACAAACAAGAACATCATTAGTAAGATTGGCCTACTGGTAGTATTTTCCGCAGGTGCTCTGCATTCCATACCTTGGCGACAACCCTGTCATCCTGATAACTTAACTTATATGCCCTATTACCAAAGGAGTATACTTTGTACGATCCTTCCCAGCTCGGCCCTAGAACTCCATCAATAAATTTTGAAGCTCATTGGAAATGTCATCCGTCATTTTTCTTCCCACTCTTACCACTCTGCTATGATTATCCTCACCTACTGGCACTTGTTTCATTTCTTCATTAGGTCGTTGTTGGTACAATATATTCTCAGCTTGTGGATCGATACTCGTGATCTGTATGGATTCTCTTGCAGCTGTAGCGTAACAACTTTGAGCTATTTGTTGTTGGCCCCTCATCATTCCAACCCCACCTTGAACTTTAAACTTCACACATTGCATATGGGTTGAGCTTACTGCTCTTGCTATCCTATTGAATGGTCTGCTTAAAATAACTTGATAAGGCCTCGGTTCATCAACTACCACCCATGTCACCATCACTGTCTTTTGTAGTGGGTTGGACCTTATTGTCAGTGGCAAGTCAACCAACCCAATGGGAATCAGTTCAACTCTACCAAAGCCCTTTAGCGATGCTCTAATTGGATCAAGCCTAAGGTCTCCTATTTGTAGATTGTCCAGAGTTTGCTTAAACAAAATGTCGACCGAGCTTCCCCTATCTACAAGAGCCCGATTTAATTCCTGCCCTGCCAAGGCAACCTTTACTACAAGTACATCCTCATGTGGATGTGCAACCGCTTCCTCTTCCTCGTCCTCGTTCGTGAACATGATCGGCACCCTTTGAACCCGCTGCTTCTTTGGTGTCGGAACATTAAAATTCACCTCATAACTTTTTAATGAATACCTAATATAATTTTTCCTCGCGCGGTTTGAGTCTCCTGCTAGGGTCGGCCCTCCCATAATCATCATCGCTACATTATCTCTTATGTCTCCTCTTTTCCCACCTCTTCCTTGGTCATCCATATACTCCTTTAGATATTGATTTTGCCCTAGCCATTCAATCTGTTCTTTCAAGTCTATGCAATCGACAATTCCATGTCCAGTCACCTTGTGAAACTCATAATATTTTTTGTGAGCACTATCGCCTAGACCCCCTACAATCGGCTTTGAAGGTGTTAGTAACCCCTTATCTTTTATTGCAGCATATATTTCTGCTCAACTCGTGTTCAGTGATGTGTATCTTCCACTCTGCTCTAGTAAGGTCGCCACATGGTCAAATCTCAATTCTCTCTGGTCTGCAGGCGGTGGCAACCTATTGTAGCCTCTTACTCGGTTCTTCCGTTGATTCCTCTTATAATTATTTCATCCCTCTCGGCCCCTTCCGATTAATAAGATTTCTCTTCTCTCATGATTTCTTTCCCAATCTCGACTCGGCCTTTCTGGTTGTCTGTAATTGAACAACCTTCTGTCGTAATGACACATATCATTTGTTTTCATCCTCGAGCTATACCCAAAGTTATCTCCTCTCCTTCTCAGGTCTCCCATTCTCACTAGACCCCCTGTTTGCATTTCCATTCTCATCTTTTCTTCCTCTGCATCTTCAGTTTTCATATCTAATTTTGCCTGGTCGTATGCCTTAGCATATGTTGTTATCTCCTTACTTTATAAGCTATTCCACAATTGATTAATTCTCAACCCCTTCTTTTATCCCTCCTGAGCATCCGGATGATCAAAGGCCCCTAGATTGGTAACCTCCTTATGATACCTAGTCACGAAGCTCCTCAAACTTTCAAATTCTCCTTGGACCAATTTTTTCAACCTGCTTGTATCCTACCCTGGTATGCGTGAACCTCTAAAATTCACAGTGAAAAGCTCACATAACTCCTTGAAGTTTCCTATGCTTCCCTTCTTTAATCTCTAGTACTATTCGCATGCCTGTCCTTCTAGAGTTAAGGAAAACACACGACACATTTGAAAATCATTCAAACCTTGAATCCCGGTCATCTCATTAAACTTCTCCACATGATGATTTGGGTCAGTTTTTCCTTCACACACTAAGGCTGGAACCATATACTTGGGTGGCAAAGTTACCGCCATCACTTCAGGTACCAAAAGGGACTCGTCATCAAGTAACAACCTTCCTACCACTTTCTTGCCCTCTGTTTTGGCCTCTAATGCCTCTAGAGTTTTTTAAAATTGCAGCATTCGCTGCTCAAGCTCATTTGCCCGTTGGGGGTCTCTCAACTATTCCCTCTCCCTTTCATGATTCAGGTAATTGATTCTCCCCCTCAACTCATTCACTTGTTCTCCTTCACTTCTATTCTCTTGTCATACCCCAACCTGAGGTAGCCTCATCCCGCTCTGCTATTCACCACCAAGCTCTTCTCTCTCTCTTGCTTCGCTACTCTCTGGATCATTAGTTCGAACTTGAGCCCCTTTGACTTAGGCATCAACCATCCCCTAAACCATCTCCCCAAATCTTGCCATTTGCCTCTCGATCCCTTCTTTCCATCTCTTATTTGCAGTGGTATTCATTTCTTTCGCCAATTGGCGCAAGGTCTGCCTATCTCCATGACTATCATCCATCGAAATTCTCTAATCCAACAGTCTTTTCTCTCTAAATCATTAAATGTATGGCTTTTCGCACCGTTCCCCATAGACGGCTCCAAGATGTTGATGCCGAAAAACGTTCTCAACAAATGAATTTGTTTCTTTTGGGGAATTACATCGTGAATCTTAGCTCAAATGCCAGTCTGATCGCAACTTTTTATACCTGATAACCAGAAAACACGGTTAGGATACGCCGGTGGGGTTCCAGCGTAGACCCTCCGATGCTTAAGTTAGAAATTATGTATAAAAGAAGAAAAATGATAATGAAGGATTGTGAATGAGTTAAAGCCAAGTAATTTTCCGGTCAATGGGCAGAAAATCTTGTAGAGAAGGTTTAAACTTGTAGAAGCTTTGGTTCATTTTGCTAACCCCACCTGATGCACTCTTCAGTTTAAGTAAGCTCTTGGTCGTGGACGGTTACTTCCTTAACTTCAGCCTGCTTTCTTCAGCAGTTGCAAGTGGTTGTCAGTTGGAGGTGGTTTAAATAGATCTTAGCACACAACTTCCCTAGAAATTAGGCCACGTTCTCTTTACTAGCAATTTTCTATATCAAGTTAAATCTCAAGTCTGAAAAATATATTTCGAGGTCAGATTACTTCACTTTCAGATTAGACATATGATTTTCTCAATCGCTCATATAGGCTTGATGTTGTATTCTTAAACTAGGTCATTCACATAAACCTCAGGTCGTACTTGTAAACCAGGTCGCCAACATAGGTTCCAGGTTGTACTTATGAGGTCAACTCAATATCAATAAGTTCTGAGTAGATTAGGATCGACTATATTTCGAGACACTACCAGAAAAATCCAACCCAAACATCTGTGGATAGAATAGAGAAATTGGCTCATGCCTCACGGTAAAGCCATTGGATAGGCCTATAAAAAAATAGAAAATAGAATACACGCGACAATAAAAAAATATAGGCACTGAATTCTCTCTTTAAATCGGTTGCTGATCGGTGGGATTTGTGAGAGAAGCACAGTTCAAGTTCTCCATACTCTCTCAATTAAATAATTAAGTGGAATGGCTTACCTTTTTATTTTAATCCAGCTTCAAAACCTACTACTAAGAGTCAAAGAATTTAAACACCCTTTGTTTTTTTAATTATATTCACTTTGATTATATGGCCGAGCAGAGAGACTTTAAAATGTCGATCGAACTATAATATCTTTTCATCTTTGTATCAACAAGCTTTTTAACAAACTAAACTAAACTGAATTTGTCGATACTAGCTATTTATGCAATTTACAAACATTGTGACCATAACTCTAACTCATATTCTGCAACTAAGGCAAGTAGGATACGAATGGAAGTATGTTTTACAACTGGAGAGAAAACTTTATTATAGTCAATACCTTCATTCTGAGCAAAACCTTTTGCAACGAGCCTTGCCTTGTATCGAGCAGTTGATTGATTCAGAGATCCTTGCTTCTTGGTGTAGATCCATTTATTGCCAATAGCCCTTTTCTCCTTTGGTAATTTTACAAGTTCCCAAGTTTGGTTTTGATGGAGAGATTTCATCTCTTTCTCCATGGCTAACTTCCACTGATCACTTTCACTGTTGCGTAATGCTTCACCGAAAGTGTTGGGGATGTCATCATCAATAACTGGAAGTGCATAGGCTATCACCATGTTTTTAGTAAGTCATCCGGGTTTCTTTATCTCTCTTCTTGGCCTTTTTGTTACTATAAAATCATCATTATCTACATCATCAATTGTTTTTTCATTTTGTGGGACATCAGAAGAAACAACTTCTTCTTCAACTCTATGTGTCACCTCCATAGTTGAACCCTTCTCTGATGTAGAACTAACTGGTACATATGGAGTTGGATCAAACTCCACTCGCTGCAATACCTCTTTGGTCTTCTTCTCCACCTGCTGAGAACTTATAACTTTAATCATTGAAGCTTCATTAAACGTGACATCTCTGCTACGCATAAACTTTTTATCTTCGAGATCCCAAAGGTTAAAGCCCTTTACTCCACCTTTGAATCCCATAAAGATAACTTTTCTAGCACGAGGATCCAGTTTACCATCTTTAACATGATAATAAGCTGGACACCCGAATATACGAAGAGAATCATAGTCTTGTGCATGCTTTCCATACCACATTTTCATAGGAGTTTTACCTCCAATTGCAGCAAAAGGCAACCGGTTTATCAAGTGACTTGCGTAACTCACAACTTCAGCCCAAAACTTTTTATCTAAACCAGCATTAGATAACATACGCCGTACTTTCTCCAACATAGTACGATTCATAAGCTCAGCCACACCGTTCTGTTGCGGAGTATGTCTCACCGTGAAATGTCTTTTAATACCCTCGTTCTAGCATACTTGCAAGAATGGATCAGAAGTATATTCACCCCTATTATCAGATCGTAATACTTTGATCTTTCTGCCAGTTTGAGTCTCCACCAATTTCTTCCATTTCACGAAAATCTCTAGAACCTCATCCTTTGCTCGCATGGTGTACACCCACACACATCTAGAGAAATCATCAACAAATGTAACAAAATAATGGCTTCCACCAATTGATGCAGTCTTAATTGGTCCCCATACATCACTGTGAACATATTCAAGGATCTCACGAGTATCATGATTAGCTGTACCAAACTTGACCCTTGTTTTCTTACCTACTACACAATGCTCACAAAAATTTAATTTACAGATTTTGGTACCTTTTAAGAGTTTGTGCTTCATCAGAGCTTGCAAAGACTTCTCTCTAGCATGTCTCAGTCGTACATGCCATAACTTGGTGGTGTCACTATGCGCCTCAGTAACATTTGTTTCATCAGTTGTACCTTCCTTCAAATAATACAAATTGTTACTCCGAACCCTTTGCAGAATCACCATAGCCCCATATGTGAACTTCATTGTGCTATTTTTAATAGTAACCTTGTAGCCTTTAGCTTCCAAAGCACCCACAGAAATTATATTTTTCTTTAAAGCTGGAATAAATCTAACCTCTTTGAGTTCTCTAATCAATCTATCAAACATTTTGAGTCGAATTGTTCCTATCCCCATTGTGCGACAAGGTTGATCATTCCCCATTACAACTGCACCGGATTCCAAATTATGAAAATTTGTAAACCACTCCTTAATAGGACACAAATGGTAGGTTGCTCCAGTATCAAGTATCCACTCACTTGAACTAGCCACGTATGCTGCAGGAGTAATACTTAGTGAATAATCAGAGTCCTCATCTTTCCGTGCCATGTTTGCTGCTGCTGGTTTCTTCCCATCTCTCTTTTGAGCCTTTGGATAATCTTTCCTCCAATGGCTCTTTTCATGACAAAAAGCACACTAGTCTCGAGCTATATTTCTGTTTCTTGATTTGGATCGAGAATTCTTTCCACTATGCTTCTTTTTCTCCATCGTCCTTTCTCTGGCAAACAAAGCTTCAGACGATGTTCTTTCAGAATGTTTATCATTATTCCGAATTTCTAAATTGGTCAATGCTGTGCAAACATCTTTGAAGATGATCACACTTTTCCCATATATCAAGGTAGTCACAAAATGGCTATATTCCTCTGGGAGTGACTGTAACAGAATCATAGCCTTGACTTCATCCTTAATATCTTCATCACGATTCCTCAAATCAGCAAGTAACTTTTCAAATCTTGAGACATAATCGTGCATTGACACCCCAGGCTTCATTTGAAAGCCATATACTTGGCTCATTGCATGAAGACGATTTTCAGGATTTTTTAGCAGGTACTTCTCCTCCAATATACGCCACAAAGTCATCGCACAATCCTCATCTTTCACCAAGTATTTCATCTCCTTGGTCAAACAAGATCTGATCTGACCACAGGCTTTTTCGTTCATACGATCCCAAATTTCTTCATCATACAAGTGTCTTTTATTTTTAAGAACAACATCGAGATCGATTTGAATAAGGGCATTCATAACTTCGCGCCTCCACATGCCGAAGTTGATTTTCCCATCAAACTTTTCAACATCGATCTTCTGGCTTCCTATAACAGGTGCTGAATAGCGATTTGACAAATCTCGCCTCCCACCTGAAGTGTCTCCTGAAATAGTCTCGGTAGATCTCTCCCCAATTCTGGAAGTTTCACCTTCTACCATTTTCTCAACGAACTATTTCCACTTGAAAAACAATCTCTATGATGTTAATTTCGCGTGAATAAATGCACCAGGAAAATTTCCAGGAAACTGGACGGGAACTTGGTCCCAATTAAAAACCAGAATCCTTAGACTCTTATCGCCTTATTGACAGAATTTTCCTAGACATGCAAAAATACACACTACTTGCAATAGACTGTCTCCTAAGTACAAATGGTCATCTCCACCGTATTCGTGAACAGTACCGTATACGTGAATAATACGTATACGTGAACAATACCGTATCCCCCAAGTACGAACCATCGGCTCTGATACCACTTGTGGGCGGAATGCAGAATCAAGCACACCGAATAATTACAGAAAAATAAAGGACACAAGAATTACGTGGTTCGGCAATATGCCTACGTCCACGGGAGCAAGAGAAAAATAATTGTATTACTAACAACTATTAAAGTACAATATTTGAGCCGATTTCTGTAGGTAGATGCCTAGTCAGTTGATTCCCTCTCAAAATTAGCTTGGTTAGAGAATTTAACTTTCCAAGTTCCTTTGGAATCTCCTCAACTATATGATTCAATGAAAGATCGAGTGCATGTTGTTAAGACGAGTTTCCAATCTCACGCGGTATAATCCTAGTAATGTTATTCATCAAAACATTGAGAGTGCCTAATTTTGGGCATTTCCCCCAATTATATGAGATTTCACCGTAAAAATTATTGCGGCTGAGATCTATGAAAGTCAGGAAATGATAAAGGCCCAATGCCTCTAATACATTTCCAGTAAGGTTGTTTGCATTAAGGCGTACTCGGATTAAGCTTATGCAATTTCTCAAGCTTTCAGGGATTGTTCCTTGTAATCAGTTTTCAGAAAGAATAAAATATTGTAGTGCTCCACCTCGGCAAATATTCCCAAGGGAGGGAGTAATGGAATCGGATAGGTGGTTATCCATGAGATCTAGTATTTGCAGGTCGGTCAAATTACCAATAGGTGGAGGAAGAAAACCTGTAAATTGATTTTGGAACATAATAAGATTTACAAGAGGCCTTAAGTTCCCCATTTCCCTTGGAATGAAACCAAATAGATGGTTATCAAAGAGGAAAAGTTCTCTCAGGTTGGTCAAATTACCAATAGGTGGAGGAAGAAAACCTATAAATTGATTTTGGCTCAGAATAAGACTTACAAGAGACCTTAAATTACCAAAAGAACGAGGAATGCAGCCATTGAGTTGATTAGCATACAACTTTAAAACTGCAAGGGACTTCAAGTTTCCTACATTTGGTGGAATGGAACCATAAAGTGAATTATCATAAAGATACAATCGAATCAAGCTACTCAAGTTACCCATAGAAGGAGGTATTGAACCATTAAGTTGATTAGCATTCAACTCTAAAACTGCAAGGGACTTCAAGTTTCCTACATTTGGTGGAATGGAACCATGAAGTGAATTACCATAAAGATACAATCAAATCAAGCTACTCAAGTTACCCACAGAAGGAGGTATTGAACCACTAAGTTGATTTATACTCAAATCTAGTTCTAAAAGAGACCTCAAGTTTCCAATATTTGGAGGAATAGAACTAGAAAGTGAATTATCAAGAAGAAACAACTTAACCAAGTTGTTCAGGTTACCTAAAGAAGAAGGGATTGGGCCGTTCAAGTTATTGGAGTGCAAGAAAAGAACTTTCAAGTGAGTTAGAAGGCAAATTTCAGACGGTAATCTTCCAAAAAAAGTTGTTAGCACGTAGCCAAAGTAAATGGAGCTTGGAGAGATTAAAGATTTGAGGCGGGATGATACCAAATAATTCATTAAAGCTGAGATCAAGATAAGTAAGATGAGGAAACGATGAGAATGAGAAATCATGAAGTGTACCGCTTAAGCCTGTATTTGTGAAGTTGATGTAGACGACTCTTCCGGCGGCATTGCACCCGATTCCAGACCAAGCACACAGGGTTATATCGGATGAAACATTGGTGGTGGCGATAGTCCAGGAAGGAAGGAGAGATCGATTATGGCTTTGAAGGCTGGCTTTCGATTTGCGAAGAGCATGGGCTTCTTCATTAGAATCAGAAGAAATGGGAAGAGAAAAATTTGACACAAAGAATAGGATCAAGAAAACAAGAGAAGAAACTACTGTATGCAGAGTGAGTGGCCCTATTGGTATCGAAATGGAACATTGGGTCATAAAACAAGCACAATCGGGAGTTAAATTTATAGAAACTATACGACAGAAATGGGGTTGGCTATTTGGAGTAAACGAGTCAAGGCGTCAAGTAAAGCTTAGTGAAAACACAAAGAAGAAAAACGAAGAAAATTCAGGAGTGGACAAACTAGAAGTAGGTCTTTTTATTTTTTTCACACTTTCATTCACTACTAGAAAATAAGGCATTTGTGAATAATTAAAATTTTCACAAAGTTAATTTGCTAAAATGTTAAAAATCATTAATTCACTAAGACTTTGTAAATTTAATTTGTTAGGCCTTTTTTAAAAGAAAAAAAATTTAATCCGAATCACCTATAAGGATCTTATATCTGCTATAGAAAGCACACAGTTTCTTGAATTTATTTTTATTTATTTTTAATCTTGGATAGATTTTTTGTTGTGGCAAATATCAGTAAAGAACCAATAATGGCCCCCCAAGTTCCACTCAAGAAGGGTTCTTGTATCTAAAACTAATGTGAGCCCAAGCAATCAAAGCAAGTCAATGAAAGAATTAAAAGAAGCAGAAAAAACAATACACAAGAAAGCTTATAGTGGTTCGGCTATGGAAGCCTACGTCCACTGTGAAAGGGTGAATCCAAGTTTTGTATTGAACGAGTGTCTTACAGAGTACAAGCTTATTAGAGAAGCTAACCATACATGAACCACTTAACCCATTCCAGAATACCCAGCTATATATATAAGCAATGCCCGATCATCACCTGTAAGCTTTCCCTGTTATCCGTGAAGATGAACAGTAGCTTCCCGCGCTAATTAACGGCTTAACAGACTTCTGATAAGCCTCCCTCACACGTGTCTTCATCTCTGTTATCTTAAGTAATAAAACGACTCTTCAAGCAGCCGTTTTGTTTAAGTGAATCACGTGCAAACCACAAGCCTTCTTTGCACACACAGACGACACGGTATTCTTGTCATATAGTTATCTCATGACTGTCAACCGACATGTCATGGTGTTAACAAATCTTCAACCGACTTCTCGTACTTGACTATAAACTGATTTGCAGTTCATATTCAACATTCTCCACCTTGAGCTCAAATCATCCATTCCTCAGGTTCACCCTTCCACTTCTTTCCTGCAGTCTATACCCTGCAGATGCCAGCTGAGTTCAAACAGAACTCAAACTTAGCTCCCGGTACAGCTTTGGTAAGCATGTCAGCAATATTTCTATCAGTGTGTATTTTAGCCAGCTTAATCACACCTTTTGATATTTCGAATCTGACAAAGTGAAGCTTGATGTCAATATGCTTGGTTTTCTCGTGATGTATTTGGTTCTTACTCAGACATATAGCACTTTGGCTGTCACAGTGAACTGTAATTTGGTTTTGTTCAAATCCCAGTTCTTTCACCATCCCTCTGAGCTAGATAGCTTCTTTGATTGCCTCTGCAACTGCTGTGTATTCTACCTTAGTTGTTGACAGAGCAACAACACTCTGCAGTGAAGCCTTCCAGTTTATGGTGCAGCCATTAATCATAAACAGAAAACCTGTTAAAGACCTTCTTTTATCCAAATCTCCAGCATAATCTGCATCCACATAGCCCTCCACACTAACCTCTGCATATTTATCAGCTCCATAGATCAGACCATAACCAGTTGTACCAGCCAGGTATCTTAAGATCTATACAACAGCCCTCCAATGATCTTTCCCTGGGTTTGCCATGTACCTGCTTACTACACTCACTGCATGAGAGAGATCAGGCCTAGTCAGGACCATTGCGTACATTAAACATCCAACAGCACTTGAGTATGGATATTTATTCATTTAAGCCTTCTCAGTATCAGAGTTTGGACACTGTTGGCAGGACAGTCTGAAATGAGAGGGCAGTGGTGTCTGTACTGGTTTACATTTATCCATATTGAATTTCTCAAGTACTTTCCTGATGTATTTGTGTTGTGTTAGGCTTAGGATACCATTCTTTCTGTCTCTCTTTAGCTGAACTCCAAGGATCTTCTTTGCAGCACCCAGATCCTTCATCTCAAATGTATTGCTCAGCTGCTGTTTCAGTTTATTGATGAACTCCATCTCCTTACAAGCTATTAACATGTCGTCTACATAGAGCAGCAAGTAGATCTTGTCACCACCTTCTATGGTTTTAAAGTAGACACAACAGTCAAAACTGCTCCTTTGAAAACCATGATTTGACATAAACCTGTCAAACCTTATATACCACAGTCTTGGAGACTGTTTTAATCCATATAATGACTTCCTTAGATGACATACATGATCAACCTTTTCTGGATCCTCATACCCTTCAGGTTGTGATATCACTATCATCTCATCTATTTCACCATGCAGGAAGGCAATCTTCACATCTATCTGCTCAAGATGCATGTCTTATACAGCCACTAGAGATAATAGGATCCTCAGGGAAGCATGTCTTACCACTGGGGAGAAAACTTCTGTGAAGTCAACCCCCTCTTTCTGAGTGAAGCCTTTTGCAACCAACCTGGCTTTGTATCTTTCTGGCTCAACATCTGGTATTCCCTCCTTGATTCTGTAGATCCATTTGCTTCCTACTACCCTCTTGTTTGCTGGTCTTTCAATGAAATTCCAAATATGATTCTTTTTCAAAGACATTATTTCCTCATCCATAGCCTTGATCCATTCTTCTACCTTATCACTGTTAATGGCTTCTGAGTATGTTCTTGGTTCATCTGTTGCTATTTCATGTGCTGTTGTTAATGCAAATGCTATTAGATCTGCATATGCATATCTTCTAAGAGGTTTTATTACTCTCTTTTCTATGTCCATCACTAACTGATAATCTTCACTTCTCCCCTGATCACTTGCTGTTTCATCCTCAATGTCATGAATTTCCATGTCTGCTATGTCTCCAGCCTCTGATCTTGATTTTTGTTTCTGGTTTGAATTTGACAGCTCCACCTCAAGATAAGATCTCTCATCTTTATCTTCCAGTTCTACATTTGTAGTCTTTAAAGATATTGAGTGTTGGAGCATCTCAGCTTTATTAAATACTACATCCCTGCTTATGATTGCTTTTGGTGGCTTCATGTCTGTGCACCACAATTTATACCCTTTTACCCCTTCAGGGTAACCAAGAAATACACACTTCAATGCCCTGGGTTCTAATTTGCCTTGTTTGATGTGAGCATATGCTGGACAACCAAAGATCTTCAAACTGGAGTAATGTGCTAGTTTACCATACCAAAGTTCATATGGTGTCTTGAAGTTAATTCCAGTTGAAGGGCTTCTGTTCACAATGTGACAAGTTGTTGACAGAGCCTCAGCCCACAAGGATATAGGTAGCTTAAAGTGAATGATCATACACCTCACTTTGTCAACTAAGGTTATGTTCATCCTCTCAGCTAATCCATTTTGCTGAGGTGTATATCTTACTATTCTGTGCCTCATGATTCCATGCTTGCTGCAAAATTCTCCAAACCTCTTGTTGCAGAATTCTAATCCATTATCAGTTCTGAGCTTCTTGACCTTCCTATTGGTCTAAGTTTCAATCAGTGTTTTCCAGTTCTTGAATTGTTCAAACACTTCATCTTTGTTCTTCAGTACATACACCCAGACCATTCTGGAATGGTCATTAATTAGAGATAGAAAGTACCTTGCCCCTCCTAAGGATGCTGTCTGTGCAGGTCCCCACAGATCAGCATGTATGTATTCTAGAGTTCCTCTTGAAACATGTGCACCAATGCTGAATTTAACTCTTGAGGATTTGCCTAGGATACACTCCTCACAAAATTTCAAGGACTGTTTTATCTTCACCCAAGACTCCCTGTTTTGATAGTTCTCTCAAGCCTCTTTCACTCATATGGCCTAATCTAAAGTGCCACAATAAGGTTTTGTTTAGGTTCTGGTTTGAAACTCCAACATCTCCTGTGACTACAGACCCCTGGAGCACATATAGGCCATTGTCTAAGTTTCCTTTCATCAACACCATAGACCCTTTTAACACCTTTAAAGTGCCTGACTCAAGCTTGATTACACACCCCATTTTGTCAAGCATGCCAAGAGAAATTAAGTTCCTCTTTAAATCAGGGATGTGTCTTACATTTGTTAATTCTCTTATTGTGCCATCAAGCATTTTCAGTTTAATGGTGCCCCTGCCAATTACTCCACAACTAGCATCATTTCCCATTACAACTATCCCACCATCATAGGTTTCATAGTTCTTAAAGAAATCTCTATTAAGGCACATATGGAATGAACAACCAGAATCTAAAACCCAGTTACCTCTAGATGCACCATCAGAGACTATGAGAACCCCAGCA
Source organism: Citrus x clementina (assembly GCF_000493195.1). Classification (NCBI taxonomy): domain Eukaryota; kingdom Viridiplantae; phylum Streptophyta; class Magnoliopsida; order Sapindales; family Rutaceae; genus Citrus; species Citrus x clementina. The sequence goes on along the minus strand of NW_006262339.1, from coordinate 27,517,234 downwards.
GAGTCATAACCATCAGATTCTTGTCCTTCTGATGCAACAGCAGCATCACCAGTTTTCTCTTTTGTTTCTTTACCTTTGTATTTCCTCTCTGGACAGTCTTTCTTGAAGTGGCCTTCCTTGTGGCAATGGAAGCACTTCATGTTCTTGGGTCTGGACTTGGATATTTTCTTCTTTCCCTTACCACCTTCTCTATTTTATGGCCTCCCTCTGACTGTTAATCTTTCGCCATGACTTGTTTCTTTCTTTGTTGCAGCCTTGGAACTCAATGTCTCTTTCACATCCACCATTGAGAGAGACTACTTCCCATACATGAGAGTGTCAACCAGGTGCTCATAAGAGCTTGGCAGAGAGCACAAAAGAATCATGGCTTTATCTTCATCATCGATCTTTACATTAATGTCTTCAAGATCCAAAATGATCTTATTAAAGGCATCAATGTGATCAGAGATTGATGAACCCTCATCCATTTGCAATGTGTAGAGCTTCTTTTTAGTGGCTAACCTCTTAGCCATGGACTTTTTGGTATACAAGTCTGCAAGCTTTTTCCACAATCCAGCAGCAGTTGTCTCTCCTCCCACTTCTCTGAGTACACCATCTCCAAGACTTAAGCACATCTGGAAGATCATCCTCTGATATCTTTTTGGGTTTCTTGGGTGATGTGACTTCGGCAAGGGCTTCATCTAGGCCTTGATGTACCAACAGTGCTTTCATCTTGAGTCTCCACAGGTGAAAGTCATTTTCACCTGTAAACTTGTCTACCTCAAGTTTAGGACCAGTCATTTTAGATCAAGAATTTCAGAGAGAGGCTTTGATACCAATTTGTTATGCCAAATATCAATAAAGAACCGATAATGGCCCCCCAAGATCCACTCAAGAAGGGTTATTGTATCTAAAACTAATGTGAGCCCAAGCAATCAAAGCAAGTCAATGAAAGAATTAAAAGAAGCAGAAAGAACAATACATAAAAAAGCTTATAGTGGTTCGGCTATGGAAGCCTACGTCCACTGTGAAAGGGTGAATCCAAGTTTTGTATTGAACGAGTGTCTTACAGAGTACAAGCTTATTAGAGAAGCTAACCATACATGAACCACTTAACCCATTCCAGAATACCCAACTATATATATAAGCAATGCCCGATCATCACCTACAAGCTTCCCTTGTTATCCGTGAAGATGAACAGCAGCTTCCCGCGCTAATTAACGGCTTAACAGACTTCTGATAAGCCTCCCTCACACGTGTCTTCATCTCTGTTATCTTAAATAATAAAACGACACTTCAAGCAGCCGTTTTGTTTAAGTGAATCACGTGCAAACCACAAGCCTTCTTTGCACACACAGACGACACGGTATTCTTGTCATATAGCTATCTCAGGACTGTCAACCGACATGTCATGGTGTTAACAAATCTTCAACCGACTTCTCGCACTTGACTATAAACTGATTTGCAGTTCATATTCAACATTTTTAATACCTTATTTCATCATCGATGTTCAATCATTCCAGAAAAAAACACACAATTGAATGGTAAAAATTATAATCCATCTAAGCTCACATTGCTTAGTTAAGATCGATTCCCCTCACAATGTGGAAGCTTTAATTTCTTTTTGCGTATAGGATGGGATGGGGTTATGGTATGTGAAATGGGGAAAAAATAAAAAAGAAAAAGTTCAAACGTGAAATGTGCTTCTGTGTAGATAGGCATGATTATTGCTGCACATGGCGTGCGTGGAAAATGTTGTTCTTTTTTTAGCAACGTGAAACACATGGAATATGTTTAATGTGAGTTCATCCTTATTTCCGTACCACTTGCCTTATTATTATTTTTTCTTCCATACACACACATTATGCATTGATTCTTCCATGTCTTAAGACGATTTCAGATTCATTCTTCCAGTCTGAGTCGGACACTTGGTATCAATAATAAATAAAGATGCATTCGACACTTGTTTAATGGAAAAAATAGCTAAACCCTCTTGTTTGACTAAACTAATTGAATCCTCCCACTTGATTTTTAAACTATATCCAAATTTTCTTGAGAGTCAAACTGTTTTGCTGATCTTACTATTTTACCTTTGGTGTTTCTTTGATGTCTGGAAGATGAATATCTTTAATAATTTAATTAATTAAATAATTTCTTAAATGGTAATAATTAAAAATTACATGCAAAATTATTTGAAAAAGTAAGGGAATTGTCATAATTTTTAAATTAATTCAGAAATTTTTTCAAAACTCTTCAGAATTAATTTAAAAATTAAAAACAAAATACATATACATATACATATACTATTTTTTTGGAGAATAATAAGTTGAGGGTAAACAATAAAAATAATATATGTAAATATATTGTTTCAAATTATTTTATTCTTCAAAAAATAATTTTATATGTATGTATGTATATAAATTTTGCATTTAAATTTTTCATATATATATATATATATATATTGCATTTAAATTTTTCCCTTGATCACTTCCAATAATAACACTCGAAATTGTACACGTCGTATTTTTCTGTGATCTTGATTGTGTAAGCAAGCTCTGCAACGTCAAGGACAAAAAAAAAAAATGTTTACTCTCTTTTTAAAGATCAATGCGTATAAATTAGTAAGATTTTATATCTCTATACAATATGTTGCATAATAATATTGGGAGATTGCCAATTTTCCCCCTACAGTAATCAACATATACCATTTCTCCCCCTGTTGTTTTTATAATAGCCAAAACCCCTTCTGATAGCATAAGTTTATAATATTACCCTTATTTTCAACTACTCTTTTATTTATATTTATTATAAATTAAATAAATCACATGAAAAGAAACTAAATAAAAAATTAAGCATTAAAAACAAGAAATATATGTTTTGATATGAGAAAAAAATTAATAATAAATTTTTTCTATACTTATTTATTTTGTGAAATGTTTCTTATAATAAATATATAAGAAAGTTATTATAAAATGATAAAAAAATTATTATTATAAATTTTGAATGACAAATAAAAATTTATTACAAAATGTTTATTGTAAGAAAATGTTCACAAAATAAATAATTAGAAGAAAAACATTTATTATTAATTTTTTTTGCTCATATCAAAATATATATTTCTTATTTTTAATAATTAATTTTTTTAATTTAATTTCTATTCATGTAATTTATTTAATTTATAATAAATATAAATAAAAGAATAATTAAAAATAAGGGTAATATTATCAACTTATGCTGTCAGGAGGATTTTTTATCATTATAAAAACAACAAGGGGATAAATGGTATATGTTAATTACTGTAGGGGGAAAGTGGCAATCCCCTAATCATGGGAAAGTGGCAATCCCCGAATAATATTCCTCAAAATGGCAACAAATGAATATTACAAGGTATGGGCAACGCCTTTTATCCTATTCATTCTCTGACTCCGGCCCACTTAACTACTCTTATGTGGCTGCATTGTTGCTCAAGATTATGGCCAAGCCACCCCTTTCAAGAAATTCATAAACTAAAATTGAATGTAAGCCATGTTTTACAATGCCCTGATGTCGTATCTCTGTCGAGCCCTCAATCTCGTTCAAGGATTCTTTAATTTTGATTAGCCGTCCACATTGATCAAATATAGGACATCAACTAACTCTGACATAACAAAACTAAACATACGGAAAAAAGATTAACTTGGTAAAGGTTCGCTCGGTATAAGAATCAAATATAAATTAAGTCATTCAACCGAGATTCACAATCAAACTTTAACCATCAAAGTTGTTATCACAACATTGGCGATTCTACAAAGTGTAAGCCATTAGAGCATTCAAGACAATTGGTGAGAGCAATAAGTTCCTTCAATGACTGCTGATTAGTATTAAAAATTGTTTAATTATCAAGCGATAATAATGTTATTGTGTGCTTATGTATGATTTATATTTGTGTTCATACAATATATTAGGAATTATTAATTATGTGTTAAATATATCTAATTTTATGTATTTTTGTGTGTTTATTAAGTAAAATATTAATTTCACGTAATTCGAGGCTCCAAACAGATAAGCGGATGTCAAATTTGGAATCCGGAGATCCGAAAACCTTAAGATGAGTCAAGAACGGCTTAAAATTGGGCTTGTGTAAAAAAAAGTTGACTTTTTCAGTGGACCGAGCAGTGAATGAATGATAAAATGAGCTTACAATAGATATGAGTGCTTGGGATAGCTGGCAATTTTGACTAAATCTTAATCGTTCATAATTCAATGGCTACGATTGTGCCACATGGCAATAGTTGGTGAAGCAAGTTGTAGGATTCAAATATTTATATTCGGGTCAACCCGATCCACCCATTAACCCGCCAAATCTCAGCTGTTCTTTGGCCGAATCATACGTCTCAAATGATGCCACGTGTGATGTTGACTTTTGAAGTTTGAACAGCCGTTGGATGTTTATTTAATGGTTGTGAGGAGCGCATGCATGAAGCTTATGATGGACCGTGAAACACTGGATTATAAATTTATTTTTCTATAAATAAGCCTCAGTTTTATGTTTTTGATATCTCTCTACATCTCTCTTCTTCTCAATTTCTCTTAATCTTCTTGTAATCTTGTGTTTCCAGGAGTGTTTTTAATATTTTTTGTAATTATTTTTATAAATAAATTTAGTTTTATTTTCAATTTTAGTTGTTTTTATTCATTTTAATTATAAGTAATTTAATTATAATAATTCTTTTTATTTCAATTATGCTTAACTAAATAATAATAGTTAGGGTAAGGTGAAACTCTTAGGAAATAAATATGATTTAATCAAATTCTATTTTTAATTTTATAAATTAAATTATTTTCTATTTAATTTTGTACATATTTTATATTTTAAAATTTTGATTTATTGTAGACAAACAAAGGAGTTTGGCACAATAAATTCTTAATATCTTAATATACGGTATCGTAAAAAGGTATTTTGACTTATTGTAGACCAATTAAATTTTGGTACAATAAATACTTAATCCATCATAAAATTAAAGGGAAAATAATAATAATTTATATAATTAATCTTTTGGGCAATAAATCTAAAAAAATGGCAAAAGAATTTATTAAGTTTTATTTGCTACTAAGAGTAGATCCACAACCCTAACTAATTCAATTTCATAGTTTTATTTAAATTAAGTTGTTTATATTTAAGTTTCATTTTCAATTTTTAGATAAAATAAAATAAAAAATTAAATTTTTTCTCTGTGGATCGACCTCGGACTCACTAAGCTATAATACAACAAGACAATTTTATACTTGGGAGTTAAAAATTACTTTTAAGTTGTGTCAAGTTTTTTGCGCTGTTGTTGGGGAAAAGTTTTTATTTTACTTTATTTCTCTTTGTGTCAACTGCATTTAAATTATCCCAATTTTTTTTTCCCCATCTGTTCCTTTCTTTTAACATTTAATTTAACATTATCAATAAGTAAGAGCCACCCATTAATTGATACAGTGGTACACACTTTCAAGTTTACATTTGAGGGGTTCACCTGTTGTGCATGTCGAAAGAAATTATTTTTTTAATTATTACAAACTGACTTTACTCACAAATGCCCCATGCGTTCTTTTAACTAAACCTCCAAGGTATGAGCAAACTTTATTTACAAATGAAAGAGTTGAGTACACCATATGCGAATTATATATGGATGACGTAATAACCAACGCCTCCTAATTCTTGAAAACTAGAACAAACAAACCATAGTACATGAGAAAAATAAGGCAAGCAAATTCGAAGTATACTTAGAAAATTAAGACTCGGTCAAGCAGCTGAGGTTAATTGTTGACTGACTATCTTCATAGTTGGCCTAGACTCTGGACTCTCATTTAAGCAGGAAAACGCAACCTCCATGATTGATATCAGTTTTTCTTGAAAAATGCGTGATGGAGTTGGAAGCCGTGGGTCCAACATTTCATCAAGTGCTATGTTGGTGTTGAGAGATGAAGATGAAAGCGAAGAAAGATTCCTCAAAATGGCAACAAAGAAATACTAAATACCTGGTGCAATGTATCCGTATGTGCCTGCAAATTCAGTCCAGTTGGACGAGTCTGGCTTCAGAAACTTAGCAATTCCAAAGTCTGCAACATGAGCTTCATATTCCAAATCCAGCAACAAGTTCTTACTTGATATGTCTCGATGGACAATCGGAGGAAAGCAGTCATGGTGCAAGTAAGACAAGGCATCAGCTACGCCTTTGATCACATTCATTCTCTGACTCCAACCCAGTTCTTGTGCTGCTGCATCATTGCTCAATATCGCAGCCAAGCTACCCCTTTCAAGAAATTCATAGACCAAAAAAGAGTGTCGGGCATGTGAGCAAAATCCATAAAGCTTCACAATGTTTCGATGTCGTATCTCTGTCAAGGCTTGAACTTCGGTCAAGAATTCTTTTTGATATGCAATCTGATCACATGGGAGTGGTGATTGAAATTTCTTAACAGCTACGACTGTTCCAGATGGTAGTTCAGCTCTATAAACACTTCCGTGTCCACCATTTCCAATGCAATACTCTGCATCAAAATCATTTGTTGCTCTAACAATTTCATCGTACACAAGTTTCCCTTCAAAATTTAAAATAGAAAACAATCCCTGAGGGTTCTGGCTGCTACTCTGTGGATCTCCTGAGTCTGACTTCCGCTTTCGAAGAATGAAAATTGCTATCAACGCCATTGAAACAAATAGTGCTCCTAAAACAGGGAACACTATTGCAAACCACTTGGCTCCAGAATTTTTCTTGTGTGACGAGTAAACTTTGCATGGTTGCATTCCTTTCACACCTCCACACAATCCCTTATTCCCCTCTAACACTTCCGCTGGGGCATTCCGAAATGCTGTGCTATTTGGAACTGGGCCTTGCAATTGATTATCAGAAATGTCAATGACTGACATGGCCGGCTTTACAGTATTAGGGGCTTAGGCGAACTTTTTTTTTATTTTTATGAGGCATCTTTTTATTTTGTAATTTCAATACTCAATAAAACAATAAAGAACTGAAAATGCATTTCAGTTTTAATTCTTGAATTTCAACAAATAATCAAGAAGATTCTAAAAATTTTCAAAAACAAAATCTAAAATTTACCATTAGAAATTATACAAAAAGAAGCAAACGAATAAATGAGAACAATACTATTTTCAAATAGAATATTTAAAATGGTAGCACATAAAAAATTGAGATCATGAATTGATGGTTAGATAATGGACATGGACTTTGTATTTTAAGTAACTAATTTTTTCTTTTTCTTTTTTGAATGAACTAATGCATGTAATAATCTTCATTGTAGAGAAGAGAACAAGAAATTTTTCATCTATAATTTTCTAGATTATAAGATTTTTAGTAGAAATTAAAAGGAATACTCAAAGTCAAAGATTCTAATGTTGAATAATTGAGCTTTTTTAAGAAGTTGAAAAGATAAAAAATTTACTTATTTTTATTAGAAAAACTAATAATGAATAAATTAATGGATATACATTATTATTAATTATATCTCTTTAATAATAAGATAACCAATTATAGGTTTTTATATAAAAAATAATTATTATTAATTATAGGATAATTATTAATTAGATATATGTCTAATAGGCTTTTTTACCACACATATAATTTTTTTAAAAGATTTTATTAACTAAAGAATTATTACTAATACTAAAAAATTGAGGCCTTTTTAAAACTGGTTGTTGCTGGAATGCACGGTCTAATGACTGGTTGTTGCTTAAGCCCAAGTAGTGCAATTTCAGCAAGTTGTCGAGAATTTCTGGGACTGAATTGTTGAACCTATTAGCAGAAAAGTCGAGGTATTCAAGTTTAATGAGTGAGCCGATTTCTGTAGGTAGACGCCCTGTCAGTTGATTTGATTCCCTCTCAAAATGAGCTTGGTTAGAGAATTTGACTTTCCCAGTTCCTTTGGAATATCCCCAACTATATGATTCAATGAGAGATCAAGTGCTTGTAGTTGAGACGAGTTTCCAATCTCACGCGGTATACCTCCAGTAATGTTATTCATCGAAACATTGAGAGTGCCTAATTTTGGGCATTTCCCCCAATTAGATGAGATTTCACCGTAAAAATTATTGCGGCTGATATCTATGAAAGTCAGGTTAGGATAAATGCCCAAAGCTTCTGATATATTTCCAGTAAGGTTGTTTCCATCAAGGCGTACTCGGATCAAGCTGTGCAATTTCTCAAGCTTGTAGGGATTGTTCCTTGAAAATGGTTTTCATCAACAGTAAAAATCTCTAGTGCTCCGCCTCGACAAATATCGTGGGGTAAATAACAAGTGAAATGGTTTAGAGAAAATGTTAGCCAGGTTAACGTTGAATTCCCAAGGGAGGGAGGAATGGAACCGGATAGGTGGTTATCCATGAGACCTACTCTTTCTAGGTTGGTCAAATTACCAACAAATGGCGGAAGAAAACCTCTAAATTGATTAATGTTCAGATCAAGGTAGACAAGAGATTTCAAGTTCCATATTTCCCTTGGAATAGAGCCATATAGAGAGTTATCATAAACGTGAAATACTCTCAGGTTGGTAAAATTACCAACAAATGGAGGAAGAGAACCATAAAGCTTATTTTTGGCTAGAAGTAAAGATGATAAACTTGTTACATTACCTAAGGAATATGGGATGTAACCAGTGATTTGGTTAGAGCTCAACTTTAAATCAATGAGCTTCAAGTTTCCTAAACTTGACGGAATAGAACCAATGAGTAAATTCTTATAAAGGTACAATCGAGCCAAGTTACTCAAGTTACCAAAAGAAAGAGGAATTGAACCACCAAGTTGATTATTACTCAAATCTAATTCAAAAAGAAATTTCAAGTTTCCAATGTTCGTAGGAATAGAACTAGAAAGTGAATTATTATTAATATACAATCGAACGATATTGCTCAAGTTACCCAAGAAAGGAGGAAGCGACCCGTTCAAATGGTTAGAGTATAAGAAAAGCGCCTCGATAGAACTTAACCGACAAACTTCTGGTGGAATTGAGCCATCTAATTGACCTTCAAATGAGTCAGAAGACCAACCTCCAGTGGAATTTTTCCAGACATCTGATTGGATTCTAAAGAAATGTAGTTGAGTTTCGTAAGGTTACCAATTTGAGATGGGATGGTACCAAAGAATCCATTAAGACTGAGATCAAGATGCACAAGTTGAGGAAACGATGAGAATGAAAAATCACGAAGCGTACCACTTAATCCCGTATTTCTGAGGGTGATGTTGGTGACTCTTCCAGCGTCATTGCAATTGATTCCATACCAAGCACACGGGCTTATTTTGGACGAAACATTAGTGGTGGCGTTAGTCCAGGAAGGAAGGAGAGATAGGTTATGGCTTTGAAGGCTGGCTTTCCATTTGAGAAGAGCATCAGCTTCTTTATTAGATTCTGAAGAAATAGTTATTAAAAAACTTAACACCAAAAATAGGATCAACAAAACAAGCGAAGGAACTATTATATTGAGGGTTGGTGACCCCATTGATATTACAAAAACACAATTAAATAAATAAAGTTAAACCAAGTTTTATTGAAATTCAAAAGATCTTTTGATGACTCTTAGCTTTTGGAAAACATATACTGTTTGGGGGATATACTTCGACGAGACCAGCCGTGATGAGCAGATACCTATTAGCAGGGTTCCCAAGAACAGGTATGTCTTGCAGAAGTCTATTAGCAGGAGAACAGGACCAGGAATATTCTGTTCGTCTACGAATACGCCATCGGCGAGGCCGGTCTCTTGCTAATGGTTGAGCCTCCTGCTAATGGGTGAGGCGAGGAGACCCGGTCAACGACAGTTGGCGAGACGTGCACTCCAACCCGAGAATCAAGGCATGACGACCACGCGACCACCCACGATTATGGAAACGAAATATCCACTTCTGAGAGATGGGAAGGTAATGGGCGTGGATTGAGGGAAGGTCTGAACTCATGAGAAGCCTATAAAAAGGTGGCCAACGAAGGTAAAAGGGTTGGAACTTTTGATATTGAAACTGAAATAAAAAGAGCATTTAATAATCCCAAAAACAAGCCTTAAGATTAGTGGCTAACATTCCCAGGAGCACAAAACCTTCATTTCTGACTTGAGCGTCGGAGAGTTTATGCCGGAAAAACAACCGGCGTGCTCTGACTTATTTCTGTGTACGCAGTAATTTTTAGAGAAGAAAGCATACGAGGAGAGATCCTGGTCGTGGTCAAGTTGATTGAGCAGAGATCTTGGTCGTGGTCGAAAGAGTAACCAGAATCTCGCATCAACATTTTGGCGCCGTTTGTGGGGAGCTGATCAAAAAGCTTCTATTGACAGAGAGAGGAAAAGCAAAGCAAGAGAAGAAACAATGGATATAGGAGGAAGTAGTGCACAAGGAGGTGATATGAGGCTTAACGAATCCGTGACGTTGAGGGAGATAGCCATTGAAGCACGGGAAAAAGCCATGCATGACCCAATGGAACGGATGGAAAAGCAGATGGAGTCCCTGACAACCATCTTACATGAACTGAGAAGTGAACGAAGGGGAACCCATGAGGAAAGGGTGAGAGGTGGCGGAGTGGCACCAGGGCACGATGGTATGATGAGAAGTCAGACCACCAGGAGATTTGGTGGTGAGAGAGGTAACTTATCTCTACGGGGAGGAATTCATAGAGAAGAAGAACAATCCCCAGGAAGACAGATTTTTGATGAGGATGACGGGGTGGTGAATGTGGAGGAAATAGAGCTCAGGCAACACTTACATGATGTAGAGCAAGAGCGGGATCAAGTTGCAGCACGTGACCTTGGTCGTGCAGTGCAGCCGAAGGAGGAAGTGCGCAGACTAGCGCAGGTAATTGATGATATGCAAGGAAGGAGTAGAGCACCTGGTTGGAGGATAATGCTGGATGGAGAATCTCCGCTCTCGGCAGAGATCATGAGGGCAGTCATTCCAAGAGATTTTCGCCTCCCAGACCTTAGATATTCGGGGCGAACTGATCCGTTGGTGCACATAGAGCGCTTTAACGACATAACCGGGGTGCAAGGACTATCTCAAGCCCAAAGATGCAGGGTGTTCCCACTATCTCTAGAGGGACGAGCACGCGAGTGGTACAGGAAACTTCCTCGGGGGAGCATTAAAACCTTCGAGCAGATGTGCCAGAAATTTATAGAGCAGTTTCGTGGGGCAATGGCACCGGAAGATGATATGATGGAGCTGGCGAGCATGAACCGGAGAGAGGAGGAAACCCTTCGGGAATTCATCAAAAGGTTCCACCGTGTTGTCCTCGACTTGGGAGCCTTCAACTATCCTCAGGCATTAAGGGGGTTGAAAGAATGAGTTAAGATAGGACGGCTGTGGTATAACTTGAGAAGCCCAGCTATTCAGACATATTCAGCTGCTTATGAGCAGGCTAAGAGAGACATAGAAATCGAGGAGGAAAAGGCAGCACGGATTAAGACAGAGCAGCTGGAAGGATTAAAAAGGAAAGAGAAGAGAGCCGTACCAGGAAATGGGCCGATTAAGCGGAGGGACCACCATGCCTTAGGTAGTGGTACAGGAGGTCGGGTAACCTCTTACCAGCCTCATCAGAGGCCACTATAGTATCAGCGCAGCAGGGCGCAACCTCCTCGCTCACCAGCTAGGGAGCCTTGGAGAAGGCATGACGCGGCATATAGTCATCTTCACCCACACCCCTATGGTAGTAGAGGGAGCATACCAGAAGCGCTGCTACCACCTCCAACTCAGAATGGCACAAACAGAGAAAGGGCAGTGCACATGATCGACCAGAACCAAGACTATGGGCGGTATACTTCCTTGAAAATCTCCCTAGACGAGGTGTACGAGGCCATAAAGGACCGGGATTACTGTACCTCCCGGCCCCAATAACAAAGCTACCTAGCAGGAGGGATAAGGGGCGCTATTGCAAGTTCCATGGTACTCATGGCCATACCACAACAGAATGCAGAGACCTCAAGACCCACGTTGAAGATTTGGTGAGAAATCGTACCTGGACGAGTTTATAGATGGGACTTTTCCAACGGTAGCCTCGACATGTGAAGAGGAGCAGGGTAACAGGAACTTGAGTCACGAGCAGCCTATAGTAAGAGTGATTGCTGGGGGTCCAACGTTGGCCGGAGATTCCAACAGATCGAGGAAGAACTATGCTAGATATGCCATGACTAGTAAAGAGGTATTCTTCAATACCCAAGCAGCCAAACGAGCAAGAGTCAGGCAAGTGCCAATCGTGTGGACAGATGAGGATGAAGAAGGGATTTTATACCCACACGAGGATGCCTTAGTCATCAAGGCCACCGTTGCTAGCAAGAAGTTTGACCGGATACTGGTTGACACACGAAGCTCAGTTGATGTGTTGTTTAACTCAACTCTGGAGGAGATGGAAATAGCAGACCTGAGGTTAGAGCACACCAATACCTCCTTGAAGGGATTTGGAGGAGAAAAGCTGGTCCCCTTGGGCGTGGTCGAGCTGCCTATCACGATTGGAAGATCCCCGACAGAAAGGACTATGATACTGGATTTTGTGGTAGTCGATGAAGAGGGTCCTTACCAGATGATCCTAGGCCGACCGTTTCTGAGAATGAGCAAAGTGGTGCTGTCCAGCTCTCAAGTACCGGGTGAATGGGGTAGTTGGAGTGGTACGAGGAGACCAGAGAATCGCACGAAGCTATTACTCCTCGGCAGCAAGGGAAGCAATGCAGATAACATCCCTTGATACCTGAGTGAGAGCCAAGAATGGCAAACAAGAACCTGTAGAGGAGTTGGAGACAGTAAGCCTGGGACCAGAGGATCCGTGAAAAACGATCCGAATTGGGTCGAGGCTTAAAGAAGAGCAGAAGTAGGAATTGGTGCAATGCTTGCGGGCTCATGCAGATGTGTTTGCTTGGACACATGAAGACATGCCAGGGATCGACCTTGAGGTCGCATGTCATAAGCTGACAATAAAGAAATGTGCTCGGGCAGTAAGACAGAAAAGGAGGTGCTTCAACCAGGAGAGGTATGAGGCTATAAACGGCGAGGAGGAGAAGCTCTTGAAAGCAGGGTTCATTCGAGAAGTCAATTATCTTGAGTGGATATCGAATGTGGTGTTAGTAAAAAAGGCTAATGGCAAGTGGAGGATGTGCGTGGATTTCACGGACCTCAACAAGGCGTGCCCGAAAAACAGTTTTCCCTTACCAAAGATCGACCAGCTTGTAGACTCAACAACTAGACATGGCCTGCTCAACTTCATGGACACATTCTCGGGATACAACCAAATCCCCATGTTCGAGCAGGATGAGGAGAGCACGACATTTATTACTAACCAGGGTCTTTTCTATTACAGGGTAATGTCATTCGGTCTTAAAAATACGGGGGCCATGTTGTGAAAATTTTAATATACTCGCAAGCGCACGAGTCTAGAAATAGAATAGTGGTAACGAGGTCGATCCCACAGGGATTGTTATATATGAAAAGTCTAATTTAAATCTAAAATTAATATTAATTCTAACCTAGTTGAGCAAATTGAGTTTTTAAGAAAATTAAACCAATTAAACTAAGGAAGCAATTAAAATAAAGGAGAATTCAATAAGATAAGAATTACCAAGGTTTCAGAATCCACCACTATTCAACTAGTAATTATCTAATTATTAATTAATCCCCAATTTTAGAGTGACAACTCGAAATCAATCTATGTCATTGATATAACAATTAAGCCCAAGTAATTAAATCTAATGTAGGTTCTTTTTCTGCTTAATAATATGATATCTAAGAATCTCATGTAAACATATTGAATAACAAAGAGTCAAAGTTTCCTAAGCACTCCATGTAAACAATTTAATGAAAGACATAGAGTCAAAGATAATCATGTATAAACTTTATAAATCCAAGCATAGATTTAATCGAATATTAATCCTAACAATCAATAATGCATGACAGAATTGATGAAAAGATTTTATTAACATCCAATTAATCATGTGAAATAAAAACCATAATCATTAAAGAACATATATAGAGAATTAATTAAATAAAAAGATAATTATTTCATTGAATAGGGTTTCATCCTTAACCTCAGTATAAGAAAATTAGCTAGACATACTTGAATTGAGAGCAACACAAGAAATAAAATCAGCCATGAAGCCGAACTGCTGCACTCGTCCTTTTCTCCCCTCTTCTGCCTTGCGTTTTCACTCCACTGGCGGCTCTCTCTTCTGGCAGCCCTCTCTTTGCAAAAGCCAAAGTTCGGCTTTTATAGCTTTAATCCCTAGCCGAATCCTTGTCAAATAATGATAGCTAGTGAATTGCTCACACAAGCTAAAATCAGCCCACTCTTGCAAAGCCCAATTAGAATTCCTTTTATCCTTCATGTGCTGGCAAAGCTTTTAACTTTGGCTTTATCACGTGTACTCCAAAAAGAATTTTCATTCCTTTTCCACTCATGAAAGTCAAGTGCGAGTCCCTTTCTATTGCTTTCCACCCCTTTTATCTTCTTTGTAAATTGAATTTCTTTATGCTCTTTTTATCCATAATCTCTAATTAATTCCCTATTCAATAAAACAATACAATTAATTAAAAATAACAAATAAATATAACTAACAATTATTTAATTAATGGTAAAATATGTATGTATTATATGCTCATCAGGCCACGTACCAGAGGCTGGTGAACAAAATCTTTAAGCCACTGATTGGAAGAACGATGGAGGTGTATATTGACGACATGATAACCAAGTTAAACATCCCGAAGGAACATGTCGAGCACCTCGAGGAGACATTCGGACTTTTGAGGAAGTACAAGATGAAGCTCAACCCGGAAAAGTGTGCTTTTAAGGTCGAGTCAGGGAAATTCCTCGGGTTCATGGTGAGTCATAGGGGGATCGAGGCAAATCCTGAAAAGATCCAAGCGATCGTGCAGATGAAGTCTCCTCGTAGCCTGAAGGAGACACAGAGCCTTACGGGGAGGTTGGCGGCATTAAGCCGATTCATATCCAAGGCTACAGATAAGTGTCAACTATTCTTTCAAGTGATAAGGAGAGGAAAGAAAACAGAATGGACCCCAGAATGTGAAGAAGCCTTCCAAAACTTGAAGCAATACTTGCAGGAAGCACCTCTGCTGTCCACACCAAGGGATGGCGATAGGTTGTTCTTATATTTGGCGGTATCAGATCATGCTACAAGTTCTGTTCTAGTGAGAGAGGAAGAAGGGGTTCAGTACCCATTATACTACACCAGCAAGGCCCTGCTCGATGCCGAGACCAGATACCCACCGCTGGATAAATAGGCACTCGCCCTTGTGGTTGCTGCTCGAAAGCTGAGGCCGTACTTTCAAGCATTCCCCGTCTCGGTAATAACAAACCAGCCATTGCGTCAAGCTTTGCACAAGCCAGATGCTTCTGGTCGGCTCGTAAAGTGGGCTATAGAGCTAAGTGAGTTCGACATAGATTACAAATCCCGAACAGCAATAAAGGCTCAGGCAATGGCCGATTTCATAGCAGAATTCGCAGAGCCCGAAGTATGTTTGGACCAGCTGGATACTGCTACAGACAGCAGCAAATCTCGAGTGTGGCAGATGTCTATAGATGGGTCATCAGGGGAGCAGGGATTGTCTTGGAAGGCCCAGAGGGGGAGGAGATTTCTTATGCTGTAAAGTTAGAGTTCACAGCCATAAATAACCAAGTAGAATACGAAGCCCTGATAGCAGGTTTGGAATTGGCTAAGACAGTGAAAGCAGATAGGGTGAAGATCAAAACTAATTCCCAGCTGGTCGCAAATCATGTCAGTGAAAGATTTCAACCGAGAGATAAGAAGATGGAGCAGTACCTGAAGAAAGTCAGGCAGATGATGGGGAAGTTCGAAGCGGTTAAGGTGATACAAATCCCAAGGGAACAGAACAGTCGAGCAGATATTCTGGCCAGGATGGCAGCTGTAGCAGACCCGAAAATGCCTAAGTCAGTCCCTTTGGAGGTGAAAACCTGCCCTAGCATCGAGCAGAATTTGGAGGTGATGCAGATAGAACAAAAATGCTCGTGGATGGATTCGATAATTTCATACATTAGAGACGGGGTATTACCACTAGATAAGCTACGAGCACGGAAGATCAGAGCCCTGGCCTCAAGGTACACAATGATTGATGGGGTGCTATATCGACGAGGATATACGCTACCGTTCCTTCGGTGCTTGGACGAGGATGACGCGGACTATGTACTGAGAGAAGTACATGAAGGAATTTACGGAAACCATTCTGGTTGGAGGTCCCTTGTCCACAAGGTTCTAAGGCAGAGATATTTCTGGCCGACAATGCACCAGGATGCGCAGGAGAAGACCAGGAGCTGCGTATGCTGCCAGAGTTTTGTAAGTTTCTCCAACCAACCACCAGAGAAGCTCACTTCTATGGCCTCCCTTTGGCCATTTGGTCAATGGGGAATTGATCTGATCGGGCCATTGCCAAAGGGACGAGGAGCAGCAACACATGCAATAGTAGCAATAGACTACTTCACGAAGTGGATAGAGGTAGAAGCCCTTAGCAGGATCACAGAGAAGAAGACAACAGACTTCGTACGAAGAAACCTGGTCTGTCGGTACGGGATCCTTTATGCCTTGATAACGGATAATGGCAAGCAGTTTGATAATCACAGCTTCAGGGATTTCTGCCAAAACCTCGGGATAGAGTTGATGTATTGCTCACCTGCTCACCCTCAGTCTAATGGACAAGTAGAAGCAGCCAACAAGACGATCAAGAGGCTTTTGAAAATCAGGCTTGGAGCAAAAAAGGGTGCATGGGTTGATGAGTTATCAGGTGTTCTATAGGCATACAAGACAACCCACAAAACAGCAACTGGGGAGACACCGTTCGCCTTGGCCTTCGGACATGAAGCAGTCCTACCAGCCGAGATAGGAATGACGACGCACTAGACAGATCATTTCAATGAGAAGGAGAATAACGAGCAGATGTGCCTGAATCTGGATTTGCTAACTGAGAGGAGGGAGCAAGCATCGAAGCGATCAGCCATTTACCAGCAGAGGGTTGCTCGGTATTATAACCAGAAGGTGAATGTACGGTAGTTCAAGGCCAGAGATTGGGTGCTAAGGAGAGTGAATCAGAATACTAAAGACTCAACTCAAGGAGTGCTTGGACCGAATTGGGAGGGGCCATATAGGGTCAAGCAAGTAGTGGGACTCGGAGCTTACAAGCTTGTTCGCACGGATGGCCACAAGGTGAAACGCCCATGGAATGCAGCACACCTCAGGAAATATTTCCAGTAAGACTTGCTCATGTTTTAAAGTTATCTCAAATTTGTTCTCGTTGCTATGCATTCTTATGTAAGTTAAATTCTGCAATTAATGAAACGTCGAGGAATTTCATTCACTTATAACTGTGTAAAAAGTTTCTAAGGCATGCAAAGACTAAGTCTCAAAGCTTGTCTTATGGCGAGACCAGAAGCCAAACGTGCTAGGATCTGCTCGACCAAGCGAAAGCGAGCAGAATCCCAAGCATTGAAAAATTTCCTAAAGCATGCAAAGGCTCACCAGGTCTAGCCTGTCTTATGGCGAGACCAGAAGCCAAGCGTGCCAGCATCGGTTCGACCAAGCGAAGGCGAGTAGAATCCCAAACATTGAAAAAGTTTCTAAGGCATCCCAAGGCTAGGTCTCAAAGCCTGTCTTATGGCGAGACCAGAAGCCAAGCGTGCCAGGATCTGCTCAACCAAGCGAAGGCGAGCAGAATCCCAAGCATTGAAAAATTTTCTAACGCATGCAAAGACTAAGTCTCAAAGCCTGTCTTATGGCGAGACCAGAAGCCAAGCGTTCCAGGATCGGCTCGACTAAGCGAAGGCGAGCAGAATCCCAAACATTGAAAAAGTTTCGAAGGCATGCAAAGGCTCACTAAGTCTCAAAGCCTGTCTTATGGCGAGACCAGAAGCCAAGCGTGCCAGGATCGGCTCGACCAAGCGAAGGCGAGCAGAATCCCAAACATTGAAAAAGTTTCGAAGGCATGCAAAGGATCACCAAGTCTCAAAGCATGTCTTATGGCGAGACCAGAAGCCAAGCGTGCCAGGATCGGCTCGACCAAGCGAAGGCGAGTAGAATCCCAAATATTGAAAAAGTTTCTAAGGCATCCCAAGGCTAGGTCTCAAAGCCTGTCTTATGGCGAAACCAGAAGCCGAGCGTGCTAGGATCTGCTCGACCAAGCGAAGGCGAGCAGAATCCCAAGCATTGAAAAAGTTTCTAAGGCATGCAAATACTAAGTCTCAAAGCCTATCTTATGGCGAGACTGAAATCCAAGCGTGCCAGGATCTGCTCGACCAAGCGAAAGCGAGCAGAATCCCAAGCATTGAAAAATTTTCTAAGGCATGCAAAGACTAAGTCTCAAAGCCTGTCTTATGCGATACCAGAAGCTAAGCATTCTAGGATCTGCTCGACCAAGCAAAGGCGAGCAGACTCTCAAACGAAAAATAACTTGTAACTACAACACTAAAAAGCAATTAAAAACATTTTTATTAAGCTGTCAATAACTTGCAAGGCTGATAACCTTCACATACAATGTTTATTACAACGCAAGATACATTCAAGAGGACGGCGGGTCAGTAAGCCGAGCAGCCTCGGTTGGCTGGTCCACCTTAGGTGCAGGGGGGTATCACCAGTTGCATCCGGGGGGGTACTCGCCTCACCAACATCAGCAGGGATTGCACGAGGAGGAGAGTTTTCCTCCTCAACCGCAATTGGCTCCACCCCTTCGACATCCTCTTTTGCTGCCTCCTCGTCCATGTGTTGAGCAACACCAGCTGCAAGGTCATCCATCTTCAGATCAGGGTGCTACTTCCCAAGGACGGCCATGATGCAATGATAGGAATGTCGAAGTCCCTGGTCGTATTGGTTGTCGGCTTTCTTTTCCAAGTTCTCGACCTGAACCTGGTGGAAATCACGAAGAGATCCGAGCTGAGCCTCATACATAACCTTCTGCCTTTGCAGATCCTCCTTGACCTTAGTCAGCTCTTCCTCGAGAGTAATAGCCTTTGCCTGAGCAAGAGATTCTCGCTCTATCAGCTTCAAGTTCTCGAGATTCAAGTCTCCTGCTTTCTTCTCGACAGCATCAGCCTTGGTCATCGCCGACTGAATGTCCTCCTTCATCTTTCGGTCATAACGGCCAACCTTGGCCTTATAGTAAGTGGCCATGCAGCCGAGATGGAAAGCGCTATACTGCATAGCCCCTACCAGCTCACCCAAGGTGCTGCCGTCAAAGTCCTCCAGGTCCCTCTTGCTCACGAGTTTAGAGAACTCGTTGATATAGGGGACCAAATATTCTGCTCGATCGTCAGATAAATGAGATCTCGGCCCGACTGGAGGAGAAGAGGAAGCGGGATCGGTGGCTTCTCTACTAGTTTCTCCAACTTTGGCAGGAGGAGGTGGTAGAGTCTTCAGAGGAGGAGCCTGCTGCACAATGTTCACCCGCTTTGCAGTGGGAGCGTCCTTGTTCTGGTCCTGCTTAGTAGAATGAGGTCGAGAACGTTTCCGATTCAGAGCTCTGATCATAACGTCCTCCATCCCAGAGTCAGTAGACACCAAACCAGATTCGAGCAAGTTGTAAGTGGTTAGCAACTCTCGGTGCGAGCAGAAATTGGCCAATACAGCCTCGACCCGCTTGAGTGGCCCAGGTTTAAGCGAGTAGTGCACACCCTAAGAACTTGAAATTCGAGCAGATATTGGGTTAGAGATAAATCAACAAAATGGGAACGACTATGGAGACAAGACATTTGAAGCGAGCAGGCAACCTGGGACCACGAAACGGGGTGGGACGCGGTAATCCTTCCCGTCAATCTGTACAACTTGACCCAGGAACCCCCAGCAAAAAAGAATTTTTTCTTCCAAGTCCCACCACCACCAGTTGAAAGATCAATTATGGGTTTCCTGGTCTTGGTACTAGATTGGAAGTAGTATCAGCCGGCGTCTTTGGGACTGCTCTTTAGCTAGTACAGGTGTTTCACCTCGTCAACTGTGGGCTCGCTTTGGCAACATCTATCCCACAATATGAACAGACCAGAAAGTACCCGGCACCCATTGGGGTTCAGTTGACCAGGAGCTAAATTCAATCCATTGAGTATTCGGGCAAAGTAGGGCTGAATGGGGCACCTCAGCCCAAGTTTAAAACTATCTAGAAACAGGGTAACATACCCCCTAGGAGGCCTGCTAGGAGTATCTTTTTTTCCTGGGATCCTAAGGGGAATTTCATCAGGAATACCGTATCCAGCCCGGAGACTAACTAGCTCATCTACTGTGGTCGTGCACGTTATAAAATCAATAGCATAATGTTGTGATATAGCTCTACCCCCTACTGTGCTTTTCTTATCTGGTTGCGACGTTCCTGGTGGGGACATTTCACCAGCATCTTCACCCTGGTCTTCACTCAAAGTGTCTTCCGAACCAGAAGATCCCTCGTCGCCACTATTGTTGGCCGAGGAGGTTGTTTGGGGAGACATCCTCCTAGCACTAGTCCCAACACTAGATCTAAAGGGTTCTAAGGGGAGCCCAGGGTCAAAGGCAGGATCAGCGAGCAGACTAGGTAAGAAGTCTAACTTGTCGTCATCGATTTCAACTATCTTCTCTTTGCCTTTTGACATCTCCTAAACTACGACCAGAACAATATCACCAAACACTACCCAAACAAAACAAAGAGAAAGGAAATTTTCTATAGTAATGTAGGAATGAGAAAATAGAGGTAATACCTGCAGTTGAGGCCCGGCGGAGTAAAGACAGGGGCGATAGCTTCTACACCGAGGAAAGAAGGTTTTTCAGTCACCGGAAAATTAGAAGGGGGTTGAGAGATGAATTCGTCTTTGGGATTTTTAGGTTCCTTAATGAGAAATAAACCCACAAGCTGTCAGCATTTAAAGGCACAAGTTCCAAGGGTCGCATAGCCACCGGTTTGAAATTCAAATTGAGGGATAGATCTCTGCCACATCACCTCACCCGAAATTTAATGCGACACGACTCCTCAAAACCTCTTTCTATCCCACGCAAACCAGAACTGATGAGTTTCTACTGCTGGTCCACTGCATTATCCAACATCAGAAACTGGGGGACTGATGTTTGGGGGATATACTTCGACGAGACCAGCCGTGATTAGCAGATACCTATTAGCAGGGTTCCCAAGAACAGGTATGTCTTGCAGAAGTCTATTAGTAGGAGAATAGGACCAGGAATATTCCGTTCGTCCACGAATACGCCATCGGTGAGGCCGGTCTCCTGCTAATGGTTGAGCCTCCTGCTAATGGGTGAGGCGAGGAGACCCAGTCAATGGCAGTTGGCGAGACGTGCATTCCAACCCGAGAATCAAGGCACGATGACCACGCGACCACCCACGATTACGGAAACAGAGCATCCACTTTCGAGAGATAGGAAGGTAATGGGCGTGGATTGAGGGAATGTCTGAACTCATGAGAAGCCTATAAAAAGGTGGCCAACGAAGGTAAAAGGGTTGGAACTTTTGATATTGAAACTGAAATAAATAGAGCATTTAATAATCCCAAAAACAAGCCTTAAGATTAGTGGCTAACATTCCCAGGAGCATAAAACCTTCATTTCTGACTTGAGCGTCAGAGGGTTTACGCTGGGAAAACAACCGGCGTGCTCTGACTTGTTTCTGTGTATGCAGGAATTTTTGGAGAAGAAAGCATACGAGGAGAGATCCTGGTCGTGGTCGAAAGAGTAACCAGAATCTCGCATCAACATATACCGGCGCAGAAAATGAGCACGTTGGACGCCAAATTTATAGAAGGCACACACAAGAGCAATTGAGAGGTCAACAAGTCGATGCATCAAGTTGGGAAGATTTTTCCAATGTTTCATAAGGTGGAAAAGTTTTCGAAGATTTGGATTTTTTTACATAGTAGGCTGAATATTATTGCTCTGAAATTATCCCAAAAATGGTTCCTTTGGTTACAGTTCAGTAAATCAATCACCGTTTGAGCCGAATGTCATGTTCTTCTACGTCGATATACGACTTGTAGTTGTCCATCCACTACTTGTTGGTTAGTTATTTTGATTATAAAATAATAACGACGTTTAGGGGACATATGCCGACAAGACCAGATATGGTGAGCAGGTATCTCGTAGCAGGATAGCACTAGCAGGAATATTCTGCTCGTTCACGAACACACCCTTCACGGGGTCACAGCGGGAGCCGGCCTCCTACTAGGAGCATAAGGCCATTCCTGCTAGAGGTTGAGGTGGGAAGACCCGGTCAATGACAGTTGGCAAGACGTGCACTCCTACCCGAAAATCAAGGCACGAAGTCCATCTCCATTCAGCCATAATGACGATAATGGGGCATCCACTTCCGAGAGTGGGGGAAGTGATGGACGTAGATTGTGGAAGGCCTAGATTCAGAGGAAGCCTATATAAAGGTTGCCAACAAAGGTAAAAGGGTTAGATTTTTTTACATTGAAATGGAGATAAAAAGAGCTCTGGATAATTAATACTGAAAACGAGCCATAAGATTAGTGGTTGATTTTCCCAGGAACCCGAAACCTACATTTCTGACTTGAGCGTTGGAGGGTTTACGCCGGAAAAACACCCGGCGTGCTCTGACTTATTTCTGTGTACGCAGGAGTCTATAGAGAAGAAGTCTTATGAGGAGAGACCCTGGTCGTGGTCGAGTTAGTTGAGGAGAGATCATGATCGTAGACTGGTAGAAAACCAGAATCTCGCATCAATATTTTGGCGCCGTCTATGGGGAGCTGAGTAAAAAGCTTCCGTTGATAGAGAGAAGAAGAGGAAATGAAGTGAGGAAACAATAGATATAGGAGGAAGTAGTGCACAAGGAGGTGACTTGAGGCTTAACAAGTCTATGACGTTGAGAGAGATAGCCAACGAAGCACGAGAAAAAGTAATGTATGAGCGGATGGAACGAATGGAAAAATATATGGAGACCCTGACAACCATCCTACACGAGCTGAGGAGTGAACGAAGGGGAGTCCATGAGGAAAGGGTTAGAAGTGGCGGAATAGCACCAGGGCACGATAATATGATGAGAGGTCGGGCCACCAGAAGATTTAGTAGTGAGGGAGGTAACTCATCTCTACGGGGAGAAATCTATAGAGGAGAAGATCAATCCCAGGAAGACAGATCTTTGATAACGATGGCGGAGTGGTAAATACGGAGGAAAGAGAACTCCGACAACACCCGCATGATGTTGAGCAAGAGCGAGATCAGGTTGCAGCACGTGACCCTGGTCGTGCTATACAACTGGAAGAAGAAGTGCGCAGATTAGCACAGATAATAGATGACATGCAAGGACGAAGCAGAGCACCAGGGTGGAGAATAATGCTGGATGGAGAATCCCCGCTCTCGGCAGAAATCAAGAGGGCAGTCATTCCGAGGGATTTTCGCCTCCGAAACCTCAGATATTCGGGACGAACTAAGCCGTTGGTGCACATAGAGTGCTTTAACGACATGACTGAGGTCCAAGGATTATCCTAAGCTCAAAGATGTAAAGTGTTCCCACAATCTCTAGAGGGACGAGCACGTGAGTGGTACAGGAAACTTCCTCGATGGAGTGTTAAATCCTTCGAGCAGATGTGCCAGGAATTTACAGAGCACTTTCTTGGGGCAATGGCACCAGAAGATGATATGATGGAACTGACGAGCATGAAGCAGGGGAGGAAGAAACCCTTCGGGAATTCATCGAAAGGTTCCATTATGCTGTCCTCGACTTAGAAGCCTTCAACCATCCTCAGGCATTAAGGGGATTAAAAGAAGAGGTGAAGATAGGACAGCTGTAGTACAATTTGAGAAGCCTAGCTATTCAGACATATTCAGCCGCTTATGAGTAGGCTAAGAGAGACATAGAGATCGAGGAGGAAAAGGCCGCACGGATTAAGATAGATTAGCTGGAAGGGTTTATGAGGAAAGATAAGAGAGCTCTACCAGGAAATGGGCTGATTAAGAGGAAGGACCATCATGGCTCATGTAGTGAGTAGGAGGCCGTTTCACCTCTTACCAGCCTCATCAGAGGCCATCCCCATATCAGCGCAGCAGGGCGCGACCTCCTCATTCACCAGCCAGAGATTCATGGAGAAGGCATGACCCGACATATGGTTATCCTCATCCACACCCACACAGTGGTAGAGGAAGCAGACCAGAAGCACCGCTGCCCCCTCCAGTTTAGAACGGCAGCAACAAAGAAAGGGCAGTGCACATGATCAACCAGAACCAAGACTATGGGCGATATACTTCCTTGAAGATGCCCCTAGACGAGGTGTATGAGGCCATAAAGGAACGAGGATTACTGTATCTCCCTACCTCAATAACAAAGCTACCCAGCAGGAGAGATAGGGGACGCTATTGCGAGTTCCATAGCACTCACGGTCATACCACAACTGAATGCAAAGACCTCAAGACCCAGGTTGAAGATTTGGTGACAAATCGATACCTGGACGAGTTTAGAGATGAGACTTTCCCGATGGTGGCCTCGTTAGGTGAAGGGGAGCAGAGTGATAGGAACTTGAGCCACGAGCAGTCAATGGTAAGAATAATTACTGGGGGTCCAACATTGGTGAGAGATTCCAACAGATCGAGGAAGAATTACACTAAGTATGCCATGACTAGAGGAGAAGTGTTCTTCAACACCCCAGCAGCCAAACGAGCAAGAATCAGGCAGGTTCTGATCATGTGGACAGATGAGGACGAAGAAGGGACTTTATATCCACATGAGGATGCCTTAGTCATTAAAGTCACCACTGCTAGCAAGAAGTTTGACCGAGTTCTAATAGACACGGGAAGCTCGGTCGATGTTTTGTTCAAGTCAACTATGGAGGAGATGAGAATAGCAGAACTGAGGTTAGAGCATACCAATACCTCCTTGAAGGGATTTGGAGAAGGAAAGTTGGTTCCTCTAGGCGTGGTCGAACTACCCATCATAATCGGCAGCTCCCCGACTAAAAAGACTATGATACTGGATTTTGTAGTGATCGATAAAGAGGGTCCTTATCAGATAATCCTAGGCCGTCCCTTTCTGAGGATGAGTAAAGCAGTACTTTCCAGCAATTACCTAGCTCTCAAGTACTGGGTGAATGGGGTAGTTGGAGTGGTGCGAGGAGACCAGAGAATCGCCCGAAGCTGCTACTCCACAGCAGCAAAGGAAGCAATGCAGATTACATCCCTTGATACTCGAGTGAGGGCCAAGAATGGTAGACAAGAGCCTGTAGAGGAACTGGAGACAGTAAGCTTGGAGCAAGATGATCCAGGAAAAACGATCCGAATCGGGTCGAGATTTAAAGAATAGTAGAAGTGGGAGTTGGTGCAATGCCTGGGGGCTCATGCAGATGTGTTTGCTTGGACACATGAAGACATGCCGGGAATCGACCCTGAGGTCGCATGTCATAGGCTGGCAATAAGAAAAGGTGCTCGGGCAGTAAGGCAAAAAAGAAGGTGCTTCAACCAGGAGAGGTACGAGGCTATAAATGGTGAGATGGAGAAGCTCTTGAAGGCAGGGTTCATTCGGGAAGTTAACTACCCATAGTGGATATCAAATGTGGTGTTAGTAAAAAAGGCTAATGGCAAATGGAGGATGTGTGTAGATTTCACAGACCTCAATAAGGCGTGTCCGAAAGATAGCTTTCCCTTACCCAAGATCGACCAATTGGATACTGCTACAGCCAACAACGAAGATATGGTATGGCAGGTGTCTGTGGATGGATCATCAGGGGAGTAGGGGTCTGGAGCAGGGATTGTCTTGGAAAGCCCAGAAGGGGAGGAAATCTCTTATACTGTAAAGTTGGAGTTTACAGCCATAAATAACCAGGCAGAATATGAAGCTTTAATAGCGGGCTTGGAATTGGTTAAGGCAGTGAAAGCGGATAGGGAAAATCCGAACTGATTCTCAACTGGTTGCAAATCATGTCAGTGAAAGATTTCAACCGAGAGATGGGAAGATTGAGCAGTACCTGAAGAAAGTCAGGCAGATGATTGGGAAGTTTGAAGCGGTTGAGGTGATACAAATCCCCAAAGGAGGAGAATAGTCGAGCAGATATTCTGGCTAGGATAGCAGCTGTAGCAGATCCTAAAATGCCTAAGTCAATCCCTTTGGAGGTGAAGTCCAGCCCTAGCATCGAGCAGAATTTGGAGGTGATGCAGATAGAACAGAAATACTCGTGGATGGACCCGATAATCTCATACATTAGAGACGAGGTATTACCACCAGACAAGCTACGATCTCAAAAGATCAGAGCCCAGGCCTCGAGGTACACAATGATTGATGGGGTGCTATATCGGCGGGGATACACTCTACTGTTCCTTCGGTGTTTGGATGAGGATAACGCGGATTATGTACTGAGAGAAGTACATGATCGGGTTTGCGGAAACCATTCTGGCGCGAGATCCCTTGCCTACAAGGCTCTACGGCATGGATATATCTGGCCGACGATGCACCAGAATGCGCAGGAGAAAACCAGGAGTTGTATGAGCTGCCAGAGTTTTGCAAATTTCTCTACCCAACCACCAGAGAAGCTCACTTCTATGGCCTCGCCATGGCCATTTGCTCAATGGGGAATTGATTTGATTGGGCTGTTGCCAAAGGGACGAGGGGCAGCAACACATGCACTAGTAGTGATAGACTACTTTATGAAATGCATAGAGGTGGAAGCCCTCAGCAGGATCACAGAGAAAAAGGCAACTGACTTCGTATAGAGAAACTTGGTCTGTAAGTACGAGATCCTTTGTGCCTTGATAACAGACAATGGCAGGCATTTTGACAACCATAACTTCAGGGATTTCTGCCAAAACCTGGGGATAGAGCTGAAGTATTGCTCGCCTGCTCACCCTCAATCTAACGAGCAAGTATAAGCAGCCAACAAGATAATAAAGAGACTTCTGAAGACCAGGCTTGGAGCAAAAAAGGGTACATGGGGTATTGTAGGCATGCAGGACAACCCACAAAACAGCAACCGGCAAAACTCCATTCGCTTTGGCCTTCGGGCATGAAGCAGTTGTACCAATCGAGATAAGATCGACCACACACCGGACCGACCACTTCGATGAGCATGAAAACAACGACTAGATGTGCTTAAATCTGGACCTGTTGACCGAGAAGAAGGAGCAAGCATCGAAGAGATCAGCCGTTTACCAACAAAGAGTTGCTCGATATTACAACCAGAAGGTGTGTATATGACAGTTTAAAGTCGGCGATTAGGTACTAAGGAAGGTGAACCAGAATACGAAAGACTCGACACAAGGAGTACTTGGACCAAACTGGGAGGGGCCATACAGGGTCAAGCAGATAGTTGGACCCAGAGCTTACAAGCTTGTTCGCGCGGATGGCCACGAGATGAAACGCCCCTGGAACGCAACGCACCCCAAGAAATATTTCCAGTAAGACCTTATCATGTTTTAAAGTTATTTCTATTTGTTCTTGTTGTTATGCATTCTTATGTAAGTTGAATTCAGCAATTAATGAAACGTCGAGGAATTTCAGTTACTTGTAACGTTGAAAAATTTCTAAGGCATGCAAACGCTAAGTCTCAAAGCTTGTTTTATGGCGAGACCAAAAGCCAAGCGTGCCAAGATTTGCTCGACCAAGCGAAGGCGAGCAGACTCCCAAGCGTTGAAAAATTTCTAAGGCATGCAAAGGCTAAGTCTCAAAGCCTATTTTATGGCGAGACCAAAAGCCAAGCGTGCCAAGATCTGTTCGACCAAGCGAAGGCGAGCAGACTCCCAAGCCTTGAAAAATTTCTAAGGCATGCAAAGGCTAAGTCTCAAAGCCTGTTTTATGACGAGACCAAAAGCCAAGCGTGTCAGGATCTGCTCGACCAAACGAAGGCGAACAGACTCCCAAGCGTTGAAAAATTTCTAAGGCATGCAAAAGCTAAGTCTCAAAGCCTGTTTTATGGCGGGACCAAAAGCCAAGCGTGTCAGGATCTGCTCGACCAAGCGAAGGCGAGCAGACTCCCAAGCGTTGTAAAATTTCTAAGGCATGCAAAGGCTAAGTCTCAAAGCCTGTTTTATGGCGAGACCAAAACCAAGCATGCCAAGATCTGCTCGACCAAGCGAAGGCGAGCAGACTCCCAAGCGTTGAAAAATTTCTAAGGCATGCAAAGGCTAAGTCTCAAAGCCTGTTTTATGGCAAGACCAAAAGCCAAGCGTGTTAGGATCTGCTCGACCAAACGAAGGCGAGCAGACTCCCAAGCGTTGTAAAATTTCTAAGGCATGTAAAGGCTGAATCTCAAAGCCTGTTTTATGGCGAGACCAAAAGCCAAGTATGCCAGGATCTGCTCGACCAAGCGAAGGCAAGCATACTCCCAAGGGTTGAAAAATTTCTGAGACATGCAAAGGCTAAGTCTCAAAGCATGTTTTATGGCGAGACCAAAACCCAAGCGTGCAAGGATCTGCTCGACCAAGCGAAGGCGAGCAGACTCCCAAGCGTTGAAAAATTTCTAAGGCATGCAAAGGCTAAGTCTCAAAGCCTCAATTATGGCGAGACCAAAAGCCAAGCGTGCCAGGATCTACTAGACCAAGCGAAGGCGAGCAGACTCCCAAGCGTTGTAAAATTTCTAAGACTTGCAAAGGCTAAATCTCAAAGCCTGTTTTATGGCGAGACCAAAAGCCAAACGTGCCAGGTTCCGCTCAACCAAGCGAAGGCGTGCTGACTCCCAAGCGTTGTAAAATCTGTATGACATACAAAGGCTAAGTCTCAAAGCCTGTTTTATGGCAAGACCAAAAGCCAAGCGTGCCAGGATCTGCTCGACCAAGCGATGGCGAGCAGACTCCCAAGCTTTGTAAAATTTCTAAGGCATGCAAAGGCTATGTCTCAAAGCCTGTTTTATGGCGAGACCAAAAGCCAAGTGTGCCAGCATCTGCTCGACCCAGCGAAGGCAAGCAGACTCTCAAACGTAAAAATAAAATAAAAAATTTGCAACTACAATACGAGAAGGCATGTAAGAGCATTCTTATTAATTTGCCAATAGTTTGCAAAGCTGCTGATCCTAGCATACAATGTTCGAAAAAAGCAACTACAACATAAAACAAGCTTAAGAGGACGGCGGGTCAGTAAGCTGGGTTCCCTCTACTGGCTGCTCCACCTCAGGAGCAAGGGGGTTTCTCCAGTTGCCCCAAGGGGGTACTCGCCTCGGCAACATCAGCAAGGACTGCATGAGGAGGAGAGGTTCCCTCCTCGGTGGCATTTGGCTTCAACTCTTCAACATCTTCTTTGGCTGCCTCCTCATCCATTTATTGAGCAACATCAGGATGCTGCTTTCCAAGGACAGCCATGATACAGCGATAAGAATGCCGAAGCCCCTGGTCATATTGATTTTCAGCTTCCTTCTCAAGGTTCTCGACCTGAACCTGGTGGGAATCCTTGAGAGATTCGAGCTGAGCCTCGTAAATAGCCTTCTCCCTTTGCAGATCCTCCTTGACCTTAGTTAGCTCTTCCTCAAGAGTAATGGTCTTTGCTTGAGTGAGAGATTCTCGCTCTATCAACTTCAGATTCTCGAGATTCAGGTCTCATGCTTTCTTCTTGGCAGCATCAGCTTTGGTTTTGGCCGATTGAATGTCCTCTTTCATCTTATGGTCATAGCGGCTGACATTCGCCTTATAGTAGGTGACCATGTAGCCGAGGTGAAAAGCACTCTACTGCATAACCCCCACCAGCTCGCCCAGAGTGCTGCCATCAAAATCCTCCAAGTCCTTCTTGCTCACGAGCCTAGAAAACTCACTGATGTAGGGCACTAGATGCTCTGCTCAATTGTCAGATAAACGAGGTTTCGGCCCAGCTGATGGAGAAGAGGAAGCGGGGTCAGTGGCTGCTCCACTAGTTTCTCCGGCTTTGGTAGGAGGAGGTGGTAGAGTCCTCAAAGGGGGGACTTGCTCCACGATGTTCACCTGCTTCGTAATGGGAACGTCCTTATTTTGGTCCCGCTTAGCAGTATGAGGTTGAGGACATTTTCGATTTAGAACCCCGATCACAGCATCCTCCATCTTAAGGTCAGTAGACACCAAATGAGATTTGAACAAGTTGTAAGTGGCTAGCAACTCTTGGTTCGAACAGGAATTGGCCAACGCAGTCTCGACCTGCTTGAGTAGCTCAGGTTTAAGCTGGTAGTGCACACCCCAAGAACCTGCAATTCAAGCAGATACTGGATTAGAGATAAATCAGCAATATAAGAACAACTATGGAGACAAAACATCTAAAGCGAGCAGGCAACCTGGGACCACGAAACGGGGTGGGACGCTATAATCCTTCCAGTCAATCTGTGCAACTTGACCCCAGAGACCCCCAGCAAAAAAGAATTTTTTCTTCCAATTCCCACCACCACCAGTTGGAAGATCAGTTATAGGTTTCTTCGTCTTGGTACTTGATTGGAAGTAATACCAGTCGGCGTCTTTGGGGCTGCTCTTTAGCTGGTACAGGTGCTTCACCTCATCAACTGTGGGCTCGCTTTGACAACATCTATCCCACAATATGGACAAACCAGAAAGTACCCTCCACCCGTTGGGGTTCAGCTGACCAGGAGCTAAATTTAACCCATTAAGTATTCGGGCAAAATAGGGTTGTAGGGGGCACCCCAGCCCAAGCTTAAAACTCTCCAGAAACAGAGTAACGTATCCCCTAGGAGGCCGGCTAGGAGTATCTTTTTTTCCTGGGATCCTAAGGGGTATATCATCAAAAATGTCATACCTAGCCCGGAGGTTATCGAGCTCGTCTACTGTGGTCGTGCATGTGATGAAGTCAATAGCGTAATGCTCCGATAGAGCCCTACCTCCTACTTTGCTCTTCCTATTTGGTCGCGATGTTCCTGGTGAGGACATTTCACTAGAATCATCTCCCTAGTCCTCACTCAATGTGTCTTTCGAACCAGAAGTACCCTCGTCGCCGTTATTGCCGGTTGAGGATGTTATTTGGAGGGACATCCTCCTAGCACTAGTCTCAACACGAGATCTAAAGGGTTCTAAGGGGATCCCGGGGTCAAAAGCAGGATCAGCGAGTAGACTAGGCAAGAAGTCTAACTCGTCGTCATCAATCTCGATGATCTTCTCTTTGCCTTTCGACATTTCTTAAACTATGACCAGAGCAATATCACCAAACACTACCCAAGCAAAACAGAGAGAAGAGAAATTTTTTACAATTATCCAAGACTGAGGAAATAAAAATAATACCTGAAGTTGTGGCCTAGCCGGATAGAGACAAAGATGGAAGCTTTTACGCCGAGGGAAAGGAGTGACTCAGTCCCCGGAGAGACAGAAATGGGATAAAAGACGAGTTTCTCTTTTGGGGGTTTTAGGTTCCCTAATGAGGAACAAACTCTTGGGCTGCCAGCATTTAACGGCACAAATTCCAAGGGTTTCATAACCATCGGTTTGAAATTCAAATGGAGGGATAGATTTCTGCCACATCACCTCGTCCGCAATTAAATGTGACACGACTCCTCAAAGCCTTTTCCTATCCTGCGCTAGTCATGACTGTTGAATTTCTACTGTTGGTTCACTGTGTTACCTGACACCAGAAACTGGGGGACCGGTGTGTAGGGGACAGACGCCGACAAGACGAGATATGGTGAGCAGGTATCTGGTAGCAGGATAGCACGAGCAGGAATATTCTGCTCGTTCACGAGCACACCCTTCACGGGGTCACTGCGGGAGCCGGCCTCCTACTAGGAGCATAAGGCCATTCCTGCTAGAGGTTGAGGTGGGGAGACCCGGTCAATGACAGTTGGCAAGACGTGCACTCCTGCCCAAAAATCAAGGCACGAAGTCCATCTCCATTCAGCCATAATGACGATAATGGGGCATCCACTTCCGAGAGTGGGGGAAGTGATGGACGTGGATTGTGGAAGGCCTAGATTCAGAGGAAGCCTATATAAAAGTAGCCAACGAAGGTAAAAGGGTTAGATTTTTTGACATGGAAACGGAGATAAAAAGAGCTCTGGATAATTAATACTGAAAACGAGCCATAAGATTAGTGGCTGATTTTCCCAGGAACCCGAAACCTACGTTTCTGACTTGAGCGTCGGATCCCGGCGTGCTCTAACTTGCTTCTGTGTACGCAGGAGTCTGTAGAGAAGACGTTTTACGAGGAGAGACCCTGATCGTGGTCGAGTTAGTTGAGGAGAGATCCTGGTCGTTGACGAGCAAAAAACCAGAATCTCGCACAACAAACGAGTTAATTAAAAATATAATATAAAATCAAATGTTTTCTTATTAGTTTATATTATAGATTAATTTAACTTATAGTTTAATTATTTCTATTATATTTACTGCTAATATTAACATTTTAACACTAAATTCCAATGGGTATACTTGTCCAAATTAAAAAAACATGTAATTCCTTTCCCTTTAAAATTTTTTTTTTGAAACCAAACAATAAATATCAATTTTTACACTCCTATCCTCTCATTACCTCTCCTCTCCATTTTTTACCCCTCCTCTCCTCCTCTATCTGAAAACGAAATGCTACCTAAAGGTACATTTCTAAACACGCACACACACCACATCATCGTCATCCTCATCTTCTTCTTTTAAAAGGTGGGTATGATAAACGACAAGATCCGCAAGGTATCTAAGATCCGCCACTGGAGGTGGCTTGTAAAATGATGAAATTAGTAACTGCAAAGTATTATTACTATCATTATAATAGTTATTTATAGTAGTATTATATTTTCATTATTATTATTGTGATTATTAATATTATTACTTTTCATTATTATTATTGTTGTTGTTGTTGTTTTCATTATTATTATATTATCATTATTATGATTATTATTGTTATTTTAGAAATTATTATTATTACATTAATATAATAACATTTTAATTGAGCACAAAATTGAAATTATGAAATGTGGGGGGGGGGGGGTAAAATGGTGAGTTCAAGGAATGGAAACTTGATTCTCAATCCCATGTGAATCAAATTTCTTTTCCTTGACTAAAAAATATGTGGATCCTGCATATTTCATTCTGATTCTCCATTCCATTTTAACAAGTAGAAAATAACAATTTAAAAATCATTCTCACTGTGAATTTCGATTTCCTGATTTCACAAGTAAACACACCATAAATCTAAATTTTTAGATTCTCATATTATGACAATTTTTTTTTAAAAAATCCATGCCCAAGGTCTGGGGTTGACTTATGAAAATAGAATAAACATTTGTGGTCTAGATTAATGGACAAATTAATTGACTAAGTAACATTTATTTGGATCCTAACAGCGACTGATCAAACTTGCTTACTGGGCATTTATCTCCCCAAAATTATGGCAGATAGAGAATGGAAAGTCTAAATATTTTTTGCCATAAAATGTACCTTTTTGTTAAGATATTAAAATGGTTGAGACAGAGAGACTTTAAAAGTTGAATTACAATTTCTTGTCATATTCATATGAATCAACCAGTTTAACAAAGAAAACTTAAGTTCAATTTAGCGATGCTAGCTTAGCTTTCCAATTTACTAGCATTGTGGCCATAATTTTAATTTGGACCATGTAACAGTTCGATCATATTCATTTAGATAGAATGCTTATAATTAATATTAGGAGAATGTCTATAACACATTGAGCACAACAAATTAATTTACTTATCTGAGATCAAATCATGATGAATTAAGCGTAAAAAGCAAAGAATAATACTTTGACAATAAATTCATGCTTTAAAATTTTTAGTTGATTAGGAATCGTATCTAATCTTAATAATGTCGTGCTAATTGCCCTTTAAAAAAAAGAGGACAAATATCCAATATGTCTAAGCAAGCTCTGCAAGGTGAAAGACAAATTTAATCAGTTGATCTCAGAATAGAGTATATTTATATATAGAGAGTATTAAAAAGATTACAAAGACGAGCTTTTCACAGAGAGCTAGTTAAGATCACATTTGTGATTGTCGCGAATCACTCTGCTTTGACACACCTTTTATTCTTGACTCGGCTAATAAAGGATGTTATTTTAGTTCATTAAGAAACTCAGAAACTTCATCGTAATTAACGAACTCAAATGCTGAGTTTAGAAGTACAAATCTTTATTATATCAAAACAAAAGCTATTTTTTATGCTTCTACTAATTGTGATGTGATAACGCAAGGCTACTGAGGCTTCCCAGACAAAACATGGACTCGCGAACCGGGTTCTTTTAAATCAAGTTACTTTAAACATTTGGTTTCCATGAAATAAACAGTAAATGATGTTTTGTTTATTTATTGTTTAATGACTAGCATAATATATTGGAACTTGTATATCTAATTGAAACTTTTCATTAGTGCAGACGTTATTACTCACAAATTATAGCAAAAAAATAAGCAGTAAGTTAGCTCATTTTATACAAATTAAATCACTTCACGTGAAGTTTTCCTTGAATAAATAATATATTTAAAAAGTTGGGAAACAAATTTAATGTCACTTCTTGATATAAAAATTATTGATTTTACCTTATAAGAGTGTGGGCTCAGGATAAAATGGTGTGGTCCGAGTCTAATTTGAATTTATTCTGTCACTAAATGCCTTATATGTATGAATCCCAGATCGTAAAATACATAAGCCATCAGCGAACAGGACTTTTTTTTTTTTTTTTTTTTTTTAGAAAGTTAGAATTTTGAGACTCTAATAAAACTCAACATAAGATCCTCCATTAGTATTGGTGGCTCATAAAATTACGTATGTCATTTTCGAGTTCTCATTCGCAACTACCAATTTAAATGGCAATAGAAAAATTATAATGCTTTAGGGTACAACAATTTAAATGGCAATAGAAAAATTATAATGCTTTAGGGTACAACTACTGCGGACTGCATTGACTTTTGTGGGGCAACTGATGGAGTCAGTCCACACAAAAAATGAGTTCAATTAATAAGTGATCTAATTTTTGAAGGTATATGTCCTGTAAGTTGATTCCTTTCGCCCTAAAAAATGAGTTCCATTAGATTAATTAGCTTTCAAAGTTCTTTTGGAATCTCACCTAAGTATATGATTTAATAAACCCTAAACCTGTTTAGATTTACAGCAGTTCTGGGTGGGAAGAGAGATTCCCCCCCCCCCACCCCCCCCTCCAAAAGCAGGTCAGTTTCGTTCAAAAAAAAAAAAATTT
>NW_006262339.1:27412449-27480326 GCF_000493195.1 Citrus x clementina | reverse complement strand
TTTAGGATCGAAATGTTAGAAAATTGGTGGGTGCAGCAGAACCACAGCTAAAATAAAATTAGAAATAAAATAAAGAATAAGCACACTAGAGGACACCAAAAATTACGTGGTTCGGCTTTTAGCCTACATCCACGGGCAAAGACAGAAGGAAATATTTTACTAGTGAAAAGGAGTTACAAGTATTGTAGTATTTTAGCTTACTTCCCAAAACCCCAATACACCCAAACTCTCTAACTCACTAGACACTCAAGAGTTTATTAAACTCTTAAAACTCTCAACACTCAAGAAGGCAATGCTTCTCTCTCGATGGAATTGGATACAAATGAATTAGGGAGCTCTTCCTTTTATAGCCAAAAAATGGCTATTAAATTAATATATATATGTATATATTTCAAATGTAGTTACCAACTTCTTCTTTTTCTCCATTTGGATGGCACCATTTTCTTTGGCCGGCTGCACCATTTTCTTCTTTCAAATGTCAAACCCTTCTAGATGCAGCCATGCCAAACACTTCTAGATGCAGCCAACTTTGACATTCTCCCACTTGGAGATTAGATTGAAAATCAATCAATCTCCACACCATCCTTTCTGCTTCGCCATAATCATGTTGCCTACGTTTCTGCTAGGCCACAAGAGGATCTACTCCAGATAAACTTGTCAACATTTATCGGCTTGGTCAAAACATCTGCTAGGTTCTCCTTCGTATGGATTTTCTGTAAATCCACACTTCCGTCTTCCACTACTTCACGAACAAAGTGATACTGGACTCCTATGTGCTTTGTCCTGGAATGAAAAGCTGGATTCCTTGCAATGTGCAAGGCACTCTGACTGTCACAAAATACAAAAATTTTCTCTTGTCCGTGCCTGAGCTCCTCCAATAACCTTTGTATCCAAATAGCTTCCTTGCAAGCTTGTGTAGCTGCCATGTACTCTGCTTCTATTGTAGATAAAGCCACAACGGTCTGCAGTTTCGAAACCCAGCTTACAGCTGCTCCCGCAAGTGTAAACACATAACCAGTAGTGGATTTTCTTTTATCAAGATCTCCTGCAAAATCTGAATCCACATAGCCCCTGACAGTAAACTTTGATCCTTCATAACATAATGCAACATCTGAGGTTCCTCTGATGTATCTCAGAACCCTCTTTACAGCTATCCAATGCTCTCCACCAGGATTCGCCATGTATCGACTGACTGCTCCCACTGCTTGTGCAATGTCCGGTCTTGTACATATCATAGCGAACATCAAACTTCCCACTGCTGATGCATACGGTACTCGAGACATCTCCTTCCTCTCCGCTTCATTGCTAGGACACATACTTGAGGATAATTTGAAATTAACAGGAAGTGGGGTAGAAATTGACTTACAATCTTGCATGTTGAAGCGCCGCAAGATTTTCTTCAAGTAATTTTTCTGAGAAAGCCAAATCTTCCTGTTATTTCTGTCTCGGTGAATTTGCATCCCTAGAATCTTGTTTGCTGGTCCCAAGTCCTTCATTTCAAACTCCCTAGCCAACTGTGCCTTCAATTCTTGGATTCGATCTTTGTTGGGACCTGCTACCAACATGTCATCCACATACAACAGCAAAATAATGAAATCATTATTTTCAGACCTCTTGTAATATGCACAATGGTCTGAACTGAGTCTGTTGTATCCAAGGCTCATTATGAAGGAATCAAATCTCTTATACCAACACCTCGGCGCTTGTTTGAGACCGTATAGAGATTTGTTCAACCTGCAAATCAAGTTCTCCTTTCCTGTTTCTGCAAAACCTTCTGGTTGGAGCATATATATTTCTTCTTCAAGTTCTCCATGAAGAAATGCAGTTTTCACATCTAACTGCTCTAGATGTAAGTCAAATGTAGCACACATTGCTAAGACTATTCTGACTGTTGTGAGTCAAACCACCGGCGAAAATATCTCGTTGAAGTCAATACCTTCTTTCTGAGCATATCCTTTCACCACCAATCTCGCACGATACCGCTCTACTTGGTCATTGCCATCACGTTTGATCTTGTAGACCCATTTGTTTCCAATGGCTTTTCTTCCACGTGGTAGTGGTACAAGTTCTCATGTCTTGTTCTTGTGTAGAGCTTCAATTTCTTCCTGCATTGCTATCATCCACAAAGCAACATCTGAGCTATTTAAAGCTTCATGGAAAGTTGAAGGCTCTCCATCCTCTGTTAGAAGACAGTATGCAACATTGATCTCTGTGACATACTCCGAGTGCCACGTTGGCGGTCGTCTCTCATGAGTTGACCGACGAATTTCTTGAGCCTCGGACTCGACTGGTTCTTGTTCCTCGTGCTCTAGTGCTGCTTCAGAAGAATCTAAATCTTCTGGATTATTTTTCACATATACCGGTACAGTCTCTG
Source organism: Citrus x clementina (assembly GCF_000493195.1). Classification (NCBI taxonomy): domain Eukaryota; kingdom Viridiplantae; phylum Streptophyta; class Magnoliopsida; order Sapindales; family Rutaceae; genus Citrus; species Citrus x clementina. The sequence continues at coordinate 27,477,952 of NW_006262339.1, read as the reverse complement.
ACTTTTCTTTTACAGTGCTATCATCCTCATCTTTCCTTTACAGTTGATCTTCAACAAAAATAACATCTCTGCTGATGACGATCTTGTGGGCAGTGGGATCCCACAGACGATACCCCTTTACTCCATCAGCATATCCCAAGAAGATACATCTTCTAGATTTTGCATCCAGCTTTGTTCTTTCTTGGGCATTGTACATCACGTACACAGGACATCCAAATGCATGTAGGTATGAGTAATCAACAGGCTCTCCAGTCCACATCTCCATCGTTGTCTTTAGCCCAATAGTTGTAGATGGCGATCGATTTACTATATAACAGGCAGTTTTCGCTGCTTCTGCCCAAAATGAATTGGGTAGACCAGTAGTCCTCAACATAGCTCTTATTCTTTCTGTAAGAGTTCTGTTCATCCGCTCCGCCACTCCGTTTTGTTGAGGAGTGTATGCCATTGTGAACTGCCTCTGAATACCTTCTTGCTTACAGAAAGCAAGAAAATCGCCGTCTGTATACTCTCCACCATTATCTGTCCTCAAGCACTTGATCTTTTTACCAGATTCAAGTTTCACCCGCATTTTGTATTCTTTAAACACAGGAAATACATCTGACTTTTTCTTAATTGGATACACCCAACATCTTCTGGAATAATCATCAATAAAAGTCATCATGTACTTTGCACCTCTCATGGATATATCCGGTGATTCCCAAACATCAGAATGAATCAAGTCTAGAATGCATTTACTTATAGCAATAGATCTACTGAATTTTAATCTATGCTGCTTACTTGTAACACAATGCTCGCAAAATGGTAAACTTACCGATTTGAGCCCTGGAAGCAATTTTCGCTCAGAGAGAATCTTCAAGCCTTGTTCTGACATGTGGCCAAGTTTGAGATGCCACATCATTGTTGATTCTTCTCCATTTGACGCGACACACGCATCAGCCTCCTGTAGTGTTTCTCCTTTAAGCATGAATAGATTAGCACCGATCTTTTCTGCCTTCATCAATACAAGCGCGCCTTTAACGATCTTCATAATTCCATTCTCCACATGAGTTTTGTACCCATGACTATCCATTTTTCCCAAAGACAATAGATTTTTCTTCAGGCTATTGACATGTCGTACCTCTCCAATTGTGCGAATTGTACTATCAAACATTTTTATTTTGATAGTACCAATACCAGCGATCTCTAAGGCATGATCATTACCCATATATACAGATCCTCCTGAGATAGGTTCATATGTGTGGAACCATTCTCTCCGAGAGGTCATGTGCCAGGTAGCTCCTGAGTCTATAAGCCAGACATCAGACAATCGTTTTCTGCCTTCTGAAACAGTTGTTGCCTCGCTGTAGAGTATTTCGCCATCATCCGAGGTACTTGCTACACACCCCTGAGCATTTGATGACTCAGGTTCTTTGCCCTCTCTTTTCTTCTGGTTACTCCAACACTCTTTCTTGACGTGCCCTTTCTTGCCACAGTTGTAGCATTTAACATTCTTCTTACTTCTAGATTTTGATCTACCATGATTTTGACTCCCACTGGGGCCACGTTCTGTTGATCTCCCTCTCGTCACAGATAGCGCCTCCGCTTGCTGCGAACTTGCTTGTCTGTTTTCCTTATTTTTTCGCTTGCTCTCCTCATTTAATACGGAGGCTGCAACATCGTCGAAAACTAGACTCTCCACTGGATTGTTGTTCGTCAGGTTGATGATGAGTTGATCATACGAATCTGGTAGACTTTGAAGTAGAAGCTCTGCACGTTCATTTTCCTCTATATTATGACCCAACATTGTGAGTTGTGAAAATAGAGTCTTCAATGTGTTGATGTGGTCGGTCACCATTGTAGATTCCGCCATTCGAAGAGTATAGAGTTTTCTCTTCAAGAAGATTTTGTTGTGTAGTGACTTGGCCTCATACAATTTTGTGAGAGTATCCCATATTTCCTTCGCCGTATTTTTCTCTGCCACACTGGATAATACTCCATCCGCAAGTGCCAAGTGTAGATCAGAAATGGTGTTGCCGTCTACCTCGTTCCACTTGTCATCAGTTATCTCCATGGGCCTTTCTCCAATTGCTGCCAAACAATTATTTTTTCTCAATACAGCTTTCATCTTCATTTTCCACAACGAAAAGTTATTTCCGTTAAACTTCTCAATTTCATACTTTGCCGCCATTTTGTTGATAAATACTGCACACAAATTAGTGTACCACCTTGAATAGTTGTGAGTATGTGTGAGAATGCACACCAGGAAAGTTCCCAGGAAAGACTGGAGGGGTCACAATGGTCCTACTTAAAACCCAGACTCCTTAAGCTCTTATCGCCTTTGTGACAGAACTTTCCTAGACATGTACAAAACCACACAGTTGCTTTACTCACACCACTATTCCCTGCTTTGCACCGCCAAATTCTTGGATCACTCCCACCGTTTCTTGTGAACAGTACCGTATACGTTAACAGTACCGTATACGTGAATAGTACCGTATACGTGAACAGTACCCCTTACGTGAACAGTGCCCGACTCCAAAAATACAACCAATAGCTCTGATACCACTGTTAGAAAATTGGTGGGTGCAGCAGAACCGCAGCTAAAATAAAATTAGAAATAAAATAAAGAATAAGCACACTAGAGGACACCAAAAATTACGTGGTTCGGCTTTTAGCCTACATCCACGGGCGAAGACAGAAGGAAATATTTTACTAGTGAAAAGGAGTTACAAGTATTGTAGTATTTTAGCTCACTTCCCAAAACCCCAATACACCCAAACTCTCTAACTCACTAGACACTCAAGAGTTTATTAAACTCTTAAAACTCTCAACACTCAAGAAGGCAATGCTTCTCTCTCGATGGAATTGGATACAAATGAATTAGGGAGCTCTTCTTTTATAGCCAAAAAATGGCTATTAAATTAATATATATATGTATATATTTCAAATGTAGTTACCAACTTCTTCTTTTTCTCCATTTGGATGGCACCATTTTCTTTGGCCGGCTGCACCATTTTCTTCTTTCAAATGTCAAACCCTTCTAGATGCAGCCATGCCAAACACTTCTAGATGCAGCCAACTTTGACACGAAAAGCCTTAATCAATTTGTCCTTTAATCTTGATCACAAATATATATGTTTTCATAAACCGAGTATTGGCTACATAACACACCGTTCGTCCGTGCCCTAAGTCTAATTGGTTAAAGGCTAAAGATTATGGTTTTAATTTCAAGAAAAATCATTGGAGTTATTAGGAGGAATCCACGAGTAGGAATCCACGAGTAGCTTTTTCCACGCGAGCCAAAATTATATAGAAACGTTCTACGATTTAGACTTTGGGGTTGGCTTGATCAAGTAGGGAAGAGTTTTCCCTGTTTCTTAAGGCAAAAGTCTTAAAAGACATCTTAGCACGTTTTCAAGCGTTGTCAAGACGGATAAGCTTCCCGTGATTTGCACCATTTTTGTACAACAATATACACTGAACTTGTTAGACTTTTTGGGATTCACTGCGTTGACATTAAATCTATTTGCAGAGGCACGTAAGTTCAACTAATAAGTAATCTAATTTTTGAAGGTATATGCCTGTAAATTGATTCCTTACCCCCTAAAAAATGAGTTCCGTTAGATTAATTAACTTTCAAAGTATGTTTTTATGTACCGAATATTGGCTAAAATATAGGCCGCTTTCACTTCGACTATGAACTACATAACACACCGTCCGTCCGTGCCCAAAGTCTAAATGGTTAAAGGCTAAAGATTATGGTTTTAATTTCAGGAAAATCATTGGAGTTATTAGGTGGAATCCACGAGCCAAAATTATATAGAATCCAGACTAGCAATTGAGAGGTGTATGAGTCGATGCTTGATCAAGTAGGGAAGAGTTTTCCCCGTTGCTTAAGGCAAAAGTCTTAAAAGGCATCTACGATTTTAAAATTACCCAAACAAAACGTTTGCAATTTTGTCAAAATAATCTTTGTATTGATAGCCACTCCCCTTCCAACGACAATTAAAGTCCATGGCAAGTCGTCCCACAAAATAGGATAAACATTTGTGATCAAAATGAATGGAAAGATTTGACTAATTAACGTATCTTTGGATCCAATCATTGATTGATCAAACTTTTGTTCACTGGGCATTTGCCTCCCCGAAGATTACGCCAGAGAGAGAATGGAAATTCTAAATATTTTGGGGTTGGCTTTTCCATACCCTTCTTTTTAGTCATCAAATGTACGTTGTTAAGATATTAAAATGAGTGCGACAGAGAGACTTTAAATGTTGAATTATAGTTGCTATTCACCTTCGTATCGACCAATTTAATAGACAAGACTGTATTGAATTTGTCGAGACTAGCTAGCTCTCCAATTTACTAACATTGTTACCATAATTTTGATTTGCACCTTGTAACAGTTTCATCATATTGAATGCCTGTAATTAATATTGGAAGAATGGATATAACACTTCGAGCTTAATTTTCAAATTAATTTACTTATCTGTAAGCAAGTAATGATGAATTAAGCATAAAGCAAAGAATAAACGTACTTTGGTAATAAATCCATACTTAATTTTAAACTAGAAAATTTGCAAACAATCATTTCAAAAATCAATACTGTCATAATAATTTCCTTGGAAAAAAGAAATGAAAAATATGCAGTAATCTTCATTGTGTAAGCAAGTTCTGCAAGGTGAAAGACAAATATGATCAACGGATTTCAGAAGAGAGTATTATTTATACAGAGTATTAACAAGATTACAAACATTATCTTTGCACTCAGAGCAAGCAAAGATCACTGGTGTGATAATCTCAAATCACTTTGCTTTGGCATCTGCCCATCAGCACCTTAATTTTATACTTGACTCGGCTAATAAAGGATGCTATTTTACTTGATTAAGGAACTCAGAAACTTCACCATAACGAACTGAAATGCTGAATTTAGTAAGTACAAATCTTTGTTACATCAAAACAAATTTTCTTTTTGATGCTTATATTAATTATTACAACGCAGGGCTACTGAGGCTACCTACGCAAAGCATGGGCTCGCTAATCGGGTTCTTGTAAATAAACAGTAATTTAATTTGGTTTTTTTTTATTATTTTTCTTTAAACTTTTGGTTTTGATCAAATAAACAGCAAGATGACGTTTTTTTTTTCAATTTCTTTTAATTTTTTCACTGGCATACTATGTTGGAACTCGAATATGTAAGTGAAAATTTTCGTTAGTTCAGACGTCATTACTTAAAAACATTTTAGCAAAAAAAAAAAAAAAACAGTATGTTAGCTCAGTTTTATATAAATTAAATCACTCCATGTAAAGTTCTCTTTAAATTAATAATATATGTAAAAAGTTGGGAAACAAATTCTCTGTCACTCATGATGTAAACAATTATTGATTTTACCTTGTAAGCGTGTGGGCTCAGGATAAAAAGTTATGGTCCCAAGATAAGTTATTGTCAATGATCCTTGCACCACCAAACAGAGAACCGAATTAATTTTTATAAAAAATTACAGTCTAATTCTTTGAATTTATTCTGTCACTAAATGCTTTATATGTATGAATCAGAGACTGTAATAAAACTCAACATAAGAACCTCCATCATCATTGATGGCTGACAGTGAAGATCGCATGCATGGTTTACAATGTAATCAATGCCAGCTCATAAAATTGCATATGTCATTGATGGCTGACAGTGAAGATCTAATGCTCAATGTTTTTCCGGGAAAATTCTTCAATTCTCTCTCTCATTCTCTTTTTTTTTTTAATTTATATAATGCAAGGACATGAAAAGCATATCGGAAATATAATAAAAAAATATATATGATTGTTAATACTTATTTCTTTTCTATGTGAACTGAACCAAGTGCGGTAGATGGAAGTCATTTGCACACATAATAAACCAAAATGTGAAATGGGACAATTGGAAAATGAGATTTCCGAATTCCACTCTGATGCTTAAGTTAGCAAAGATGTAGAATTCTTGTCAAGGTATTGACTTTGTTTTGAATTAGTTTTATTTTTTTATTTATTTTTTATTTTTTGCCTTGCTCTCCTATCGTTTCCTCCTCATATACCTTTTGTATTTTGAAGGTGTGGAGTGTTTCTAGGGGTATGGGGATCGTGCCCACAAGCTTTTTCTAAACAAGCATTTGAGAGGCGTATGAGTCAAAGCCTGATCAAGTAGGGAAGAGTTTTCCCCTATTGCTTAAGGAAAAAGTTTTCAAAGACATCTAGGATATTAAAATTATCCAAACAAAAGGTCCACTTGTTGCATGCAGTTCTGTTAAAAAAATCTTTGTATTGATATACATTCTCCTTCGAACTACAATTAAAGTCCATGGAAAGTCGTCCCAGAACATAGAATAAACATTTGTGACCAAGATTAATGGACGAATTGACTAATTAACGTTTCTTTCGATCCTAACGGATCAAATTAACTTGTTTGCTGGGCATTTTGTCTCCTCGAAAATTATGCCAGAGAAAGAACGGAAAGACTAAATATTTTGGGGTTGGCTTTTCCAATACCCTTCTTTTTTTGTCATCAAATGTACATACTTTGTTTAAGTTATCAAAATGTTCGAGACAAATTAAAGAGACTTTAAAAGTTGAATTACAATATCTTTTCATATTCATATCAACCAGCTTAACAAACAAAACTAAGTTTTATTTCTCGATCCTAGCCAGATTTCCGGTATACTAACATTGTGACCGTAATTCTAATTTGGACCATGTAACAGTTTGATCATTTTCATTTAGAGGGAATGCTTATAATTAACATTAAAAAAATGGATACAACACTTTGAGCGTAATTTGCAAATTAATTTGCTTATTTGAGAGAAAGTCATGCGGAATTAAGCGTAAAAAGCAAAGAATAAATTTATACATTGACAATAAAATCATGCTCAAGACTATAAAACTTTTAGTAATTAGCCTGAAGGAAAAAGGAAGGCAAATATCCAGTATGTTTAAGCAAGCTCTGCAAGGTGAAAGACAAATTTGATTAATCGATTTCAGAAGAGAGTACAGTTATATATAGAGAGTATTACCAAGATTATAAGGATGATCTTTTCACTCAGAGCTAGTAAAGATCACGGGTGTGATAATCACAAATCACTCTGCTTTGACACACCTGCCCATCAGCACCTTTTATACTTGGCTCGGCTAATAAAGGATGTTATTTAGGTGATTAAGAAACTCAGAAACTTCATCATAACGAACTCAAATGCTGAATTTAAAAGAACCCACAAATCTTTGTTACATCAAGCTATTTTTTATGCTTCTATTAATTGTGGTACCGCAAGCCGACTGAGGCTTCCTGGAGAAACCATGGACTCGCGAACCGGGTTCTTGTAAATCAAGCCACTTTAAACGTTTCCTTTCTATCAATTGTAGCCAGGTTGCCTTGATCAATTTTCTAGGACTTCTCCAATGTACTGTAGAACTCGAGCACGTTAGAAAAAAAAGGATTTGTAACCCTTAGTTTATTAGACTTTTAAAGATCTATCGGATACGAGTGGTCTAGATTGAGTTTTTCTCATACTTAATGCCACAATTAATTGTTTATATTTTCGTTTACATCCTAACTCTACCAAAATCCTTCATCCTTCTTTAAATTTGTTATTAATTCCTTTCATTTATTTATAGACAAACCTAAAATTCTTAACAAACGTTAAAAATATGAATTGTTAGTTAATGATTAAAAAGTGTCAGAGAACTTATCTGGAAAATACTAATCATTAGTTATTACAACAAGAACTACATTGTAAAAGGAAGAGATCACCTAGTATGGAAGTCGTAATAACCTACACAATTGTCAACCACTGCTACATGAGACTAAATAAATCAAACGAACTTGAAGCTGAAAAACAAGGAGGATTCCCACATGAAATAAATAATAAAAATATACATCTAAATTACAAGATATTTAAATGTATTATAAATTATTTGTAATACATTTTTTTATTATTGCCAATAACATATTTTATATTATTAACAAAAAAAATTTGGTACTGATTATTTGATTCAATGTAAATGGAAGTTAATTAAATATAAATAAAAATTTCTATAATTTTTTAATTTATGTAATATATGTATCATTAAATAATTCAATTAGAATAAGTTGATTTACCTATAATATTGTTATCTTAGTAATAATTAATTTAATTGTCTCTAGGCCCTGACTGAATAGTATCATGGGGAGGTAAAGGATAAAAAATAAATTTGATTTTGTCCCACCCTCAACATTTTTTTATAATTTTAATTAATTAGTTAAATTATTGATTGCTTTTCCCAACTTATCCTGTTGGAGGTACGGTTCCAATGGATATGTTTTTCTCTATTTATCCCTCTCCCAGTATATAAAACCTTGCCAAACATAGTATAGGCTTTGGATTGGGAAAAAAGGGTCCCTGTTCATGCCATAGTAAGCGTTATAATTCATATGAAAGTTTTTCTTTTAAGGTAAAGTTATCAAATTATTAAAAAAATTAATTTAGTTTATTATCATGAAATAAATTTAATTAGTACGTGTTAGATTTCATCCCCCGGTTTTTCAATGATAAGTAAAAATTCTAATACAAACACGTATAAACTAGAATCACCAAACAGTAAAAGATACTCTATTCAAGGTTTGTGACACCATTGATAGAAATTGAAAAGGTTATCAAACACTCATATATAATTTAACGACGTTGCGGAAAACAATTACAGCGGAAGCAAAAGAGCAATTGAGAAGTGAAGGAGTCAATGCCTGTGTTACACCTGTGATCTTATGGACACGTGGGTTGCTAAGAACTCGATTTTTTAGGTGAATGGTCAAACAGGGTCAGAGGACTTATTTGAAAAATAGTACTAATTATTTCTGGCTTACTTGATTTTTCCTTAAATCATAAGGACTACATTAATTGTAAATTATCCTTAATTTTTTATTTTTTTCCCAATCTATTCCTTTCTTTTAACATTAACAATAGCTATGAATTGTGCATTAATTAATCCAGTTATGAACACTTTCAAGTTTACATTCGAGGGGTTCACCTCTTTGTACATGAGCAAGAAATTATTTTTTAATTATTACTATGCTGAGGTTATGGCAATTATTTTAGTGAGTGATTCTGACTCCTCCGTGGCAGTTCACCTTAAATCTTAGTCTCCAACCCCTTGGGATTATTCGTAATTATTAGCTTATTCGTAATTATTAGATTATTCGTAGTTGACTGACTGTCTCCATGGTTGGTCGCGATTCTGGATTCCCATCTAAGCACGAAAATGCAACCTCCATGATTGATAGCAGTCTATCTTGAATATTGCGCAATGGAGTTGGAAGACGAGGGTCCAACATTTCATCAAGTACTGCTGTGTTCATGTTGAAAGACGAAGATGAAAACGAAGAAAGAAAATATCATGGATGCGTCCCTTTAATCACTTCCAGCACTAACACTCCAAGACTCTACACGTCGCATTTCTCTATGATCTTCATTGTGTAAGCAAGCTCTGCAAGCTCAAGGACAAAGTAAAAAAAGTTTACTCTGTTTCTAAGATAAATGTGCATAAATTAGTAAGCTTTTACAAGTCTACTGAATGTACTACATAATATTTTTCAACAATATCTAGTTACATTGTTCTGTTACCGCACACGTAACATAAAAATATTCCTTAAAACGGCAACAAACGAATATTAGATACGTGGAGCAACAATGACAAATCCATACGTGCTTGCGCATACAGTCCAATTGCACGAGTCTGGCTTCATAAACTTGGCAATTCCAAAGGCTGGATCTGAAAAGTGAGCTGCATATTCCAAATACAACAACACATTCTTGCTTGATTTGCTTCGATGGATAATCGGTGGAAAGAAATTGTGGAGCAAATATTATCACATTCCTTCTCTGACTCCAACCGAATAAATTCTCTTGATGTTGCATTACTGCCCAAGATTGTCATTGTTAATCTTGAGCTTCATTGTACAGACTTTATTTGGTGATCTTTACCTCATGTAGATGCTTTACCTTTTCTTTCACTTGTGGTCTTCACCTCTTGCATAAGCTTCACTTTTTCTTTCTAGAGGTGCTAATGGCTTTTGAAACTATTATTTATGTTTACTTTTGGTTCTCTACTTTTCTTGCTCCCTGCGTGGAGCTTCTCAATTTTTTTATTTCTTGTATTTAATGAAGGTAAAACTCATTTTGTCTCCCATAAGCCGTTTCCATTATTTCTTTTTAATTTTTTAGTCTTTATTTAGCATCGCTTATCTAATGACCATAAGTATTTATTTAATCTCACAATCTCTTTTAAAATTTATTATTGTTGTTAGTTAATTTTTTAGTAAAGTTTTTGAGGATTAAATAAATCATTTTACCTTTACAAACAAAAACTGAAATTCTGGATTTTTGAGAATAAAGGTTGAAAAGCTTTTTAAAATTTTAAAATTTTAAAATTTTAAAAATATCATTTACTTATTTGACAATCTCATTTCATTTCTTTCACAATATAATTTTAAAAGAAATTACCTATTAAAGCAATAATTTTTAATAAAAACTCTTGTTGACAATCAAATAATTAATTATTTTTTTATTTAAAAATTTTACTTGTAAAAGCTCAAGTAATAAAGCTATAGTAAAATAAACTCTATTTGAAAAATTATACTAAGGCTCGTACACTAAAACTTTTCCTTTATTGTCATGAATTTAATCAACAGAAAAGAAAAAAAGTCAGTTGGTTTTGAGCTACAACATTTTAGTTACAAAACTCTTCAACATATCCCCCATTCCAACTCGTCAAATGTGTTCATCACTGCCCCGTACGCTCTTCAAACTAAAATATATTTAAAATCAAAACTCTGATTGGACGTAGTCTTTTATATATACAGAGATGGATGTCATTAAACCTCTAAGGAATGAGCAAACTTTATTTTATTTATAAATGAAAGAGTACACCATATACCAAGCATATATGGATGACGTAATAACCAACCCCTCACGATTCTTGAAAACTAGAACAAACGAACTACAGTACATGAGAAAAATAAACCAAGCAATTTTGATATATCTCGGACCCCTTTTTGAATCATCAACACCCATAATAATTCATTTTCAAGGAATCTAGGAGCCAATAAATCAGTAACATGAAAATCCTCTGAAAACCATATTCATCATTTTAAGTAACTAGATACTCAAGCACAATGAGAATATGGCAAGAATTCTTTCAACATACCAGGAGGAATAGACAAAACGAAAAAATGCATAGACAGCTTCATGAGGCACTCAAGGAATTTTGAAACCATTCTTTACTTTTGATGCAAAAAACTAAGAAAGTGAACATCAGTCACGAACCCGTTATACGAAAGAGCACTAGTCAATCAAGAACTTGTATAATGTTTGCTCTTTAACTGACATATAATAAGCAATCAAGAGCGGAAGTAACAAAAAACATCTAAATGCAACAATCAACAGTTGATATGCTATAAACTAATCCAAATATATAACTACATGGTTCAAAAGGAATCTGAAGGATGCATCAAAGTTCTTATAAGAATAAACAAACAAGAATAGAATCAATGGGTCCAGCTACCTTGCATCATGGGTTTGGTACCCCAGTCATTTGTCTTATAGCCAATGACCCTTTAGATTGTGAAGAAAGATATTTAACGGCTAAGATTTAATATTTAGAAAATGGATAACCGGCTGAAGACGTAGTTTTTTTAATCCTCAGATATTTATGAATCACCAACATGTACAGTCTCAGCATCGTCAAAATCCAAACTTTCTTTTGCCTTTGAGTGCTTATCCTCTGCACCAGGAACACCATCACCACCACAGCCACTTGCTGCAGCCACAACCAAAGCGCCACAACTCATCAGGAAGTTTAGACCTTTCCTCTCCTTACATCCCCAAACTACCATTCTCTGATCCACGCCATGAGTTCTTACTCAGAAACCATCAACAACAAATGGGTTTTTCTTCAAAATGTGCATTTTCTTCCTCAGATTCTTCAACAAAAAAGTTTGATGGAAGCAGCAAAACAGAAGGTTTTAGGTCCGGGAGTGAAGAGATTTCTCGGCAACAACGTGCTTTACTCGACCAGCTCTAGAAGGTTGCAGAGTTGGTGGGAGCTGGGTAGGCATGAAGAAGCATAAATGGGCATAGGATGTTAGGCTTGGTTGTAAAATAGAGAATGGCAGGAAGAAGTAGAAAATGGGAATATATTATGTTTGGCAATACATAACCTGATCATTTGCAAATATTTAAGACATAATTATGAGAAATTTTGTATCAATCTAGTCCAACCAATACTAGCACGCTTGCAAATAGTTGTTTGCAACCATTAGCTGCATATCTCGGTTTGTTATTTGTTTAAATGTGTAAGCTGTCAAAAAACTTAAAAACTTCTGATCGATTACATGTGCTCTTTTCCAATCAGTTGTTTTTCACCCGGTGACCGGCTCCTAACCTGTTTCTCAGGTTGCTCATCATTCTCTATGTGTATCTTTTGTAGCCGTTAGATGAGCTTTAATTTTCAAGTGGGGTACCAAACCCATGATGTAAAGTAATTTTGGCCTAGAATCAATACCATTCTCAAAGCTATTTGCTGAATCATACTGTTCGTGGGATTAAAATATTTCTACAAAGGAATCTTACAAAATCCAATCAATCAAACACACGTATTAACTTCGAAATTCACGTTCATCAGTTCAAGTAACAACAAAATTTGGTCAAATGAACCATGCCATAAAATTAAAATCTAACGTGTACCCAGATCAGAGATCACCACATACATGAATCTAAACATCAATGAAAGTGTACACACCAGCTCATTCACATGCAAAAAGCATTAAACTTTACAATACCACATTTATTAAAGCCACTGCACTACACGTGTGCAATAAATATTGAAACATCAGAAGTCTCAAACCATATTTAAAAAATAATAAATCCACAAATAAATAAATTAGTCTAATTATATGTTAAAATAATATAAAGCTGTAACCAAAGTCATGCTTAGCTCCACAGAAAAATATTAAAAAAATAAAAAACTGTAAACAAAAGCAGCAAATCTGGATACAAAGTTAAGAAAAAAGTAGTGAAAATTGTATCAATTTTCAGCTAAAAAAAGAGTTTTAATTGTATCAATTAGGTGAGCTTTAATTTTCAAGGAAGGTAAAACGAAATCTTGAAGCAAAAGCGTTGACTGAAAAAACTGAAAAAAATTGAAGCTTTAGTTTAGTACATCGTCATAGTCGATCAAAATTAAGAAGCAGCAAAAAGCTGGAGGAGATATTTGGACTTACCTTTTTGATTGATTTATTTCAATAAAATTATTATTATTAATGTTAAAAGAATGAATTTTTGAGATGATATGAAACGAAGGAACGTGGGGAAAAGGAGAGGGGTGTGAGGAAGGAGTGAGAATGAAACGGTGACGTTTTTTGTGTGCGTAGTGGGGGAAACAGGTGGCGAGATGAGGAAGAGGCGGGTGACAAAAACAGGAGGGAAATGATTAAATGAAAGGCACGCACGAGTCCTTTATATATATATTTTTTTTGTTTTTATTTGCTTTTAAAAAAAATTCTTTACTATATATAAAACAATACCGTAGTTTTGATGGTGAAATTGATATGACATTTTGTTAAGAATTTATCGTATCCCGATAAATTGAATGAACGAGTTTCTTTTTCCTTTTTTTTTTGGCGCTTTTAGGTAGGTTTCGTGTGGACTTGTCTGATTACGTGTCGTTTTTTAATTAGTTTGGAATATTATTACCTTTTTGTAAGATTTTGGATACGAATAGTTGAAAATGGAGTACGATTTTTGCAGGTAATTATTTTTCTGAATAATAGACTTCATTTATTTCCGAATAACCAATCAAAAATAACAAAGTAATTGCCTGGGATCTAGCCAAACATAAAAATCAAAGCAACAGAATACAAATTTAGTTAAAACATCGGCCATTTGATTACAAATCTGAAAGACAAGGCAAATATAAAAATTTTATTTTGGTCGTAATAAGTATTAAACATCGTAACTCTATATCAGTACTCTATCATTCCAAGACTAGCTGAACAACATGTAAATTTTACTTTTATTTGAATTTAATGTTTTTGTTATCAAATTTACACAATTTTATTAAAGCATAAACTTCAAATGTTAATGTTGGATCCTTATCTAATAACTTAAATATTAACATGATTATTCAGGAAAAAAAGAATATTATGACAGATTCATTAGAAATTTAAAGTCAACTTCTACCTGTGATGTTAACAAATCTATTTTTTTTTTCAAATTTCATTTACATGATATTTGAATTCATATTCTTATATGAATTAATGACTAAAGTGTGGTCCCATTAACATGATAATTATATCTATTTTTATTATTTTAAATTTTACTCTCACAACCATCAAACAATTCAAAAATCTTTAAAGAAAATGTCACATGCTCAAGGAATTAACATTCTCACATAACAGTCACTCGGTGGCTAACTAAAACTTTAATTAAGTAAATACCTAAATATAATTTCTTAAATGATATAATTTTGTAGTTTGATTAATTTTTTAATCTTAAGTCACACAACACTCAACTTGTTGCTGAGATAAAGCAAAAGGTCAAGTTCTTATTATATTCAGAGGACCTCGTTTGATTAATTGGTTGACTATTTATCCAATTTGGATCGTTTGCTTTTTTGAGGTAGAAGTTTCGTGAATCTATCGTCTTCCTTTTGATTTACACTAAAAGTAAATGAATTCTTAAAGTGATTAATTATTTAGTATCAACATAGCAATTTAGATATTTGCCAAGTTTGTTACAAAAATCTTCATTTTTTTTGCTACATAATGTATCCATATAAAATACGTATATGTTACTTTAATAGGAGTTCTAGCCAATTTGGATAGAACTATCTTGCCTCCGTTATACCAAACACCCAATTTTAACATTTTCTTTAACAATCCCCATTGTTTTTGGCAAATAATAAAAACTATAAATTTTAAAAATTTTACACAATAAGTCCTAATTAAAATATAATAATTTTAGAATTCTAAAAAATTTATTTGGCATTTTCTTCAACAATCTCTACTGTTTTCTGTAATATCAAAAACTATAAATTTCAATAAATTTGCATAATAAACCCCAATTAAAATATGAAAATTCTAAAATTCTAAAAAAATTCTCTCTCGGTTTTCTTCTCAATTATTTTGTTCTGCTTTGACCTTAATTTATTCATTTATCCAACAAATAATTCTTCTAAAATATCAAAAAATAGAGTCTTCTAACCACATAATTAGATTAATTTCTTGAACACAAAATCTCATAAAAATAATGCTTGCATTCTCTTAAAAGAAATCTATTGTGTTTATTTTTATTTTTTTTACTACCGTAATAAGAGAAGAACTATATCTTGCTCTTTATAACAGAATATAAACAATTAGGGTCTGTTGAATGTGGTTAAAGATGATGACATAGGTTTATTTTACTAAAATTTAATTCAAATTTAGTGTTTGAAATTAATAAGTAAATTAAGAATAATACAGTTTGTACCAACCAAATTATCATATGATAATTAATTTTTTCCCCCAAGGGGACCCTTTGAATAAAATTTTTAGACTAAATTTATATCTTATGCCAACAATTATAAGGTTATTTGATGTTGAGCAAATTTATAGAAATAAAAGTTAAGTTTCATTTATTTAATTAAAATAATTATTTATCCTTATAAGTAACACTATCTTAAATGGTAAAACATTAAATGGGTATTTTATTTTATTTTTAAAATACTAAAAATGGGATTTTTTGTAATTGATATTTTAAATAAATGGGTGTGGGGAGTATTTTAGAAAGTTAAAATAATCCATCCATATTTTTGTATATCTAAATATATTTATTTATTAAATTACCCTTGACCTCTATAAAGATCATAAAATATTTTGATTGACTTATGTGTCCAAATCTTGAAATTTAATATTTTCTTATTTTTTTATGAAATAGGAGGGGCTGCAGCGTTAATAACCAAGTAATTGCATCCTTACTGTTGGAATAGTTTTTGCAACTCTTGGGTTGAATCTAATGGTTGGATCACAAACAGACAAAAAATGAGGTACCAAATCACAGTTGCAAACTAGCTGGACCCAGCCAATGTTGATATATCTTTCTAACTTTGTCTTAATAATTTTACTAATTCAAATTAATTCTATAGATTTATAATGTGACAATAATAAATTAACTGTAAGGTTATTTTTATATTGTATTATAATGTGCTAATATTTACGATCAATAATTAAAAAATTGTTAAATCTTTTATTGATAACTAAGTTATGAAACAATTTTAATGTTTAAGGTTTATATCATATTATATATTTATGAATACAAATTCTTAATATAAAAGTTGAGACAACCTTTCTTGACAGCTTTCATTATAACGAAATACATAGTTTATATTATATAGAAAATTGTTCAATACAATGAAGAATCTTTATTGAAGATTTAATAATAATAATGTCATAAGATGTCAACATTAAATATTTTACCAAATACGGTACAACATAGTGTTAGTTTATAAAATTATATTTGCTTCAACCTACATACACATCTATTGTTTGGTATACGAAAGAAAATAACCACTACATTTTGTAAACTATAAGAAAAAAGTATATTAAAGTAACATATACGTATGTTCAATAAATTGAATCAAGGTCATGTTCATGCAAGGAAGTTGGCTACCGTATAATTTTTTTTTTTTATAATTTCTCAAAAGGAATATCAGTTGAATTCTTTTGATTTTTTTTATTTACAATTTATAAATAAAAGATGAAAAACGAGTTGAATTCAATTTATCACGAGAAGATAGAGTGATTTAGAGATTTTAAATAGTTTTATTTTCTTTTCATAAAGAGAATAGACGGTGTAGTCTGCGCAGAGATGGGGCCCATCTCGTAAGTCCATTTCACGAAAATCTTCGTGATTAGAACCGGAGAAGCAATCATGATGGGACGCGTGGACAATGGATAGGAGTGAAAGAAAATGGGGTGCCTATTTAAGGGTTGGTGGAGGCTGACGAAAACGAAAGGAAAGACAAAGAAAGCGGTGTCGTTGTACAGCGGGGGTGTTCTTTTGTACATGAAAAAGATATTATCATCAAGATTAGTGGGCCCACGTGACGTCTCGTTCATGGGGTCCATGGTTTTTATTTTAAGAGTAATCATATTGGACGAAAAAATTGGATAGAGTTAAGTAAGGGTGTTCAGAATCCAATTTGATCCGCTCAATCCATCCGATCCGTTAAATTTAATTTGTGGATTAGTGAATTAGATATAAATTAAAAATTTTAAAATTCGCAGTCGATGGATTGGATATGGATTTACTTCTATAAATCCGCAGAAATCTGTGAATCCGTAAAAAAAAAAAATATATATATATATATATATATATATATATATAATTAAAAAATTATTATAAATTTAATTAAAAAAATTATAAATGTGGTATTATATAGTTACATAAGTACTATAACATATCTTCACCATTACCCAATAATAATATAAAATGAAAAATAATTAAATAATCAAATATACAAATATAACTTGTAAAAATTGTAAAACAAAATAAAAGCAAAGTCACACACACTAAAAAAAGCAAAGTAACATAACGCCAAGTCACCAACAATTTGCAAAGTCACCCAAAAATAAAGTAACATGACGCCAAGTCACAAACAATTTACAAATAAAAAACCCTAAGCTTCCCTGCCGTCACATACACTAGCAACATTCAATACTGGTTGGATACACTCTCGACACGGATTTGAAGGACATCAGCCGCGAGATTACGACGAGAGCAAGCCATCTTCTTTCCCAAGTCTATCGAGCCACTGCACATTCACTGGTTCCAGCTGAACAATGTTACTATCACAACCTTCAAGATCGCCACCCGTACAGCTTTTCCTGGTTCCCATCGTGGACGGCTCCGTAATCACCACTTTTCGACAGGCGCAACAGCCCTGGTGAAGGATCAGACTGTGTTTGGTTTTCGAAACTTTGTCATTTCAATTAATTGTGGCTTTATTTCAACAATTAATTTCAGTGTTATATTAACGTATTATTGTAACTTTATTTGAACAATTAAGCTTGGTGTGTTATATTTTGAAACTTTGAACGTATTATTGTAGCTTTATTTGAATAATTAGTCTCGATGTGTTATATTTTGAAACTTTAAATATATGATTTTAGCTTTATTTAAACAATTAATTTATTTAAATTTTATTCAATTTAAATTTAATTGGTAGCAAAATTATTTTTATATTAGATTTTTTTTAATTTCATTAGTTAGAGAGAACTAAAAATTTTTAATTCGAAAACTAATGCGCAAAATGGTGGATTGGAAATGGATTGAGTCAAATCTGCATCCGATCCGCAGACGTATGGATTTGATATGGACTTAGTCAAATCCGCATCCGATCCACAGATGTATGGATTGGATTTGAATTGAATTTTATCAATCCGTGGATTGGATTGGATTGGATTGAAAAATTATAATCCGCAAAATCATGGATCGGATATGGATTGATGTCCAATCTGTAAAATCCGATCCGCGAACACCCCTACACTCAAGCAAATAGAATACTGTATGTATCGGTGCTGGTTTACGCTAACATAAATAGAAGACTCTGTATATCGGTGCAGATCAATAACCTAACTACAAATTTTTATATAAATTTATTTTATACAATTTAACATGACATAATAAAATTAATTAAACTAAATATCTTTTGTTTCACATAATTTATTTTATTATTTTATATTTTTATCTAACAAATAATTTATGCTACATCAATTTATACAAAATAAATGTATATAAGAGTTTGTAACTCTATCATCACTATGACTTGAAAGCTGAAATGATTTTATTTTAATGATAGAAAACTTACCGTATCTTTATTATTTTTGTTAAAATTATCATTTAAAAGTTATATTTATTAAAAATTATCAACTTTTACTTTTTTGTTATACCTTTATTTTTCACAATAATTGTGATTTAAAGATAACAATACCTTAATACCAAACAAAACTTCATTCACAATTCTTTTGTTAATTCATCGAATATTCAAGAAATTATAGTTATTTATTTTTTCAAACAAAGAAACTATTAATTTCGTTTCACTCCAATCAGATTAAGCAGATGTAAACTAATAACTAATACATGGAACATTAAACTTTCTTTATCGACAAGTCCGTGCACGCAGAAAACGATTGTTGAAGCATCAAGTATTGATACAAAGCATTAACATGATTTATTTTATTTTTAAACCATAAGCATATTGTGTTGGGGGGCACAGAATCTATGGTCAAGAGTTGATTGGAATCCACGTGAAATTCATGCTGGACACAAGCTCAGCCGATCACCAAAACTAATCCAAATTTTTTATCCAAAATTATGCAACCAAAGGACGATGTAATTCATAATTAATAAGGATAATTAATTCTGTCGGGTTTTGTAGCAAAATTATGGCTCAGGGGATTTTGGGACATATCTCGCGAGGGTCATGTAGTGTCAAGTGCGTCCAAGCTCTCAAAAACTTCAGCCTAGAAATGGAACTCTGAAAAGTTGAATATGAAGCCCAGGTTCAATGGCTCTATATCAATGATAGTTTTGAAATTGGAGGCATTGAAGGAGTTGGTTTACAGAGGCCATAGAAGCAGATTTTATTTCTTTTTTAGCAAAAACGAAGCTAGTCTTTTGAGGCCATCTGTCAACTAAATTTTTCTATTTTGTGTTGAAGACGGACTAATTAATTATGGATTACATCATTCTCTAGTTGCATAATTCTGTCAACTAATATTCTTTTGTTCCGAAATAAGGCTTGCATAAGCATGATATTTATAATCAACTTGTGCAACAATGAGAAAGGAAGGCAAATATTTAAAACTCAAACAGTAATGATCAGTCTGGATTCTGGATTCCCATTTAAGCAAGAAAAGGCAACCTTCATGATTGATTACTAACTTCACCTGAACATCGAACAATGGATCGGGTGGAAGCCGAGGATCCAACATTTCATCAAGTGGGATTGGAAGATGAAACTGAAACTGCAGAAAGAACATCTGATCTCTTGGATGCTTTCCCTTTTTCACTTCCAATACTAACACTCCGAAACTGTACACGTCGTATTTTTCTGTGATCTTGATTGTGTAAGCAAGCTCTACAAGTCAAGGACAAATAAACAAGCTCTGCAAGATAAATGCGTACAAATTAATATTCCTCAAAATGGCAACAAACGAATATTACACCTTATGGGCAACGCCTTTTATCCTATTCATTCTCTGACTCCAGCCCACTTAACTCTTATGTGGCTGCATTGTTGCTCAAGATTATGGCCAAGCTACCCCTTCGAAGAAATTCATAAACTCAAGTAGAATGTCAGTCATGTTTTACAATGCCCTGATGTCGTATCTCTGTCAAGGCCGCAATTCGTTCAAGGATTCTTTATTTTTGATCAGCCATCCACATTGATCAAATATAGGACATCAACCAATTAACTTTGACATAACAAAATTAAACATCCGGAAAAAAGATTAACTTGGTAGAGGTCGGTATAAGAACCAAACGTAAATTAAATCATTCAACCGAAATTCACAATCAAATTTTAACCATCAAAGTTATTATCACAACATTGGCGATTCTACAAAGTGTAAGCCATTAGAGCATTCAAGACAATTGGTGAGAGCTATAAGTTCCTTCAAACCGTTTACTCAAACCTAAGACAAATCATTCCCAAAAAAATACTAATTATTATTGGTTTATTTGATTTTTGGTTAAATCACAAGGACTGCATTGTAAATTATCGTCAATTTTTAAATTTTTTCTCCTATCTTCCTTTCTTTTAACATTTAATTTAACATTATCAATAAGTAAGAGCCACCCACCAATTAATACAGTGGTACACACTTTCAAGCTTACATTTGAGGGGTTCGCAACAAATTATTTTTTCAATTGTTTCAAACTGTCTTACTAATCTTGGTCTTCATTGTACAGACTCCACATGTCCTCAAATGTGCTCACCGCTTCCCCATACGTTCTTTTAACTGAATGATGGTTGTCGAAGCCAACAAAAATAAATACCTACTCTAAATAAATTGTGTATAGTGATTGAGCAGGGTCGTGCCCACAGAGATCGGTAATTATTTAAATCCTTTTAAAACATAAAACATAAAATGGGGGTTTCGTTGACGATAATAAAAATCAAATTAAAATAACAAGAATGCAAATTAAAGTTGTAATTCAAATTGGAGAAAACTCTGGTTGAAGGAATTAACTTAGCTTAATTCGACTACTGATCATTGATTCAAATATAAATTATTACTACTTATGAATAGACCGGTTATAGCTACTGAGACCCTCTAATAGCCAATCTCTCCTTAACTAGTCGATAACCAAGGTACGACCGTTGGTTATTTCCCTAATCAATAGACAACCCTAGATACGATCATAGGATTTAATTAATTGACAGCCTGAAGAACCAGAGAGACCCAAATCCTAATCAACAAACGCATACGATGGTTCATTTAAATTAGATTGTTTATTCTCATAACACAACTCACTGCTATGTTATTTGTCACAAACATTAAAATATTCATACGATAAATCCTTTAATTGACAATAGATTAAGTTGATAATTAAATAGTGGCCAGTTATCTAATTAACAAACATAATCATGAAAATAATTCAGAGAATAAACAAATACCCAAAAAGCAATAAAACAATTAAAGCATAAGAAAGATCTCATAGTAGTGATGAATCAAAGCTTCATTAACCTTCAATCAGAATAATAGATTTAGTTCTTCATAGAGAGAAGAGAAAAATTTAGATCTAGGGTTTCTTCCTTTTCTCCCCCAAAAGTCCCATTTTTCATAATAGATTTCTCCCTTAAATACTCTCTCTTCTGCTCTAGAGTTCTATTTAAAATAAAATACTAATATCTGAAATATTAAATTCATAATTAAAAAAATAACCAAAAATACAAAATACGTTAAACTAAAAATTGCAGGTCCGTAGTTGACAGCATGCGCTCACGCCTTATTAACAAAGTTCTTCTGACGCTCATAATTTTTCCAAGAGAACAATCATCCTTAAACATCATCTTGTAGCTCAATTTTATCACCAATCAATAGAATTGCACCTACAAAAGTAAAACACAAGTAAATCACGATTATTAAATGCAAAACATTGATATTAAGGGAAGTAAACAATGCAAAACTAGTGCATAAATTGCACTCTAACACTGAACCTCTAAGGAATGAGCAAACTTTATTTATAAATGAAAGAGTACATCGTGTAACAATAAACACACCATATTAATCATGTCTAATGTTAATAATGTCGCGGTAATTGCCCTGAAAAAATAAAATACAAATATCCAATCGTATGTCTAAGTAAGCTCTGCAAGGTGAAAGACAAATTTAATCAGTTGATCTCAGGAGAGAGTATATTTATATATAGTGAGTATTAAAAAGATTACCAAGATGAGTTTTTTACACAAAGCTAGTTAAGATCACATTTGTGATAATTGCGAATCACCCTGCTTTGACATGCTTGCCCATCAGCACCTTTTAAACTTGACTCGGCTAATAAAGGATGTTATTATTATTATTATTATTGATGAGAAAATACAAAGGATATTATTTTAGTTCATTAAGAAACTTAGAAACTTCATCGTAACGAACTCAAATGCTGAATTTCGAAGTACAAATCTTTATTATATCAAAATAAAGGCTATTTTTGATGATTCTATTAATTGTGATGTGATAACGCAAGACTACTGAGGCTTCCAAGACAAAATGTGGACTCGCGAACCGGGTTCTTGTAAATCAAGTTACTTTAAACATTTGGTTTCCAACAAATAAACAGTAGGATAATGTTTTATTTATTTATTTTTAATCACTAGCATACTACATTGGAACTTGTATATCTAATTGAAACTTTTCATTAGTGCAGACGTCATTACTTATAAATTATAGCAAAAAAAAAAAAGCAGTAAGTTAGCTCATTTTTATACAAATTAAATCACTTCACGTAAAGTTCTCCTGCAATAAATAATATATGTAAAAAGTTGGGAAACAAATTTTATGTCACTTCTTGATATAAAAATCATTGATTTTACCTTGTAAGATTGTGGCTTCAGGATAAAATGGTGTGGTCCCGGATTAATTTGAATTTATTCTGTCACTAAATGTTTCATATGTATGAATCAGACTCCCAATAGATATACGGTACCCAGATTGTATAATACATACGCCACTAGGCAGGAATTTAAAAAAAAAATGGTTAGAACTCAGAGACTGTAATAAAAATTAACATAGATTCTCGTACGTGCATTTATTTTTTATTATTACAAACTGTCTTACTAATCTTGGTCTTCATTGTACAGACTCTACATGTCCTCAAATGTGCTCACCACTGCTCCATGCGTTCTTTTAACTAAACCTCTAAGGTATGAGCAAACTTTATTTTATTTAAAAATGAAAAGAGTACACCATATACCAAGTATATATGGATGACGTAATAACCAACGCCTCCTGATTCTTGAAAACTAGAACAAACAAACTACAGTACATGAGAGAAATAAACCAAGCAAATTAGAAGCATACTTAGAAAATTAAGACTCAGTCAAGGCAGCTGAAATCTGCAATTGTCGACTGACTATCTTCATAGTTGGTCTAGACTTCGGACTCTCATTTAAGCATGAAAACGCAACCTCCATGATTGATATCAGTTTTTCTTGAACACTGCATGATGGAACTGGAAGACGCGGGTCCAACATTTCATTAAGTGCTATATCTGTGTTGAGAGATGGAGATGAAGTCGAAGAAAGAAAATCTCTTGGATGCTTCCCTTTGATCACTTCCAACACTAACACTCCAAAACTGTACACATCGCATTTCTCTGTGATCTTCATTGTATAAGCAAGCTCTGCAAGGTCAAGGACCAAAAAAAAAATGTTTACTCTGTTTCTGAGATAAATGTGCATAAACTAGTGAGATTTTACAAGTCTAATGAATGTAATACATAATTTTTAAAACAATATCTAGTTGCATTGTTCTGTTACCGCACACATAACACAAAAATATTCCTCAAAATGGTAACAAACGAATACTAGATACCTGGTGCAATGTATCCGTATGTGCCTGCAAATTCAGTCCAGTTGGACGAGTCTGGCTTCTGAAACTTAGCAATTCCAAAGTCTGCAACATGAGCTTCATATTCCAAATCCAGCAACAAGTTCTTACTTGATATGTCTCGATGGACAATCGGAGGAAAGCAGTCATGGTGCAGGTAAGACAAGGCATCAGCTACGCCTTTGATCACATTCATTCTCTGACTCCAACCCAGTTCTTGTGCTGCTGCATCATTGCTCAAGATCGCAGCCAAGCTACCCCTTTCAAGAAATTCATAGACCAAAAAAGAGTGTCGGGCATGTGAGCAAAATCCATAAAGTTTCACAATGTTTCGATGTCGTATCTCTGTCAAGGCCTTAACTTCGGTCGAGAATTCTTTTTGATCTGCAATCTGATCACATGGGAGTGATGAGTGAAATTTCTTGACAGCTACTACCTCCCCAGATGGTAGCTCAGCTCTATAAACACTTCCGTGTCCACCATTTCCAATGCAATACTCTGCATCAAAATCATTTGTTGCTCTAACAATTTCATCGTACACAAGTTTCCCGTCGAAATTTAATATAGAAAACAATTCCTGAGGGTTCTGGCTGCTGCTCTGTCGATCTCCTGAGTCTGACTTCCGCTTTCGAAGAATGAAAATTGCTATCAGCGCCATTGAAACAAATAGTGCTCCTAACACAGGGAACACTATTGCAAACCACTTGGCTCCGGAATTTTGCTTGTGTGACGAGAAAACTTTGCATGGTTGCATTCCTTTCACACCTCCACACAATTCCTTATTCCCCTCTAACGCTTCCACTGGGGCATTCCGAAATGCTGTGCTATTTGGAACTGGGCCTTGCAGTTGATTATCAGAAATGTCAATGACTGATAGACCGTGCATTCCCTCAAAGCAATTTGGAATCGAACCAGAGAGATTATTGTGCGAGAGATTCAACTTCTCCAAGCTTTCCATATTGCAGATCTGAGATAGTAATTCTCCTCCAAGAAAGTTGTGACTCAAATCTAATTCTGAAAGTTGAACTAGCTTCTCCAATTCCTTTGGCAATTCTTGGACAAACTGGTTGTTGCTCAAGCCCAAGTAGTGCAATTTCAGCAAGTTACCGAGACTTTTTGGGACTGAATTGTTGAATCTATTTGCAGAAAAGTCGAGGTATTCAAGTTCAATGAGTGAGCCGATTTCTGTAGGTAGACGTCCTGTAAGTTGATTCCCGCGCAAAATGAGCTTGGTTAGAGAATTTAACTTCCCAAGTTCCTTTGGAATCTCCCCAACTATATGATTCAATGAAAGATCGAGTGCATGTAGTTGAGACGAGTTTCCAATCTCACGCGGTATACCTCCAGTAATGTTATTCATCGAAACGTTGAGAGTGCCTAATTTTGGGCATTTCCCCCAATTAGATGAGATTTCACCGTAAAAATTATTGCGGCTGAGATCTATGAAAGTCAGGTTAGGATAAATGCCCAAAGCTTCTGATATATTTCCAGTAAGGTTGTTTCCATTAAGGCGTACTCGGAATAAGCTTGTGCAATTTCTCAAGCTTTTAGGGATTGTTCCTTGAAAATGGTTTTCAGAAACAGTAAAATACTGTAATGCTCCACCTCGACAAACATTGTGCGGTAAATAACTTGTAAAATGATTGAAATCCAAATTTACCATGGTTAACATTGAATTCCCAAGGGAGGGAGGAATGGAACCGGATAGGCTGTTATTAAAGAGGTATAGTTGTTGTAGGTTGGTCAAATTACTTAAAGAAGGAGGGACTGAACCGTTCAAGTGGTTAGAGAACAAGGAAAGCTCCACCATAGAACTTAACTGACCTAGTTCTGGTGGAATTGAGCCATCTAATTGGTTCGTATCAATGTAAAGGAACTTCAAATGACTCATAAGACCAACTTCTGGTGGAATATTTCCTGAAAATTGATCGCCTCCGAAATAAAGGTAGATGAGATTCGTAAGGTTACTAATTTGAGGCGGGATAGTACCGAAGAGTTTATTATAGCTGAGATCAAGATAAGCAAGATGAGGAAACGATGAGAATGAGAAATCATGAAGCCTACCTTTTAATCCTTTAGCTGGGAGGGTAATGTTGACGACTCTTCCGGCGTCATTGCAACTGATTCCATACCAAGCACACGGGCTTGTTTTGGATGAAACATTGGTGGTGTCCTTAATCCAAGAAGAAAGGAGAGATCGGTTATGGATTTGAAGGCTGGCTTTCCATTTGAGAAGAGCATCTGCTTCTTCATTAGATGCTGAAGAAACAGTTATTAAGAAACTTAACACAAAAAATAGGATCAACAAAACAAGTGAAGGAACAACTGTATTGAGGGTTGGTGACCCCATTGATATTCCAAAAACACAATCAAATAAATAAAGTTAAACCGAAGTTTTATTGAAATTCAAAAGATCTTTTGATGACTCTTAGCTTTTGGAAAACATACAACGGTGCAGAAAACGAGCATGTTGGACGCCAAATTTATAGAAGCCACAGACAAGAGCAATTGAGGGGTCAACAAGTCAATGCATCAAGTTGGGAAGATTTTTCCAATGTTATCATAGAGAGTATTAAAAAGATTACAAAGACGAGCTTTTCACAGAGAGCTAGTTAAGATCACATTTGTGATTGTCGCGAATCACTCTGCTTTGACACGCCTGCCCATTAGCACCTTTTATTCTTGACTCCGGCTAATAAAGGATGTTATGTTAGTTCATTAAGAAACTCTGAAACTTCATCGTAACGAACTCAAATGCTGAATTTAGAAGTACAAATCTTTATTATATCAAAACATATTAGAACAAGAATCAATCAGTCCTTGATCTTAGCCACTAACTTAGCATATTGTAATATTCATTCTCCTTTATATTCTTTCCTTTCTATTATTTGACCGTTTGGTACTTGCC
This sequence comes from Citrus x clementina, assembly GCF_000493195.1. Lineage (NCBI taxonomy): Eukaryota > Viridiplantae > Streptophyta > Magnoliopsida > Sapindales > Rutaceae > Citrus > Citrus x clementina. The sequence goes on along the minus strand of NW_006262339.1, from coordinate 27,450,923 downwards.
TTAGATGATTCTAGTATTTTGTATATAAGGATCTTGTACACAGCAAATTAGATATGAGCATTTCCACAATTCTTTACATGGTATCAGAGCAAATTTTGCTCATTTCTGCTTTTCTCTTTGACAATCATGTCTAGTAGTTTGAATCCAATATTAGAAACATCAAATTCCCTCATTACCGATGTTTCTTCACCATACTTTCTTCATTCATCTGATCATCCTGGAGCCATTCTTGTATCTAATGTGCTAACGGGTGATAATTATTCAACATGGAAAAGATCCATGAAGATGGCATTAAATGCCAAAAACAAATTGGGTTTTATTGATGGAAGCATACAAAAACCTTCATCAACCTCACAAGATTTAAAAACTTGGGAGCGATGCAATGACATGGTCCTTTCATGGATGCTCAATGGAATAGAGAAAAATCTTGCCAATAGCCTCATCTATTGTGATACTCCACGCTCTCTTTGGCTTGGGCTGGAAGAATGTTTTTCACAAAGTAATAATCCGCGGATTTATGAACTTAAGAGAGCCATATGCAATCACCAGCAAGAGCAAAAATCATTAGTGATTTATTTTAATACTTTGAAATTTTATTGGGATGAATTGTCCACTTTAACCACTATTTCTTCTTGCAAGTGTGAAACTTAAAATGAATTGCAGGGATTACTAGAGACTGAAAAGGTGTTTCAATTCCTAATGGGTCTCAATGATTCATATTCTTCGGTACGAAGTCAAATCTTAGCCATGGAACCACTTCCAAATGTTGGAAAAGCATATTCAATTATTCATCAGGAAGAACGTCAACGACTTCTCCATGTTTCCAGTCAACCATCTATTGAATCAACAGCCTTGACAGCCAATAATAAGACTCAAATGACCAGCCGTCAAAATCATTCACATCCTAGCCATTTGCATGGAGTACAAGAGACACAAGGACGAGGTAGACCTTTCTGCGATCATTGCGAGAAATATGGGCATATAAAAGCCAAATGTTACAAAATTGTTGGCTACCCACCAAACTGGAAACATTCAAATCGATCGCATGTTGCTGCTCCTGCAACCACGAAGCCATAACAACTAAATGATCATCCCATTCCAACAGACAAGAATTCATCATCTCAGCCTACTATCCAAATTCCCGGTCTCACGGCTGAACAATATCAACAGTTATTATCTATACTTTCAACAAGTGAGCAGCCATCTACTGCAAACTTAGCTGGTAAAATCATTCCTTTTTGCAATTCTGCTATTAACTCATATAATAATTCTTGGATAATTGATAGTGGGGCATCTGATCACATGACTCCTAATATTTCTTCCTTTAAAAATTTTGTGCCCATGTCTCATGTCAAACCCGTGAGACTACCAAATGGCACAACTGTTCCTACAACAAAATGTGGATCCATTAAATTATCCTCCTCTTTGACTTTAGATAATGCCTTATTCGTTCCTCATTTTAATTTTAATCTATTATCTGTAAGCAAGCTAACCAAGGATTTGAACTGTGCTGCTATATTTTTCCCTTCATTTTGTGTTTTTCAGGACCTTTCAACGAAGAAGCTGATTGGAAAGGGTGAAGTTCGGGATGGACTATATTATTATGAGCATATCAATGGTCATTCTTCCCTTCCTTCAGTAATGAACGTTGCAAAGGAACCCAATTCCAATCTTTGGCATTTGCGACTCGGTCACCCTTCTAAAGACCGAATGCAGCGTTTGTCTTTTATTTCTGACATTGCATCATTTAATTCTTGTTGTGAAATTTGTCAACTTTCAAAAAACACTAGAAGTTCATTTCAATTGAATAAAAATCGTTCTGATATGCCATTTCAATTAATTTTTTGTGATATTTGGGGACCTCATCGCACATCTACATATACGGGAGCATATTATTTTCTTACTATTGTTGATGACCATACTCGTTGTACTTGGGTTTACCTCATGCGGCACAAGTTTGAAGCTTTTCAATTATTAAAAAACTTTTACTTCTTGATCAAAACACAATTTCACACACAAATTAAAAAAATTCGTACTGATCAAGGACGTGAATTTTTATCAAATCAGATGCAATCTTTTTTTCATGAGCATGGCATCTTGCATGAACGCACTTGTGTTGAGACACCTCAACAAAATGGGGTAGCAGAACGCAAGCACCGACATATTTTAGAAGTTGCACGTGCATTATGTTTTCAAGCACATTTACCTTTGTCTTTCTGGGGAGATTGTGTTTTAACTGCAACCCATTTGATTAATCGTATACCCACTCCTAATCTTGGTGGTCAATCTCCTTATGAAATGCTTTTTAAGACTAAACCTCACTATGATCGTCTTCGTGTCTTTGGCTGTCTTTGTTATGCTCATACCAACAGTGCTAATCGTCATAAATTTGCTCCCCGTGCTACCAAGTGTATATTTGTTGGTTACCCATTTGGGTATCCCGGATACAAAGTTTATGATATCATTAACAAAAAGACTTTTATTTCTCGTGATGTTACTTTTGTGGAAACTGAATTCCCATTCAAAACTATCACCAATCAACAAGAAAATAACAATGTTTTATCCCTTCCTATCATACTTCCTGCCAATGAAAATGCACAGCTCCTTCCAACTTCTTCCAATGAGCAGCCACTCCACCAAGGTACATCTGATTCAGTAGTTCTCCCTTCTCCACCTCTTCGACGGTCCCAATGACAGTCTTGTCGTCCAAATTATCTTCAGAATTATATTTGCTCTACTGCACTTCACGGTACATTTGGCAACTCTAATATTTTTACTAATCATCCACCATTGGTAAGTTCTTTATATCCATTATCCAAGTATTTATCATATGACAAGTTTTCTAGTGATCACGTAGCCTTTCTTTCAGCCATATCTCACGATGTTGAACCAACTACATATTCTCAAGCCGTTCAACATGCTCATTGGCGCAATGCTATGGATATAGAGATTAAAGCTTTGGAGCAAAGTAACACTTGGACAATACAAGATCTACCTCCCGGCAAGAAACCAATTGGTTGTAAATGGGTGTTCAAAATTAAAAGAAAAGCTGATGGTTCTATTGAGAGATATAAAGCACGCCTTGTTGCTAAAGGATACACACAAACTGAAGGTTTGGATTACCATGAGACATTTGCACCTGTTGCAAAACTTGTGACTGTTCGATGTGTATTGGCAATGGCAGCTATTCGAGGGTGGTTATTATTTCAGTTAGATGTTCATAATGCATTTCTTCATGGTGACTTGCATGAGGAAATTTATATGACCTTACCTCCAGGAGTTCGTAAACAAGGGGAGTCTTCTCAATTTTGTTGGTTAAACAAGTCCCTTTATGGTCTCAAGCAAGCTTCTCGAAATTGGTTTGAAAAATTCTCATCCGCTCTTAAACAAATTGGTTACATTCAATCTTATGCTGATTCTTGTTTGTTTACTAATATGCACGATTCTCATTTTACATTGGTGCTTGTGTATGTTGATGATATAATAATTGCTGGTAACCATCTTGACACTATAACTGCATTGAAGATGTTTTTGCAGGCTCAATTTCATATTAAAGACTTGGGAACTTTGAAATATTTTTTAGGAATTGAAGTGGCTCGTTCAAAGCAAGGGATTTTCTTAAATCAAAGGAAATATGCTTTAGATATACTTCAAGACAGTGGACAATTAGGCACACGGCCATCTTCTTTTCCAATGGAACAAAACTTGAAGCTCTCTAACGATCAAGGAACCCTTTGTCAAAATCCTGACCAATACCGACGACTTGTAGGACGTCTCATCTATTTGACAATCACCCGGCCAGAAATTACATATGCTGTGAACATACTTAGTCAATTTATGCACACTCCAAGACGACCACATTATGATGCTGCCCTGCGTGTCTTACGTTACATCAAATCTTCTCCCGGCACTGGTATCCTCTTGTCCTCCACTAGCTCTTTGGAACTCTCTGCCTTCTCAGATTCAGATTGGGCAAGTTGCCCCATGACCCGTCGATCCACCACTGGATATTTTATCATGCTCGGCAATAGTCCTATTTCTTGGAAAACCAAAAAGCAACTAGTTGTATCGCGCTCTTCCGCTGAAGCCGAATATCGAGCCATGGCGACAACAACTTGTGAATTGGTTTGGTTGAAAACTCTACTTCGTGATCTTCATGTGACCCATCCAATGCCTATAACTTTACATTGTGACAATCAAGCTGCGCTTCATATCGCTGCCAATCCCATCTTCCATGAGCGTACCAAGCACATCGAAATAGACTGCCATCTTGTTCGTGAAAAGCTTCATGCCAAAATCATTTCCTTAACTTATGTGCCTTCACGACAACAATTGGCTGACATTTTTACCAAAGCTCTTGGTAAAGATCAATTTCAATATCTTCTTGGCAAGTTGGGAGTTACGGATCTTCACTTCCCAACTTGAGGGGGAGTATTAGAACAAGAATCAATCAGTCCTTGATCTTAGCCACTAACTTAGCATATTGTAATATTCATTCTCCTTTATATTCTTTCCTTTCTATTATTTGACCGTTTGGTACTTGCCTTAGATGATTCTAGTATTTTGTATATAAGGATCTTGTACACAGCAAATTAGATATGAGCATTTCCACAATTCTTTACAAAACAAAAGCTATTTTTTATGCTTCTATTACTTGTGATGTGATAACGCAAGGCTACTGAGGCTTCCTAGACAAAACATGGACCCGCGAACCGGGTTCTTGTAAATCAAGTTACTCTAAACACTTGGTTTCCATGAAATAAACAGTAAGATGATGTTTTATTTATTTATTTATTTTTTAGTCACTAGCATACTATATTGGAACTTGTATATCTAATTGAAACTTTTCATTAGTGCAGGCAAATTATAGCAAAAAAAAAAAGCAGTAAGTTAGCTCATTTTTATACAAATTAAATCACTTCGCGTAAAGTTCTCCTTCAATAAATACTACATCTAAAAAGTTGGGAAACAAATTTAATGTCACTTCTTGGGGTGCGGCTACAGTACATGTATGTATCTCATACATGCATAAAAAATAGCCATTGCATTAAATTGGAGTAGATCGAATGGCTGAGATTTATTATTATTATTAAATATGAAAGAAATGGAAACTTGAAAAACTGGTTAACATGAAACACCTATCATTAACTTGAAATTGAATAATTAAACTTAAAACCAAATGAACTTGAAACTGAGAGCAATGAACTTGAAACCGAGGGCAAGGAACTTGAAATTGAGGATCATTAACTTGCGACCCTGATTAATGGACCACTACACATGAAACACCTACCATTAACTTGAAACTGAGATCATTAAACTTGAAACCAAAGGAACTTGAAACTTGAAGCAATGAACATGGAACTTTGGATCATTAACTTGCAACTCCGAAAATCATGCAATTAATGGAACAATAAACATGAAACACCTACCATTAACTTGAAACTGGAACCATTAAACTTAAAACTAAATGAACTTGAAACTGAGGGCAATGAACATGAAACTTTGGATCATTAATTTGCAACCCCGAAAATCATGCAATTAATGGACCAATAAACATGAAACACTTACCATTAATTTGAAACTGAGATCATTAAACTTGAAACCAATTGAATTTGAAACTGAGGACAATGAACATAAAACTTAGGATCATTAACTTGCAACCTCGATTAATGAACCAATAAACATGAAACACCTACCATTAACTTGAAACTAAGACCATTAAATTTGAAACCAAATTAACTTGAAACTGAAGGTAATGAACATGAAACTTATGATCATTAACTCGCAACTCCAATTAATGGACTAATAAACATGAAACACCTACCATTAACTTGAAACTGAGACCATTAAACTTGAAACCAAATAAACTTAAAACTGAGGGTAATGAACTTGAAACTGAGGATAATGAATATAAAACTTAGGATCATTAACTTGCAACCAATAAACATGAAACACCTACTATTAACTTGAAACTAGGATCAATAAACTAGAAACCAAATGAACTTGAAACTGAGGGCAATGAATTTGAAACTGGGGGCAATGAGCATGAAACTTAAGATCATTAACTTGTAACCCCCGATTAATGGATCAATAAACACAAAACACCTACCATTAACTTGAAACTGGGACTATTAAACTAGAAATTAAAGGAACTTAAAACTTAGAGCAGTGAACATGAAACTTGGGATCATTAACTTGCAACCCCGAAAATCATGCAATTAATGGACCAATAAACATGAAACACCTACCATTAACTTGAAATTAAGACCATTAAATTTGAAACCAAAGAAACTTGAAACTTAGAGCAATGAACATGGAACTTGAGATCAATAACTTGCTATCCCAAAAATCATACAATTAATGGACCAATAAACATGAAACACCTACCATTAACTTGAAACTCGGACCATTAAATTTGAAATCAAATTAACTTGAAACTGAGGGCAATGAACTTGAAACTGAAAGCAATGAACATGAAACTTAGGTGCATTAACTTGCAACCCCGATTAATGGGCCAATAAATATGAAATAACTACCATTAAATTTGAAACTAATTTTTAATTATTATAAAACTAATTTTTTATTATTATGTTGCCTTTATTATTAAAATAATTATTATTTTATTTATTATATTTATTTATAATATTATTTTATAATTTAATATTAATTTAAGGAGCAACCGGTTGCTCCAAGTTTTTCTTTTGTTTGGCTGCCAAGTGGCAGCCAAACAATGGCCATATATATATATTTTTTTATTATCCGCATGTATGTGATACATGCGGGTATTGTAGCGTTGGCCCACTTCTTGATATAAAAATTATTGATTTTACCTTATAAGAGTGTGGTCCCATGATAAAACGTTGTGGTCCCAGTCTAATTTGAATTTATTCTGTCACTAAAAGTTTCATATGTATGAATCAGACTCCCAATAGATATACTCAGACTGTATAACACATACGCCACCAGCGTACAGGATTTAAATAAAAAAAGTTAGAATTCAGAGACTGTAATAAAACTCAACGTAAGAGCCTCCATTATTATTGGTGGCTCATAAAATTACGTATGTCATTTTCGAGTTCTCATTCGCAGCTAGCCAATTTAAATGGCAATAGAAAAATTATAATGCCTCAGAGTACAACTAATAATGGTCCCAGTCTAATTTGCGGACTGCATTAACTTTTGCGGGGCAACTGATGGAGTCCACACGGTGTTCAACTAATAATGGAGCCTCCATTATTATTGTGTGGACTTTTTGGGATTGAGTGCGTTGACGTTAAATCCATTTGCAGAGGTACGTAAGTTCAACTAATAAGTAATCTAATTTCTGGAGGTATATGTCCTGTAAGTTGATTCCTTTCCCCCTAAAAAATGAGTTTCGTTAGATCATTTAATTTTCAAAGTTCTTTTGGAATCTCACCCAAGTATATGATTTAAAAAAACCTAAACCTGTTTACAGGGGTGAACCTCTGAGGAGGCTAACCCGGGCTGCAGCCCGGGTTAGTTTCTTGAAAAAAAAAATTAATTAATTATAATTTTTTTAAAAAAAACTTATAGTAAAATATAAAAATATAACTAATAATTATAGTCAATATCTATTTTTTTTAAATCAAAAAATTAACTCAAATCCCTGACTAATTGATCAAATTATCTAAATTCTAAATTCCCTAAAACTTAGCTGTTCAAGTCATCAAGTTGCCGACTCATGAGTGACAACCAGCCTCTGCCGCACCCACATGCTCATACTATTTTTGAATTAGTTATTGGCTTATACTTTTGTCAAAATTTTTTGATAAAATAATTAATAATTCTCTAATGTATTATTATCGCAGACAATATAATTCAGATACGATAATATATGGGTTTTCTTTTTTGAAGAAACGCTGGACGAAATAGTGCTAGCATCGCCACTGCCTGCTTAGATTTACATTAGTTATGCAGTGACCAGTGTTTAGTCCATTATTTATAAAATTGGCATCTTATGACAAGTCTAATTTTATTAGATTATGAACTTCCATATATATATATATATATATAGAGAGAGAGAGAGAGAGAGTCAAATTAACCGTTCTCTTATTTACACTTGGTAACCATTCAACAAGGTGTTCTTTGTTAATTAGAAAAATGAAAGGAAATTAAGAGTAATGTTATCACCATCATTATCCATTTTCATTTTAACAATCACAAAAACCTTGCATAAGAAACAGTTCATTTACCATTAGACAATTGATATTGGAGGCATATTTCACAAAGATACAGGTGTTGGAACGAGAGAAACCTTAACCATTCTTTCTCAACATTAGCTATGGCTATCAAAAGAGGAAAAGAAAGGGAGTGATTTGATTTTGGTAGATGGGTTGGCAGGCAAACTTGTAATGATAAAAACAATCAAATAATTGAAGAAAAAGCAAAAAGCAAAAAAGGCCTTAAAGGGCTATCTCCTTTGAAATTTCTGAAGCTCGACCGGAAATATCAGGGGCAGGGGGATCCATATCATATGATTTATATCTCTAAATAAGTGGGAAGTAGGGAACCACCACTACACATGGTGAGTGCAAAAGTGCTAAATAAGTGGGAAGTAGGGAACCACCACTACACATGGTGAGTGCAAAAGTGTTGTTCATGCAAATGATGATGATTAGCATGCTGTGAATTGCATAATTTAACATTCATCACAAATTTCTCCATTTTTAGGAGGTCATTTTTCATTCTCCACCCCATTATCTTCTCTACCATATCAGCACTCTTCATATATTTAGTCACCATCTTTATCTTTATGAACACCGATCTCTATATAGATATCTAGCTATATAGCTTGTGTTATTCATCTTAAAATTTCATGTAATCTCTCATTTATACAGTGGATTAGTAACGACTTGCTCTTATGGACATCAGTCGAAGACCAAATCAGGTAAACATTGCGTGCTCTTTATATTTACGCTTATTTTACTATATTTTCAATTTGAGGTCGAGATTATATTTTAGGTATGAGCTTATTTGAGCTACTCCAGTTATGCTAAGTATTTTGTGAGACCATATGAATTATCCACCAAGCACACTTGAGTCATTTGCCCCAACCATCAGAAAACATATTTAAATACAAATTTAGCACAAGCTTCCCTCAAATATAAATTTATTTATTTGAATCAGTTTTAAGTTGGATCCAGTGAGAACCACTCAATTAATTCGAATAGGATCCTAGTGGAAATTTGGTGAAAAAATTAAAGACAAACCGAAGTGGATTGAAATTGGAAAGGTTTTCAAACCTTATAAATTGATGATGTTGAGCATACAAGCATATCTGGAGTCAAAATTATGGAACCCACACGTACAAAAGCAATTAACGAGTAGTTAACAAGTCAATGGCTGAGCAAGACCTCTAAAGTAGAGAAGAATTTTCCCTTCTCGCTGTGCCAAAAGTCTTCAAAGATGTCTAGGCTATAAAGATTACCCAAAGAAAGTCCACTTGTTGCAGTTTTGTCAGATCAATCTTTGTATTAATTGCCTCTTCTTGTAACCACAATTAATGTCCATGAAAACTCATCCTAGAAAATAGAAAAATTTCAGAATTAATTGAAAAATTAAAGGTAAAATAAATATACGTATACTAATATCAATTTGGATGTGTTTTAAAAGATCAGGAGAATTTTGATTAGTTTAGTCAACTAAGAGTGTGGTTTCCCTCTGTTTCCCCTTGTTAATGTTGTTCTCTTGCTTATTCGACTAATGAAAGTGATGGATTCAGTCATATATATCTACATTTTCTTTTATTTTTTAGCATCAAGAAATAGAAAATTTGATTGTATCTATGTGAGAGGGTGTTACAGAGCATGGTTAGAATATGGAGTTGCAAACATAAGATAATTCTCCTGCTGACATGTTGTAGTTAGTTAGCTAACTCAGCTTACTGTTAATGAGTTTGTTAAGCATGTGTATTTGTTGTAACATACTTAAGTGAGTGTATTCATCTTTGTATATAAACTGAGCTCAGATCATTATTATGACAGAGTTAATAATTTCAATATATTCCAGATTCTTCTTATCTGTTCTTCTTTACTTTCTCGTTAACTTTCTTGTTAACCAAACTCATTATATTACAAATTCTCACATGGTATCAGAGCAAACATGATGAGCTCAAATCAAATTTCAGGATCCTATAGCTTTGCAACTCCAGTCAAACTAGATTAGAATAATTTCATTGTTTGGTGTACTCAGATCTTAACATCAATCAAAGGAAACGGTTTAGAAAGCTTCGTCAATGGTGATTGAATTTGTCCAGAGCAATTTCTCTCGTTAGCTAACACTATTACTAGTGGATCAACTCGAGCAGAGGAACAAGAGATCAATCCAGAATATGCAGCTTGGACTAAGACTGATCAATTGATTCTGAGTTGGATGATGTCGTCTATCCAACAAAACTTACTTGCAACAGTGATTCATTGCTCCACAGCTAAAGAGCTTCTAGATGCACTCAGAAGTATGTTTATCTCTCAGTCTCAGGCTAGAATTATGCCACTTAAAATGTAGATTCAAACACTTAAAAAAGGATCTATGTCTATGATTGATTACTTTGCTAAAATGAAAAGGTTATCTAATAGCTTAGCCTTGGCTGGAAAACCTGTTGAATTGAATGACTTTATTCAACATGTGTTAACTGGTTTGGACTCTTCAGATTATGAATCTCTGGTTACTAGTGTTTTAGCTAGAGGTGACAACATAGGTCTTGATGAATTTTATTCCTTGCTATTAAGTCACGAAAATAGAGTTGAGCAGAGAAAAAGAAAAATTGCCAGTGATGTTACACATCATCTGACAGCTCATATAGCTCAAAAGCAATATAATTCTGGAAAAAATGCTGGTGGTAATAAAAAATATAACAATGGAGCTTATGGAGGTGCTTATAACTCTGGTTTTGGGTGGTAATAGTATGGGTCAGACATGTGATTTTAATTCAACAATCATCTGTCAAATATGTTTTATACCTGGTCATGGAGCAAATAAGTGCAGAAACAGGTACAACTCTACTTTTGTGCCTTCAAGGAATCAAGCTAGAGGAGCATTTAATGGCAGCTTTAGGCCTGGTCAAAGGAATTTTGGAAGAGGTTTTGGAAATGCTGGTGGTAGACTTTTTAATGGAGCTTATGGTAGAGGTCTTTATCCTCATTCTGGCAATATGTTTGGTCAACCTCATCTTGGAAATTCTAATATGCCAAGAGGTTCTGGTTATCAAGGTTATATGATGTACTCAGATCCTACTGCATTTTATGTTGCCCATCCTGGAAGCTCCTCTGGTGCCAGTCCCTCTGCACCTGCTTTTTGTTCTAATGAAGATTATAACAATGGATGTTCTTCTTCAGCTCCATTAGTGCCTGCTCTAGAGATTGTTGAAGATCCTACCTGGTACATTGATAGTGGTGCTACCAATCACATCACTAATGATTCAGGTAAACTCCTTGCACCAAAAGCTTACACTGGAAATGAAAAACTACTTGTTGGGAATGGTTCCTCTTTGCATATTAATCTCATTGGATCAGTATTGCTAAACACAACCACACATGAGCCTTTATTATTAAATCATGTTCTTCATGTTCTTCATGTTCCTCAAATAACAAAAAATTTACTTAGTGTCTCCAAGCTCTTAGCTGATAACAATGTTACTATTGAATTTCTTGCAAATTTTTGTTTTGTTAAGGCCAGGAGCTTAGGGATCATTTTGCTTAGAGGAATTGCAAAAGGAGGATTGTATCAAGTCCAAAGTGCATCTCAATTCTCTCAAGCTAGCACAGCTTTGTTATGTCAATCTTCTTCTAATAAATTTGAGTATATGTTTGCTTATTTTCCTTCTATGTCTTGTAATCCTTCTGGTTCACTAAACAGTTCTGATACAGTCAATCATTTGTCATGTAAGAAAGCCTTCATAGCTAGTGCAAGTGTAGTAGATGTTAATCTGCTTCACAAAAGGCTAGGGCATCCTGCTTTTCATGCTCTTAAAATTGTATTGAAGAATTGTGCAAGTGTAGTAGATGGTTGTACTACTGGTGTTTTCAATAAAACCAAAGTCTTGAATTTTTGTTCTACCTGTCAATTTGGCAAAAGTCATTTGTTACATTTTGATTCTATTGCCACAAAAACAACTGAACCTCTTCAGCTTTTATATCCTGATCTCTGGGGTCCCTCACATGTTACTTCAACTCAAGGCTATTCTTACTATCTGTCAATCTTAGATGATTTCAGTAGGTTTACATGGATGTTTCCTTTAACTGCTAAGTCTGATGCACTACAAGTGTTCAAAACCTTCAGAATTTTCATTGAAAAGTTCTTGAATAACAATATTAAAACTGTGCAAACAGATTGGGGAGGGGAGTTTAGAAGTTTTTCTACTTATCTTGCTCAATCTAGAATCCAATTTAGGCATCCTTGTCCTTATATTCACCATCAAAATGGTAGAATAGAGAGAAAACACAGGCATATTGTAGTTATTGGCCTCACCTTGTTAGCTCAAGCAAATTTGCCACTTAAATTCTGGTGGAATGCCTTTCACACGGCTGTTTTTCTCATCAATAGGTTACCAACTCCAACCTTAAATGACATTTCTCCTTACCAAAAACTTTTTGCTCAAAAACCAGATTATCACTTTCTTAGAATTTTTGGTTGTGCATGTTATCCCTATCTCAGGCCATACAATAAGCACAAGCTTGAATTTAGGTCAGGAAGATGTGTTTTTATTGGCTACAGCAGTCACCATAAAGGGTATCAATGTCTTCATTCCTCTGGTCGAGTGTATATCTCAAATCATGTAATTTTTGATGAAAATTCTTTTCCATATGTGTCTGGTTCAAATTTTTCTTCTGTATCTCAGTCTTGTGTTCATCAAATACAGTCTCTCCTGACTTCACTTCTTTTAGTCATTTTCCAATACAATCTTCTCTGCAATCTCCATCAGCAAGTGATTCCTCAGAGACTTCATCTCCAGCTCCTAGAGAGGTATATACTCCTTCTCCATCTCTATCTTCTTCTCCTATTTCTTCTCCCACAGAACAACCATCTAACACATCTTTACCAAGCCATATTCACTCACCACCTCATGTAATACCTGCTGCACCTCCAGTAGGATACCATATGATAACCAGATCTAAGGCTGGTATTTTTAAACCTAAATCATATCTTGCTGATCTTTTGGCTAAACCTTTAGAACCTACATCTATAACCCAAGCAATTTCTAATCTAAAGTGGTTCAAGGCAATGCAAGAGGAGTATCAAGCTTTTAAAAGCAATGATACTTGGGACTTAGTTTTACCTTCAACTCCTGTCAAAGTGATAGGAAGTAAGTGGGTTTTCAGAATTAAACACAACTCAGATGGTACAATTTCTAGATACAAAGCACGGTTTGTAGCTAAAGGATTTCATTAAACACATGGAGAAGATTACATTGAAACCTTCAGTCCAGTTGTGAAAACGTCAACAGTTAGAATAATTTTAAGCTTAGCTGTTATGAATAAGTGGATTATAAGACAGGTTGATGTCAATAATGCCTTCTTAAATGGTATTTTGGTTGAGGATATTTATATGGCACAGCCTGCAGGGTTTACTGATTCCACCAAGCCTACTCATGTCTGTAAACTCAAGAAGGCCATCTATGGATTGAAACAGGCCCCCAGAGCATGGTTTGACAGGTTCAAATCTGCTATGGTCTCTCAATGGAGGTTTCTCAATTCTAAGTCTGATAGTTCCCGCTTCTATAAGTGGGAAAATGGTCACATTTTGCTTGTTTTAGTATATGTGGATGATATCATTGTTACTGGTTCTAACTATCAGCTGGTGCAGCAAGTGATTCTTAATATGTAGAAAACTTTTTCTTTGAAGGACTTAGGAGAGTTGAATTATTTTCTTGGGATTGAAGTCTCCAAAACAACAAATGGATTCTATCTTTCTCAAGCAAAGTATATAGCTGATCTCTTAGCTAAGCATAATATGGCAGATTGTAGCCCTGTTCCTACTCCTATGTCCACAGGCTATCAGCTCAGAAAATGATCAGGTTCAACTATTCCTAATGCATCTCAGTATAGAAGTATAATTGGAGCTTTGCAGTATGTGACACTCACAAGGCCTGAGATAGCTTTCTCTGTCAATAAACTTAGTTAATATCTGTCTTCACCAACTGCAGATCATTAGGAAGCTTGTAAGAGACTTCTGAGATATTTGAAGGGCTCAATTCATTTTGGTCTGCATTTTTATCAGTTTGGAACTTTACAAATGAATTGCTTCAGTGACTCAGATTGAGCGTGTGATAAAGATGATAGAAAATCAGTTGCTGGGTATGCAGTTTACATTGGCTCAAACTTAGTTTCCTGGTGTTCTAAGAAGCAACCAGCAGTATTAAGGTCCAGTACTGAAGCTGAGTATAGAGCTTTAGCTCAGGCCACATCTGAAGTTGTATGGATCCAAGCTCTGCTTGATGAACTCAATATTAAGCTTGCAGCAGCTCCTATAATGTGGTGTGATAATCAAGGTGGCATAGCATTGGCTTACAATCCAATATATCATGCTAAAACCAAGCATGTGGAGCTAGATATTCATTTCATCAGGGAAAAAGTAGCAGCAAAGAAGATTGTTGTGCAATTTGTTCCTAGTGAAGATCAAAATGCAGACATACTTACCAAGCCATTAACTTTTGATCAGTTTTATTATCTTTGAAGTAAGCTAAATGTTTATCTTGGACAGTTTAGCTTGAGAGGGGATGTTACAGAGCATTGTTAGAATATGGAGTTGCAAACATAAGATAATTCTCCTGCTGACGTGTTGTAGTTAGTTAGCTGACTCAGCTTACTGTTAATGAGTTTGTTAAGCATGTGTATTTGTTGTAACAAACTTAAGTGAGTGTATTCATCTTTGTATATAAACTGAGCTCAGATCATTATTATGACAGAGTTAATAATTTCAATATACTCCATATTCTTCTTATATGTTCTTCTTTACTTTCTCGTTAACTTTCTTGTTAACCAAACACATTATATTACAAATTCTCACAGAGGGCAAAGTATAACGTCAGATATACGAGCCTTTTTCTTGAAGTGATTTTTCTTAATCTTCGATCTGTTTGTCTTCTTAAGTTTCTTCAATTTGAGCAATAAACGTTCTGTATGTTGTTGACTAGTGGATCAAATTAATTCCTATTTTCACGATGTGAAACTTGAATACTGTTTTGTGAAACACTCGTTAATTTATTGTCAACTTGACAAAATTTTGAAATGAACTAGGCATGTTCTGCAAATTACGCGTGCTTGTGGTTCTAGGCCATTTTGTTGATTCGATCTTTTCGAGCCAATGAAGCATCATAAATCACTCTTGAACTTAATTTTATCTTTTCGGTATATTAAATTATCTTGTATCTAAAGATCATAATGGGCACCGATTAATCCAGATTTGAGTCGGTTTGGACTTTTAGAGCGGCAAAATTCTTCCAGCAAGTATTTAACGCAGTTGCATTCTCAAATCTCGAATCGAGGATCTTGGTTGAGATAGAATAGCTTCATGCCAACTGATCTATGTGCTTATTGGCAACTTAATTTGTTAATGACAAGCACCATTGACCTAAGAAATTAATTATTCACATGTTTTAGTTGCCATATTACTGTAGAATTGGTGGCTCACAGAGGCTCCCAAATGTAGTTAATTTGCCATACGAAGTTTGCAAATGAAGTTGTGCAGCAAACATAGCATTAATTTAGGTATTTAGTTTTGTAACCTATATAATCTAACATTTTGAATTGAAACCCAATAATTTTTCAATACTCGTATGTGTAAATAACATAAAACTTGATAGCCAATAAATTCCATGAGATATCATGTCACAAATACATTTTGCTAGTTTCATTGAAAGTTAATGATCGTATTAATAAAATAGTAACAATAAATCATTCACAAATATGTAACATTTTACTAAAAAATTATTGAAGTTAAAATATTCAAATAAAATTTATGTTAAAGACGCCATAGTGGTCAAATATGGTCAAAAGACCTTACTAAGTCACCAAAAAAAATTAATGAGGATTTTAATTGGTTAATTGTCTAAATTTCTTCTTTATTTGATATTACAAATTTTATTTTGTAGTAATCAAGTTATTTTTTGAAATAGACTTTTAAAAAAAAAATTGTTTTAGAGTTTTGAACATTTTGGACAAATTTTATTAATTGGAGTAAAGTTAGACACCAAAACATGAGATTACAAATTCAACTGGTCAAAAAAATTTCCTAAATATTCTAGACATTTTTTTAATTTCTCATTAAGAAAGGTCATCTGAGATTTTTTTTAGCATTTATATATAAATTACTTTCAGAAATATTCTCGTATTTATATAAAAAAATTATTGAAAATACTCTTTTCTAAGTATCATTTGTGTCATATGTGAAACACAAAATTATCAAGAATATGTTTGTCTTTATATATTAAAAAATTATTAATAAAGTAATACAGTTACTTATTTGGTCAAATATCCAAATTGTTGAAGTTATTTATTTTAAAAAAAACGAAATGAGTGCTGAATCATGACTTACAAATCATGAAGGTATAAATGATGATTGTAGATTCGTGTGGATGTGTTGAAAATTAATCCTTCTATCAAGTTTCGCAGCACTGATTTTTCATGCTTCCATTAATTTTATCCATTGGATTTCAGCGGACAAATCCAACGAATAATAGCCGCGGGCTGTAACTTTAGCCGCTGCCCAGATTTAAAACGATATTATTAGTCTGTGGTGATGGGTTGAATAATTCTCTAACTCGCAATGCTAACATTCAGATCACCTTTTCAAAAACAAATTCACATCACAAAATGGTAGTGGCCCATGTCTAAAATTGGAAGGACAAATTATGCCATTACTGAAAATCAAGTATGAGTTGGAAAACTGTACATATATGCTTAATTGAAAGACAGAGGCCTAAAATAATTGCAGAATAGATTTATTATCATGGCTAGTTTGCTTGACGGCCCTGGATTTAATTGGCACACTTAAATTTGACAAATAAAAATCAGGAAGAATGATATATATTCCTAATATTTCTCATATTTTCACCTAAATCTTGTATGTTTTTCAATTATTACTCATTTCATCTATGACCAGTAAATAATTTTTTTGTCCCTATCGTTAAAGTCAATTATTTAGTTACTTCCTATATTTTAAAAATTACTCAAAAGCTTCTTGTTGTCAATTTGTTTCTATTATATCTGCTTATTAATTTATTTTTTACTTTTCACATTTTCATATTTATAATTCACATGCTGAAAATTTGTAATTTACAAAATTTGAAAACAACGATGACCATTAATTGATGAGGGATAGAATACATTTTAAATTCAACTACAAAAGATTATTAAATTTGTAATTTAACTGTTACAAGAATCATGAATTCAATTCTTGTTTCGGAAGTAAACTTGGTTTGAAACTCGTCTTTCAATCCCACAGTCAGTTTCTCATGGAATATAGTAAATAATTCTTGAAACATAGCGAAAGCATGCAATATTAAAGGCTGCGCGTGGTAGATTTGATACCACTTGTTTGTGGACTAGACGAACTTTTTTAATAATATTTTTTATATAAACTTTAGAGAAACATCACTTAACAATAATCAACTTTAGATCTTGCATGCGTTCAACACTCAACAGATACTTAACTAATGAAGCAGATAATTAATCGCGGTATTTTATTTAGCCACATAATCCAAATGTCTCACGTGCAAATCACGTGACATGCTTTGCCTTCCCCAACCTCTTCCCCTATCAAGAGCTTATCCAAAATAAGATATTGAACAAAGAGTAATAACAAGAATCAGCAAGTAATTGTGTAATTAAAGGCTTAAATATTATTGATTCACTGGTACAGATTTATACACATCTACAAAGCAAGTAAAAGGAAATAATTAAAATGATCCTAAATTAAAGGAATTAGATATACAACAGATTGTTAGCCTTGACAGAGAGTTGATGGATGCTGTGGTGGAGATGATTGCTTTGAATCAAGGATTTGATAGAGGTGGATGAGATACTTTCCTAATAAGTAAGCAAATGTATATATATATCACTTCACAATAAATAAATAAATAAATAAAGAGAAAATGGAAGAGAAAATTCACAGAGCTCGTGTCTTGATAGTTTCATATCCAAGCGAAGGTCACATAAACCCCAATTTTCCAATTTGCCAAACGATTAACTTCTAAGGTCTCAAAATCACTTTATCCACAACAAACTTCATTTACAAATCCACAAAACCATTACGCCTTCCGATTCAATTCAAATCGACACCATATCAGACGACAATGATGATGACGGCTTCGCGGAAGCAGAAAGCATCTATGCTTATTTCCAAAACATGTGTAGTGATTTAGATGCCTTGTAAGCCGAATGGCAACTAACCACTGCCCAAGGATCTTGTCAAGACCTGATCAAGATGCAATATTAACCAGCAACTGATCTGTATCTTCAATGACGATGCAACACAACAATTCTTGACTGATAATGATTCGGAACAATGATTAACAAGATTAAGAAAAACAAAACACACACTCACAAAAACAAGTTTTAACGTGGTTCAATTGTGCAAGAATGCACAATCTACATCCACGGGAGAAGCTATTGAAAACGCTTTATTAATGAATCAAGGTGCTTTTGACACAGCTTATACAGGGAAAGATACAAGGAACAAGATAACTCTCTCTATTTCTTCTTCCTCTCTAGAAAGCTCACGAAATCAATTGCCAATTTGCTTCAACAATCAGCCTTTTATGCAGCTGATAAGAAAACCCAGATTGCACTAGATTGTAACACGTGTGTAACGGCTTTTAACTGATTTGATTCTCAGTTCACATGCCTGGCCACGTGAGTCACTTAAACCTTGCCAAAACGACTGAAGCCAGCGTCGTTTGTTCAAGCTCAAAACGTCCCGCGCCATCCCGTGACAAGTAAGTGAAAACACTTACTCAAGACACCGCCGTATCAAGTGCATAAGTTTTGAATTGAATGCACTTTAGTCCACACTACTCCAGAATCAAAACTCCTTTTCCAGACTCCTTCTCCATCCTTAAGCAATCTTAATGACTGCTCAAGCTAGCTAAGTTCAAACACATGCTGAACTTAGTTGTAGGAACCACTTTAGTAAGAATATTAGTTGGATTCTCATCTGTATGCACCTTGGACATCTTCACAGCTCCTTTAGACACATCATTTTTTATGAAATGCAATTTGATGTCTATATGTTTGGTTTTTTTCATGATGTGCAGGATTCTTGCACAAGTGAATGGCACTGGAGCTATCATAGTAAATTGTCACAGACCTTTGCTTCATTCCCAACTCACCAAATAACCCTTGTAACCACAGAGCTTCTTTCACAGCTTTAGTAACCACTATATACTCAGCCTCTGTGGTTGAGAGTGCAACCACATACTGCAGGCCTATTTTCTAGTTAATAAGGCATCCATTGTACATGAACATATAGCCCGTTAATGACCTCCTTATGTCCAAGTCTCCTGCATAATCTGAGTCTACAAAACCCAGCAAGCCATCACTTCTCTCTTTTGATCTGCCATACACTAAGCCATAGCCTAAGGTACCATTTATGTACCTCATGATCCACTTGATAGCCCTTCAATGTTCCCTTTCTGGTGCAGCCATATATCTGCTAACTACACTTATGGCATGAGATATGTCTAGTCTTGTCAATACCATGGCATACATTAAGCATCCCACAACATTTGCATATGGCACATTTTCCATGTCAATCCTTTCTTCATCTGTTTTGGGACTTAACAGATTGCTTAGTCTGAAGTGAGCAGTTAAAGGAGTTTGTACAGGCTGTGAGTCCAGCATCTTATAAGTTTCTAGAACTCTAGTCAAATGCTTCTCTTGAGTAAGAAATATTTCTCCTTTTGTTATGTTCCTTTTAATTTCAACACCTAATTTTCTTGACAGACCCCAAGTCCCTCATATCAAATTCAGATTTCAGCATCAGCTTCAATTCTTCTATTTCATCTCTCTTTTTGCAAGCTATCAACATGTCATCTAAATACAGAAGAAAATATATGTAGAGTTTATCTTTTCAATAGCTTGAAATACACACAACAATCATAGTTGCATCTCCTGAAACCATGAGTTACCATGAACTCATCAAACCTGAGATACCATGGCTTTGGTAATTGTTTTAAACCATAAAGTGATTTCTTAAGCAAGCATACATGCTTTTTCGGCTTCATGGGATTCACATACCCTTCAGGCTGAGTCATGTATATCTCTTCTTGAAGTCTTCCATGCAAAAATGCAGTCTTGACATCAAGTTGATCAAGCTCCATGTCTTGAACTGCAGTTAAAGCTAAAAGCACTCTTATTGATGCATGTCTAATTATTGGAGAGAAAACCTCCTCGAAATCAATTCCTTCCTCCTGTGTATACCCTTTTGCCATCAGCCTTTCTTTGAATCTTCTTGGCTCAGAACCTGTCAGTCCTTCTTTTACCCTAAAAATCCATTTGCAACCCACAATTCTTTTGTTTCCAGGTCTTTTTACAAGTTCTCATGTGTTGTTTTTATACAGAGATGTCATTTCTTCACTCATGGCTTCTTGTCATTCTTTACTGAAGTTACTTTGAACTGCCTCTTTAAAACTTTTAGGTTCATTATCATCAATCTCATGAGCAGTTGCTAGTGCATATGAAATACGATCTGCATATCCATACCTTTTTATTGGTCTGATTTGCCTCTTAGCTCTGTCTCTAGTTAGCTGATAATCTTGCTCTTGTGCTCGTGATTCTTGTTCATGTTGTGAGGTATCTGAGTCTCCTAAACTATCAACAACATCACCTAAATCTGCAGCTTCAAGTGGTTCATTATGGCTTGGTAACTCCACCTCAAAATGTTGTTGTGTAGTAACTTCTGAATCACCCTCTGTTGGTTTTTGTGAAGATTTCTGGTTTATTAGTTCTCCTTTATTAAAGACTACATTTCTGCTTATGATACATCTTGGTGGTTTTAAATCTGTTCACCAGATTTTGTAACCCTTGACTCCTTCTAAATACCCTATGAAAAAAAAAAAACCTTTTAAAGCCCTAGGTGCTAACTTTCCTTGGCTTGTATAAACATAGGCTAGACAACTAAATGCTCTAAGGTTTTCATAATCCACAAGTTGACCAGTCCATTTTTTATAGGATGTTTTAAAATCAATGGCTGAAGAGGGACTTAGATTTACCAAATAGCATGTAGTCAGTAATGTCTCTGCCCACAAAGTCTTAGGAAGATTGGTTGTTGCCAGCATGCGCCTCACCTTGTCCATGAGAGTTCTATTCATCCTCTCAGCCAAGCCATTTTGCTGAAGAGTCATTCTCACTGTCTTGTGTCTTACAATCCCTTCCTTTGTGCAGAAAGCATCAAATCTTTGATTACAGAACTCTAAACCATTATCTATTTTGAGTTTTTTTAACTTTCTTTCCACATTGATTCTCCACCAAGTTCTTCCACTCGGTGAATTTTTTAAAAATTTGGTCCTTGCTCTTGAGGATATACACCCATACCCTCCTTGAGTAATCATCAATGATAGATAAAAAGTAACTACTGCCTCCTAGAGATATATGTTGTGCAGGCCCCCACAAATCATAATGGATGTATTCTAATTTATCCTTGGATTTATGAGTTGACCTATTGAAACTTGCTATGGCTGCCTTCCCCCTCATAAAACTCCAAGCCTTTAATCTTATCAGTTCCAAAGACACCTTGTTTATTCAGTTCTTTCAGCCTTTTTTCTCCAATGTGCCATAACCTTAGATGCCATAGTTTAGCACTATCAATGTTGGCATTTGTTGAGATACCAACTTCACCAGTGACAGTTTCCCCATCTAAGACAAAAACTACATTTTTCCTTAAACCCTTCATAATGGTTTCAGTGCCCATGATTATCACCATTTTCCTATATGCAATCCTAACACTATATCCCATTTGGTCGAGCATACCCAAAGAAATTAGATTTCTTTTGAGATCAAGAACAAACCTAACCTGTTTTAGCTCCCTTATGGTCGCATCATAAAGTTTAAGTCTTATATTTCCAATTCCTATAATCTTACACATAGCATTATTTCCCATCATTACTCTACCCCCATCAAAATCATGAAATTCAGTAAAGTAACCCTTAACAGGACATATATGAAAAGTGCAGCCTGAATCAATAACCCATTTACCTTTGTCTTTGCTTTCTGTTGCTACACAGACATCAGCAGACTCATATCTTTCTTCTTCCACCACAACTGCATCCTTATTCTAATCCTTTTTCTTGAACTTTTTCTCAGGACAATCCTTCTTGAAATGTCCTTCCTTGTGGCACTGAAAACACCTCAGATTTTTTATCTTGTTTTTATTCTTACTCAGCTTTTGCTTTAACAGTCAAGCCTTCAGTAGAACCATTAGCCATGGAATCTTGTTTCCCTTGCAGTTCTTTGGTGTTAAGGACATATTTAACCTCATCCAGAGACAATGTCTGCCTTCCATACATCAAGGCATCAACAAAGTGCTCATAGGATTTAGGTAGATTGCTAATCAGTAGTATGTCTTTATCCTCATCATTTAATGAATTATCAATGGTTTCCAAAGTATCACATACTTTGTTAAACTCATCAAGATAATCATCAAGTGATGAGTATTCTGCCATCTTGACTGTGAACATTCTTTTCTTAATGTACAATCTGTTGGCAAGTGACTTCTTAATGTATATGCTCTCCAATTTTGCCCACAAAGCAGCAACAATAAGCTCCTTTGCTACTTCTCTTATCACTAAATCCGCAAGACTCAAAATGATGGTCCCCTTGGCCTTCTTATCAATTTCTGCCATTTCTTCTGGAGTATTTGAAGAAGACCCTACCTTTACATCTTTCATGATTATTGGTTGAAGGGCATCTCCAAGGCCTTGAGTTATCAACAAGGCCTCTATTTTTAATTTCCAAAGATTAAAGTCATTTTTTCCATTGAAGTTTTCCAGATCAATCTTAGTAGCAGCCATACTTGGATCTTGAACTAAGAAAATCAGCTCTGATACCACGTGTAGTGATTTAGTTGCAATATTAACCAGCAGCTGATTTGTATTTTCAATGACGATATAACACAACAATTCTTAACTGATAATGATTCGGAACAATGATTAACAAGATTAAGAAAAACAAAACACACACTCACAAAAATAAGTTTTAATATGGTTCAATTGAGCAAGAATGCACAATCTACATCCATGGGAGAAGCCACTGAAAAAGTTTTATTAATGAATCAAAGCGGTTTTGACACAGCTTATACAGAGAAAGATACAAGGAACAAGATAACTCTCTCTCTCTCTCTTTCATCTTTCTCTCTAGAAAGCTCACGAAATCAATTGCCAATCTGCTTCAACAATCAGCCTTTTATGCAGCTGATAAGAAAACCCAGATTGCACCGGATTGTAACACGTGTGTAACAGCTTTTAACTGATTTGATTCTCAGTTCACATGTCTGGCCACCTGAGTCACTTAAACCTTGCCAAAGATGACTGAAGCCAGCGTCGTTTGTTCAAGCTCAAAACGTCACATGACATCCCGTGACAAGTAAGTGAAAACACTTACTCAAGACACCGTCGTATCAAGTGCATAAGTTTTGAATTCAATGCACTTCTGTCCAATGCTCGCAATTAGTCCAACGCTTCCATCTTTCTACCTAGACAACAGAATCCTAAACGGCAATGATTATGATCTCAATTGCTTTACATTAGACAAATCCATCAACATCAATTGGCTCAACCAAAAGCCCGAAAGATCTGTCATTTATGTACCTTTCATAGGCATGGCTTGTTTAGGCAATAAACAAGTGAAAGAACTTGTGTGGGACTTGAAGAAAAGTTCTTTTTATTTATTGTGGATAATAAGAGATTATAAGGAAACAAACAAGCTCCCAAAAGGGTTTGTTGATAAGATTGGAGATAAGGGCTTGATTGTGAATTGGAGCCCTCAACTAGAAGTGCTTTCAAATAAAGATGCAGGATGTCAATTTAGAACTCCAAAACTTTTAGTTTTTAAGACTTTCTATTTTAATTAAAGTTAATTATGGTATGTGTCTTGCTCTTCTATTTCTATTATAATTGTGATTTAATTTTCCCTTTTAAGTTAACTTGGGGAAGTAGGTTTACTTTGTTATAAATAGAAAGGTCTTGTTATTATTTTTTATAACTTCAATTATTTAATAAAGCCCCTCTTTTATAATTCCCTCTGAATTATCTATCAAAATATCTCTTGTAGAATCGGTTAGATTAGAACATCATCTAATCTCGCTTTAAGCGTTATTAAAAATCTCATTGAGTCATTTGAATTAGAACGAGATTTAGTAATGCTTCGATTAAAGTGTAACCTAATTGCATTGGCTTGGTCCAGTACTAGAATGATATCTAATGGTTTCTACCATATCAATTCTGCTTCCATTACGCCTGCTTCATCAGTTGGTATCAGAGCGATCTGTGCCAATTGCACAGCTTTCTTGGCCATCATATCAGTCCATCACAAATCACCTAAATCATCCATCACCCTTCATTCCAAAAACAAAAAATAAAATAAAAAAAAATCGAAAATCACAAAATTTTTAAACCCTAGCCGCCATAACCACCACCATTACTGCCACTACTTACTGCCAACCGCCACCGCCATTCAGCCAACCAACACCACCACTAAACTCGCTAACCTCCACTAACCAAAGCCCTACCACCCATTGTCTTTAACCACCACCAGAGCCGTGGAAAACACCAAATTCTTAAGCTTCTACCTATTACCACCACCATCTCTGTCCACCGCCATTGTCATTCAACTCATCATTGGAATCATGGTCAGTTGTTGACTAAAACCCAACCATCCATAGTCCTTGAATAGCCACGCAACCACCACGCAAGCAACCCAAACTCGTGAGCACTCCACCAGCCACTGCTAGCCACTCTTATCGTCAACCACTACCACTACAAGAATCATCAGCCTCCATCGACCATCTCTGTCACCAAACACAACCATAAACTGCCACAAATCACAACCAAATCACCATAAGCCGCTGTCACTTCAAGTCAATTTTCTGGCTAAAACGCTGCGAATCTGGCCGATCCACGGCCACTATCATATTCCTTACAACCAAATCTTCCAGATCCGGCTCTCTTTAGACCCAATCATGGCCACCAGCAATCGACCACACCAAACCTGAAAGTTTAGTCTTATTTACATTTTTGCCATCAATTTTATATTTGTAATTGAAATATTCAAAGGGCATCATGCTTTGGAAGCTTAATGAAAATTACAATCCTAAATATTTTCTTTCATGGTTGGATAAGGTTGATCATGAATATATGATTAGATTGCCGAGGTATGATTGAGTGCACTTTGGAGTCGATTTTCTATTAACATGTAGTGCTTTAGAATGGTGGACCAAAGTGCAAAGGCATAGATTACTTTTCAAAGGTTTTTTCAAAATTACTTCATAGACTCATATGAAGCAAATGTTAAGATCGAGATTCATTCCTCTTGATTATTGTTTGGTATGACAAGGTATGAAATCAATTTCTAAATATGCTTATGAATTTGAACAATTTGATAGATGCAAATATTATTATGAATTTAAAGAGGATACGGTTACAAGATCTGTAAGAGGGCTCAGTTTATATATTAAAGACAAGATGCCTACATACACTATATACACCTTGCAACATGTAATTCTTTTATTGATGCAAATTGAATCGCAAATTGTACCTCAAATAAGAAAGGAAATAAGCCAAGCATTGAAGCAATTAAGACAACCTTATCCTCGATACCAATTTGAGATCCTTAGTCCTATCACAAGCCAATAGCTTGAAGTGAAAGACATACAAATAAAAGAAGTTTTTGCCTCTCCATATGTTGAAGATATGCCAAATGTTGTAGAAGAAAAGATACAATTCATTATTGACTTAAAGTTTCAATGTGACAATTTGTACGAGAATGTGCATGACGTTTCATTGGAGGACAAGACAAATGTAAAAGATGATGAGGTTATTGATCTATCTAAATTTTTTAAAAAAGACGAATAACCTCATTTTGATTTGAGCATTGAGCTTAATAATATGGTCAAGGTTGTGCAGTAAAATCAAATTACAGAAGATGAAATGATCAAAATGGTTCTATCTCTTCACATTAAAGATAAAAAAGTTGTGCTTGAAAGAGATTTAATTGAAAAGGTAAA
Source organism: Citrus x clementina (assembly GCF_000493195.1). NCBI lineage: Eukaryota > Viridiplantae > Streptophyta > Magnoliopsida > Sapindales > Rutaceae > Citrus > Citrus x clementina. The sequence goes on along the minus strand of NW_006262339.1, from coordinate 27,424,691 downwards.
ATTCATTGGAAAGCGAATTGAGCGACAATTAGGGAAGGGCAAAAGTTATTTAACCGTTGTTCGTTCTTGAAAGTCTTCATCACTTTTAAGAATGTATAAGCTAAGGAAATTGGTGAAGTATGGTTTTGGGAAAGATTGATGAGAAAGACAATAAGTTCGAATTACAAGATGATTTGGTCTTACACTACAAGTTTCACCCTCCTGAATATATTCAAACTCAAGGATGAGTTTCTTTTAGGAGGGGGAGAATGATGTAGGACGTTAATTTAAGATTCTAGAATTTTTTTTATGACTTTCTATTTCAATTAGAGTCAATTATGGTATGTGTCTTAGTCTTCTATTTCTATTATAATTGTGATTTAGTTTTGCTTTTTAAGTTAACTTAGGGAAGTAGGTTTATTCTATTATTAATAGAAAGGTCTTGTTATTGTATTCATAACTTCAGATTCAATTATTTAATAAAACCCCTCTTTTATAATTTCCTCTTAGATTAAAAATTTCTCTTTTAGAGTCGTTTGAATTAAAGCGTCATCTAATCTTATTTTAAGCGTTATTAAAAATCCCATTGAGTCATTTGGATTAGAATAAAATCTAATTACATTTCAATTAGAGTGTAACCTAATTACATTGGCTTTGTCCAGTATTAGAATGATATTTAGTGTTTCCTACCATATCAATTCCGCTTCCGCTACGCCCACTCTATCACTTGTTTAGGCAATAAACAAGTAGAAGAACTTGTGTGGGGCTTGAAAAAAAGTTGTTTTTATTTCTTGTGGGTAATAAGAGATTTTGATGAAACAAACAAGCTCCTAAAAGGTTTGTTGATAAGATTGGAGATAAGGGCTTGATTGAGCCCTTAGCTAGAAGTGCTTCCAAATAAAACAATAGGTTGCTTTTTCACGCACGCTGGCTAGAATTCGACTATTGAAGCTTTAAGCTTAGCGGTGCCACAGTGGATAGATCAACCAATGGACGCAAAGTTTGTTGAAGATGTTTGGAAGGTTGGAGTTAGGGTTAGGGTGATGAAGAGGGGATTGTGGGAAGAGATGAAATTGAGAGGTGCATAAGAGAAGTGATGGAGGGTTAAAGTGGGAAAGAAATGAGAATGAATAATTGTTCTTAACTATGCTGTAAAAATAATCAGCTGCGAAGAGAATTAGTTAAATGTTTGATAAAATTTATTTTTTAAAAGTATTGTGAGTTTTAAAAACAGTCATATTTGTTTAGTAAATCTTACTGTTAAACTACTATAAGAATGTAAACAAATGAACTAAACATAATATTGAATAAAATTTCTTTAAATAATTATAAATGTGTATAAATATCTTTTATTATGTACATATAATAATTAATAACTAAAATAATATATTTATATTATTAATATTATTTTTTATTTTGTTATCTCAATATAATTAGTAATAATAATAATGTCTTCATAGTTAATGGTTTTATTTCCTAATTAATAAGAATAAATTTGGATTTTTATTAAGGTATATGAGGATATATATAGAATTGTATTAAGTTTATAAGTGATTCTCAAAATCTGATTTTAAAAAGCTACTAATTTCCTATCTTTTAAAATCTATTGTCGGATGAGATGATTTTACTAGAGTGATTTTAAAAAAAATTAATCAAACAACAAAATTAACTTTTAACTGTTTAAATTCACTTTTGAGACTATCAAAGGCAATTCCAATTAGGCCCTTATTTTGATCTGTAAAATGTATTATTCATGTTAATTATGTTTAGCTCTTCATTTGTACAAATTTCGTGCTTATTTTGAGAGTTACAAATTGGAATTAAAATTATTTATGCTCACTTGCTCTTATGTCACACGTTTATAATTAATATTATATGGTTAGAATTTAATCAATTTTATATTTTTAATAAGTGTTGCTAATATGAAAACCTTAAAAATTGGTAACTATTTTTCTCTTTGCTATATTTTATAGTTGTTAAAAAGTAATTGAAAAATACCCAAAAGTAAGCGCTCATAAATGTCTTTGTCCGGCATTAATGACAATTGACAAATACTACGAAACAAAGAAAACAATAGGTCATGGGACCAAGAATATTTCTGGGGTGTTCTTTGCTTTTTCTTCTTCGTCACATAAGCAATGACGACAATAACAAAATTTTTCTAAAAAAGAAAATTATCATTTTACTATCAAAGTTATTATGACATATCATGTCAATATTATAATTAATCAAAAAGTACATTTTAGTACTAAATATTTGCGCCGTTATCAATTCACTACTATTCCGTTAAGGAAATGTTAATATTTAATGGAAATTGAGTTAAAAGTCGATTTTACCCGTAAAAGTTTGGTAGTAAAATGATAATTCCCCTAAAACCTTGGTAGTAAAATGATAATTTATCTATCAAATTAACAAATAATTTTACTTTTACAACTGTAAATGTCTTTGATGCCCTTATGATATCAGCAAGACATCAGTAAATTTTTAACGTTCTTAACAAAATGGTAATAAATTAATAATGACGCAAACGTTTGGTAGTAAAATATACTTTTCGGCAAACTATAATACTAACATGATATGTCAGAATAACTTTAATAGTAAAATAATAATATCCCTTCTAAAAAATCAAAGTTAGATACTTAAAGCCAATGCCAATTACCAAATGATGTTGGAGAAATCTCTTTACTAACTCCTCCATCATCACGCGCAAGTTAAATAAATTTTTTTCGTCTGACTAATGTAATGCGAAAAGGTAGTGTTGTGTTCCACCCGTGTTTCAATTTAGAAGTTCTTTGATATTCGTCGGGCACCAACAAATTTTCTCTATGTTAAAAAAATAGTAATAATAAAGGAGAAAATAAACTTTCACTCTTATATTTAATGTGGCCCAAAGATGTATTTGTGCAAGAGAACAAAAATATAATAAAAACATTAAATGATTAAATACAATACCTTTGGATTCTTTTTATTTTAAAATGTGTATAATAGTCGTGGTTTTTAGTACATGTACTTATGGCATAATAATATTAATTCTTCACATATATGCAAGTCATAATAGCCTTATAGTCTTGAATTAATGGTTGTCATGCATAGTAGTTCAACATTGAATCCTAGTCCTAAGCAGCTTTTATTCTTAATTCATCTAGCTCTTACCAGTAGCTTTGATCAGAAAAATAGTCTTGAATCAATATGCCAAAATTAAGGAATCAAATGGTCTTGTAATCTTTAATAAATTTCATCAGTTGTGAATTACAATAATCTTTATATTTTTCTCTTAGGAAAATTTCATAAAAAAATCTCATGTTTCTAAGTCATTTGAGCTACATCTCCTTGGTGATATCCTAGCTGATCATATGAGCCTTACAGTAAAAATGGTAGATGGTAAGGAATCTGTTTGAAACGAACCTCAAATCTGAAACTCTATAACACATACGACAAGTCACATTAATCTTTGGATTGTATATGACATGTCCGTCGTAGAGGTTCAGGGAGCTGGATGACATTCTTGATCTGTCGGTAAAACAAATAAGTAACACACGTGATGCAACACGTGTATTACTTATTCAAAACGACAGGGGCTTGTGCCGTTTTGTTCTCAAGAACTAATGGAGGCATAACACGTGGCTACCAGAGGTTCAAAAGGCCGTTAAAGGCTATTATCACGCGGGCAAAAACTGGGTTTCTTCACAACAAACCCAGGTGGCGTCAGCAGCTGACTGGTGCAGTGAGATCTCGAGTGTGTGTGATTCTGTAACACTTTCTCAAGAACTTGTATCTTCAATAAGCTCAGATAGTGAAATTCTTCTTCTCCTTCACAGTGGATGTAGGCTCACTCTGTGGCCGAACCACTATAAATCTTTGGTGTCAAGTGTGTATCTTGTCTCTGTTTTTTTTTGAGTTTCTTGTTTGAGTTACAATTAATTCATCAGCCATTAAAGCTAAGTATATTCTGGAATCTTGAGTTTATAAAGGTGGATCTTGGGGAATCTAAATCAGTGCTTAATCTGGTTTAGTTTCAACAGAATCGATCCAAAGTAAAAAGGTCAACGGATTGTCTTGAGGCTAACGGCTCTCCTTAAATTTTGAAAATAAAAAGTTAAAAAATCAAGTATGTTGTAAATACAGCATAATACAGGGGAGCCAAATAAAATATGCCAAAAAAGTATATGCCTTGCTCAAGGCGTTATTGCTCAGATTTTGAGTACTCAAAATAGCTTACAAAAGCAATTAGTTGAGAGGTGAACGAGTCAATGCCTGATCAAGACCTTTAACGTAGGGAATAATTTTCCCTTGTTACTAAGGCAAAAGTCTTTAAAGTATCTAGGATATTAAGATTACCCAAATAAAATGTTCATTTGTTGCAGTTCTGTCAGATCAATCTTTGTAAATTGTTCTCTGTAAGTTTATTAACAACAAAGAAATCGACTTATTTCTTGGTTGGAATTAAGCAACTTGGTGGCTGAACTATCAAAATCTGTATGTTCATCTTTTTATTTGATCTGTTTCTTTGATTCTTATTACTCTTGCTTCAGTTCTTGAGTGTGTCATCTTGGTCCTGGGGTGTTTAATTTGTATGTAATAACAGATTCAAACCCAACATGAAAGACAAAGTCTTCTTTTTTGTTGTTTCCTGCTTTTTTTATAATCAAAACAAAAGTTCTTTTTGATGTCTTGTGGCACTGCTAGTGCTTCGTGACCGAGGCTTCCTAGGCAATACTGACTAGAGAACTGATGTCTTGTAAATCAAGGCACTATAAACATTTAGTCCACCCTTACTTTTCGAAATTCTTTAGCATAGGCCTAATCCAATTCCTGAAATGTTTTCACGTCGGTCCCATATGCTGATACTTCACTAGCCCTAATTTCTTTCTGAAAATCTTTAGTATCTCTAATGATCCCATATTGCCAGCACTAGGTAGCTGAGCTAGACGTGGGAATTAATGTAAAGTGGGCTTGTCGTTTAGTTTTTGCAAAAGTGAAGCTAATACGTCTTTGAGGATTTGAGGTTGAGTGGCTGTCTTTTGTTGCATACAACATAATGAGCCAAAAGTTCCTTGACACTCTGACTAATAGTTCTTTATTTTTTTCCTTTTTGATTGAACCTTGACGGCGTGTGCAATATTTTGTTAATAGAAGAAACGGTACAGCATGCAACCGGTTAAGAGGACACATAACGGCCTTATGCCTTATCATCTGTTCAGAACTAGAACAATATTTAAATAGATAGAACAGAGCAACTACTACAAGTTTGCGTAAGAAAAATAAACCAAGCTAAATACGAATTTATTGTGCAATTATCTACATTGTTGGTCTTGATTCTGGACTTGCATCTAAACATGATAATGAAACCTCCATAATTGATATCAACTTGCCCTGAACAATCCGCGATGGAGGAGGAAGACGAGATCCAACATTTCATCGAGTGGTATGTTGATGATCGAAGATGAAGACAAAATTGAGGAAACAAAATCTCTTGGATGCTTCCCCTTATCACTTCCAATGCTAACACTCTAAAGCTGTAAACATCACATTTTTCTGTAATCTGTAAGCATATTTCCGCAGAATATATAACATGCTTTAAATATTAAGTGCGGAAGTTTGAGAACCTAACCTCCAGCCATTGATGTGCCCATTCAACTGTTCACTTTCCGATTTTGATACTTCTGTAGCTTTAGTAATCAGTAAACGATGGTGCAGTTTTTTTTTTTTTTTTTTTGATTACAAGCTGCAGGGACCAAAATCGTTTCCACCATCTCCATTTATTCTATCGTCTTTCCATCAAAGATGAAATGATGGTAATAATTCTTAGCTATCATAAATCTAACAGCTGGCATTTCTTTTTCTAAATATGGCAAAGGAAACTCAGTGAAATGTTGGGCCAAAAGCTGGAAACTTCGTTTAGAAATACACCTCAACAGCCAGGTGTCCAAAATAATCTTCATTGTGTAAGTAATCTCTGCAAAGTGAAGGACAAATGTATACATAACCTGTGTGCTCCATGCAACTAGTTATAAATTGATCAAAAAACCACGGCGTAATCCAATCCTTACCTGGTGCAATGTATCCGTTAGTGCCTGGAAATTCATTGCAATTGGACGAGTCTGGCTTGAGAAACTTGGAAATTCTAAAATCAGAAATATGAGCTTCATATTCCAAATCCAGCAACATATTCTTGCTTGATGTGTCTCGATGGACAATTGGTGGAAAGCAATCATGGTGCAAGTAAGATAGGCCAGCAGCTTCTTTAAGCACGTTCATTCTCTGACTCCAACCCAGTTCTTGTGCTGCTGCATCATTGCTCAAGATGGCGGCCAGTCTACCACTTTCAAGAAATTTATAAATTAACCAAAAAGGAGTGTCGAACATTTTAACAAAAACCATAAAACTTCACAATGTTTCGATGTCGCATCTCTATCAATGCTTCAACTTCAGTCAAGAATTCTTTATGATCTGCCACTCGATCCCTAGGAAGTGGCGAGTGGAATGTGGTGACAGCAATGATTTCCCCAAATGGTAGCTCATCTCTATAAACATTTCCATGTCCACCGTTTCTAATGCAAAACTCTGCATCAAAATCCTTTGTTGCTTTAATGATTTCATCGCACATGATTTTCCCTTCGAAATTTAATATCAAAAGCAATCCCTGAAGGTTCTGTTGGCTGCTCTGTCGTTCTGAGTCTGACTTTCCTTTTCAAAAAACAAAGCAAATTGCTATCCTGTGCTACTGAAACAAATAGTACTCCTAAAAGAGGGAATAGTATTATGATCCACTTGGCTCTAGAACTATGTTTGTATGACCTGAGAGCTTTACATGCTTGCAATCCTTTCACGCTTCAACTGGAGCTCCTATTAGGAATTGGGCCCTATAATTAATTTTATGATACGTCAATGAATGACAAGCCATGCATTCCTTCAAAGCAATTTGGAATGAACCAGAGAGGTTGCCGTGGGAGAGGTCCAACCTTTCCAAGCTTTCCACATTGCAGATCGGATACGGCATTTCTCTTCTAAGAAAGTTGTGACTCAAATCTTATTCTGAAAGTTGAACTACCTTCTCCAATTCCTTTGGCAATTCTTGAAAAAACTGGTTCTTGCTCAAGTCCAAGTAGTGCAATTTCAGCAATTTGCCTAGACTTTCTGGGATTGAACTGATGAATCTATTTATAGACAAGCCGATGTCCTCAAGTTTAATGAATGAGCTGATTTCTGGAGGTAGACGTCCAGTAAATTGATTCCATTTCAGGATGAGCTTGGTTAGAGAATTTAATTTTCCAAGGTCATTTGGAATCTCCACAAATAAATGATTAAACAAAAGATCAAATGCATGTAAGTGAGATGATTTTCCAATCTCACATGGTATATCTCCAGTACTGTCATTCATCGAAACATTGAGAGTGCCTAATTTTGGGCATTTACTCCAAATAGATGAGATTTCACCATAAAAATTGTTGCAGCTGAGATCTACGAAATTCAGGTTAGGATAAATATCCAAAGCTTCTGATATATTTCCACTAAGATTATCTCCATCAAGGCATACTCTGACTAAGCTTGTGCAATTTCTCAAGCTTTTAGGAATTGTTCCGCGAAGATGGCTTTCATTGACACCAAAAAACTCTAGTGCTCTACCTCGACAAATGTTGTGGGGGTAGATAACCAGAAAGTGAATTATCAACAAGAACAACCGAACCGAATTGTTCAGTTTACATAAAGAAGGAGGGATTGTGTCATTCAAATAGTTGGAGTGCAAGAAAAGAACCTCCAAACGAGTTAGAAGGCAAATCTCAGAAGGTATTATTCCAGAAAAATCATTAGCATGTAGAGAAAGGAACTGGAGCTTGGAGAGACTACCGATTTGAGGCGGGATGATAACAAATAATCATTAAAGCTGAGATCAAGAAAAGCAAGATGAAGAAGCGATGAGAATGAGAACTCACGAAGCGTATCACTTGCGGTGCGTTTGGTAATGATGTGTGGCAGCTGGGTTGCCAAAGCCCAGCTCTCAAGGTGTTTGATAACACCTTACAGCTAGGTTTTGGCAGTTCAACAGGCATTTTTTTTCAATTTTAGTCCACAATGATGGCTTTTACTCAATAGTCTTAAAAATTACAGCACCTCACTCTAAACGTACCCTTAATCTTGTATTTGTGAGGCTGATGTTGGTGACTCTTTCAGCGTCATTGGAACTGATTCTGGACCAAGCACACGGGCTTAACTTATTGGATGGAACATTTTGTGGTGAGGTTAATCCCGGACGGAAGGAGAGATCGGTTATGGCTTTAGGCTGGCTTTCCATTTTAGAAGAGCTTGAGCCTCTTCAACCGAATCAGAAGAACCAGGAAGTGAAAAATTTAATCTAAAAGATAGGATCAAGAAGACAGGTAAAGCAACTATTGTATCAAGTTCAAGAGTGGGTGACCCCCTTTGTATTGAAATGGAACAATGGCTCAGAAACATGCACACTGGGAGCTAAATTTATAGAAACAATACAAGAGAATTAAAGCGATTCAGGATTGGATATCGATTTGAAGTCAACAAGTCAAGGCGTCAAGTAAAGCTTAGTGAAACAACAAAGAAGCGAAACGAAGAAAATTCGGGAAATCACTGTACTACAACTGGGTCTTTTTATTGTGTTATACTGTTATTCACTACAACAAAACAGGGTATCTGCGAAAATTTGTTAAAATATTCACAAATTTAAGTTATTAAAATATTAAAAATTATTATTTTACTAAAATTTTGTAAATTTAATTTATTATAATACATGGCTTTTCTTTAAAATTAGAAAAAAAAAATTTCATCCAACTTACCTGTTAGGATCCTACAGTAGATACAGAAAACACACCGCTCCTTGAATTCATTTTTATCACTTCAATATAATCCTCGATAAATTTTTAAACCCGATTCCACCATTGATTGATGTTCAATCATTTACAAAACACTCAGTTGAAGGGCAAAAATTGTAGTCCATTTAAGCTCACATTACATATATTCCTTATTTTTTAATCTTTTAAAAATTATTTTTTAATCATTATTTTTTAATGATTTAAGCTCACATTAGTTGGATCGATTCCCCTCACACTAGGAAGCTTTCATTTTCGTTTCATAGAGTGGGATGGACTTAAAGTAAAGGTAAATGGAGAAAATAAAAAGGACATGGTTCAAATAGGAAGTGTGTTTTTTAATATTGTTGCATGGTAAATGTTCATTTAATCTCTATATTTTAAATTAAAAACTCTCTCAATTCTTACATTTTTAAAAAATATCTCAAGACACCGCTATTCTGAAATATATTACATTTCTAACCTTATTTTTTCTTTATTTCTATAGTAATACACTTGCAAAAATATTCTCGGGGATATTAATGAAAAAAAGTTAATTCATGAAATTAGCCTTAAAAATAAAATAAAAATTAATTTATGTTTTTTTGTTATTGTTTTACTTTTAGGATTAGCTTAGTAAATTAAAATTTTAAATACGATTATTAGTAAGATTGTTGAAAAGATATTAAAAATTAGTTTAAGTTGGCTATTATTAATTTATTTATAAACATTTATTAGCAAGATTGTTGCAAATTAAAGATACAAGAAATACTAGTTATTTCACACTAATATATAATAGTTAATTTACTACTAAATAATTATTTGTTAATTTACTATTTAATTTTTTTTAGAGATAAATTCATTAATGTCAAGAATATTGTTGTTAGGATATTATTATAAAAGAAAAGAAAAAGTAAGAGTAAGAATATAATATATTTAATAACAGGAGTATATTAAGGTACTTTTTAAAATACAAAAACTAAACGAATATTTAAGTTAAAATATAGGTAATAAACCAGCATTTATCCACTACACATTTGTGTTTGAAAAAAAACTAGTTCTATTTTTGCAAGGCGACGCGCATGGTACGGTATATATGTTTAATGTGAGTTTATGCCTATTTCCATATCACTTACCTTATTAATTAAAATTTTCTCCCACACACAAATTATGCATTCATTCTTTTCCAGGCATTAGACAATTTCGTTTTTTTTTTCCCCAGTCTGAGTTAGACAGTTGGTAGTATTAAGAAATTAAGATGCAATCCGCGTCTCCTTCTTTTCCGACTGATGAAAGTTTTAGGTTCTGCCACATGTCTCTACATTTTCTTTTGTTAGCTAGCAATAAGAAAATAGAAAATTTGAATGTAGCCTATGTGAGACGGCAAAATATAAAGGCTCTTGTCTCCTTAATTTTCTTCAATTTAATTTGAACAATAAACATGTTGCTGTTGACTATTGGCTCAAATTAATTCCTATTTTCACGATGTAACACCCAATTCGAATAGTGTAAATAGCACAATTTTGATTTTTTATTAAAAATAATTGAAGTTAAAATAATTTTGTGGTATTTTAGTATTTTTACCTTATAATAAGACTAAAGTAATCAAATTAATTAAACATATATTAAAAGCACCTTAGCAGTCAGAGATGGTCACGAGACCTTGCAAATTGATTTACAAAAAAAAAAAAAGAAATTAAAGAGGATTTTATTTGTCTAATTATCCAAATTTCTTCTTTATTTGGAATTATTAAAATTAAGTAATGTGAATTATTATAATTTTTTTTGAAGTGTGGGGTAGATTAGATTAGTCACCACACTTTTAAATATGGATGAGGATTCTTTCTGTCTTTGTTTTTTTTTTCAACTCTCTCTAATAGTCTTTTTTTGTTAAATAAGTTGCTAAAATTGAGTTTTAAATTTTAATGTTAACAATCAAGCCATTTTTTTTACTTTATTTACAATTAAGCTATTTTTAAAAAAATAAATTTAAAAAACAAAGAGAGATTACGAGGAAAAAAAACAAGAAAAGGAACATAATCCTTTAAATATACGCAATATAATTACTTCTTCCCATCAAATTTTGGTATTCTATGATTATAGTCCGTGGGGATGGGTTGTATTCAATGGTACTGTCATGATCACATGAATAATTCTCTCATTCCCCATAATATAATTATTCATATCACAAAACGGTTGTGGTCCAAGTCTAAAATGAAATGGTCAAATAATGCAGTTACTGAAACACCACAAAATGGTAGTGGTTACACCCATTACTGAAACATCTTAATAAAGTATGAGTTACCTGTACGTGTAATCTTAATGGGTCATACGTAATTGAGGGAGTTTACAAGGATTTCAAAGGGGTGTTTCCCCAATCACCAAGTACACTTACATGCAAAATATAAATCCTGAAAGGAAGAGGCATAAAATAATTGGAGAATAGATTTATCATGGGCAATTTTGCTTGACGTTCCTGGTTCGGTGATTGGTACACTTGAATTTGAGTAATAAAATTATGGAGAGTGACGTTTAGTAATATATTTTCTCTCCCCTTTTTTTTCTTTTTCACTTGGTTCCTTGGTTTTTAAATTACTTATATATTTATAACCAATTGTTCCTTTGATCTCTACAGTCTAAATCAATTATCCTACTAGTCATTTTTTTTTTTGGATAAATATATTACAATCAAAACTCTACTGATTTTTATAATTAAAGATCAATCGGGACTCTCCTGAATAATCCTATTACAGTATAGTCCGAATGTCAATCCTCACTTAAAACTAAAGGGAGATCTACCTCACTGTTAGTATTGGAGGAAAATCGATTCTATCCCAATGTGAAGAGACAAATAAACCCCTATTATATAGGGGAGTCAACTAGCATCATTGGGACTCATGAGTGTGCCAATGGGCTTATCCTACTAGTATTTATATTATAAAAGATTGTCAAAAGAGCCTTGTTGTCTCTATTCCTACTAAAACCTTACTGATTTATTATCTATTTTGCACTTGTGGCATGTCAGATTTGTTTAAAGTTATATTATTTTACCCTTAAAAAGTGAGATAGACAGTTACGAAAATAACTAAGATGGTGTTTTGGAAAATTTTAAAAATATAAGGAGTAATTGAATAAATGACTTAAAATATTGATATTAATTAAAAGAACATTTAGTCTATTCTTGATGCTATCATTTTAATGTTCAAATTTTACTATTTAATTTCAATTGTAATTTTCCAATAGATTGTAAATAAAGTGAAAAAGTTTGCTTGATTGTCAACATAAAAGACAAAGCTTAAATCTTCGCCACTTACATTATGCAAAGAGAGGCAATGAGGGGTGGGGGGGGGGGGGGGGGGGGGGAAAAAAAATTAAAAAAAAAAACCCAATTTGGCCCCCCAACTTTAAGGACCCAAAAAACCCAACCTTTGAAAAACCATTTAA